>NC_062578.1:41155357-41780535 GCF_022837055.1 Prionailurus viverrinus
GGCAGAGAGCAAGGGAGACACAGAATCGGAAACAGGCTCCAGGCTCTGAGCCATCAGCCCAGAGCCCGACGCAGGGCTCGAACTCCCGGACCGCGAGATCGTGACCTGGCTGAAGTCGGACGCTTAACCGACTGCACCACCCAGGCGCCCCAAGAAACAACATTTTTAAAAAGTATATATAGTATACCATTTACGTTATATCTAAGAAGGGGAAGATACAAATATGTATATTTGTATGTATGTAAAACTATGTACACATATAAAAACACATTTGTAGGCATTTGCTTATTCGTATATTCCTTGATTTATGAAATGTCCTTGATTTATGATAAACCCATCATAAATTGAAAACATCGTAAGTGGAAAATGTATTTAATACACAGAACCCACCCAACATCAGAGCTTAACCCAGCCAACCTGAAACTTGCTCAGAACACTTACATTAGCCTAGAGTTGGGCAAAATCATCCCACACAAAGTCTGTTTTATAACAGTGTTAGTATCTCATGTAATTTATTGAATGTTATACTGAAAATGAAAACCAGAATGGTTGTATGGGTGCAGAATGGTTGTGAGTATATCAGTTACTGACTCTCATGGCCTCCTGGCTGACCAGGAGCTGTGGCTGTCCCTGCCTGGCATCGTGAGACATGATCGTCTGGCGTATCGTTAGCCCGGGGAAAGAGCCAAATTCAAATTTTGAAATACGGCGTCTACTGAATGTGGATCACTTTTGCACCAGCGTAAAGCTGAAAAAGCAGTAAGTTGAACCACCATAAGTCTGGAACCATCTGTACTTTAGAAAATAGAAGAATAAACCACATTTGTTTAATTGCTACCGTAGGGGAAGAGAGGGACAAAAGTGGAGAGAAGAAGAGAAGTCAGGACTTCTCTTGATAAAACTTAGTGTTATAGATTCGACATTGGAACCACATAAATTCTTTACATAGTTATAAAACAGTCTTAAATCAAAATGAAAGGAGAGCAATTCCTAAAAATTGAAACCAAATAAAACAAGTGAACTTCACTATGTATGGAGTTGGCAACATGACTACTGACAGGAATTAATCCAAGTAATTTTAAAACAGTAATTTGACTGCATATCCCTAGTGGGATAGATCCTAAGGACAAAAATAACTTTAAAGAATCTTACACTGTTTTCAAATATCATACTGTTAGTAATGATATTAATATTATGATTCTGAAACATCATAAAGCAGAAAGTAATTATGTTAAAATTGTTTGGAACCAGGATTTTAGGCAGAAGGGTGAAAATATGCAAATACAAAATCGAAGAAGTTAAATTAAAAAAACCTTGCATTACTAAATCCAAATTCAAAATATTAGCAGAAACTCATGATGTATTTTCTGCTAAATATTTTTTTGTCATTCTGTCCGCCAAAACAACCTAGAAACAATGACCAACTTGTAAGCAATGGGCAGCCTAAAACCAGTTCGTGATCTTTAAATATCATTTTTCACAAAAGGAGCTAAGCCTCCTTGGAGAAATTGCTGATTTCAGGTCTGCAGTAGGAAATCCACAGAATGTGCCTCGAACATTTGTCATACTGGACAGCAAAGAAGTTCTCAAAAACTACTGGGGTTGTATCAAAGATTCAGAAGCCAACAGGAAAGAGGCTCTCACAGGCAAAAGATGGAAAATTTTGAGAACCAGTAAGAATAATGACTCCAATACGAAGCACATGAAATATGTAAGATCCAGGTGGTAGTAATTATACTGCACAACAAGAACTCGCTGATCACCTTTGGGGGGTGCTAAAGAACCAATTTACTCTTCTGGAAAGGTGTAAATCCAGGGCAAGAATCAAGGATTTAACCTGCCCTTCCTATACACGCTGAATTTCAGGGGAATCAAATAATAAAAAAATAAAATAATAAAAAATAAATTTTTAAGGAAAAGTTTCTCTTCATAAAAGTCTTCCAGCTAATAAATGAAGGAATGATAGAATTAGCATATTATCATTTTGCAACCCCTACTTGAAATAATGGATCTACACAGAGATGATGAACTAGAACAGACAACTGGTCACTATGTGCCTCCTGAGAGATGTTATACAAGTCAGCTTAGGAGGAGTTCTTGATGAAAATTTGTACCTGCATCAGATCAAATTTCCAATTATAGAATGTGAGTCTAACAGCTAGTTTATAGGAAATGCTGGTCAGAGGAACAGTTATGGATGAAATGACACCTCAGGTTGCAAAACACAAAATATGAAAAACTACAGGACAAATGACTTTGTTTCTTCCATATATAAATTGAAAGGGGTCAGGGAAGAGGGAGCAGAAACCTGTAGATTAAAACAAATTTAAGAGAATTTTTGGACCTGATGGAAACAACCAATTCTTTCTAAAGTGTGGGGGTAGGGAAATGACACAACTAGGAAAATTCCAATGTTGTCCATTTTTAGGTGTGATGACAGTTATGTGGTTTCAGTTCTTAAAGAGTCCTTATCATGCAGAGATACATATGGAAAGTTATGGATTAAGTGGTTTGCTGTCTTGAACTTGCTTCAGAAGAACCCATTTGGGCTGTGAGGGTGGGTTGTGAGATGCAGGGGAACAGAGGTGAAATAAGATCAGACGTGAGCTGGTGACAGCGGGAGCTGGGTGATGGTACATGGGAATTCATTACGTCATTCTCTCTACTTTTGTTTGCACTTGAATTCTTCTATTAGAAAATGTTAAGATGAGAAAAAATCAGGTCACACACACACACACACACACACACATCCTGATCTTCTCTCTAACTTGTTCTTGAGCAAGGATCTGGGTCAATAATGGCTAAGTGGTGGGGTTGTTTGTTTGTTTAATCAGGGCATTTACTTCTCTAAAAAGAGTCATGAGCCTGGGTGACTCAATCGGGTAAGCGTCCTACTTCGGCTCAGGTCATGATCTCATGGTCTGTGAGTTCGAGCCCCGCGTCGGGCTCTGTGCCAACCTGGAGGCTGTTTCAGATTCTGTGTCTCCCTCTCTCTCTCCGCCCCTCCCCCACTCATGCTCCGTGTGTGTGTGTGTGTGTGTGTGTGTTTGTGTGTGTGTGTTTGTGTGTGTGTGTGTGTGTGTGTGTCTCTCCCTCTCTCTCTCTCTCAAAAATAAACATTAAAAAAATTAAAAAATTTTTTAAAGACAGTCATGAGCACATTCCAATTGGAAAGCTGTCTGACTATTCAACCACAACACCATGTGCTGAATCCTCTTGGTTTGCCTTCTCGGTCTGGCCTTTCAGAAAATGTAAATGAAAGCTCCTGAATTAGACAGTAAATTTGAAGATCAAAGTCCTAAAATATTAGTATTGAAACACAAAAACTGTTCTCCTGTGTCAGCATCTAAATGTAAAGCTAGGATTCATGGCCAGGTGGCCACAGAGTGAAACAGAGCGCGTGCAGACACAGGAGCCAGTGACCTGGGAGTAAGGAGGATGTAGGGGGCGAAGGGGCAGATGGTCCACTTGTGACTAAGCCCCACGAATTTTCAGCCATTGTGGGGATGTCTTTAGCCTCTCACAGCATGACTTGGGGTTCTGTATTTCCAGTGGTCAGGGAAATCGGAGGAGGTTCAGAGAGGTCGAATAATTTTCTCAGGGTCACAGAGCTGGTAAGTGACTTAGCTCGTCTTCTAACCTAGGGAAGTCTGCCTACAAAACCCTTTCTCCACTGTCTACTTTGGCAGGCCCCAGAGCAGCACTTTGTGGACACTGATGGTCAATGTCACTGCAGGGGTAATTCACAGAATTTTTCCCGGGTGAAAGTCCAAATCCTTACAGTAAAGGCAACAGCACCGTGATGGACAGGATGAACACCTTGTTACACAAGGCAAAAGAGTTCAGAAAACAACTCATGCCTTGGTCATTTATCTGGCAGCAAATCCAGGAGCAAAGCTTTCAGAAAGCCTGGCAGGTGCTGGTGGGCAATGGAAGCATATTTCACATCTCCTTTTCCCATCACCTTATATCACTTAGATCATGAATGATATTTTTATAGACAAATCCAGGCCCTTTCCCCTGTGGCAAGTAATGCAATAAGAGCTCATTTATTTAGCATCCTATTGATTAGAAAGCAGTGATACAATACAATGAGTATTGATGGCCATAAAGATACCCAGAGGCAGCGAAATATCCTAAAAAGGTTTATGACTCATCAAACTGCAATTATACTCCAGAGAGGCAGAGCTCTAAATATCTCTTATTGAATTAAATTTATCTGATAAATGTTCAGCTGCATATGGCTATGTGAAATCTATACAACCAGAATACTTCCTTACCCAGAATAGCACATTCTCTGACCACACTGGGTTTTCTGCCATTGGATCTAGATAAATATGACCTCTGCCAAAATATTTACTCCATCACTGGAAGATTTTGGAGAAAAGAGCCTTAAAACCGAGTTGGAAAGAATATGGTAGAAAATGATTGCTCAGTACATTTGGGGAGACCTCCCAAATCTGCTCTCATGTTTAAGGAAATAATATATGTAAAGTCCTATATATGCCCACAATCGGTAAGGGATCCTAGGTGGCCACTATTGTTATTATTGTCATATTATAATTATTAACATCATAATCCTTGCCTTGTAGGTCCTGAAAATAGAACTACATTGGGAGGAATGGGCTTGTGTCCTCAGAAGAGGAGTGGGTGTGTGTCTTTGGTCTTAGCTTGAGCTAAGATTCACTTGAACATAGTACAATCTAATAACCACCAAACTATTCCTCATTTACTGCTTTTAATTTATCCCAAATAAGCAAATACATAAAAAGCAGGCACAAGACAAAAAGACTATTCCTAAAATGCAAAATCTTCATTGAAATATGCTAGGAGCTGGGTTTTCAAGTGAAGTCCTTCAGCTGATACAAAGCAGCAGAGAATACTGATGCTTTCATTGTCTCACTACCCCTGTGTTAGTCTGGGTTCTCCAGAGAAGCAGAACCAATAAAATGTATATCTATATAGAAAGATATTGAAAGACAGACAGATGAAAGAGAAAGAAGAAAGAAAGAAAGAAAGAAAGAAAGAAAGAAAGAAAAGAAAGGAAAGAAAAGGAGAAAAGAAAAGGAAAAAGAAAAGAGGTTTATTTTAAAGAACTGGCTTATGCAATTATGAAGGCTGGCATATCTAAAATCTGCAGGGTGGGCCAACAGGCCGAAAATGAGAAAGAACCAACGTTGAAGTTCCAAAGACCATCTGCTAAGAGAATTTACTCTGGCTGAAGGGGAGAGAGGAATAAGGGGGAATCGATCTTTTGTAGTATCCAGGCCTTTGACTGATTGAGTGAGGCCCACCCATATTAGGGAAAGCAATCTGTTTTATTTAAGTTCACCAATCTAAATGTTCATTTCACCCAAAAACATCCCCACAGAAATATCCAGAATATTGTTTAACCATATATCTGAGCATCATGCCCAGCCAAGTTGACAAATAAAATTAACCCTCACTCTCTCTCTTTCTCTCTCATACACATACACACTTGAGCATGTTTCATCACAAAGTGAGGAAGGAAGCATCTAGAAGGAACCGGAGTTATTGTGGAACCTTCCCAAGAGGCCACATGCCTGATGAGAGCATCACCGCCTTGATTCCAAGGTATGATTTTATCTCTTTTTCTCTAATGAGAAAAACAATCCATTGATTGAGAAAATAGGCATTATGTATCTAAGATGCTATTTTTAAAACCCGTGAGCTAAATATTGTTGTATTCTCATTTACAGATGGAGGAACTCTTTTCAGTTAAGTGATTTGCCTTAGCATCTATCAACTAATGGAAGAATCTAAATATGAACACAGGTCTTCAAATTCCAAATTACCTGTGATTTCTCTTTATGCTGTGTCAGAAGTAAGGAAAACATGAAGTCCAGACAAAATGCCTATAACAGAAGGAACTTGTGATGGTAAGTGTGTAATATTACATGTTCTATTTCCTGTAACGTGTAATGATGTCATGATTTCATCCGTGAAACGATTGTTTCATCCGCGATTAGGGTAACTGTGGGGAGCAATCCCCATGCAGATGGCAGTAGACTGCAAACTATACCTTCTCTTCGAAAGAGATTTAGGGAAGCTCTTGGTAGCAGGGCACGCCCATATCTCCCAATCTGTCACACCCTCCTGACAATCATCATTTGTCACAGATTCCTAAGGAGGCCCTGGATAGGCTCTCACCAGGCCATCTGCCAGGTGTCTTATCTCCCCCAACCCCAAACTTAGACTAACGGTGGCTCATAGTTTGTGGCGAAGCTGTTCCAAAGAGCCGTTGAAAGGCAGGCAGCCAGTGGCAAGGCTGCGCTTTGATCTCTAACTGACCCTTCTAGCACCCCGGGTGACCTGCTCCAGGGCCCCGCCCCGGGAAACCATGTCTTTAGTTTATGCTAAGATCTACCCTTGTTTGTGGCTGGTGTTTCAAGGGTGGAAATATTGAGTTGGAGAAACATAAGAAGAAGATTGTAGTAGAATCTTCGTGCTATTTGCTCTTAAAGTTTGTGTTGGTATTTGGGCTAGGAAAACAGTCTGTCTCTTCTTCTTCCTGCGCCCCCAGATAACCCTACTCTCAGATAACCCTACTCTCGCTTTAGTTCAGTGCCTGATCTCAAGTAGGACCAGGGGCCTGGAGAGTGGGCAAGAGGCTGAGTGCTCAGCAGAGCCACAGGCATGCCCCCAAGTGCAGACATGAAAATAACACACCAGTCTATGGGGCACCACTCAACAGGCACGTGTGGGGCAAGCCACATCTGCCATGGCCAACTTCTGGTGAGAGCGACCAGGAGAATCTGCGTTCCCTTCTGCGGTGCCTCTTGCAGCAAGCAGTGAGCCAGTCCGTGCGCATTTGCCAAAGCTCAGAAAATCACGGCTAATCTGAAAAACAGTGCAAGAGCTGTTAGTCCAAGCCAGGGCAGCCATGTGCAAGTAGTAAATTAGAGTCGAAGAGAAGTAATGCCAGACCGTCCTAGGCAAAGACAATGACCAGAAGCCAGGAAAGTGGTTGCCATAATTCAAAGACATATACTTGTAACAAGGCAATAATAGGGGAGGATTCCTGTAAGGAGAAGAAAATAACACATGAACACATTCAGATATCAAAATGACATTATGAGGCACCTACATACACATTACGACTATTCTTCTAGATAAGGAAATGGGCCCAGAAAAGTTAAGTAAACTTGTACAAAGTAACACAACTAGTAAAGTGGCCCCATCAGGATTTGAAACCAGGAGGTCTGACTCCCAAGTTGGTAAATTACATTCTAGCTTTGTAATTGCTTTCTGCTTATGAGACGGTTATCAGGACTGTTGAGATTTATTAGTTTTTAATTCCTCACATCGTATTTTTCACAATAATATCACATGCATTGGTTTATAAAAGAGACCATAATAAAATTGTGTATTTTCTAACTATTTTGTAATTTGGACTTTTTTCCCACCAAAGTAAGATTTTGTCCATGCCATTCTTCCGGCACTTTCCTATATATGTGACTTGTACTGGCTGGGCCAACTTTTAACCCAAATTGGTTGTTTAAAATATGAGATCATTCTCCTATACTTCATGGTTTCCTTCAGGTCACATTAAATTTTAGCTTCTTTCAAGAATGATTCTATTTTATCAGAAATTAAACCCTTAAACTGAGCTCTAATTTCTTTCCACACATCCATGAGTACGATGACAGGAAACTGAAGTAAGATTTGGGTTTTCTGATTTTCATTTTTTGGAAAGGATTTGGGGTGTTTTTTGTTTTTTGGTTTTCACTTATGGTCTTCCTAAAACCATACCATCGAGATAATCTCATTTTGCATCTGGAGACAGGTGAGCAATCTGTTTCAAAGTGAATAAAAATCGTATGGGAGGTTTTTTTAATGTCATTCCAATGCCTTCAACAGTTCTTGTGGTGTCACGCGTTGTGCTGTGACCTAGGTTCTTAGTTGCTGTGACATCATACCTTCTTGAAACCTTCATTCTCTCAACTGCAAAAAGGAACCAATGATCCCTACTTCTTGGAGTTATGAGGTATAACTAAGCAGTAAAGATAAAGACCCAACACAAGCCTAGCACAAGGAGGGACACAATGACAGTTAAAATCTCCATGGTTCTCCCTGGTCTGAGCTCTACCCATCACCATTCATGTGACTTTCGAGATGCTTAATTCTTCCAGAATTTTATTTCCTTACATGTGGGTCTAGATATCAAAGGGTCCCAGTGACTCTGTGATTCCAAGGTGTCCTCTGTTCTGCCCACACCCCTCATTATGCTTCCACTGCCACATCCATGCTGGCACTTGGCCCAGGGCCCAGGCTCCTGCCAGATCTTTGCATCCCTGCTCACATCTATTATCTCCAGGACATCCAAATGGAGCTAAATGTGCCAATTAGGCTCTACTCAAGTAATTGCACAAGTTTGAGGCTGCCTCCGTTAAAATAAATGTTTGGGCTGAAGAAAACTCAACTTGGAAAAGAAGAAAGATACCCAAGTTTGCCAGAGAATTTTCTTAGTGCTTTTAATAATCTGGAGCTGCCAGAGCTGAGGGCTCCCCCGAGCAATAGAAATATCTCTCTTCTGCCTTCTTCCAACACGACTATGCCTCTATGTTATTGCTACCTCTCTCTATCCATTGTCATCACATTTGATTTGGAAACTGGATCCAAAAGAAAGCAAACTAAGCTTAATAAACTCTGGGGTGCTGAATGAACACACTGATAATTACATTACCCGGCATTCATTGAACACTCACTTTGGGTCTAAGCACAATCATTAAGACGTATTAAATAATACCCACCATAATACTATATTACTTATCATAGTATTTATTTGTGAAGTAGGAATTTTAATTACCCTCATTTTACAGATGAGAAAACTGAGGCGGAGACCAAGTTGGCTGACCGAAAGCCCACATTCCTTACCACCACACTATGTTGCCCATGATAGCACCAGTCACAGTGATGATAGCTCATACTTAGTGAGCTTGTGCACTACACTGGACACTTTACAAATGTAATACAAAGAGGGAATTCACTGATTAGGAAAAAAAAAAAACAGCTTCTAAAATGTCCACATTTTAAGGAAGGAGCAAAATTTATCTCAGAGATACATGGTGTTTTTGTTTATTTCAGTGGTTTTCTATCCTACTTACATATTAGAACCACTTTGTAGTTTTTAAAAATACCAACATCCGGGGCGCCTGGGTGGCGCAGTCGGTTAAGCGTCTGACTTCAGCCAGGTCATGATCTCGCGGCCCGTGAGTTCGAGCCCCGCGTCGGGCTCTGGGCTGATGGCTCAGAGCCTGGAGCCTGTTTCCGATTCTGTGTCTCCCTCTCTCTCTGCCCCTCTCCCGTTCATGCTCTGTCTCTCTCTGTCCCAAAAATAAATAAATGTTGAAAAAAAAATTAAAAAAAAAAAATACCAACATCCCCCCCCCCAAAAAAAAAAAACCAACATCCAGAGACACCTGGCTGGTTCAATGGGTTGAGTGTCCAACTTCAGTTCAGGTCATGAGCTCACTATTTGTGAGTTTGAGCCCCATGTCGGGCTCTGCTGACAGCTCAGAGCCTGGAGCCTTCTTCAGATTCTGTGTCTCCCTCTCTTTCTTCCCCCTGCCCTTCTCACACTCTTTCTCTCTCAAAAATAAATAAACATTAAAAAATTTAAGAAATAATGAATGAAAAATACCAACATCCAGAGGCACCTGGCTGGCTCGTAAAGTATGTGACTCTTGACCTCAGGGTTGTGAATTCAAGTCCCACAATGGGCATGGAGCCTAGTTAAAATTACATATATATATATATATATATATACATATACACACATATATACACACATATATACACACATATATATACATATATATATATACATATATATATATATATATCAGTATCCAAATATATATACTATATATATATATATCAGTATCCAAAACCTACCCTTGGTCTTGGGGGTGGGACCCAAGCATCGGTCTTTGGTGGTTGTTGTTGTTGTTTTAAAGAAAGGTAGACTACCGGGGCGCCTGGTGGCTCAGTCAGTTGAGCCTCTGACTTTGGCTCAGGTCATGATCTCACAGTCTGTGACTTGGAGCCCCACATCGGGCTCTATCCTAACAGCTCAGAGCCTGGAGCTGTTTTGGATTGTGTGTCTCCTCTCTCTCTACCCCTCCCCTGCTTGTGCTCCATATCTCTCTCAAAAATTTTTAAAAAAATAATTTTTAATTAAAAACAAAAGAAAAAAGAAAGGTAGACTACCATATAAATACTTCATTTGGTTGTGTCTGGAGGCTTGGAGGTTTGACTACCCTATGTTCTCCTACAAATGGACCTTGAGAGCTTATTTGGAGTTTATAGCAGGGTAGTGCAGCTACTTGTATATCCTTGACCAAAGAAAGATCCTCTTCTATTGGGGAAGGTCGTCCTCTTGGACCAAGCACGCAGCTTCGGGAGGGACGCACAAGGAGCAGTGAGGGAGAAAGAGGACATCCGCCTAGACAGCCAGAGCAACCAAATCAACCACGGCGATCAATGGGGTGACAGATGTCACAGCCAGATCACCCTCACATTCAGGCATCAGTAATTTTAAGATCTTTGCCGGTGACTCTGATGCCCAAGCAGGTTGAGAACCACTGGTTTACTTTAATCAACACCCTTAAGACCATTTTTTGTGTGGGTGAACATGATTGGGAAGAAAAAAAAAAGTCGTATATCCTGCATCATAACGTTAGGAGACTTTGGAGTCTTCTTCAAGTAGGAAGAAGAGTTGGGAACCCTAGAACAGGGAGAAGAGAATATTTGGAAAGCGATCTAGACAGTCCAGGAGGAAAGACTAAAGATCCACAAACAGGACAGAAGGCGAGACCCTGACAGAAAAGGTGGTATGCTGGGTTACAAAACACGGATACAACACTTCACTCTTCCCCGAATGCGCACCCTTTGCAATATGATTTGCGATTCCCCTCATCCAAAACTAGAGTCCTCTTCCCCTAGTCTTGAACCTGGGCTAGTCCCGTGGCTTGCATTGACCAGCAGATGCAGCGGGAGTGACGCAATGCCTGTTCTAAGCCTAGATCTCAGAGACCTTGCATGCTTCCACTCACTTCCATGTGTGTGAGCCTGGGTTAATCTGCTACAAGTTGAGAGACCACATGAAACAGACCCTACGCATCCCAGTCCAGCTACCAGACATGTGAGAGTTCAGCCGAGATCAGCAAAGGGACCCACAACTAACTCAAGACCCACGTGAGAGTCCAGCTGAAACCAGAAGAACCACATTGTTGATCCTCAACTGCTAATGCGCAGAATTGTGACCACTGCGTTTTGGGATGATTTGTTATGTAGCAGTAGCTAACCAATACAGATACTAGGGGGATGGTCTGTAGAACGGTGGAGGATCACAAGAAGGTTGACATCTAATCCTGTTTTAGCTTGTCTGGTTTGTGCTGTAAACCCTCTTGCGCCACCCACAATGAGGCCCAAATCTGCAGTAGACACAACCACCTTGGTAGATGACATTTCCCACTGAATAAAGGGGATCCGGGTGATGAGTAACAGGAGCACAGCCACAGCAGGAGAGGTGCAGAGGGGCTTGAAAATCTTGCAGAAGCAGGAAATCAAAGTGGGGGCCATTAGGAGGAAAACAAATCCCCCCCAAGAACTCAGAGGACAATGTGGAACAGGTCTCAAGTGAGCCTTCCAGGATATCAAAGGAAAAGGTGAGTCTGCTAGGCTGGAGGGCTCAGGAACACAGCTGCAGCAGCCCCAAGGGTCTGTTGGTATTATTCATCACATCAGCCCTAACTGGAAGATGTTTATGACCTTCATATTATAAGGGTAAGGATTACAAGGTTAAATAACTTCCCCAGGATGACTCTTCAGGGAGGAGGTGGAACCAGGCCTCTCTGCCTTGAGGGCTCTCTGGATAAATCTAATTAGGTGGTGTAGCTCTGACCACCTATTGTTGAAACTCCAAACCCCCAGGCCTTCCAGGATGTGGTGATCCACAGCATGCTGGCCTTATTTGAAGGCTAGGTAAAGTGACCCCCAAACCACCAGATTTAAATCATCCCGTCCCACTCAAATGGGGACCATTTCACTCTAGTGGATGGTTCCATTGGCCTCCCTCATCCCGTCCACCCTAATTCCAGCAAAAGCCAGTGCTTCGGGGTCTCTGTGACCACCCTGCCCTCCTGGACCTGGTGGGATCAGGCCCTTAGGTCAGGAGCTGGGACCGGCCTGGGGTCGCATTAGCATCGCCCCCCTGCCCCCTCACTCCAGTGATCTAATTCCATCCAAGATATGGCACTTCTTCCCCAGAGACTGCACCTGTCTGTGACACGGAGAGCAAGCCTCAAGCACTCCAGGATGTTCACCGATCCTCCGCGTTGTCTGGGACATGAAACCAAGACATGGGCATGCTAAAGACGGGGGGTCACAGGGAGTATCAGGCACCCAGAAGGAGCCCCATTCATGTCTTGTGTTTCTCTCTCTCTCTCTCTGCCAGTGCAAGGTCAAAATCATCTGTGTACACGTGAAATTTCTCCGTTTAAGAATTACACTTTCTTCCTTAAAACACACACACATATATATACACGTGTATATATACATATATACACGTGTATATACATACACACACACACAAACACACATATATATGAATGATGCTTTCTTGAGAAAAAAAACTGTGCCATATGATTTCTCTTTCAGATTCCAAAAGTACAGGCTTGATTTTACCTCCCCGGATCTCCAGAGGGTGGGAAAGAGGACAATTAAGCTCATTAGATGCCCATCTGCTCGGTTTGCACATCTCACAAACACACTCTGCAGTCTGGAAAGACCCAGAGCTGCAATCCCCCTTAGGCCCTGGCGGAGAATGTAATCCTTCCAGCACGAGCAGAGCCTTGCCTTAGGAGACCAGACAGGTCAGATAAAAATTAATTGAATGTGAAGCACCTTTTCCTCTTCCTAAATGCAAAACTAGTTTCAAGCCTCACATTTGTAAGGGAGTTTTCTTATAATTAATCATGTATTTTATGGGAGGGCAGCTGTGGAGACAGCTTGGTTCTGGTCTCTGGGTTTCAGATCATGCCTGTGAGTCTCTCCTGCGGTGACTCACACATGCATGCCTCACACCCATCTCTACGAAGGCCATGACTTTCCTCCGTTAGCATCTGTCACCTGAGGGTGACTTCACCAGCCTTCAGAGCCTCCTTTCCTGGAGACCTACGGCTTGTGGATTCATCTCCGGACTGCTCTGCTTACTCTATCCATAACTGTCCCCGAGCTGCTGGCTACCTTAGAAGGTCCCTTTGGAGCCTCTGCATAGCCCACACACTTCCTGTTGCTAACAAGTGAGTCTAAACTGATCACAGCAGCTTGCAAGATAATTAAAATCCAGGGCCTGGAGGGTCAGCCACTGATGGGCAATTAGGACCCCAATTACCAGCCACCCACCATAAAGGACCATCTGTGCTTCACTCATATCCGGTGAACTCAACCTTACTTTGAACCCTACAAGTGTGGAAAGTCACAGGAAGATACAGCAGGACGCAGTGAAGGGAATGAGAAGGTCCTGAGTTTGAATCCTGCCCTTCGACCCTCTGGCCGAGCGGCCTTGGGCAGGTTAGTGAACCTCTCCAAGTTTGAGGCTCCTCATTTGTAGAATGGGGACACTACTCCCTGCCTCACAGGGTTGTCGTCGATGAGATAAAGTTCCTATCAGCAAACCACAGGTGTGAGTGAATGATGCTTACCCACGTTGCTGGGCCAACTCGGCATCCTGCCCTCAGAAACTGAGGTCAGGGCTTTGAAGCCTGGCTCCCTCTGTCAGTGATTAGCGAGACAACCAAGATCTAGTCCCTTTAAACATACACTCCCCATATGCATATTAGGGGTGCACCCCACTACTGTTCAGCCTTCCCACAATGGCGTGAGGTTAAGCAGAAGCCCCAAGGCAAGGGTGCTCCCCCGCCAGAGGTTAATTCGTTCTCAGAGCTTTCAAGTGCTGGATAAAGAGAGCACCACGGGCAGGCTTTAGGAAGAGGAAAGTCCTCGTGGTTGGCCTGAGTGTGGGAGCAGGGAGCCCAGGATGGGGGGCACAGGGAGAAAGGGAGGGCCTCCGTCCCCAGAAGCAGCTTCCCCAGCCAGCACACATCATCTCTTCTGGAAAATGACAGGGTGCTCCCACCTTTCAGCTGACTTCGATTGGGACATCTAGATCTATGGGACCTGGGGTGTCTCAGGAGCCTTGGATGTCTGACATGAAGTTTCCCCCATGAAGACTCCGGTCTCAGGGCCTTCAACCCAAAAGAGGGCCCTGGCCAAGGCCTCTTCACAATCAGCTCCCTGGAGTCTTCTGGCTCTCTCCCCATCCTCCAGTGGGAGCCCAGGAAAGACCATACCAACCTTCATCTCTGCAGGACAGAACCGAGTCCACTGCGCCCCCGGTCATCTCTCTCAAAGATTCCGGAAGACAGTATAGCATAACAGCCCCAGAGCAGACCTAGCATCAAATGCCCCTGATAAGCTGCACAACTCTGTGCAAGACCCTCAACCTCTCTGAGCCCCAGTTTCCTCCTCTGTGAGATGACAATAATAATTGTGCCTATTGAGGTTGCTGCGAGATTTCCCTGAGAATGCATGTAGCAGGACCTAAAGTAAGTGCTTGGAAAATGATAGCTATTTTTCCACCGGGTGGAAAAAATCTGGAAGGAGGGAGCATCATAGATACTAAGGAGGAGAGTCATAGACAGCAAGCTACAGGGCAGAGAGCACAGGACTGACAATCAGAAAATCGGGAGTCAAATCCAGTTCCGCTGTTTAGTAGCCGCGTGGCCTTAGACAAGTCATCTGACACCCACACAGTGGGAAGGACAACACATTTCACAGTGCAGGCATGATTATGCATGTGAAAGTGCAGCGTTCAAGGACTGCAGTAGGGGAGGCGTTATTTTACAGACTCAGACAAGAGACCTTGGAAATTATCTTCACAAGGGCATGTATCTTGCTTTATTTAATGTCACATCCCTCTAGCACAGAGCCTGGTGCCTAACCAAAGCTCAGTAAATGTTTATTTTCGAATTAATAGATTTATCCCAACACACTTCACTTTACCAAAGAAAAAACCCTGAAGCACAGAGGTGACCAGACATTCGAGGAAGGGCTGAGGCAGGTGCCACGTGTCCAATTTCCTGCCTGCTGGTTCACATTCTAGAAAACACCATTCTGAGCACTAGGAATATTCCCGCTGCCCATTCTCATTGGTCCTAGCTTATTGTACTCAGCCGGTCCTTCATCCCAACCCTGACCCTCAGAGCCTTAAAGGGCTCCTACAAAAACCCCAGTTGCTCCCTTCCAAAACCTGTCTTCAGAGAGTCCCAAATCAGCCTGCCAATTGGCCCTAAGTTTTGGAATTAAAAACCAGTCATTTCCACCTGACCAGTCCTGGTGGACAGCCACTGATTTCTCGAACTCCAGGATTTGTGAAAAAAGAGAAATATGGGTGCCTACATGGAATTTAGAGAAGCAACAGAAAATAAAAGGCACTGGTTCTGAAAGTCACAGAAGGTTCCCAAATCAGTGACTGGATTCCCAGCTGTGCCCTGGGGAAGACAAGCCCTTGCCCAGCCCCCACATCTATCTGCTCCTAATCACTTCAAGCCACAAGCCTGTCAGACACCAAGACTTAGCAAACCAGGCACTTGGCCAAGGGCATGCCAATACCTGTCAGGCCACAATTGCCAGACTCCTCTGTATTTCCAAGGACTTCCAGAACACAGCTCTACACAGGTTTGTCATGGCGAATTTAATCAGGATAGGAACATTGAACCCTATTGAACCCTGTTGCTACTTTAGAAGTATGCTGTCCATTTTTGGAAGCTGGGAGACCAACTATAGAGTTTCAAAGACTGAGCTCTTTCTACCCGCTGGAGACTTGTCAGCCCTTTGTCCCAAGGTCTAGACCAATGCTCATCAAAGTATGGTCAGAAGACCTGCTGTATCAGACTCTCCGGGGGAGCTTGCTCTGGGCCCCATTCTGGTACTGGAGCAGAACCTCTGGAGACAGGGCCATGGATCTTAAAAACACCCTGGGGCCCTGAATTTGACTACCAGTCTGCAATCCCCTTACCCCAAGGGTTAGTGCTGGATCACTGTGTTCCAGAGGAGGGAATAGAGGCATTGATGCTTTGAGGTAAGAAACAGAAATTACTCGATGTCAAACGAAATGGGAGTCCCAGAGCTTGTGGAGGAGATGGGGCTCCTGCAGGGCTGTCCCAGGCTCGCACTGTGCCACCCCCACGGGCTAGCGGACTTCAGTTGGGGTGTGGCTTCCTGGGCACCTGCAGAGGCAGGATGCTAAGAGATTTGGGAAGCCACACTAGGAGTCCTGGGCCAAGCCTGAAGTCAGGGAAGAAGCACACAGTGGAGGGCATCTTAGGAACCCACCCAGAGTGTCAGTGCCCAATACATGCTGGGGACCAGCACCCAGGGTGGGGAATGAGTATCAGAAAGAACAGTAGTGATAAAGGTAACCATCCCCTAAAGACCAGTTCTTTTGGCCTCAAATAAATCCCCTGGTTTCATGAATAGTCCAAAGGAGTGGAGGTCTTCCAAAAAGACCAGCCTGCTGAGGAACGGCTTAGATGAAATTTTCCTTTAAAAAATAGAGAAATGTGTCATTCTTCACATCTCAGTGTCACAGAGAAATTTGTACTCATCACGTAGATAATATGCCCACCAAAAAAATTTCATGAACCATATTTCTGCTTGGCTTATGTGAGGTCATCATTCAAGCTGTGAGTTTATGAAAGAATTCCTCAAGTCTGACTCCCAGCTTCCCAGCATGAACTTGGAAAGTCCTAACCCACTGCTGCTCAGCACTTGCACGTGTGCGACATGTGTCCTCGCCTTTTATGTAAGATGGGTCTGATTTACACACTGAAGAAAAAAGCCAAGCAGGACTGAATTCGCTCTTGTACAAGTACAGAGTTCTTTTTATTAGCATGTGAGATCATTTCCCAAAACACGTCCTATGGAACATTAATTCTGAAAGACGTACTAAAGGGTGTCTCGGGCCAATAGATGTGAGAAACATTGCATACTCTGTTCCTCCCTACCAGGGATTCACGATGTAGTACCGCAGCTCTGAGAAAGTTTTTTGGTGAAGCATTTACTGTTTGGCCTGCTCAGTGCCCCTCCCCATCTGTCCCCACTTTTATAACAGCATTCTAGCTTTCCTTTAGGGAAATACTCCCTCCCTCCCCCTCGCCCCATTCAACCATGAAGTTCATGTGGCTTTGCTTATTGAAACCATTCAGTGACAATGCTGCCTCATATTCAACACACACACACACACACACACACACACACACACTTCCCTTACAGGTACACAGCCAAACACAATATCCAGCACAGAAGTACACACGCACAAGATTATTGGAGCTGAGGGGCGCCTGGGTGGCGCAGTCGGTTAAGCGTCCGACTTCAGCCAGGTCACAATCTCGCGGTCCGTGAGTTCAAGCCCCGCGTCAGGCTCTGGGCTGATGGCTCGGAGCCTGGAGCCTGTTTCCCATTCTGTGTCTCCCTCTCTCTCTGCCCCTCCCCCGTTCATGCTCTGTCTCTCTCTGTCCCAAAAATAAATAAAAAACATTGAAAAAAATTAAAAAAAAAAAAGATTATTGGAGCTGAGTCATATTTTGTACCTCCAGAGATTTTACCATTCATGTTTTCCCTTAATTCTTACGAACTATCTAGAATTATTCCATTTATTAGCCTCTGTCTGTTTCTGTTGCTTGCAACCCAAAAACTCTAGATGAAGCAAGAGACCTATTTTCCACAGGCAAAAAACATGAAGTTGGGCCCTTACCCTACGCCTTATACAAAAATTAATTCAAAATAGATCAAAGACCTAAACATAAAAGTTAAGACTATAAAACCCTAGAAGAAAACACTTTAATAACATGGGATTCAGCAACGATTTCTTAGCCATAACACCAAAAACACAAGCAACACGGGAAAAAATTAGAATTATCAAAATTAAAAATGTTTGTTCAGTAGAGAACACTATAAGCCGAGTGAAACCCCACAGAACGGGAGAAAATATGTGCAAATCATATGCCTAATGAGGGATTAATATCCAGAATATATAAATAACTCCTATAATTCAACAACAGCAAAAAATACATAACCCAATTTAAAAATGGGCGAAGGGCTTTACCAGACAGTCCTCCAAAAATAGCATATAAATGACCAATAAGCACATGGAAAGATGTTCAATGTTACCAACCATTAGGGAAATGCAAATCAAAACCACAACGAGACATTACTTCACACTCAGGATGGCTATCATAAAAAAGAAAAAAAAAATAGGGGCGCCTGGGTGGCGCAGTCGGTTAGGTGTCCGACTTCAGCCAGGTCACGATCGCGCGGTCCGTGAGTTCGAGCCCCGCATCGGGCTCTGGGCTGATGGCTCAGAGCCTGGAGCCTGTTTCCCATTCTGTGTCTCCCTCTCTCTCTGCCCCTCCCCCGTTCATGCTCTGTCTCTCTCTGTCCCAAAAATAAATAAACGTTGAAAAAAAAAAATTAAAAAAAAAAAAAATAGGAAGTGCTGGCAAGAATGCGGGGAAAGTGAAGGCCTGCACTTCACTGGTGGGAATATAAAATGGTACAGTCACTGTGGAAAACGGCATGGAGAGTTCTCAAAAAATTAAAGATAGAATTAACCAAATGATCCAGCAATTCTGCTTCTGGGTATATTCTCAGAAGAATTGAAGGGCACCTGGGTGGCTCAGTTGGTTGAGCCTCAGACTGTTGGTTTCAGCCCAGGTCATGATCTCCCTCTCTGCCTTCCCCCCACTCAGGCATGCTCTCTCTTCTTCTCTTTCTCTCTCTCTCTCTCTTTCAAAATAAAAAAAAAAAAAAACCAATATTTTTATTTTAAAAAGGTAGAAGAAACCCAGGTGTCCATTGATAGATGAATGGATAAACAAAAGGTAGAATACATTTGTGCATACATACAATAGAACATTATTCAGCCTTAAAAAGGAATGAAATTCAGGCACATGCTACTACATGGATGAATCTTGAAGACATTATGCTATATGAAACAAGCCAGTCACAAAAGGAAATATCATATGATTCCTCTTATATAACGTACCTGGAATAGTCAAATTCACAGAGACAGAAAGTAGAGGGTGGTTGCCAAGGGCTCGGGAGAAGGCGCATGGGATGTTATTGCTTAATGCACACAGGGCTTCAGTTGGGGTAAATGGAAAAGTTCTGAGGAGGGGTGGCTGTGATGGTTGCACAACAACGTGAAGAGACTTAATGCCACTGAACTACACACTTAAAGATGGTTAGAATGGTAAGTTTCATCTTATGCATATGTTATCACAGTAAAAAAGAAGCCTATTTCACTTTCTATAACCAAAATTTCCCTGGATGCATCTGACCACGGACTTCTCCCTTTCACCAGAACTCCACATGAATAACACACAAAGCAAGGATCCCAGAGAATATCCTTTGGGAAAGGCCAGCGTGTCATGTTGTGGCCGAACCTTCAAGGATAAAATCCCAGGGTGGAACAGAGCAAGGGTCTCATCTAATGCAGGGAAGAAACACTGAGCCAGTCATCTAGCGAAGGAAGAGGGCTTTGTGTCAGTCAGTAAACTAGGATTCAGAGAGAAAGCACGCAATAGCAGAGCGCAGAGGAGACACCTGCTTCTCTGGGCCTTCATATCAAGATATCGATGAGGTAGCTCCCAAGTGGGAGAACTTAAGGATCCTTCTTCTGGAAGCAGGTTTGGAAGGTTGGAAATAAGAGAGCCAGGCAAGAGGACGGAGACAATGCACCCCAATATGCATCCCCAGGGACTGGGGGCTAATTACCTCCACCATTATAGACTGTACTGTTTACAGGCAGAACACAAGTTGCTTAGCAATCTCAGAACTTAAAAAAGGCTTTTTGAAATGTTTAGCGGTTCTCAGCCACTGAGCAGAACTCTTTAGGCAGGGAGTTGGATCCACCCCTTGGCCAGGGCATTCGGGCCGGAATGGCATTGAGATTGCCCAAGGGAAAGATGACAATTTAGGATAATAGTGTAGAAGTCTCTTGTTAAGTAGCCCCTCCCTCATTGCAGGCTTCCTCCTAAGACTAATCTCTGAAGGCTCTTAGTTTTCATTTGCATAAAGAAAGTAATAAAACATAATTAAAAGCGTTGAGCTTTTCGTCATGTGCCAGCAGTTGGCTTTGTATGCATTTTCCCATTTCCTGTAAAGAACTAAGAAGTAGATAACTTTGTAACTCATTTCCTCGATTTCTTCATTCAGATGAAAAACCTGAGCCTAAGAAAGATTAAGTTATTTGTCCAGGTTTCCCAGCTGGGAGCCAGGATCAAACCCAGGCAACTGGACCCCAGAACGGACCCTTTTCTCGGCCACTTCATCCCCTCTTTCCAGCCGCTCGTGTACAGAGCCTCACAGTCTGCATCTTCCTTCTCAGTCACAAAGGAAGTGGATTCTTAATGTCCATTTCCGTCTTCTTTCTCATATGCACAATTATAACCGAAAGCACCTGTGAAACCCTCACGTCCCATTTATCTGTTGCATGGAGCACTTGTCTGCATAAAAGCAAGGGAATGGACAAGGTCACTATCAACCTGATTTTTTATGAGTCAAAAGTCCTCATCTTCAACACCTAAAATAGCATTTCTCATTGCCCATTGTCTGTACAGAGACTCTCAAAGACACAATTAAGGAAATCAAATGAAGAGTTCCTTTCTTCTGCTGCCGCAAGAGATAGCATTGGCATTCTCCCAGCTGCTAATGTTTTTCAGCTGGCTTTCCACATTCCAAGAGACAGCGATCAGGGCCAGTCCAATATATCAGCAAAGTAGGCGAATGTCTACATTCTGGGGTCCAAAGGGTAAGCTGGGGGAGGGCACTGAGACACCCACCTATTTCAAAAGATCTTTCCCACGTGCCAGTCACACGCATAACTGTAATTCTCCCTCAAACACTGTTGAAGTAATTGATGTGCCAACAGGCCCTAATACCACCTCATACGTGTATAACACTTTAATAACCCTGTAGAGATTTGAATATTCTGAGGTTCCAAAACACTTTTACTTATCACATTTTGTCATCTTAAAAATGCTGCGAGGTTCACATCGCTTTTCCTATTTTATATGAGGATTTTCGAGCTCACTAGTAACTAGCAAAGCCAGGGCTAGCATCTAAGGCTTTTTTTTTTTTAACTCCAAGACCAATGTTCTCTGGATGTAAGATATTTTCACTCATCAACACCTCTTGCACAATTCCTTCATCTGCCAGAAGCCTGAGCCTAAGACAGGTAAGTTTCAGTAGCTGAACTAAGACAAGCCAACTCTGGTTGGAATTGACCAATCCGGCCTTAGCCTGGGAACCCCAAAGCACGAACTCTAATAAAGACACATGCCCCAGGGCCTGCTTCTCTTTCTGCTTGCACCCTGCCTTGACCTCCCCATGCGGCCCCCCGAGGAATGCCTGGTTGATATTTTGTCCAGGACTTGTGCAAAACTCAATTTCAATTTCTCTTGTGGTCTGTTTTTGAACCGTGGCTCCCTGTCTGGCCCCCTGTACTTCACCTAAGAAATGCTAACTTAAACGGTTGTAACAATTAGCACTACCATCCTTATCAATAATAATCTTGGCTGTGACTTGCAGAATTTACAGTTAATAGTGACCATTCAAATCTGCCCTTCACCTGGTGCTAAGAGAAGGTATACACGGGGCCACCAGCCTGCTGGCCGGGGTTGCTTATTCATGGTCTTGCAATTCTTACCCAAAAGACACCTGGAGGGCCTGGTTTCACTTTTTTTCAACCGAGGCTCCGAAAGGCTTTTGCCCAACCATTCCTCAGATAACCCAAGCTCCTCACACTGCTGTTTCCAAATAGTGAAACACATCATGGCAGGCCACCAGTTCCATCTTTAATCAAATAGATGAATCGCAAGGCGACTTCCTTTGGCTTTTTTAAAAATAAGATTTTCACTCCTACCTCATGGCATTGTCCAGCCTGACGTTTACAAAAAAAAAAAAGAAATTACTGCTTTCAAGTACACCCGATGGCATTTGTTGTTGTCAAATAAAAGTTGACTAACTGCTTGAGTTGCACTTCTCACAACCCTGTGCCTCGCCCATTTTCTGATGTTTGCACACTTGTGCTCGCTTTGTGTCTCGGGGTGCTCCTGGTAAGGTACCCTTTGCCAACACTCGTCAAAAGGCTGTAATTCCCTCATCAGATATTTATTTCAGAGTATCTGCCGTCTGGACCACATCAACTCCCTGTCTTTAAACAAGGCTGCTGTTAACGTGGATGTGTGTGTGTTGAACACATACATATCCACGGGTAGGTATGTTTATACATGTATAAACATGTATAAACACATATATATGTATACATGTATGTATATGTGTGTGTATGAATATGCACGTAAAATTTCACACACCTTTCAAGAAAGCACCTTCCAAAACTTTCAAATTCCCCACAAGGCAGCCAGATTTCTCCCAAACAGCTGCCCTAGGGCCTCCGGTGATACCAGGAAGAGCAATTCTCAGTCCCCCTATGTTTCCATTTTTCTAAAAGCCTGACAGTAAAGGAGAGCTTCTCTACTTTGATTCAAGCAGTTAAAAACTCCAGCACAACAGAAGACACAGGCACATTTTTGTCGTGACTTACTTGACCACCGTCCCAGCAAACTTAAATTACAACTCGTCTTGGGGCGCCAGGGTGGTTCAGTCGATTAAGTGTCTGACTTCAGCTCAGGTCATGATCTCATGGTTGGTGAGATTGAACCGTGCTTCCGGCTCTGCGCTGACAGCTCAGAGCCGGAGCCTGCTTGGGATTCTGTGTCTCTTTCGCTCTCTGCCCCTCCCCCGCTTGTGCTCTGTCTCTCTCTCTCAGAAATAAACATTGAAACAAAAATTTCTTTATTGCAACTTGTCTTGAGTTTTAGAAAAGACGTGCACTTCTTGAATACTTCATTTCCCTGAAAGACATTAAAATAAATAAGACCACTGACTGCAGCGGCATTTGGGGCATATACTGAAGAGTAGAGCAAGATGAGAGTCCGGTTGATACTTGAAGTTACTCTACTTTTTATTTAACTGTGAGGCATCTCTTCCCACCCCCTGCCGTACCCCTCCCCAACATACACACGCATATACATGCACACTCGCATGCACACGTGCGTGCCCACACGTGCACAGCCACGCAGTCACCTGAGCATCCAATAGCATTCTTTGGCCGAAAGCCTCAAGTCCCTGTTTGCATACATGTTTCCCTAGCCATTTCACAAGAAAAGCAGCTGTGCGGTGTTGACTTCCTCATTTCCCCCAGAAGTTAAGCTGGACAAGGACTGACGGTTTAGGGTCTCTCATTTTTTGACCGTTTTCCAGGCAGTCAAAGTCAGAATCCGCGCCCTCGCTGCAGTGCAATCTTGTGACGGGGGCCTCGGCTAACCCTTAGGACTCCCCCACTCAGCTGCCTTCCCCGCCCCCACCCCACCGCCCATTTGCTCTGCTATCTGCTGTTGTAAGGTGCCGGGCCCCGTTGCTTCGTGAGCGCTCCTTGTACAAAACCTGAACGGGGCCAGATACAGGTACACGCTCTGTACGCCCATCCTCAGACTCTTTTGAGGCGCTGTTTCTCCCAATGAACAACTCCCTCCCTCCGTCTGCAGCGCGCGAACTGGACACACCAGGCTAGGTGTTCTGGTGGCTTCCTCACTGATCTCCTGGCAGTGGCTCCTGCCAGTCAGCCTTCCTGAGCCATGTCCTGAAGCAGCGCCACTTGGCTTGTCGCATCCTTATTTGGAAACATTCAAGCTCCAGCGTTGCGTTCTGAACCAGGTGGAAACTTCTCAGGCTGGAGACCACCATATTCTACAACGGCTGTCTATCTTCTCTTGCAGACCGCTCACTTTCCACCTCCTAGACAGACAATAAGCGCTTTACATTTAATCCTCACAATAATCCTTCACCCTTGTTTTCCCAATGAAGAAATTGAGGCTTATAGATGCTAAGTAAGTTGCCCTAAATAACCCAAAGCATTTCATTTCCTAGGACTGTGAGCTTACCATAAATGTGGTGGCTTAAAATAACAGAAATGTATTCTCCTGCAGTTCTGGAGGCTAAAAATCTAAAATCATGGTGTCGGCAGGGCCATACTCCCTTGGAAAACATTAAGGGAGACCCTTCCTTCCCTTTGCAGCTCCTGGTGGGTCCGGATGTTCCTTGGCATTCGTTGGCTTACAGCTGTATCACTCCAGTCTCTGCCCCCATCTTCACAAGGCCTTTCTCCCTTGTGTGTCTCTTCTGTGTCCAGATCTCTTTCTATCTCTCCCTCCTTTGTCTTATGAAGACACCACTCATCAGGTTTAGGATCCACACTAACTCCAGAATGATTTCATCTTGAGATCCTTAGCTAATTACATCTATAAGGACCTACTTCCAAATAAGGTCACATTTTGAGGTGCATATGAATTTGGAGAGAACACAATTCAACCCAATACACCCAGCAAGTGAGAATTTAAAACTACTTCTGACTCCAGGCTTCAGACACTTCACTTAACCATCTAGAATGTTCCTCGCCACATTGAATTTCTCTCATTTTTCTAAACAGAATTTTCTCTCTTCTGCCTCTCTGCCCTTGCTCAAACTATATACTGTTTTCTTTACATAAACCAACCTCTCCCTTTTTCTTTTCCTCAGCCCATCTCACCTGTGGAAATCTTCAATAGTCTTCATGATCAAGCTCAATGCCACTTCCTCCAGGAAGACATTCATGATTGCACCAACCAACCAAGGAATTCTCTCCCCAACCCAAGCTCCAACTGCCTTACTTCACTTGTCTCTGCTGGCCCATCTTATCTTCTCCATCATTCTAGGTTTTTGTGCCATTGTCCTCATTCACCACTGTGCCCACATCCCACCAATATGTCACAGCTCTATCACAAGCTTCTTAAAGGCACAACTGCTTTCTCACACTGTCTTCTCCACAGACCCTTGCACAACAGGAGCTCCTTACAATTAGCTCACATTCATCAAGTGAACTCATAATCATCTCTCTCTCCCTGTATTGAATAGTTCATGTGTTAGTGAGCAAAAACGCAGGATGCTTACAAAACAAATGTCCCCAACATTCCCACTTCCCCAAAATGGAATTTTAAAAAATAGCCCAGTTTACTTTTCCACATCGAATCCAATCATTTTACTGATAATTTTTGTCCTTCATTTGAATTTTGTCTAACGGCAGTAAATCCAGCCCTTCCCAGGTATCATCCTGGCTTTTTCAGTTTCTTCCTATCTCCAATGCCACCTTCCCTGGCTTCTTAGGACAGGCAAATATACTATTTTCAGGGGCTCTGAGGGCCAGGACAATGTCTCCGTCCTTGTATCCCCAGCACCTAGCGGTGCCCGGGGGCCCAACAACGTCTGAAGGATGCATGTGGGAACAAAGGTGTAAATGCTGCCTTAGAATAGAAGTCCTCAGAGTCCTCTAGGGCTGATCGCTTTTGCAGGCCTCACACCATCCTCACTGCAACCCTGTGAAGTAGGTGTCACGGTTTTTCCCATGTCACAGATGGGAAAACCAGGGCTGAGAGGAGAAGGGACTTCCTCTTGGTCACACATCCACGTGACAAAACCAGAGTGAAACCCAGGTCTGGCTGGCTCCAGGGCTGTAACTCTTAACCAAAAAGCCTCTCAGACGGGAATGCACCCGCATCGTCTGGCCCTGGCCCGAAGGGAGCCCCAGTGTGACAATCCCGAACACGCTCTTAAGCTTGAGAGTCTTGGCAGCTGTTGGCCATTTGGCTGGGAAGGTCTGAAATAAGTGAGTAGGACGGTTGAATCTAGGACAACAGACAATAATGTAAATAAAGAATGTGTATGTATACACGGGGTGCGGGAGTGCGTGTGTGGTGTTGCATATGGGGATGCGGCGTGTGTGGTGTGGGATATACCTGCTGTATTTTTTTTATGTAGATGTTTACGTGTGTTCTGTGCGGAGGAGCGTGTGATATGGAGTGTGTGGTATGTACGTGGTATGGGGTGCGAGGGTGGGTGTGGGGCGTGTGGAATGTGTGTGGGGCGTGTGGAATGTGTGTATGGTGCATAGTGTGTGGTAGGGGGTGTGATATCGTGTGGAGTGTGTGCAGGATGTGTGGGATGTGGACGGTGGTGGGGCATGAGGTGGGGGGGGGGGTGTCATGTGTGGGGAGTGCGGTGGTTCCTGGGGATGAAAAGAGCTGTGTCTATAGGAAACAGTTTGGGATACCAAAAGAAGCAAATGACTGAGTCACATCTGGCCTCCACTCCTAGTTCAGATATTGAACATCTGAACAAACAGGAACAGGTCACTTATCCCTCTGAACTTGTTTGCTGTAAAACGGCCTTTCAACCTCATGGGGCCACGGGGAAGAGCTATTCAAGAAGAAACACTAGAGGGGTGTCGGGGTGGCTCAGTTAAACATCCAACTCTTGATCTCAGCTCAGGTCTTGATCACACGGTCGTGAGTTCAAGTCCCACATTGGGCTGTGCACTGGGCATGAAACCTACATCAAAAGAAGAGGAAGTAGGAGGAGAAGAAGAAACAACATTATAAAAGCCCAATATAGGGGCGCCTGGGTGGCTCAGTCGGTTAAGTGGCCGACTTCAGCTCAGGTCACGATCTCGTGGTTCGTGAGTTTGAGACCTGCGTTGGGCTCTGTGCTGACAGCTCAGAGCCTGGAGCTGCTTCGGATTCTGTATCTCCCTCTCTCTCTGACCCTCGCCCACTTGTGCACTCTCTCTCAAAAATAAACATTTAAAAAAAAAGCCCAATATAAACAAAACACTGTACTGAGGAGTATAGGGCTAAAAAAGGAAAAGAAGTAGTGGTCCCTGATTTTAAGGAGTTTCCATTCTGTTTGGGGGAAGGTAGACCTATAAAACTGATTTATGCAGAATGGAAGGTGTATGACAATGAAGACTGGCATCTCTCGAGCTCTTCGTGGTATGGCAGATTAAAAGATGTTCATCTCCAACCTTATAAGGTAGGTATTAGTTAGCAACCCCATCTTACAGATGGGAAAAGTGATGGTTGCAAACGTTTCGCCTTTACTCCAAAGACACACTGATGTTAAATGGCATTGATATTAAAAGGCTTGGGAAACCAGAATCTTTTCTCTTATCACCTCCCTGTACTCTTCCTTGAGCATTTCAAAGAGGCAAAGCACACAGAGACGGGAACGTTTGTGCTCAATTTGGAAAAAGGAGAAAGGGCCAGCAGCACTGAATTATAAGGCTGTTGCTTTCAGCAATATTGAGGTCCCATGATTGTTGCTATTAGTGTGTGTCTGATTGCAAACTCAGAAACACAGGGAGGGGGAGTAAAAGAGGGTGCATGTAGGGGGCCAGAGATGTGAAAGGGGGACACCAGGTGGTTCCATTCCAGCCAGGGGTCACACACCACCACTGGACAGATGCCACATAGGAAGGTCAAACCATATTAATGACAGAGAGAATTTGGTTAAAGCCTTGCCTAGCTGGATCCAGGCTGAAAATCACCAGTTTCCTTTTTTTTTTTTTTGGACCCATAATCCTTTATAATTTCCTTTAATGCTTTAGTCTAGCTTAGGACCATGAGCCTTCAGGGAGCAAGGGCACATCTGTTCAGTCAGGAATTTGCCAAAGTAAAAGATCAATCTGGCTTTTACTAGAACTCAACATCTAGAGGAACCCAAATATTTCTCAACTGTATTAGCCAAAACTAACTTTGCATCATTATGAATCATGACTCCAAAGGAGAGGTGTCAAGGATACTCTGAAACAAATAACAACTGGGCTATCACCAAAGAAAAGAAGAAATAAAATAACAGGCATGTTTCTTTAGAGGGTGCTTGCTCTAAATGCTATATGGAAAGAATCATAATTGTCTTATTTGGGGAGGAAAAACATTTAAGAATGCCTTTTTTGGGGATGCCTGGGTGGCTCAGTTGGTTGGGCGTCCAACTTCAGCTCAGGTCATGATCTCACGGTTTGCGAGTTCGAGCCCCGTGTTGGGCTCTGTGCTGACAGCTCAGAGCCTGGAGCCTGCTTCAGATTCTGTGTCTCCCTCTCTCTCTGTTCCTCCCCGGCTTGCTCTCTCTCTCTCAAAAATAAAGAAAGATTAAAAAAAACTTTAAAGAATGTCTTTTTTTCCCAAAGATTTTATTTCTTTTATTATAAGACACATAGGTAAAAACTTGCATATTCTGAAAAAGGTAGAAAATGGTAATAAAATGGACATTTTTCCTATTAAGAAATATGCTCATAAATATGCTTTATCAAATGTTAAAATGGTTATTATTTTGCAAAATAACAATAAATAGAGCAGAGCTGTGGCATACAATGGTCAACCCAAAGTACTGGAAGTATTTATGTTTTGTGTTTTATAAAAATTCAGACCTTTGATCATATTTCAAAATTTGGCATTTTGCACTCCAGGTTATCAATAATTCAAATTTTTAAAATATTTTCATGATGGCCCCATGACTTTAAAAACAATGAAACATAAAAGGTGGTTTGACTGAGTAGAATGATTAAAATAATTTTCCCCTAAACAAAAAATTACAAGACACAGAAGCAAAGACATGACTTTTTGATCCCATAAGTAGTATCTGTATCAGTTCCCAATTCTACAAATTTCTGGATCCCCGACTGTGGGCGCTGAACAAAAATTGTTCACTAAGCTTTAGCTTCCAGCAAGGTGCACCATTTCATTTCACAGCTTGATGGAGCCATGATGGTCATGATTCTGATGAGCCCGGTTCTATAATTCTAGCTCCATGAATACAAGGTACAGAGAAAGAAGTTCTCCCTCCTTTGAATAAATCCCTTAAAGGCTTTCCTACATTTGTGTATGACCTAATGGCCTCAAATTCATGTATCAGAACACTGGGTGAAATTTTAATGATGAAAAGCTCTCGTTCTGAGCATTCTTTTGTAGGCTTCAATTCTCTACTATCCAAAGGAGAGAGGAACACAAGTGAACACCAAACATGTCCTCTAATGAGTCTTGGGTGTTCAAGTAGCCAGGTCAGGCTTTTTCCTGTAAATAAATACTGATTTTACAAAGATCTTTCATTTCCCATGCATTATGTTGCCCTTAAGGCTAACACACTAATTCCCAGCTACAATGGGAGAAGCCATATGTAATAATACTTAAGGATCCAATCTAATATAGATTATCAGTCCCAATGGTGTTCGATGACGTCCATCAGGGGGACATCTGGGCGACTCTGGGTGCCTAGAGCACAGAGAGATCATGGCAGGATTTGGACTTGAGCTTGAAGGCCATATTCTTGTTGTTTTTGGCCACGATCTTGCCCCAGAAGCGCCTGGCTTTCCTGGGGATGCTCTCCCTCCTTTTCTGGTAGGCCAGCCGCCGCTCATTCTTCTCCTTGCTGTCCCGCCGAAGGCGGACCTGCCGCACGATGCCCTCAAACAGCTCCTTCACATTGTGCTGGACAGCTGCGGAGGTCTCAATGAACTTGCAGTCGAACACCACAGCACACGCTCTCCCTTCTGGAAAGAAAAGGAGGGGAGAAGAAAGTCAGAGGAGCTACACAGCACACAGCCAAGCTGATGATTCTTGACCTCAAGCTGTCTCCAGGTAACTCTAGGTCAGTCACACATGTGATGGATACAGGAGGCCATTCCCAGAGCACAGAAAGAGGCAGAGTCACAGGAAGCAGGAGAGATGGACTTTAGATCTGGCCCATCATAAATTCACTATGCAAAGGTCCAATTTCGTCAAATACGGTAACATTAATTATAACAATAAAAACTACAGCCTTAATTTATTGTACTTACTATGTGCCAGGAACTGAGTTAAATACTTTTTTATAAACATTTTTTTAATGTTCAAAACAATCTTGAAAAATACACTATCCCTTTCAGATGGATGAAGGAACTGAGGTGGGGGGGTGGTCTTTTAAAAACGTGAAGGCGTTCGCATAGCCTGTAAGTGGCAGGGGTAAAGCCAAGCCTGCTTCTTCCTCAAGCTCAGATTCTTAACTCTTTCTCCTAACTGAGTTTCCTGAATTGGAGAAAAATCCTACTATCTGACTTTCCTCTCTTAGAAAACAATTTTAAAGCTCTGATGAGGTACCTTGAAAAACTTTTTGATGATTTCACACATGTACAATACAGTGACAGCAAACTATACAAACAGGCTTTCTGGAGCAGCCTCAATGTCAAATGTTCCACTGTGTTCAACGGCCATGTATCCAAGTTTTGGTTAGGGAAAAAAAAAAAAAAAAAGATTACTATAGACAGTCCTTTCCTAAGAGTAAGACATTCCCAAACTAGTTGTATGCCTTAAGTCTTCAACAGGTTTCTTTCCTCCTGAATGGGGCCTAGCAATGCAGTATTTTATTTTTTACCATGGTACCAGGAACCAAATCTATAGTAGGCCAAAAAAATCTCAAAGGCCCCAAAAGCAAACAGGCAGTATCTCTGAACTAGGCATGAAAAAGTATATGTGACACCATCAGGCATCAGGCTGATGCCTTAACTGAAATTTCGGAAGCAAAAGGCAGGGGACAGGAAGGAGTTTCTAGGGTCTCCAGGAACCAGAGGCAGCCAGAATAGAATCCTTATTCTCACTGAAACTCTTGGAGTTTTCATCTTTCTTGCATAAAGAGACTACTTTTATTTCCCTGAACTCTTGAGAGCTCCCAGGAGAATAGAAAAGGACAAGGAATAAAGGCTGGGGAGTGCCAGTAAATCCCTGAGCACGATCTTTTCCCTAAAGGAATTGCAGGAAGGGGAAAGTGGAATCCTGCAAGTCGACCAGATGGATCAGGGAGCAACAACCAGCACAGAGACAATCTGCTGGGAATGCGGGAATCTTAGACACAAAACTCCACGGAGCATTTTAATGAGTCCCTGGTTCTGGCTTCATGAAGGAAGAAAAGAGCACCTATCTGAAGAAAACCAGGTGACCCAGAGACGGTTTCTATGACACTGGCACTGCTCCCCTTACCTGATACAGACACTTCCCGGCACCGCACCAGGTCACTTTTGTTGCCGACCAAAATTATAGGAATGTCCTCTGTCTGCCGAGCCCGGCGGAGCTGGATTCGCAGCTCAGATGCCTTCTCAAAGCTGGCTCGGTCCGTGATGGAGTAGACAATCAAGTACGCATCCCCGACCTGCATGCAGTGATCTTGGAGCCATTCATTCTCTCCCTGGTAAAAGGAGAACCTCCCTGAGCTCAGGCTGGTCTGGTAAATGAAGCATCGGGGGAAACAGTACATGTATCCTATGTACCCTTGCTGATATGAGGAAGAAAGGAAACGGATTCCAGCTCCCCACATGCACGCCTCCCATGCCTGTACCATGTCTGGTGGCTATAAGCTAGCCCATCGGGTATTTCTGCCAAAAAGTTTTTACTGTCCAATTCCTCCTACAGCTTGAGTTGATAAATTATACAATGACTCTGCCAAACCACATTTCCAATTTTTATCCAATCTACCAAAAATGAGCCTTTTCTGACTTCCAAAAACTCCCTTCTGCCTTTCCCAAGTGATGAAATTTAGAGTCCTTCTGTGAGAACAGGAGACCTCTCAGTAAACAGAAGGTCTAGCAAATATGCTCAGGAGCCCAAAATCTTTAAAAAGCACATGTTGAAGACTAGTATTAAGATTGTCAACGCCACATAATCTGGTTTTATATATAGCTTTAAATTATCATCCGTATTTGGCACTTGCCCTAAAGCGGATATATGTTTTTGTATTTTTTTTAATTGCACTGAGGGCAAATCACTGTCACTTGCTTAATATTCAGAGCTCATTTGCGAATGACCTGTTCCTTAGAACAGCCTCTTACTTCAGAAAAAGAAAGCTTTTAATCAAGAAAATGAGCCCACCTCACCTAGAACACTAAAAAGGACAAGGTCACCCTTGCATCAGACAGCCTGTTGGAAGGCAAGCCTTGACAGAATTTACAGAGAGCTGTGAGCTCTGCATACCTTGTTTTCCCACATGTCCAGGAGTATAATCGTTGCACTTTCCCCGTCAACAATCAGGGTTCGTTCGTATGTATCTTCTAGAAAAGCAAGAACAGTGACACTGGAGTCAGGAAATTAGGCAACGCTTTTCCGTAAGCGTCACGTAGAAAATTACGCTAGAAAATTAGCTTACTAAATATGCAATCAATTATGCAAACATACAGATATTCACAAAGGCAAATTACTACTTTTTAATCACCTTTAACAACATTCTACGTATATTCTTCCACTACCTCCTAAGCAGAACTCCTATGTCTTCTGCATGTGTCACCAAAAACCACTTGAAATGAAAAGCTTTTGTTTTCATCATTCCTGGACCTTTTATACAGAAAAAACCATTTATAAGGATAAATTCACTGAGAGCTTTTGACTCTGATTCATTGGATGATGCCATGAGAGAACACTAACTGCCCAGTGGAACTCTAAGCCTCATTCATAAGCCTTACATGGAAATCCACTGTACCTTTCAGTAGGGTGCTTACTGGCAATTTCAGGAGCTCTAAGCTCAGAGACATTTTTCCTGTTTTGAAACATGCAAGAAAAAAATCTTGCAACCCTGTTTTGGCTGAAGTTTTCTTCCTTTAAAAAAACATTCAGCTCCCTAGGAATAAACAGGCTTATTCTTCCATCTCAAGTCAGCAGAAGGACAGCCTCCAGGCCTCCTTGGTAATGGAAACTCTCCTCCCTACACTTGAGCCCAGACTGAGTGTAGGTGAAGGGTGAGCAGTACCATGCGCCAGAGCAGCTCCAGCCCAGAGAAACCAGTTGGCGGGGGCGAGGTGGGGGAGGCAAGGGGGAGAGTTGGCTGAGTTAACTGGGATTTTGCAAGAGGGATTCCCATCAACTCCATGCACATGAGCCCATCCCCACTCTGTTTCCACAATGAGGTTTCCTGTTTCGAGTTTCATCATTTGAGAATTATTATTTTCGTAATGATTTTTTTTCTTTTTTACCATTTTTCTTGCTGCTCCTTTTGCCTGAAACCTGTTCCCTGGGATATCCAACAGGCGTGTGCCCTCACCTCTTTCCAGGGGAAGTGTTCCCTCACCAGCTACTTAAAATTGCAACACATCTCCCCTACCAGTATTGCTTACTCCTTTCCATTTTCATTTTTCTTCGTCGTACTTCTAAGTACCCCACATGCAATCCACTTAACCTATTTTATTCACCCATTTTATTCTTTTCTGTCCCTCTTGGCCCCCAAATATTACGGCAGAGATCTGCTGCTATGTCCCCCGGAACCCAGCGCAGTGCTTAGCATACTGCAGGTGGGCAACCAACACTTATCGAATGAATGAATGAATGGTAACTATAGCACTGGGGATATAAGCACAAGCAAACCTGAATTAGAATCTGAATGCCATCTCTTAATAACTATGTGGCTCTGGACCATTTACTGAAGTGTTCTGGGCCTCAGTTTCTTCATCTGTGAAATGGGACCGATAACAGTATTCATGCCTTGGGGCAATTACATAGGCTAGGCATGGGCACAGGGTAGAAATGCAATAAATATTAGCTGTTGTCATCACTCGCTCTGATGGAGGAAGCCGGTTCTTGCCATAGTTGGTGTTTCCTACCATAGGTAAATCCTAGCTTAAAAACACTACATTGGAGAAACCAAGGCATCTCTTGTTTTATAGTAACAGGGGATTTATAAAAAGCAATGCTCCCAGTTTAAATGTTTCTTCATCTAGGAAATGGAATCAGCAGAGGCAAAGGAAGGAAAACGTGGGCAAATGAAAAGGCTCTTTCTGTCAATTTCCATGCCTCCATAAGGTGTCATTCTAATCAATGGTAATGGTGTCCCACTGGGGGATTAAGTCTGTTATCCCCATCCTGTCTGCCATCCACAATGTGCAGCATGAATGGGATCACAGTGGGACGCACAATCTGGATTTCTGCAGAGTAGGGTCTCCTGACTCAACAGGCAAATTTTACAACCAAATGGAAATGATCAGAGCCTGAGCAGCACAAAAGGGGGGCTGGCTGACTGCCCCTTACTACCTCGGAGTTTTTCTCTTTTCTCTAAAAGCCTTCCCTGTTCTCAAAAAATCCAAAACAGCACTTTCTCTGCCCTCAGCCCACCACTCATCATCCAGAAGCAGGTACAAGGGACTGAGTCCCCAGCAGTTCAAGTAGAAACCTACTACGTTCTAATAGCTAGGGGGGAAAAGCAAACTCACGCTTCCCCTTGGTTTAAGAGATGTCTGAACATTAGCCTAGAGAAAACGGGGATTATACCTTAAAAAGTAGACGCCTAACTGCTTTGACATTCTGGAAGATTCCTGGACTTAGCCCTGCCTGAAAATCATTATGCTACAAATCCTAAAACAATATATCTCCGCCCTGCTTCACTGCATATGCCCCACACCTAGTTTATTTTTATTTGCCAGTGGGGCAGGGGAGGGGGGGGACACACACACAAGTGGGGAGGGGTGGAGGGAGAGAGAATGAGAGAGAGAGAGAGAGAGAGACAGAGACAGAGACAGAGAGACAGAGAGACAGAGAGAGAATCTTAAGTAGGCTAAGAGCCCAATGCAAGTCTCAATCTCACAACCCTGAGATCCTGACCTGAGCCAAAATCATGAGTAGGACGCTTAACCAACTGAGCCACCCAGGTGCCCCCACACCCAGATTTATATACAGCCTCTGACTACTCCCCCCCACTCCCCACGGATTCTTCAGACACACAAAGTATCCTGCTTCACGGCCCTCTGCTAACCAGGAGAGGGCCTGCCTGCAACCAAAGTTCTAGTTTCTCTTCCTCCCCTTTGTCACTCACCTTTTGGCTTTCTCAAGAGCTAATCAGGTGAGGAGAGGAGAAATAAAAGAACATGATATTCTAGAAAAGTCCTTTGAAATTTGCCCTGGTTAAGGTGTGTGGAGAAAGGGTCGAGGCCTACTGGCTTATAGAGCTTTTCAGTATCGTGGGTCTGGAGAAGCCCTCGCTTCTCCAGTGCTCTCAGTAAAAGCTGGGGGTGAACACGCACACTCTGGAATGAGAGAGATCATCCTGACGGGTGGGATGGATGTCACCTGGTTGGGTGACAGGAGCTATTCTCCCTGGACTAGTACACCTTAATGTGTCGTTAACTTAACCCTCACTGTGCTCAGAGACCCTTCTGTCCAAGATTGGCTCGCATGCTGTGTGGAAGCTGCACAGGAGTTCTCTCCCACACTAGAACGGGCTCCTACAGCCTCTCAAAGCCTTGGAGGCTCCAACATCCCTCTCCCCCAAACTCTCAACTGCTTTCAGCTTCCATAGCCCAGGAAGGGAAGCCCACTCTAGGAACACCGTCCTCTCCTCTTGTGGCACGTTTCCTCTGCACGTCTCACGGGGCCCTAGCCAAGAGGGGCCGGAGTGGATGGGGACCACAAGCAACAAAAGTGCCAGTTTGAGAAGATAAATCCAGGCACAGGAAACGGTAGGTTCAGAATCAGCTCTAACACTCATTCCCTACGTCTTATGTGCCAGGCACTATGCTTATATGCTACCTCCGTCAATCCTCCAGTGCCCTAGGAGGTAGGCATCATCTCTATCTCCCTAGTGAGGAGTTTGGGGGGGTCAGCACCTTGTGCAGGAGCACTCAGCTACATCGTGTCAAAGCTGGGCTCCAAACCCACATCACCAGACTGAAGTCCAGTGCTCTTCCCATACTTCCTGTGTGCACGTGCCGTACCTTCTCACCGACTCAGGGCTTCCAAATCCTAGTCGCCCTTTAGATCCAGCTCAGAGGCCACCTCTTCTATGAATCCTTTACTGACTTCCACAGCCAGAAGTAATCTTTTCTCCTCTCAATTCCTACAGCACGGTCTCTGTACTCTTCAAGCCACTCATCACATCCTATCTTGATTTAGTTGGTGCACATCTGATCTCTATTGCACATACTGGAAGCATCTTTAGGGGGGAGCCCTAGGACTCCTGGCACGCCCCCGCAGTGTCTCACCAAGTTCCATGGTGTATGTTCAGTAACTACTTAGGAATGAATATTGCATGAATGAATGGATGAATAAATGAACGAATGGCATTAAATGTATACAGAGAGTCATAAGATTATTGCAATAGAGCTGTAACAACATCCATCTTTATTAGGAGAGATACTGATGAGAGTATTGTGTAGAGGTTTTTTTTATGGTTAATGCTGAAAAAAGGACAATGTGAGGGCACGACTTGGAAAACCTTCTTCCAAGTTTCCAGCTGTAGTGATTCCAACAGCTGCCTATGGATAAGAGATGTAATCCTAGACAGTATAAATTAAGTTACTCAAATAGGACAACATTAAATAGGATGGGTCACCTGAGGAGTTTCTTGCCAAAGATTCTATTCAAGGAGGTAAGGAAAGGATTCTCCCTCTCCTTTCCCCCATTAAGCAAAATGAGTTTTCCCAAATATAGAAGCATGTCTTCCCAAATTCCAGATATGAGTCGGTCTTCTCGGCACCATATGCCTATAGGGGTACCACCCTCCGGATAAGTACCTCTCCACTCTAACTGACAAGCATTTTTGAAAGCCTGCCACCCAGCTCTTTTAAGACCTCCCTCGAAAAACAAACAAAACTCCTGGTTGATCTCTTCCTTCTGTCAATCTCCCCAAACGCTTTATTGTTAACTTCATAAGGTATTCACTAATTTTACCCTGCTCTGAATTATAGCCACTGACACTTCACCCCTTCCTAAGAGGGTATATACTACCACTGGGTACCCCAGAGCCTAGCCCAGAGCCAGGCACGTGCCTGACACGAGGAGTATTTAGATGCTACGCCCACGGGCTTCAGGGTACAATGAATGCACACAACTAGGTCTGACTCATGGCCATACCGTGGACTAGCTTTATCACTCTGGGAAAGTTACTTGATGTCATAAGCCTCCATTTCTTCACCTGTAAAATAGGGATATTAATACCAAATTGGTTCAATTTATGCATTATCAGAAAAAACTTATGAGAAGTACTTAGCATAGTGCCTGGCATATCGCAGGTACCCTGTCAATGGCACTCTTGGTTGAGAGTAACAATGTAAGAGAGTTACTCTCTTGGTAAGAGAGTAACAAGTGTAACAATGGTTACTCTTACGAGTAACACCGAACTAAGATTATAAAATCCTGAGTTCTCATTCCAGCTACCCCACTGATTCTAGGTAAGCCACGTGGTATTCTGTAGACTCAGTTTACTCATATGAGTACAGGAATTTTGTGAGTACCAAAATAAAAGGGATCAAATATAAGATGCCCAACAAAGTACCTCTCCCATTGCAAATGTGCTTTCTAGACAGTAGTTCCTCTCTCCCTTTCTCCCATACCGACAGTCAACCACCAGCCCTTACTGAGAAAGAGAAAAACCAGCCTTGTAAGACTGAGGTCACTATTTCTCCTTGACTCTCATTTAGCTATAGTCCCTGAGACTTCCAGAAGTGAGGAGAGAAATCAGTGTCCTATCAATGAGTCATCATTTATAGTCCAGTTCAGGAGCTGCCTCGTAAGCAGTGAACTCCTGGACACTGGAGACGATCAAGATGAAACATTTAGCCAAAATGGGCTCACAGTAGTAGTGAGGAAGGAGCAGCATTCCAGTGCATCAAGCGGAGGGCAGAACTGACTCCTCACTAAGGCATCTTCCTACCCTGGGGGTCTGTGATTCAGCTGTGAGTTGCAACTGAGAGCACAGACACATCGTGCCACTGGGGCAAGCACTAGAAGGTTCTTCCTTCATTTCTATAGCTGCAAATAAGGACATACAGCTCCCCTTGTCAGGTATGCTACGAGGGAAGCTGTGGCTGAGAAACACTGTATGAACACCACTGACAGTTGGGATCCTCATACTACTTCCCAGAATGCGGCACTATGCTTTACGTGTATTCGAGGAACACATGCATTTTTGCGACTATGTCACCTCAAATCAGTTTTGGAAACAGGCAGGTCTTGAATATTTTCAATGAGATTATACACGGAAAATTGTCTTGAAAACATATGTATCACACACACAAACATATGTTATCACCATAGTTATACTCAAAAAAAATTTTTTTTGACATTGTACTATTTTAAACTATTTTACAACCTTCAAAGACTCTAATAACGGTAGAAACTGATGAATCCATCCTAATACTTTTTCAGATCGGGTTGGTATTAGGTATAATCGTGGGAAAAAGCTATGTCTGCACTGAGCTCTTGAAAAATCCAGGTCAGCGCTGGCAAAAACCAGAGGTGGGATCCTGACCCTCTGACTCTGCCCTCTTTAACCACTCTACCCCCAGTCCCTGTGGAGCTGGAATCTAAGAAATCCCCTTTCTGGCCCAGGTTCCATCTGGAACAGGATGAATCTTCATTCTCTTGTCCTGAGGATCCATGCCAGCGGGCTGTTCTAGGGACTCAGCTTGCCCAGCCAGTGCCAGGAATGCATAATCACCACTCCCAACTCTGCAGATAAATGGCGCACCCACTCGCTCTTTCCGACTGGACCACCGCTAACGGAAAGACGCCCACTGGGGTCGGGCCACCTACCTCCCAGCACCTCGCAGTCGCTGTCCATGCTGTCATGCACACCTGCAAAGATGTTGGCCAGAGTGGACTTGCCCACCCCCTGCTCCCCTATGAGCACCACCCGGTAGTAGGTGTTCCCCGACTCGGAGGAGATGACTGAGTCTGTGGAGTCGGAAGACCAGCTCCGGCGGCAGTGGTCCTCCGGGGCAGCAGAATGACGGCTGCGCTGGCCGTATTGGTGGGGCTCCTTCTGAACCATCAGATGCCTGCCGTCCGCTGGGATGCTCCAGCGCTGCTGCTGTGGCTGCATGGCCACGGTGCCCTGGCGCATGGTGACATTGTTCAGAGTCATCGCTGGGTCCTGGAGAGCAAAGCAGCCAAGATGTAAGCATCATAAGCAGGAGCGAGAGCTCGGGGGCTCAACCACACAGTCAGTCATCAGTGATATTTGATCAGATGGGGTGAGACCCGGTAACCCTGACACGAGGAACCCCAAGGAAACAGTCCCCAAACCCAAGAGGCTTTCAACTGGACACACACGCTCGCATACACTTCGTAACAGGCTCCTCAGGAGGACTGTCATTTGCAAAAAGAAAAAAGTACCGTCAACATCACCCACTGCCCTCGGGCTTCCTCCATCCTCAAGGAAGCCTTGGGACCCCTCACTCAGCACTGACACAGAGGCAGCCAGAAGAAACTAACAGCCTTCAGAGATGGCTGGAAAAGCAACAAGTTAATGGAGCTGGGGACCAGCTGGCCAGGTTAGCTGCTCTTGTCTAAACATGGCTCTTAATTGCACCAGCGTCCAGCGGGCTTTTGTGCCTGGGTGGGAAACACGTGGCAATGACATCACTCCTCTGGCTGAACTGGACAAGCACTTATTGGAACTTCCATGTTTAGTAAAGTCGCCCTGATGCTCTCCAGCTGCTTGAATAAGCTATTATTTGGGGGCAAAAAAAAAAAAAAAAAATTTCTGTTTGAGGTTTATGCCTCAGCTCTGCCCTCTTGCCCACAGACATCATGTTTAAAAAAACCCAGCCCCAAGCCCTGTTGTTCTCGCAGGTTAAGGACCTACTCACGTTCAGACCTATCCCATTTGCAAAGAAAATGCTTCCCTCTTCTGAAACCACATTCACTCCAAGAGTTTTAAAATTCAACGCAGATTTCCACCTTCTTGAAGAAAATCAGAAGGCCAAGGACTCTCCCAAAATGACATTCAACAACTTTGCCACAACTTTCCCTTCGCAAGACTCCCTCCCCTTGCACGAAGGTCTGTTCCCGAAGGCTACTTGAGATAAAGTAGAAGCCGTCTCATTTTCATCAGCAAGATCATTCGTGAGAGCCGGCCACTAACGGGGAGGACCAGCCTCAGTTGGCTGGCTTGCATTCAAACAACAAAAGCATGACGTATCGGTCAGGGCTGCCCTCTGACCACACAGTCTGTAGGAGGAGGTCACGCTCCTACCGAGCCGAACTAAGGAACCTGCTAACGACAAATAGCATCTTCAGCACCTTAAACTCTGCCCCCGACCGGAAAACTACGGCGCAGACCGCAAGTTTCAGGGGCTCTTCTCTCAAGTTAGAAAAGTTCTGCGGGCTGGGAACGCCCACCTGGTGTCCGCCCGCCCCCCGCCCGGCTTCAGGAGGACCCCCGCCCCAAACCGCCCGCTTACTCTGCTCGGCCGCGTGGGCGCCCGCGGGTCCGCGTGTGCTGCGTGGGTGCGCGCTGCGATCCCGGGCCGCCGAGCGCGGGGTGCTCGCGCCGTGCCCGCCGTCCGTGCCGCCGCCCGCAGCCGCCGCGGCCCCGCCGTTTATAGCGCGCCGGCCGGTCCGCGCCGGGGCTTTTCCGTGACGTCAGCGCCCCCGCCGGGAGGGGGCGGCTCTGCAGCAAACTCCGACTTGCAGCCACTTTGCCGAACCGGTTACTCGCAGTCATGTGACCCCCTTCTCCCCTTTTAAAAAATAACAACAGTTCCATCCCGGGCTCCTTTTATTTTGTTGTATTTTATTTTTACGAGGCGGACACAAGAAGATGGAAAGATACACTAAGTGCCCCTTAATCGCGCTTCCCACGATGGCGAGCTGTCGGGATACAGGATGGAGAAGGAGGCAGGTTTGAGTTGGGAACCCAGCTTTGGAGGAAAACAGGGATGGGCCAGGTGCCCACGGAGACTTTAGCCTCTAGGATGGGGCTGCGGCCACCTTGAGTGGCCAGGGCTTGTGTCAGCCGGTACTCTGCCCCGAGAACTGCCTCTTCCTGCGTCCTGTCACCCTCTCTCTGGAGGACAGAGGGAGGAAAGCCCCACACCCGCTTTATTTCCCTTCTCTGGCAGGGACCCATAGAGAAGGGGCCAGAGAGAGGTGACGAAAAGGGACAAGACCTTGAAAAGGGCAGTTCTGAAAAATAACTTAATTAGGGGTCCAAGCGGATTGTGCTAAATGCTGCTGGCAGCACTGTCGGCCAGGATGCTGAGGCTCCTCTATCAGGGAATTTAATCAGCGCCCCAATCAGCAGCATCTCTGTACCAGGCTCCCTGGCACTGCTGGGCCTGGGCATGGAGCCCGTGTCTCCCAGCCATGGAGAGGAGCCCTGAGCCAAACACCGGGGCCCCATTCCCCCATCCCCACCCCAGAGACTCCTGTGAATAAAGGGCACAGGGTTAATAATAACAGTAACAACTACTACCATCATTTACTAAGTACCTCTGAGTACCTACACTCAGTAGGTATTGTTTGGCCTCTGCAGTACCTCAATCCCACTACAATTCTGCAAGGTAGATACATTGCCACCCCATTCTATGGAGAAAAACGACACTTGGCCAGAGAGCTTGCCCAAGGTCATGCAGCTCTTGTAAGTGGCAAAGTCAGGATTCAAAACCTGGTTTGCCTGACTCTTTGCACTGCACCACCAGCTGAAGGGTTTCAGTGACCTCTTTCTGGGGACATGGGCATTTCCCAGATGCTGTGTTTGGAGATGACACTGGCCTTTCCAACACATCCATTTGCTTTTCCAGCCAGCTTCATCTCTTGGTTGGCTGGTGGCTCCGGGAAGCAGCCAAAGGCCCCAGCGTCTATTTGAGTGGCTGGCCTCTGCTGTGATTACAGTCCATTCTCAGCTCTCCTGCATGCAGTTATGTGCTTTGGGGATTATCCAAGTGACCAGCTGCAGAGACCCGCCAGGCCCCAAGCTGGCAGAGGTGGGATCCACAGAGTAATGAAAATTGGGAGTTCATTTAGACCCAGGTGCCTTGGCCCCAATCTCCTACTTTATATATAAGGAAGTTGAGACCCAGAGGGATGACAACCAGTCAGTAGTAGCTGGAGCTGGACCTAGAACCTGGATATCATAATCTGGATGGTACCCTCCATTGCCATCCAGTTTTCCTTCTGGGCTTAGCCAGGAGGGGATGGCCGCCGATGTGAGGAGAGGAAAAGATTGGGGTGGGGGTGGGGGGTGCATGGGGGAGAAGACAGAGATCATCCCTGACTATACAGCTGACTTCATGCTAAAACACATGTAACGTAATTTGTGAATTACCTGCATTTCAGAATTTACCATTCCGTGCTGAGCTTCCCACTCTGTCAACTGGTCTCAACAGAAACATTATGAGGCTAAAAACTAAGAATAAATCAGAGTCTATAAGCACTTCATATAGCCTCTCAATTCTATTTTTGCCATTGATGAAGAACCTAATTCTTCACATTAACAAGAACCTAATTCTATGCCTAGGCGATATCTGCCATGAACTGTTTTTCATTGGTATGAATGAGACACACCAAAGAAAACAAATTCTAAAGATCGGTGGGGGTTGGCGGGGGGTGCTTTCAGTTCACTATTGATTTGGTATGTACAGCAATGTTGTGTTTGAATAAAAGAATCTGCCTTCTTTAATTTTCTGTCCCACAAAAAGCCAGATGGGAAAGCAACTGCTTAGCAAAAGTTTCAACTGAATGACAGTTAAGTTGGAGTATTTACACAAAACTCACAGTTACACCCCTCAAAAAGCACATTTCAGAGCCAAATCTTAGCCAGCAGAATCCCAGCTACCTTGTCCAGAATTCCAACTCACTGGAACCATCTGAGGGTATGGAACCGGAGGAAAAAAAGGTAGAATCAGGGCATTTGGACAAGTGGCAAGTTCTGAAAAGAAAAATATTGGCAGAATATTATAGTTTCTTGTTCTATGAATTATTCTCTCCATATTCCTTCTGGCAGCATTTGTAGGCTTCCTCGGGTTCTAACTAACACGAAGATGAGTATAGCTAGACGGCAGAGCTCACAATAAAAACAACTAACATTTACCGAACAATACACATGCCTTAGCTCAGTTAATCCTCGTCACCCCTGCACTTCTCCATGTCTTATGGATGAAGATGATGAGGAAAGAGGTGGAATCACTTGTCCAAGGTCACAGAGCTACTAGGTAGGAGAGCTGTGCTCTCCAGGGTCACAATCTTAACCTGTTCTACTCAGAGTAGGGGACACGCTTCAGCCCCATTCCCATGCTAGCCCCACCTCAGCCCATGCCCTCCCTAACCGCCCCCCCTCCCAAAAGAGGAATTTTTACCTGATTGGCCAAAGGCCATGACCTTCACTGAGCCACATTTCACTCATGGGCAGGCTTTTTCTTTTTTTTTTTTTTAATTTTTTTTCAACATTTATTTATTTATTTTTGGGACAGAGAGAGACAGAGCATGAACGGGGGAGGGGCAGAGAGAGGGAGACACAGAATCGGAAACAAGCTCCAGGCTCTGAGCCATCAGCCCAGAGCCCGACGCGGGGCTCGAACTCACGGACCGCGAGATCGTGACCTGGCTGAAGTCGGACGCTTAACCGACTGCGCCACCCAGGCGCCCCTGGGCAGGCTTTTTCTACTTAAATGCAGTGGGCTGTCCTCTTCCTCTCCTTCTCAGGGCTCTTTCCCCCATGCCCTGGATGAGAAGGTGAACTTGGGGTTCCTTTAAGGCCCTGACTACCTCTCTGTCTCTGTCACTGTCACTCTTTCTCTCAGAATATAGACCAAGTTCCATGATTTCAAAAAGGGATGAGAAAGGGTAGAAACAGGTGGGGATGAAGTAGAGCCTCTGATAAGGGCTGCAGTTTAGGGAATCAGGGACTTGCACAACCATTAATGTAATATTACTTTGAATCTCATTCCTTGAAAACTTTAAGGGATGTGAGATGATGGGTAGACCCAAGATCCATACATCCTTCAGTCGTTAACACTACCCTAAGAGCAAGGGAATCACTCGACCTCTAACATACCATACTGCCTCATCTACCCTGGAGACCTACTGCAACCAAGGTGTGCTTACTCATGCCACCAGGCCATGAGACTCCGTGGTAAAGGTGACATGGACTATATGCTCTCCCTTTTCCAGCATCAAAAGATAGACTGTAGACTGGGCACTGTGTAGGTGATAAAATAAATGTTTTTTTTAATTACTTTTTATACGTATTGCGTTTCAACGCCTTTAGGCAAAGCATGTTCTCCAATTCCCCACAACCCTCACTACCCCAGCCAGCTTCTTTCATTTGACTATATAGCTGGCCCCAAGGGCATCTGAGCTTGTAACTCCTGCAAGAGCCGTAAGAAAAAGTATGAGGAGATTTAGCGTCAGAAAAGCAAGTTCAAACCCAGGCCTTCTTGGACGCCTGATGCTGGGATGTCACCAGACCCCAGGGGTCTTGGCTTCTGTCGTTCTGAAAGACTCAGGAGCTACTGAGCATGGAAGTGCTTTATCAACCATTGGAGCACCATGTCAATGAGAGTGATTAGGATTATGACGCAGGATCCAAAGACTGGAGCTAGGCCACCTGCCCTCGGTTTTGCTGCCTCTTAAGGCTCAAGTTAAATTAAGCCAGCAGAATTCAGGACACATGAGGCACAGGGAGGAAGGGTGGGAAATGTACTCATTGATGTTACTAGGAAAAAAATAATTAGCAACGAGAATGCTATCGTTATGTTCTCTGGAAACAAACACGGAGATGGGGTCAAATACTCAGCTCACAGAATAGGTCTCCACCAGCCACAAAAGCACCCGGGAGGAGCTGGGTGGGAGGCAATGTGCAAAGTGTCTGAGCACAAAAAGAACCACCCACCCCCTCCGGGAAGTCTAAAGAAGGAAAGAATTACTATATGGAAAATCATTGCTTTACAGAAGGGGGAAAAAAGGCTCCAATTGCAAAATCAAGAGAGCCCTGATTAAGAGAAAATAAAGACTGAAGAAAAGATGGCTAAGAATAACCTCTCAACACCCAGAGGCCTGTGGGATCCAGATGGACACTCCTTCCAGCTGCTTCCTCCCTCGCTGGCCCCAGCTTCTCATCAGACTCCTGCTGAGCAGATTCAATTTTCCATTGAGAAAATTCTTAGCTTTCACCCTTCCTCCAGTGTTAGCTCAGCGTCAGCAGGCTGCCGGCTTACCACTCCAGTGGCAGAGCTTGCTGGAGCCCCTCCTTCTAAAATCCTGCAGGGTAAGTGAAGAGTACAGAGTCCAACTCAGAAAGCCAAGAGGAGATTCCTGAAGAAAGCAGCTGTTCTCCGACCAGCATCCTTCATTCATTCATTCATTCTTTCCACAAATAATTACTGAGCATCTACCTTATGCCAGGACCTAGGAAGAGGTACTTACAACTCATGGAACTTAAATTCTGGGGGGAGAAATAATAAACAAAATATCACCATATTCATTCATCCATCATTCATTCACTCATTCTCTGAGCACTCCACTTTTTAGTCTCAGTTTTCTCATCTATAAAAGGGAAAGACAGGGGCGCCTGGGTGGCTCAGTCGGTTAAGCGTCCAACTTCAGGTCATGATTTCATGGTTGGTGGGTTCAAACCCCATGTCGGGCTCTGTGCTGACCGCTCAGAGCCTGGAACCTGCTTCGGATTCTGTGTCTCCCTTGCCCGTTGCCCTTCCCCACTCATGCTCTGTTTCTCTCTGTCTCAAAAATAAATAAACATAAAAAAAATGTTAAGGGAATGACAATACCAGAGAGAATGTATTAAGTAGGGGGTCATACCCATTCAGAAGTCTGGCAATGCCAATGCTGGTAAAAATGTAAAGGGAGGTTCTTTTGCCTTGTTTGGGGTAGTGTAAGTTGGTATGGCCATTTTGGAGATCAACCATCAACGTCCAAGATATGACCTAGGAATTCCACTTGTAATTGTGCATCTTCTATACAATACAAGGAGATGGATACAAGAATCCTCATCAAAGTACTGTTTGTGAAAACCACCACCTAATGATCACCAATGAATAAGTACATGGTGGTATATTTACACAAGGAAATTATTATGCAGTGGTACAAATGAAAGACCTAGACCTACTTGTATCGACATCAATAAATATTGAGATCATAATAGTAACTTGAAAGAGCAAATAGCAGTTTATCTACAGGGTAGTAATTTATATAATTGTTTTAAACTCCACACTAATATTTTATAGTGAAATACATTTAGTAGGGGTGCCTGGGTGGCTCAGGTAGTTAAGCGACTGACTCTTGCTTTCGGCTCAGATCATGATCTCACAGTTCTTGAGTTCAAGACCCATATCAGGCTCTTTGCTGACAGCACGGAGCCTGCTAGGGATTCTCTGTCCGCCCCACACCCCCGCTCTACCCCTCCCCTGCTCATGTTCTCTCTCTGTCTCTCAAAATAAATAAACATTAAAAAAATAAATACATACATACATGCATTTAGTAAAAGTATAAAAACATGGATGAGAAAAATACACACCAACTTTAGAATAAATATTACCCCTGAGAAAGAGGGGAATGGCAATTAGATGGACAGCAGACTTCTCAAAACAACCCAGAAGCCAGTAGACAGTTGCTCATAAGATCAAGGTGCTCAGCAAAAAAAAACAAAAACAAAAAACCCGTCAACCTGGAATTTTATGCTAGGCTTAACTATTGTTCAGTAGTGGGAGTTAAACAAATATATATTGCATACTTATTATTACAACACAATATCCCAAGCTCCAGGGACACACAGTTATATAAAACCAGGTTCCTATCCTCAAACAGCATAAAGTCTGGTGTTCCTGTCCCTGGCAACTACCAAACCCATGAAGGGATCATCCAAGAGTTGCCCAAAGTAATCTGGTTTCCTAACCAACACAATCCTTTCCCTGGAGTTCCCTTCTCCAGCAACAGAAAAATCAATGAGACTATTGAACACAGGAGTCAAAATCAACCTAAGACAAAGGCCTTGATTTACCCAATTATAGTGACATAAGAATTCTTCAATGTATACTTAAAAAGGCTAAAAGAATGAATAGTTGGGTTGAGGACACGCACAGTTAACACCTTTCATACTGGGTATAAGTATTCCCACTGTCCTGCTTTGTTTTCCATTTCCATTGCACATCGTCCTGATTGCCTACATCTTTAGCAATTGGATGGCTTCTCCAACACCTAAAAGGCAGCAAGACTTTTTGGCTTTGATAGAAGGCATTTAACTCATCCCTGCAATGAATATCATCCAGATTTTTGTAATGAATCAAGCCCTTAATCGATGAAAATGTAGAAGTCTAAGTTACTGTTATTTTTAAAAGCTTCCTTCATAATCAATTTAAAAATTGGGCAAAAACCTTTGACTAACAAACATATGCTTTGTTTTCTAAATAAGCAAGTTCTATCATTTGTAATGGAGAATGGTGCATTTATTGGAGGTGTGAAGCTAATAATGGAAAAATGTAAGAGTGGCTGACACACATTATCTGACTTAATCTTCACAACTCTATGAAGTCAGTACCACCATTCCCTGGCTGAGATTAGGAAAAAGGTTTTATAGCTCGGAATTGGCAGATTCAACGGGTCTAACTCTCATCCAACACTCTGGCCTATGTGATGAGATTCTTCACAGCTCCTTAAGGGCGGACACTGGCACCGCTCCCCCCACCCCCGGGGAGCAGGAAGAGAGTGAGCAAAATCGGACATTAGCAGGGGCAGAAGTGGCATGGGAGTGGGAACTGCTCAAAGGCCAGGAGACTGTCATGTCCACCTCTGTATCCCAGCTCCTAAGAGACGTGGCACACAGTAAGGACTCAATACGGGTCTGTGATCAACAACCATGTGCTGGCCCTTACTGTGTGCAAGGACATTTGTGAGGCTGCAGGGTGCACAGCCAGGGGTCCAAGGTCTCACATTCAAGGAGCTCAGGACCCAGAGGGAGAGGAAGCCAGGGAGCGTGATCAGATGCAGCCAATGGTGTGAAGCTAGGAGAGACGTGCACACAAGGAATAAGACGGAGACCATCTGGCCTCTGTTGCAGAAGAAATTTCCCTCCTGCTCCCAGCATGCCTGCCTGGGCTCATGCAGCACAATATCCTAATTTAGTTGTCTCTCCCTTGGGAAAAACAACACCGGGAAGCACCTCTGCCCTGGACTCCTTGTAATGGAGAAGGAATGACTTTTGTAACTGGTAAGATCAGGGAAGAAACTGAACGTGTGAAATCAGGCCTCCTTACTTCTTGTTCCTGGGGGGCCAGGCTGCCTGGGTGGCCCTTTTCCTCCTGATGTCCTTCCAACAGCATCCAAGCTGTGGTAGGGAAAGTTGCACGCTCTCTGCAGCAACAGTGTGGCAGTCACTGGGATGGCCTTCCAGCAGCTCTTCCTCCCCTCTGCCCTCTGGTAGAGACCTGTTCTGGTAGTAGACAGAGGGCCCCTGCATCAGGGAATGAAGTGGTCTGAGCTGGGCAAGGTAAGCTCACCCCCTTTGCAGAGGATTGGTCTAAATATGGCCGTGTGATCCTGTCCTGGCCAATACCATGTAAAAGGATGTCTCCTGAGACAGAATTTCCTCACTAATAAAAAGAAAGCCCCGGGGGTCATCTTGCACTTCCTTCCCCCTGGGAATACAGGTATGAGGATAGCTCCAACATGGAACTGGAGCTACCATCTTAAGACAACAAGGCAACACGTGGATGATGAAAAGCAAGAGTCTGGATCTTTAATAATACCACTTAGCTGCAGAAGAAACCTGAAATCACCCTCCTCCAGACTTTTTATCAGGTAATAAGCCACCATTAGCTAAGTTTTCTATTCATCACAGCCAACATCAACTGATAGCCAAATGAGTTTAATTCCGTAAGGAAAGTAGCGGGAAACCTAATTTGGGCCAACCGTATCATGTTCCCCAATCCAGCAAAATCAGCTATAAAGGTAATATTTGATCTCCATCTATCTGTCTCCTGAATCAATATCTCAATGGGTTTGGAACTCTGAGAACAGGCTGAGGAATATCACTCCCTCAAACCCAAACGTACACCACGGTGAAAATCCTATAGGATATATTTACCACTACACAGCTTGTGTCTAGCCTGGTGCCTGTCTCCTGGTTGGCATTTAATAATTATATTGGATGACTGAATAAAGAATAAGATCACTTTCAGCTAGAGTGACTGAGAAAGACTCAGTCTTAAGTAGTGACATTTAAGATGAGCCTTTAAATGAAATAACTCATAACATTAGTAAGAATAATATCAACTAACATTGATTGAGATCTTTCCATATTCCAGGCACTGTGAAAGTAGGGTATCTCTTTTAATCCTCCCAACTACCCTATGAGCTAGGTACTATCATAATTACCATTTTGCAGATGAAGAAACCAAAACATAGAATGTTGAATTAACTTGCCCAAGGTTCCACAGCTAGAAACTGGTAAAATTAAGATTTGGACTCCAGCTTCTGATTCCAGAGAACATGGACTTAATCTAAGAAGCTACTGGGAGCCATCAGGACAATTCAACTCAACAAAACAATTTGAAAGATCTGTTATATGCCAGTCTCTAGAAATATAGGGTGTGCTAGAAACAGTCCCTGTGCATGTCTGGGGAGAAAAACTGAGGAGTTAATAATATTAATAGCTGCCCTTTATTGAGTTGAATATTTTGTTTAGTGATTTACACATAACATCTCACTTAATTTTCCCAGCCATTCTTATGTGGTCATTATTAATTCTATCACCATTTTATAAATTAGGAGACTGAGGCATAGAGAGATTCAGTAACTTGCCCAGGATCCCACGGCCCATGATACAGCTATGATTTGTAACCAAGCAACTTGACTTCGGAGCCAGATCTCACCCAAAACTGTCTTTGCAAAGTGACATGACAGACACTATCATAGAATACGTGTGCAGAATACTAGGGCAGCAAGACAGAGGCGATGAAGTATTCAGGGGGTCAGAGAACACCTCACAGAGAGAATTTGAGTCTGAGTTTTAAAGTACACAGCGAAGGGACATCTGGGTGGCTCAGTTGGTTAAGCATCTGACTCAGGTCATGATCTCATGGCTCGTGAGTTCGACTCCCGTATCGGGCACTGTGCTGACAGCTCAGAGTCCGGAGCCTGCTTCGGATTCTGTGTCTCCCTCTCTCTCTCTCTGCCCCTCCCTCACTCATGCTCTGTCTGTGTCTCTCTCTCAAAAATAAATAAACATTAAAAAAATTTAAACTATGCAGGGAAGTTGGCAGGATGGGGTATGTATGTATTCACATTCGTGCTCTCTGCATATGGACGCACTACTAAGTGAACAGGGGCTGGAAACAGGAAGCACTCTAAACTAAAAAAAAAAAAAAAAAATAGATGCAAAGGCTCAGAAGTATGGGCATTTGGAGGACCACAAGTAATTTGGGGTAGCTGGAGAGCATGGAAAGTGTGGGAGAAATGAGAGATAGGGCCAGAAAGGTAGTTAGGGGGTGCTTCTGCAAATTCTGAGCTACAGAGAGACAAGCCCGATGCTCAGTTTAGTGTGACCCCAGGAACTCAAAAACAAGGAGCAGCCAGCACTGTCAGCTTTGAAGGCCAAATGGGTATGAAAGACACAACACACAGGTGCACATACACCCTTTCCCATACAAGGGGCGAGAGGCACCCACAATCTTTATGAGGGAGCAGCTCCATAAAATGGAGCTCAGAGGTTCATTGACTGTGCTTCCAGAGGAAGGAGGAAGGCCTGGGATCTACTGGGACCACATACAACACCCAGGAGGGACAGGTCAACACAAGGCACCACCAGGTGGAGCAGGGAAAGGCTTCCTGCTCAAACACCCACCTTCTCCTCCCTACTCCCTTCTTCACCCCTACCCACTTCTTTGTCCTTGGTCTACACTGTTTTTCTGAACAGCTAATAAATAGCAACTATAGTAAGCACTCAGCCAGATTCTCATCTATACCCAATGCAAACATCACGGCTGGATGGGGAACAGATGTTTCCACCCATTAAAATCTATATGAAAACTATAAACGTTCCTCTGACAAGTGAAATAAGTAGAAGCCTCCAAGACACTGTGAAGCCTTCCCCCCGCACCCCACCCCCCTGGCCCCCCGGGGAACTCAGCAGGAGTGATGCATGACTTGGTAGCAACTGGGCTGGCTTGCTATCTTTCTTTCAAAATTAAAGCACAGTCTGGGGGAGAGAAAAACAAGCTCCTCGCAAGTGACACCTAGACCCAATATTCGTATCTATGTTCCTGCACTAGGGAATTCACACCTTGACGGCTAGGAAATTGCACAGTGAAGATACCATCATCATAATTAATACCCTAAGGAATTTTATTAGGCATCTATTTATTTTTATGCTCAGGTTATATAATTTAGTAAGTGGCTTGGTTTCAGATTTTACATTCTGTTTTCTGTACCTTCCAGTTGCCATTGATAAAAATGATTTATTCAGTCTTTCACTCGATACATTTTGATGAAGGGCTTATTAGGTATTGGGCCAAGTGCTAGGCTCTAGGGCACACAAAATGAATGCAATACAATCCCTGTCTCAATAAAGTCACAATCATTGAACCCGCATTTAGTACTGAAGTCTCTGTTCATCGAGAATACCAAGTCTGGTCAGGACAGATGGACAGGATCACAGGAAACCTTCAAATGGGGAATCCCTGAACCTGAGAAATTAGGCATGAGTCTCCCCTATTCCTACTATGCCTAGACAGCCTCTGCCCTCCAAAAACAAACATATACAAAGGGTAATGAGAAGAGAAAATAGCAAAAATATTCTCAAACAGAAATTGGTATTTGGTGTTTGAGGCTCTAACGCCATTAGTTCCACATCCCATTATTATTATGTCAGGTTCTCCAGGTATGTTTGTTTGTTAGTGCCTTCCAGATTGCAAGAAAGTGACACATAGTCAGCTGGGAGCTTATTGTAAGAGACGCAAGAAACCATCTTGACAGTTGCCCTGCTGGGCTTCGTGGAGAACCCAAATTTCATACAAGTTACCACACCAGTTCTATGTTCTCATGGAGATTCTTCATTGCAAACACAGGATACCACTACCTCAAGCCACTTTAATGGAAAAAAAAAAAATGGTGGTATGCATTGTAAAAATACAAGGATCTTAGGGTGCCTGGGTGGCTCAGTTGGTTAAGTGTCTGACTTCGGCTCAGGTCATGATCTCACGGCTCATGAATTTGAGCCCCACATCAGGCTCTGTGCTGACAGCTTGGAGCCTGGAGCCTGCCTCGGATTCTGTGTCTCCCTCTCTCTCTGCACCACCCCCACTTGCGCTCTGTCTCTCTCTGTCTCTCAAAAATGAACAAACGTTAAAAAAATTTTTTAAACTATGAGGATCTTGAGGCCCTCTTAAAGGACTTCATTGTGGGATCAGAATCAGGAAATGGAAAACCAGCAGTATACAACAAGACTCTCATACTCTCTCCCTCTCTCCACATGGCCTCTCCATATCTGTTTTCACTATACATCTGTTTCTCTATTTTCTCTCTACATACCAGCTTTGTCTTCTCATCCCACAGCTCTACTGTGTCCCTTTGCTCCTGCCACAGGCTGAGGTACACTATGTCCAAGAGTCAATCTAAAGTCCCAGGATAGAGCATTTGATTGGTTCAGTTTGGATGAAACTGCCACCCTTGGTCCAATCAGGGATAGGCAGCACAAACCTGACTGCCACAGGAGAGCCTTAAGAGCGTGAAAGAAGGACATTCTCAAATGAAAGTGGTTGCTGTGAACTGAGCAACACCACAAGAAGTGTCTACTAGTCCCTGGCTATCCTGTCATCTCTCTATAGTGGCTTCCCTTGTTCCCTGTCCCGGGGCACGGTTTTATAGTGACCCAGGTACTGATAGTTCCTACGTTCACAGTTTTTCTTCTCTCTTATTTTCTACCTCATGCTTCTGCTTACCTATGGCTACTACTGTTTCACGTTTTCTACTTACTGTCTCCATGTCTCTTGGCTTCTGTGCCACCATCTCTCTGAGTGAATGGAATTTGCTCTCCCCAAAAGTATACTGGATTGGATCTCAACTCACATGTGGCTCTCTTTGGGTCAGTCATCAACCCATGAGTCAGTCCATCAATCCTGGGTCCCATCAGTGTGGCCGGGGTAGTGGGGTTACAGGCTACAGAATAGAAACCAAAAATAAGGAACTGTCTGCTTCTGCTTTTCCCATAAAAGAGATATGGGCCTGGCAGGGTTTTTTTTTATTTTTTGTTTTTTTTTTTTAATATTTGTTTATTTTTGAGAGACAGAGACAGAGCATGAGCAGGGGAGAGACAGAGAGAGAGAGGGAAACACAGAATCCAAAGCAGGCTCCAGGCTCTGAGCTGTCAGCACAGAGCCTGACGCAGGACTTAAACTCACAATCATGACCTGAGTCAATGCCAGATGCTTAACTGACTGAGCCACCCAGGCACCCCCTGGTAGTTTTCCTCAAAAAGTGCCATGAACTTCTAGCACTGATATCACAAAAGACCTATCCTGTCTCCAAATACTCTCTGGACATAAAATGAGTTCCTTAGGAATCTCTGTGAGCATTTTAAATTTTCAAACAATAACTAGTTTGGGATTTCATATATATTTAACAAAATTACTACTGTTCTGTTCAGTGTACTATTGTATCCTCGACTGGTATTTTAATAAGACTTATTCTCTGCAGAACCTACTTCTGAGAATCTCAAAGTGAAATACGTTAAGTAATTGATAGATTAAAGCAAAAAACTTCTCTCACTTCAGAAAATCATTTATGACTGCTACATACCTTCTCGGTGACTAAGGCCGCATGATCTTGGTGGTAAGATTGCAAGTCTTCTTGTAAAATCTTCTGTAAACTGCTTATTTAAACAAGTAGAGTCAAGCAGTATACTCTCGCTCCTAGAAATATAAGCTAATTAATATTAAATGTTACAGTGCCTCAATTCTTGCCACAAATTAGGAAGAAATGTAACACACAAACATGAAGTAAGAGGAAAGAATATATCACTGAGAACCAATGAGAATCTAAGAAAAGACAGACACGTCATGTTACACAAAAGATCCTAAATATTTTGATCTCCTAGATACAAGCCCAGCTTCCAATTCATTTATGACCTAAAGCATCTAGTCACTGGTAAGTGCGTCCCTATAACCAAAGAAGCAAATTCCTGCCAACAGGAAGTTCTATTATCCATGACTAGAGACAAACTCACATGCCAGCCTAGACAGGGCTTCTGGCTAGGGAAAGCTCCATTATGGTATGGTGAGTTTTGTCTGATTGATAACCACAAAAGAGAAGTCTCTCCTCCATGTCAGGCAAGATTAAGATTTCTTTTGGGGGCTCATTTGCATCCTTGAAATGTAAAGTACTATTTTAAATGGTAGTGGAGGACAAAGCAAGATCCAACTTCATACACTCTTTCCATAAGGAGGTCAGAATTACTCTAATGTTCAGGCCCAGATGAAGGACTCTAGAACACTCAGGCTCAGAAGTCAAGAAAAGCGACCTGTCCAAAGACTACAGCCCTGTCTCTTGCAATGAACCCAAATCCAGATAAATATTCCCTCCCAGTCACAGTTCCCTCCCTCCCAACTTAGTATAAAACATCTTTTGCCAAGGAGTCCAACATATTCCTAATGTAATTTCTCTTAAGATACTGGATCCAACATTGAATAAATCCTATTAACAAAACCCAAAGTAGCTCATGATATCCAGACAATCTGGACTAAAGGACAAAAAAACAAAATATAATATGTCAATGTAAGAAATCCAATGAATTGAATTACCTAAATATAGAGTTCCTAGGTAAATCTTTTAGAATGGAAAAGCCATTGGAAATACACTCATTATACAGTGAGCCACTCAATGACAGTTATCTATTGTGTTGTTACAAATCACCTCAAAACGTTAGTGGCTTAAAACAACTATAATTTATTAGTTCATAATACTTTGGGTCTTCAGTTTGGGCTAGACTAAGAAGGGTGGTTCTTTGTTTGGTCTCATTTAGGCTTACTCATGTCACAACAATCAGCTGGCAATTCAGCCAGGACTGGATGATGCAAAATGGCCTCACTCATAAGACTAGAAGTTAGTGTTGGCTCTCAGCTGGGCTTCTCTCTGTCTCCATGTGGTTTCTCACTACCAAGGAGGCTGGCCTTGGCTTCTTCCCGTAGCAGGAGCAGAATTCCAAGAAAGCAAGACTAGAGGCTATAAGACCTGAAACTCCCATAGCTGAAAACTCCCACAAATGTCTCTCTTGCCACATTTTATCAGAGAAAGTGAGTAAGAAGGTCAAGCCACATTCAAGATGGTGGAAAAGAGACTTTGCCTACTGATGGAAGGAGAGGCAAAGTCACATTGCTAAGGGAACAGGACACAGGGATGGGAGGAATTCTTAGCAATTTATTTCAGTCTACACTAGAGGGACATATCTCATGAGCTCTAGTCTCCCCAGCACCTAGTATAAAGTTTGGCATACATGGAAGATATTTCAAGTTCTGCTGTTCAATGAAAACACGTCTTTGAAAATATATCCCATCAGTTGCCAGCAAGGTGAAAGACAAATTTCAAAATAAAAACTGCCAGTACTTTTTAAAACTATGATACTAACATCTTGATCAACTCTCATGCCATTATATTTCCCTTTTTTCTACTTTCATCGGCATGAAAAGTTGTTTCCTTCAAATAACTAAGCTTGGATGAGGGTAATTTTGACACATCCTTGAAAAAATGTTCTGGTTCTCTATATTCTCTTCTAGTATTATCAAAATATCACGAATTATTCTAGATATGACTCTATAAACAGTTTGTAAATATAACTGATATTCTGTTCCACAACATCTGGAAGCACATGCAACCACAATCCATTACCAAAAGAACGCAGGCGTACCTGTAGCTCATCACAAACTGAGGGCCCATTTCACACCAAGTCCGTATAGGAAGGAAACCCACAGATATCCTACTTTCTTTTCCCCATTCTTGAAAGGCAACACCTGTTTGCAGCTGAGTAGTTTTATTGGCATGCTTCCAACCTCTAGAATTTTGGGCGTCCAACGGCCTTTTCTCATTTCATTCTGTCCCTTTCAGTCTGAGCTGTATAAAACTAGCAAGAACATTATGTCCGCAGGGTTAGCAAGAGGCCTGCCCACAGATCTTTACTAGATAATCCCATCTCTGTTTTCCCTTTTGCTGAAATGGCGGAGAGACATTGCCCTTAAGCAGCCTTTTGTGTGACTGAAATACTCTGACCTTTTGATCTTTCTGAGGTATTAGCAAAAGGTTGTATAGCCACACCCTCCGCTTGGTCTTCAGAGCGTGCTTTCCAAACAATAAATCTCTCCATTTTAGCATCCTTTTGCCATCTGGATAGGCTGAATGGTTCCCAAAACATCAAGTCTTGGGGCTTTTTTGTTTAACCATCCTCTTTCTCCTCTTGCATTTTCCTATAAGCAGCAAGGAGAAACTAAGCTGCGCCTTCAACACACCGCATGAAATCTCCTCAGCTAAGTACCCAAGTTCATCATGCACAAATTCTGCTTTCCACAGGGATGCAAGTCACAATCCTGCTAACCTTCCTGCAACTATATAACAAGAGTCCACTTGCCTCCCATTTCCAGTACCATGTTCTTCACTTCCCTCTGAGTCGTCACCAGAGGTGTCCTTAAAGTCCGGATTTCTATTAACAGTCTCTTTACAACCATGTAGGTTTTCTCTAAGATGATTCTTCAGAGCCCTCATAGCAGAGACTTTAATATCCATATTTCTACCATCAGTATGTCTAAGGCAATCTAGCCCCCTCAAAATTCTTCCCACCTCTGCCCACTGCTCAATTCCAAAGCCATTTTAACCTTTTTGAAATTAAAAAAAATATATTTATGTATTTTTGAGAGAGAGACAGAGTGTGAGCAGGGGAGGGGCAGAGAGAGAGAGAGGGAGACACAAAACTCCAAGCAGGCTCCAGGCTCCAAACTGACGGCACAGAGCCCAACGCAGGGCTTGAACTCATGAACCCCGAGATCATGACCTGAGCGGAAGTCTGGGCTTAACCGACTGAGCCACCCAGGTGCCCCACAATTTCAACATTTTTAAGTATTGGTTATAGCAGCTCCCTCTCTCAGGTACCAAAATCTTTATTAGTGTCCTATTGCTGCTCTAATATATTAACACAAATTAAGTGGCTTAAGACAACATGTGTTTATTATTTGGAGTTCTATGGGCCAGAGGTGGGGCTAACATGGAAGTGCTGACAGGGCTAGGTCCCTTCTGGACATTTGTGGGGAGAATCTGTTTTCTTGCCTTTTCCACCTTCTAGAGGCTAACACAATCCTTGGCTTATGGTTCCATCCTTCTGTTTTCAAAACCAGCAACGGCAGCAGGTTGAGTCTTTCTCATGACGATCTCTCTGACCCCCTTTCCTCATCAAATCCTTCTCTGGCCGCAGCCAGGAAAGGTTCTCCACTTTTAAGAGCTTACCCAGATCTTATAGGATAACCTCCCTGTCACAGGTTTGTAACCTTAATCATATCTGCAAAATTCCCTTTTCCATGTAAGGTAACATTCACAAGTTCTGGAGATTGAGACATAGATATTTGGAAGAGGCCATTACTCTGTCTATCACAGAAATTTCCATCTTGCCAAAGTCACTATGACTTTGGCCTTTGCAACAGCAACCGAACTAGTATCCTAACTGATACAATCTTCCTGCCCAGTTTCAAGGTTTTCACTAGTGACTTCCTGCCTTTTTCAAGTGGTGTCTATAAAACAGAACAAGGTAACAGTCTTCTCAGAAGAAGAAATAATAAACAACACCCTGTGTAATCCAAATGTACCTCGCGTTAGGTAAGAGTTACCAGAAAGTGTATTTATGATTGTTATAAACTGAATTATGTTTTAAATACACTAAGAGAACTTACTATGGAGAATCATTTATAAAGTGAAACATTTTGTAAAGTGAATAAGCATTACCTAATACCTTGTTAAGCCAGATTTTTACATAGTTTGTTTGGCTAAAGTAGGACATACCATACCTATGTATAAGATATAAACATATTATGTAGCAACTCTTTCTTTTTGGACACTTATAAGTTACTTGGTGTTTCACACATCTGCTCTAGGTGATTTATGAAACTCAAAAGATTTTTAATAGAGTATGCAACATGTATTTTATTTTTGCAATTTTCAGCTCTGCTAGAAAAGACAATAGAAACAAGTGGGATAGATAAAACCCACAAAATGGAAATAAGCTATATGAGATATAAGTTAAACTCATAGGAGAAGTTAAATATAGATAATGAGTCAACAAGTAGACTTGTCAGAATTCTTAAGATACATTAAATGTAAGGAATATATAAATCAGTAGCCTGTCAGATCTGTTAAAAACAGATAGAATATATGGAATATAGGCTATAATAAGCAAGAGTGTTACTTATAGATGGAAAAAAAAGATCAAAAGACTAAGTCCTAAGGTACAGTTATGCTGCCTTTTTTGAGCTACCATCCATAGTACCCCTAAATTTACCAACCAGTTGTGACAGTCACCATGCTCTCATCCCAACCCCACATATGCGCAGATCAAATCCATCGGGATATGTCAGTTACCTGGCAAACTACAGCCACCGCCAGGACCTGTCGCTACATCTTGTTGGTGGAACAGGATATGTGTTGGCCCAGGTCCCTTTCATCTGTTGTTACTCACACTTCAACTTTGTCCTCGAAACACACCATCAGCAGGGATGGTAATGAGGCAGAGAGAGACAAGGCAGGCAGACACTGGATCACCCAGGACTGGGGCAGCATGGTCCTGGCACCCTATCTTAAGTGTGTAACCAGCCCCATCTCTTTCTCTTCACTTCTTGCTGTGTGTTTTAAATTGATACAATAACCCATGTGATTTGAGCATCTTAATTTTTCCCATGAGCTCTTCTGGATCTGGGGATGACACAGTGTTGTTTTTGGACGCAACCATTGCACAACAGAACAAAATCACAATATAAAAGGGGCAGCAGGAAGAGAGACCCGAAAAAGGGAGAACCCTAAGACAGACTCCTGAGCTGCATCTGAGGGCTCACACTGTCAGAAGGCGCTTTTTACCCTTAGGTTAACCCCTCACTGAGTGCCCCCTCTCAGTGGACGCACCCTCATCTATTTGGCTACAAACAGAAATTCAGGAGTCAGTCTTGACTCTTCCTTCTCTTGCCTTCCTCACACCCAATCCATCACAAAGTCCGGTTGAAACTACTTCAAAACAGGTCTTGATATCCTGCACTTCTCTCCATTTCTCCCAGGATGACCTCTAGTCCAAATGAATATCAGCAACTGCCACCTACCAGGGTTCTCTCAGAATTCATAGACCACAGAGTTATTGGTTAAACACATAAATCTCAGAAAAAATAAATAAATAAGAGGAACCCTCTTGCACTGCTTGGTGGGAATGCAAACTGGTGCAGCCACTCTGGAAAACAGTATGGAGGTTCCTCAAAAAATTAAAAATAGAACTACCCTATGACCCAGCAACTGCACTACTAGGTATTTATCCAAGGGATACAGGTGTGCTGTTTCAAAGGCACACATGCACCCCAATGTTTACAGCAGCACTATCAACAATAGCCAAAGTATGGAAAGAACCCAAATGTCCACTGACAGATGAATGGATAAAGAAGATGTGGTACACACACACACACACACACACACACACACACACACACACTGGAATATTATTCGGCAATGAAAAAGAATGAAATCTTGCCATTTGCAACTACATGGATGGAACTAGGGGGTATTATGCTAAGCAAAATTAGTCAGAGAAAGACAACTATATGACTTCACTCATATGAGGACTTTAAGATACAAAACAGATGAACAAAAGGGAAGGGAAGCAAAAATAATATAAAAACAAGGAGGGGGACAAAACATAAGAGACTCTTAAATACAGAGAACAAACTGAGGATTGCTGGAGGGGTTGTGGGTAGGGGATGGGCTAAATGGGTAAGGGGCATTAGGGAGGACACTCGTTGGGATGAGCACTGGGTGTTATACATAGGGGATGAATCACCGGAATCTACTCCTAAAATCATTATTGCACTACATGCTAACTAACTTGGATGTAAATAAATAAATAAATAAATAAATAAATAAATAAATAAATAAAATTTTTAAAAAAGAAATACAAGGGAAAAAACATAAATCTGGGGGCATCTGGGTGGCTCAGTCAGTTGAGCATCCAACTCTTGATTTCGGCTCAGGTAGTGATCCCATGGTTCATGGGTTTGCCCCCAAGTTGGACTCCATGCTAAGGACACGGAGCCTGTTTGGGATTTTCTCTCTCTCTCTCTCTCTCTCTCTCTCTCTCTCTCTTTCTCTCTCTGCCCCTTCCCTGCTCATGTGCACATGCTCTCTCCCTCTCAAAAGTAAATAAACTTTCATTAAAAAAATAAATAAAACATAAATCTCATCTTGACCTTCCCTCGCTCAAAGCCCTTCACTGGCTCCCGCTCACTCTTAAGATAAAGACCCCAATCTTTCTAAAGTTCCCTAAGCCTCTGTCACACAGCCCCTGCCTCCCTCTCTACTCCTATCTCCCTCCATGTTCCTGCCACCCCTCTTGCTAAGCTATTCAAGTATTCTCTCCTCCTTTCAGTTGCTGAAACATGCCAAGTTCTTTCCTTCCTCAATCCCTGAACTTGGGATACTCGTTTCCCACCTCTCCCAAGTTAATTCTTGGGAGAACAGTAGATCCTTCAGATCTTGGCTCAAACACCACTTGCTCAGGGAAAACCCACAACCCTCAAAGCTCTGCTGGGTCCCCTGACATTTACTCTTGGACCTTTCTGGACTTTTCCTTCCTGGGGATGACCCAAGTGTGACAAGTATTTATTAAGGGTTCATTGGGCATTCTAGGCACCATGGATGCAGCAGTAACAAGACACAGTCTCTTCTGTCAGTTTACGTGCTACCATATTAACTTAAGTGGTATTTGGATAATATCCATCTTTGCCTCTAGTCTACAAGCTCCATGTGGACAGGCACCATACTGACTTACTCACTATTATATCCCTAGTGCCGTACATTGTGCCAGACACAGAGAAGGTGCTTAGTGAATACTCACTGAACAAATAAATGCACCTTGGAGCCAACACTCCCTAAGCACAGAGCATACCTTATCATTAAAGTCTGGTTTCTGCCCCAGAATTAGTTTTTCTAGAGGCCGTGGGCTTAAGGCAATTTGAAGTGCTGTTTCAACAGTGTTGTTTCAACTGACCCTTCTGAATTATAGCTCTCATTTAGATGATAGTTTGCAAGGTGTGTTTTTTTTTTTAATTTTCTTTCAACGTTTATGTATTTTTGGGACAGAGAGAGACAGAGCATGAACGGGGGAGGGGCAGAGAGAGAGGGAGACACAGAATCGGAAACAGGCTCCAGGCTCTGAGCCACCAGCCCAGAGCCTGACGCGGGGCTCGAACTCACGGACCGCGAGATCGTGACCTGGCTGAAGTCGGACGCTTAACCGACTGCGCCACCCAGGTGCCCCGCAAGGTGTTTTTTTTAATATCACCTTTATGACGGCCAGGTGAAGAAGGCAAAGCAGTGTTCCTAGCCTCATTCTTCAGATGTGGAAACTAAGGCTTGAAGACCTCCCAGAGGTCACACACTAGTAAGTGATAAGGCTAGGGCTAAAATCTCAGGTCTCTGGATCTCTATATTCAAAAAAAAAAAAAAAAAAAAAAAAAAAAAATATATATATATATATGCGCACCTGGGTAGTTTGGTCAGTTAAGTGTCCAGCTGTTGATTTTGGCTCAGATCATGAACTCACAGTCCATGGGATCAAACCCCATGTCGGGCTCTGTGCTGACAGTGCAGAGCCTGCTTGGGATTCTGTCTCCCTCTCTCTCTGCCCCTCCCCCACTCATGCACATGTGTGCTGTCTCTCTCTCTCTCTCTCTCTCTCTCTCTCTCAAAATAAATAAACATTTTAAAATATCATATATATAGATAATTTTATATAAGAATATATTATTATATATACAAGAATTCTATATATTCTATAATATATATTATATATTTATAATATTATATATATTCTAGGTTCCCTCTCTTTCCTAAAGCTAAAATGTCATTTAGCTGGTAGGTTATCAGAATAGAGGGAACCTGGGGCACCTGGGTGGCTCAGTCGGTTAAGCGTCCAACTTCGGCTCAGGTCACGATCTCACGGTTTGTGAGTTCGAGCCCTGCATCAGGCTCTGTGCTGACAGCTCAGAGCCTGAAACCTGCTTAGGCTTCTGTGTCTGCTTCTCTTTCTCCCTTCCCCACTTGTGTTCTGTCTCTCTATGTCTCTCAAAAATAAATAAATGTAAAAAAAATAAAATAAAATAGAATAGGGGGAATCTAAGCCTTTGAGAATTTAACAGATCCTCATTTATTTCTTTGGGGAGATGACAGAAGGAAGTTATCCTTAAAATTTAGCATCCAAGCAAGCATAAAAGTCAAAGGAGAAGATGAATGTGGAGAGGTCTGTCAGCACTGAGCTCAGCCCAGTTGGCAGAGGATAGTAGGAGACTATGGCCCCTTATACCTGGATCAATAGAAGGCCAACTGATAAAATCTGAACATAGCTTTACATAAATAGTAAATCTTCCCTCCATCTTGAGCAAGGAAAAGGCTAGGGGTTTCCCGTCTAATGTTCGACAAATGTGGGTTATTTGCCAAGAACAAAGAAGCCCTTAAAATCAATCGTCCCTGGAAATATTCAAAGAAATCAAGAGATGAATCTATCCACTAAAACTTCTGATACAAGATGGCAGACTGAACAGGACTTTACTTCCCCTCTTCCTAAAATTATTGACATGCCAGTGAAGAAGAAAAAAGGGAATATATCACGTGAAGGAAGCCTGCAGAAGGTCAGAAATTTGATAGATTTCTCAAAATAAGGAGAACAGACAAAATTGTCCTAGCAGATAAAACAGAGAGGAAGCAGCAACAGCCCAGAATGTAAAGCAGAGTAAGCTGTAGCTAAGGTTTGAGTCATTCTGGGGGGGGTTCTGAGGTCAAGGTCAGCAGGAATAGAGAATGGAGTGGGAAGTAGAACAGAAATCAGCATGGCAAACTGAAGACCTGTCCCTGGAACAACTGGAGAGTAAGGCGCATTCCCACTTTTACCTTTGGAGAACTGTCAGCTGAGAAATTACTCCTTGGAAAAAAAACAAGACACACTTAACAAAGAGATAGAATGGTTTTTTTTAGGGATAAGAAACAAGTTTCCTGGTTCATGTGCTAGACCTTCAATGGGCACTGGCTGTTTTGCCTGCCCTGCATTTATTCCTCTTTCTTTTAGAACCCAGATTTTGTTTTGAGGAACCACTCATCTTGCATTGCCTCTAGTCTGGTCAATCAAGAAACTGTGGACCAAACTGCCTTCCTCTCTTGGCCAAGGGGTGGACACCTGACCCAAGTGAGGCCAGTCAGATCACCTCTCTAATAGACTGGCACAAAGACTCAACATGGCTCAAGTTCTTTCTTCCATCCTGAAGAGACCATTGGTTCCTAAACCTTGGTTTTGCCTTGAGGTAAATCCCTGGAAATGTTCTGGTTCCTGTGGGTCCCAGCTCCTGTCCTGCCCTGATCCTGGTTCTTTCCACTTACGCTAGACTTTATACACTATTCCATATCTTTCTTTTAAGTTTCCCTCACATCCAAAGAACCATGACTAATATATAAACCTAGAGTCAAGCCTAGTAAGCATTTGCCTCCTCACTCATAAGTAAGGCTGCCGGTCCGCACATGCTAGTTCCCGGCTGACAATGGAAGCTCCCGTTCAAAGGAGTGACAGGCCTACACAATAGGGAAATGCTAACAGCACAAAATAGAAGGACCTATCTAGATGATCCAATATCTGACCTCAAAAGAAACAGCTAATTAAATGACAAGAAGACAACCTAAAACTAATTGTAATCAGCATACCTAGAGAGATTTAAGACAACTAAGCCTAAAAAACCTAGGGCAGACTTCAGTAAAAAAAAAAAAAAATTAAAAAAAAAAACAACGGTATTTTTTTAAGTTACTAGAAAGGCTACAAGAAAAAGCCATATAGATCTCCTGGAATATAGAGCAAAAATCAAAGAAATGGAAACTATAACCAGAATGTTAAGAGTCATATAGAGGACTAGTGTGGGAAGTCTCCCCCAACATGAGTTTCAGAAGGAGAAAACAGTGCAAATACAGGAGAAGAAAATAGGAAATAAATAACAGAAAGAAATTTCTCAGAGCTGAAGAAAGATATATGGTTTCAGATTACAAGGGCTCAGCAAGTACAGAAGAGAGAAATAAAAACGACCCACACAAGGATACATCACTGTGAAATCTCAGAACACTGAGACAAAGAGAAGATCCTTTTGTCCTGAGACAAAAACAAATGAAAGCTAACTATAGAAGAATGAGAACTTGACTGGCGTCACATGCATCAGCAACAATAGACATTAGAAAATAGTTCTCAAAGTGCTAAGGGAAATATTATTTTGAACCTAATATTCTATACATAGCCAAACTCTCAATGAAATGTCAGGTAAAAATAATGGCATTGTTTACCATACAAGAACTCAAAAAAAAAAAAAAAAAAAAAAAAAAGACCTCCCACCCTATCTTTTTGGAAAATAAATTCTTTTAAAAGTAACCGCAAGTCAACAACAACAAAAAGAAAAAAGGAAAACATGGGACCCAGTAAATAAAGGACCCAACCCAGTAGCTCATTAAAAACAAAACAAAACAAAGGGCCCAAGGTAACATTTGACAGTTGTGCAGCAGTAATCAGTCTCAATTAAAACAAGAAATCAGGAGCGCCTGGGTGGCTCGGTCGGTTAAGCGTCCGACTTCAGCTAGGTCACGATCTCACGGTCTGGGAGTTCGAGCCCCGCGTCAGGCTCTGGGCTGATGGCTCAGAGCCTGGAGCCTGTTTCCGATTCTGTGTCTCCCTCTCTCTCTGCCCCTCCCCCGTTCATGCTCTGTCTCTCTCTGTCCCAAAAATAAATTAAAAAAATGTTGTAAAAAAAAAATTTTTTTTTAAATAAAAAAAAAAAAACAAAAAGGAATGAATTCACATTAAAATTCTGATTAAGCAGCTGGATGGTCTTGGTGATAACATGAAGGTATGTACCTCTTCTGTCCAGAGGGAAAAAAGACAAACAAAAATTCTGGGGCGGGGGAGGGGCGGGGGGCAAAGTAGGAAAGTAAGAAAGTCACAACTCAAACATGAAGCTAACTAAAACGCAGCACGATTTTGAGTTAGTTTGAAAGTGAAAAGACAATCCATATGATGTTGATGTTCGGAACCACCTACCTCGTGAAGCTCGGTTTTTGTGACATAGGACTACATTTCCTTCCAATAGCACCTCAGTGTTCTATGTGAAATAACATTTACGAGAATCATAACATGATAAACACCTTTTACTAGTGCCTCCTTATTGTAAAATAAAGCTACAGAAAACCCACAAAACAGCAGTAGAGCTTAATGAAGTACTGAGGAGAGCATCCACGTAACAATCACTCAGCTCACGGAATAGAATGTTACCATTCTCCCCAGAAACTCCCCCATTTTTACCATCCCAATCTCAACCCTCCCTCCCTGCGATGATAAGCAGTCATTTCCTTGGCTACTAATCATTTTATCACCAAACGTGCATCCCTAAACATCATACAGTTGACCTCAAACAACACAGGGATTGGAGGGGGGGGAGGGGGGGCTGACCCTGCACAGTTCAAAATCCAAGTATGTATAACTTTTGACTCCTCAAAAACTTACCTGCTAATAGCCTATTGTTGACAAGAACCTGACCAATAACATAAATAGTTTATTAACACGTATTTTCTATGTGATATTTATTATATACTGTAATCTTACAATAAAGTGAGCTAGTGAGAAGAAAATGTTATAAAGAAAGCCATAAGGAAAACACATTTATCGTATTGTACTGTATTTATCTATAAAAATCTGCATGTAAGTGGACCCGCAGAGTTCAAACCTGTGTTGTTCAAGGATCAACTATACAATGCAGCAGCTAAAACCTCAGGCTCTGAGGCCAGAAAAATGTAGGTTTGAATCCTGACTGTGTGACCTAGGCCAAGTGAGGGCAACCTCTGTTCCCAGGTTTCCCATCAGTAAAGTGGAAACAATAAGGCTACTACCTCCCGGGGTCACTGTGAGAAGGAAATTAAATAATGCGTATAAAATGCTTGCACATTGCCTGGAACGTTGTAAGTTACCTGCTATTATCCTCATTACATTGAGGGTGTAAATTACATTTCATGTCCCTGCAAAAGGCCTAGGAGTCATTCCTGGTAAAATCTTAATGAACCAAATCAGCTGTAGCTTCTGGAGAGAAGAAAAAGGAGGGAGGCAGGGGGGGCACCTAAGCAAAAACAGTCAATATGTTTCCAGGAAAGCAATTAAGGAAAATAGCCACAACTAATATGAACCAGCTACTAAGATTTGCAAGATACCTAGAGATTTCCTAACAATTAGTCCTTTATGAAAAGTTTTGTTTGTTCCCTAGTAGGATTTTGAGATTTTATTTAATTACCTTGATTTGGTCCCAGGTCTTAGCAATATTCTTCTGGCGTTCTCTGCTCCACAGGGCTTCAGGACAGACAAGTAGAAGCACAGCCCTCAAGGATTTTTTCCTTCCCCCAAAGGAAACCCAGCAGTAGCCTCTCCATTGTTAATTATTCTGAGGTTTTTAAAGGTGCAATTGTTTAAGGGATAATCCTTCTTGGCTTTGTAAGCAGTCCAGAACCTGGCTGGTATCAGGAGCCAGTTCAGGAAGGAATCAGCCTACAGCTGGGGAGACTTCCAGAAGGACCAACCTTTATGAGTGTCTCTGTAAACCCAAATGTTTGATGGATCCAGAAGATAGCACATAGGGCTTGAATTCCAGGGGTTGTAAATTCTGATCCTAATTCAGGCACCCAGAGCACCTTCAAGGAATCTTCCTCCCTCCCTTCTTCCCTCCCTCCTTCCCTTCCTTCCTACCTTCCTTCCTCTTCCCTCATTATCTGTTGCTCACCAACCATGCTAAGTACTGGAAATAAAGAGATGAATAAAAAGAGTTCTTTCTAGATTATATAGATACCGATATCAGAGCTATAGATGGCAGCATTCTCTAATGTGAGAAAAGTAAGTGGTACAAAAAGATCCATTATGCTTTGAATTCAAATGATTAAATGACACTAAATCAGAGGGAAAGGGGAAGAATTCTCCTTTCAGATCCCTTTCAAGCCTTCTGATTATATCAAGGAGAAAGTTTCCTTTTTGTGCTAGCCTTAAACAAGCCTCTACCATTTCCTAATTTCCTTTTTTAACTAATGAAGAGAAGGCCTCCAGCTCAGTTTTCTGCAAGTAACAATAGCTAAAAGTTTTAAAAGTTTTATTCTTTACTGGGTTTATTGCCATGGATACCTATTATTTATGGCAGGTAATAGTGGCACTTAATTTACAAATAAGTAATACAACGTTTTGTTTTAAAATATATTACATGGATTAAAATAAAAAGTGACAGAGCCTGGATGGCTCAGTTGATTAAGTGTCCAACTCTTGATTTTTGGCTCAGGTCACAATCTCATGGTCACGATATCAAGCCCCACATCAGGCTCCCAGCTGGGTGTGGAGCCTGCTTAAAATTCTCTCTTCCTCTCTCTCTGCCCCTCCCCATTCACACTCTCTCTAAATAAAAGTAATTAATTAAAAGCGGCAATAATCATAATAAAGTAAATAGCACTAGTGTAATGGAGGGTAAGGCAACAATCTTGAAGGTGTTAACGCAGGTAACTGGAGTTTGGGAGTCAAACAGATATAAAGAATCCTAGTGTCTATCTTCCTTACAGAACCATCATAAGGATTAAATATGAAAAGAAGTGTTAATAAGCTTTGAGAAGAAACTCAAAGTCATTCCACCTAAGGTACTGGAGGAAAATTCATATACAAACCTGTATGTTAACAACCACAGTCATTTGAAATAAAGATGAGAGCAAAAAGCTTCCCTACTCTACTTTAATATTTATATGATATTCTTCCCCTTACTTAGGATATTTCTTCATAACAGCTGAGACTTCATTTCAAACAAATCTGTGTCCCATTCTAGCACAACTCTATCCAAATTACTTCATTTCAAGTCTCTTAAAGATAAGTATTTTTAGGATTAAGTTCTTTATTTAGAGGTCAAGGCTCAAATTTATCCTCTTGCATCATTGGGGACTGCTGGCCCCTGGGTGTCTGTGATGGTTAATTTTATGTATTAGTCAACTTGACTGGGCCATGGGGTACCCAGACATTTAGTCAAACATTATTCTGAGTGTTTCTTCAAAGGTGTGGTTGGATGAGATTAACATTTAGATTGGTAGACTTTAAAAATAGAATAGATTACCATTTTAGTCAGTAGAGTAAAGCAGATTGCCCTCCATACTGAGTGGGATACATCTGATCAGTTGATTAGGAATGAAGGGAACAAACACCCAACCCTCCCCCGAGTAATAACGTTCCAGCTGACTGCCTTCAGACTTCATCTGACTTCATCTACAACGTTGGCTCCTCCTGACTGACAACTTTCAAACTGGAACATTGGCTCTTCTCAGGTCTGCAGCCTGTTGGCCCACCTTGCAGGCTGGACAGTCAGCCTCTATAGTTGCAATTTATATAGAACCAATTTATATGGCCTTTTAAAAATTTTTACATGTATCTTGCTCAACTTACAATGGGGTTACATCCCAATAAACTTATTGCAAGTTGAAAATATTAAGTCAAAAATGCATTTAAAACACTTAATTTACTGAACATCAAAGTTTAGCCTACCTTAAACATGCTCAGAACACTTACATTAGCTACAGTTGGGCAAAATCATCTAGCACAAAGACCTATTTTATAATAAAGTGTTGACTATCTCCTATACTTATTGAATACTGTACTGAAAGTGAAAAACACAATGGTTGTCTGGGTCCAGAATGATTGCATATATCGGCGGTTTACCCACTTGATGGCCTGCCTCACTGGGAGCTCTGGTTGCTGCTGCTGCCCAGAATTATGAGAGTATTGTACATCATATCACTAGCCTAGAAAAAAATCAAAATTCAAAGTGTGAAGTATGGTTTCTACTGAATGCACATCTCTTTCGCACCACCATAAGGTCAAGGTCAAAAAATATAAGTCGAAACATCATAAGCTGGGGACCATCTGTATCTATCTCCTATTGGATCTGTTTCTCTGGAGAACCCTGACTAACATAGTACCCTTCTGAGAATTCAAAGAAGGGATCCCAGGGGCACCTGGGTGACTCAGTCAGTTAAGTGTCCAACTCTTGATTTCAGCTCAGGTCATGACCTCACGGTTTGTGGGATCGAGTCCCGCATCAGGTTCTGCATTGCCAGCATGGAGCCTGCTTAGGATTCTCTCTCTCCCTCTCTCTTTCTGCCCTTCCCCCACTTGCACTCTCTCTCTCAAAATAAATAAATAAACTTTTGGGACACCTGGGTGGCTCAGTCAGTTAAGCATCTGACTCTTGGTTTCAGCTCAGGTCATGATCATGCGGTTTGTGAGTTCCAGCCTCGCATCAGTCTCTGCACTGACAGTGTGGAGCCTGCTTGGGATTCTCTGTCTCCCTCTCTCTGTCTGTCCCTCTCCTGCTCACTCTCTCTGTCTCCTAAAATAAATAAATAAAACTTCAAAAACAATAGAAGAGAGAAAGAAAGAAAGAAAGAAAGAAAGAAAGAAAGAAAGAAAAAGAAGAAGAAGAAGAAGAAGAAGAAGAAGAAGAAGATGAAGAAGAAGAAGAAGAGGAGGAGGAGGAAGATGATATCCCAAAGTTGCTACTGGCCCCCATTGGGGGAGGAAGAAGGCACCCTAGGGCAAACATCACTCATACAACTATACACAACAGCTGTGCACAAATGCTTCATGCCCAAGTCATTATCAAACAAAGGTCTTTAGTCCTTATTGCTCTTAACACTAGTAACAGCATATAACAACAGATGCCTGAACTATAGGCTGCAAAATGTTATATGTTTTGGTGCTAGCTGTACAGATGATGACTAGCAGTGAACCACAATGGGAATGGATCCAAAACGCCAAATACTAGTATGAGAAACTGGGAGAAATATTTACAAATACATGACAGATGAAAAGAAAGATCACACATCAGCAAGAAAAAAAAAAATAGATAACACAGTGCTTAAGTGGAGAATGGACATGAACAGACAGCTCTGAAAATGAGAAACAAAAGTGATGTTCATGGCGCCTGGGTGGCTGAGTCGGTTAAATGGCTGACTCTTGATTTCAGCTCACGTCGTGATCTCACAGTTCACGAGTTCAAGCCCTGTGTCAGGCTCTGTGTGCCACGCCGAGAACATGAAGCCTACTTGAGATTCTCTCTCCCTCTCTCTCTGCCCCTCCCCTGCTCTCTCACTCTTGCTGTCTCTCCAATAAACATAAAAAAAGTGATGTTCAACTTCAGCAATAATCAAAGAAATGCAAGTTTACAATAATAAAAATAGCACTCCATCAAATAGGCAAATATTGCCCAATGTGTATGGATACCAGGTAACAGGCACTTGGTGGGCTGCATGTGGGAGTATAAGCTGGATGAATGTTTCTGCAGAACCATTCAAAAGTAAGTCTCAAAAGCCTTAAAATGTTTATAACCTCTAGCCCGACATATACACTTACAGCATTTATCCCAAGGAAATAGAGATACAAAAAGATTTATCTATGAGTGTTCATTAGAATGTTATTTCTAAGGCTATAAAATTGGAAATAATCTACATGTCCAACCATAAGGAATGATTAGGTTACAGTTCATTAATACAATGAAATAGGATGCAGCCATTTCTTCAAGATATTTTTCGGCCCTATTCTCTTTCCGGGACTCTAATTACACACATATTATAGACCATTTGAGTTATACCATAACTCAGTGATACTCAGTTCATTTTTTTTTTCAGACTTTTCTCTTTGTGTTTGTTGAACGAATGCCCTGGCATTTTAAGCCTGCCCAACACACGGGAAAAGTGGGCCTTGGCAGCCAAACCAAGCCCTCAGGTGAAGATGTGCAGTCCTGGCATTTGGAAGTAAGATGGGCATAAACAGAAATGGCGAGAGCCAAGGAGATACAGGCATCGCTTCCACACTGCCCTTCCATAGCTCCAGGGCCTCCTGTGGCTCATGAACCAACTTCACAGTCCACGTACATTCTGAGTGCACCTCCACACCCAGGTAAAGAATCAAAGCCCTAGCACGTTCAGGGTCAGGAAGGAATGCATCCACAAACCAGGAAAAAAAAGGAAAGAGAAAACCTATTCCCAGGGGTAAGCTATGCCATGGGGAAGGCTGTACAAACCAACCTAGCTGCCTTCCACTCCTGCTGGAGGCCCACACCTGCTGGGCTTCTTCCTCTTTGTCGCTGTCCACAGTTGTACTGGTGATCGCAGTTTGGCAAGTTATACCTCAAACTGGGCAGGCGAGGAGAACAGCTGGGGCCTGACTGGGCCTGTGAACTACGGTTCAGGAAGGCTAAAACAGGAGTCAGGTGGGGAAAGTGGAAGCTGGCTGACAAGGGAAAGGGTGCCAGGAAGGCCGCCATCCTCAGCCACAGTTCGGGCAAACCAGCAGTCCAGAAAAGGCAGGGTTTAGAACAGCAGCTCTGCACCATGCTGGGAAGCTGAGGCTGCTTCAGTGCTTTTCACTGAAGCTCAGACTGGCCCAGGAACAGAGAAATGGACCAACAGGAAGTGGGATAATCAGCCACAGCTTGTCCACAAACCTTGAGGCCACTGAGTATGGCTGGACTGGCTCTGGGCTGCTGGTATCCTTGTAGCAAGTGCTCAGACAATGTTTTCAGGAACTAGTATTGTATGTGGTCAGTGACTAGTGTTAGGCTACATCAAATTTCATTTCCATGAGATGCTGAAGAAACATTCCCAGGCACCAACCATGTTTCTGGCGGGTTTTCCTCCTAATGTTCATGTTTTCAGTTTGTAGAAAGTTCACCACCTACCTATAATTTATTCCTTCAGCTTTATCTCTCCCTTCTCCCTCACACAAACTCCCCATGCCAGGCAAACCCACCTATGTACTGATCCTCAATGAAGGCTTCCATTTCCTGCCTCCTTGCAGCTTGATCTACAAAGTTCCACCTCTTGCCCAGTGCCTTCCCTTTTCCTACATGTGAGGCTCCATGGGAAAGAACACACACACACCACTATCAAGAACTATAAAGGGTCTGAGATTTTGCCCCACTTTCAAGCTAACAATGGAGTCAACCACAGTTTCACAGATGCTGGCAGAACACAAAAGTCTCCTGGGTCAGATACAAAAAAAAAAAAACCCTATTACTCACAGTACAGCAATCAGCCTGAGCATCAGCATATTCCATGCTGGTTTCCCAAGCTCCAGTTTCCACAGGACACCACAAACAGGGCCAGTGAAAACCTGCTCACAGAGGAGGTTGCACTACAGGAGAGGAACCCAATGCTTAGAGAACCTGAATCTTTTCTAATGAGCAGTGAGGATGCCTATACCTTGTTCCGAAAGGAAACATCATCGCTATCTTCCAAGACTGTGTACTGTGAAAACATCTTTGAAAAGATAATACCAAAGAAGAGCCAATGCCCAATCCCAATACGTACAGAAACACACAGACACATGGAGAGTTCTCTCCCCACAGCCACCAGAAGATAAAAATAGACTCTGGAGCTAGACTCACTATCATTCAAATCCTAATTCTCCTCTTACTAGCTGTGTGACTTTGGGCATGTTTCTTCATTTCTCTGATTAGTTTCCTCATCTGTGCAATAGATATTGTAGTATTCACCATAAAGTTGTTGTAGAGTAAGTTAATAATATCTGTGTAACACTGAGTAGCAGAGTGCTACTAAGAGTTCACTAAGTGGCCACCATCATTACTATTACTATTATCCATCTGTCCAATTCCAGAAGTCTTTAAAGCCCAGCAGGGTGGATCCCTTTGTGGATACCTTCCTTCCCTTCTCTATTCCCACTTCCTATTTCCCATCAACCACAGGAAGCTCGGCCCCCCTCGTCATGTCATCAGCCTCCTCGGTTTAGTGTGTTACAACTGGAGATGACTCTTGCAGTCATTTCACTGTAGATGGTATATGTCTGGTCTTCCCAACTCTATTATTCTATTCCAGAGGGCAGGAATTCTGTCTTCTGCTTCTCAGTATTCCCACAACATACAGCTTGTACGTTACAGCTAGTACGCACTCCAGAAAACATTGACGGGAAGATATTCCAGCCTGAGGAAACTGACAAATAGCACATTCTTGGGCAGTTAGGCCCCTCTCCACTACACAAAAGAAGTATATCTGAAAAAAAAAAAACAAAAAAAAAACAAAAAAAAACAGGACAGAGGCCCTTCCCAGCAGCACAGAAGGTGATGCCTGGCCTGTTGCCTGAGAAGTGCCAGCCCGGCTCTCGCAGCACACACCCCCTCTGACTCCCAGCCCTGGAGCCAGACCCTCTCCGTGACTCATCTCCAGCACTTACAGGAGAGGCCTGTCGGGAACCCCAGGAGGAGCTGTTCCCTTGGCAAAGGGAAAGAAATCCTGGCTACAAGAAAGAATTATCTGAAAAGAACCAGTTGATTCAAAGTCAAAAAAGTGTTATCCCCTGAAAAGCCAACTTCCAGCCAATCTCTGGAATGCAAAACAAACCCCCTCTGATTAAAGGCCATGCCCTGGGGTGGCAATACACACATACCTCTAACCCAGCTATAAACTGGCAAGCCAAAGACATCTTCTCGGGGTATTTTAGTATTTAGTAACCACCGGACAGCTGATTAAATCCAGATGTGCATTGCAGTCTTCCCTGGTCAGCAAAGAACAAACAGGCCTTCCCAGCCATGCCCACCCCCACCAGGCCAGCCTCAGAGCTGCTGTAGTCAGGCCACAGCAGGATCTGGGGCTTCGTATCACAGGCTCTCATGGGGTCCTCTGAAAGCAATTGCCACACCCAGCCAGGGGCACTTCCGAGAAGAGATGCCTCACTACAAAATTCTGACAAATCTTCACCTGTCACCTACCTAGAAAACACCCTTTCTTCTAAAAGTCAAAGTACTGAAAATTAATGGTAATAGATGCTGCAAAACACATTGCTAGGGACAGCCCCAGTCTGTGGTCTTGCACAAGTGCTGCAGAGTTGGAGCAATCACCCTCCTCCCTCCTCTCCCTGCAGCACTGGTGGTTGAGACAGAGGGAGTGCATCTGGGTCGGGGCGGGGGGGGGGGGGCATGACACCTCTTCTTCTGCACCAGAGTGGGAAAGGACTTATATACCAGGCCTCTTTACTCCCTTGTGACACCAGAGTCACTCCATAGGCTGTCCTAGTGTGTTTGTGTGTTTGGGGGGGGGGGGGGGGTACACAAGCAAAATACGACCAAATTAGGAGAGACCACATGGTGGCCATTCCAACATGGAGGCCACAGCTCCACTGTGGGCAGATGAGGAAGAGGTCAGAGACTGTGAGTAGAAGGGCATGGGGCTCACTTCACACAGCTGCTGAAGGCTCCTCATCATGAATCAAAAAGCTCTCAAGTTAGACTTAGGGTCCAGTTCTATCTCTGTCACTTACAAGCTGAGTGACCTGGCTCAGGTTGCTTACCTTGGTTAGCTTCAAATTTCCTCCTGACATGAAATGGGGACAGAATGTTAATATTATCTCACAAGGCTGTTGTGAAGATCAAGTGCATGATGAGTGCTTGGTACAGAGTTTGGGACATGGTAAGGGCTCAATAGAAGAGAGTGCTTTTTATTTATTTTTTTATTTTATTTTATTTAATTTTTTATTTATTTTTGGGACAGAGAGAGACAGAGCATGAACGGGGGAGGGGCAGAGAGAGAGGGAGACACAGAATCGGAAACAGGCTCCAGGCTCTGAGCCATCAGCCCAGAGCCCGACGCAGGGCTCGAACTCACGGACCGCGAGATCGTGACCTGGCTGAAGTCGGACGCTTAACCGACTGCGCCACCCAGGCGCCCCAAGAGAGTGCTTTTTAAATCTCCTTCAGCTGACTCCATTACCAGATGGCTACCAAGTAAGATTCAAGACACAGAGTCTCCTCCTTCCCCAGAGATTATGTGAGAAGAATTAGCTTTGTTCATCACCTGGAGCAGAGAGCAGACACAGGGGATGGTGGTTCACTGGAAATCACATCCCAGTCAAAGACTGGCCATCACTCTCTCCATCCCAATAAAGGGATGCCCCTGCCACTATTCCACACCTCCCAACACTACCTCTACCCAAGAAGCTTAGAACCTAGAATCTGGGGGTTCCTAGTTCTCTGTTGGAATCCCTCCATTTTGCACAAAGTTTTTCAGCGAATGCTGCAAAAATATATTCTCTCTAGATTTCTCAAACCGGGGTCCACATGGACCTACTGTCATGGAAGCTATAGACTATACCAGGTGTCTTCCCAAAGCATCAATTTCACTGGAAGGTATTAATGTAATACATTTTACTCCAAAAAGAAACATGGGCTTGTCATGGAAGAGACATGAGGGATGGGGTTGGTATGCTGATATGAGAGAAGTCTCACTAACCCCAATGTTAGTAAGGCCGATGGCACAGATGGCCCACAACACAGCCATGCTCCTATCCCAGAGCTACAGCTAAAGTTTCCAGATACCAACACAGCCTGCCTTGGAGAGAAAGCACTGGCCTGTGACCCAATCATGGCCAGGGGTCCTGAGAGGAAGGCTGCTGGGGGGAGCAGGGGTCAAGGGGCTTCAGGGGAGGGTGTTTCTACCCCCAATTAAAAGAGATCCATGGGAGGAAATGCCCTGTTCTTCATGCAGGTGACCCTTCACACCTGATACCTAAGGCGGCAGCAGCCATGTTTCAACCCAAAAGAGACAAGCTCATGAATGAGTCAATAGCCCAGGACCCCTGAGAAGACAGATGGAAGAAACCACCATCAAGTTCTCAATTAACCAGCCCTGGAATCACCAAATCCAGACATCTTGTTGTGTAAGATACTAAACGCCCTCGTCATGTAAGCAGTTTTTTGTTGGGTCTTTCAATACTTGGAGCTGATAGAGTCAATATGGAGGTGGCAGTTTTCGATTCATTCTCCATGTCTCAAAGTTCAGGAGTCTCCCCTGAGTCTAGGAGATACAAAAGCAACACACAAGGATTGCTTTAATGTTGATGCTCACTCTTGGCTGAGCTCTTGTATGCTGAGCTCTTACTAGTTGCCAGACCACAGGTTTCATCTTACTTAATTCTCTGAATAACCCCATGAGACCCATCAGTGGTGCCATTACCCTCAATAGTTTACAAAGGGGGGAACTGAAGCACAGAGATGTTAAGTAACTTGCCCAAGATCACTCAGCCAGTTTGTGGCAGAGGCAGGCTTTGCACCCCCATGGTGTAACACCAGAGCCCATGCTTCCACACCTCCTCTACACTGCCACTCAACTTCTCAGAGAATCCCAAGAGCCCTGGAAGGCAAAGCATCTCCCCAAACACAAAAGTAGTGAGAATTCTATTAAACATTTCCCAGGTGGTTACTTTCTAAAAGTAAGTAAATACTCCTATGCCCTCTCTCTGCTTTAAGGGAGGTATCAGTGTTCCACAAACACAGTGAAATTCACTGGCTTCTCCTGCCCTTGTGTCAAGCCACTGGAAATTCACCAGGTGTTGCCAAACACCATGGAAGTCCCCTGAAATTCCATGCAAAACCTTGTGTGGCTTAGGGACATTTTTCTTGGGAGAAAGTCAACAGTTTTCAAAAGGATCTGGTTATCCAAAGAGATTAAGAATCAGCCTTCTCATGCCTGTGTCACTGCAGCATTATTCACAATAGCCAAGGCATAGAAACAACCTAAAAGTCCTTCAGTGGATGAAGAAAGAAAATGTGATACACACACACACACACACACACACACGCACACACACACACACACACACACACACAGAGAGAGAGAGAGAGAGAGAGAGAGAGAGAGAGAGGAATATTATTCAGTCATAAAAAAGAAGGAACTCCTGCCATTTCTGCTGTTTGCTGCAACATGGATGAATTGGGGGGGGGGGAGTGGGGGGGCACTATTCTAAGTGAAATAAGCCAGATGGATAAATAAATCATATATGATATTACTTACGTATGGAATCTTAAATCAACAAACAAACCAATTTCACTCAAACAGAAAAGAGAATAGTAGTTGCCAGGGGCTGAGGAGAGGGGGAAATGGTGTGAGACAGGTCAAAGGACACAAACTTTCAGTTATAAGAAAAGTAAGTTCTGAGGATCTAATAAATGCATGGTGACTATAATTAATAATACAGTATCATGTAGTTCAAAATTGTTGAGAATAGATCTTAAGCATTCTCACCACAAAAAAAGGGGAGTGATTAACTATGTGAGGTGATTGAGCGTTAGTTAACTTGACCTGGTCATCATTCCACGGTGTGTATGTATATCAAATCATCACATTGCACATTTAAAAAATTTTTTTTTTACATTTTATTTATTTTTGATAGACAGAGAGAGACAGAGCACAAGTGGGGCAGGGGCAGAGAGAGATGGAGACACAGAATCCGAAGCAGGTTCCAGGCTCTGAGCTGTTAGCACACAGCCCAACGCGGGGCTCGAACTCACAAACCGTGAGATCATGACCTGAGCCGAAGTCGGACGCTTAACCAACTGAGCCACCCAGGCGCCCCACATTGTACATTTTAAATACATACAACTATATTTGTCAGTTACTCCTCAATTAAAAAATTAAATTTTAAGACAATCAGTGTCTTAAAGAAACAACAGATGGAGCCAGTCCTCACCAAATGTTTTAGCATTCAAAGGGACCTTAGATACCATCAAGACCAATGCCCTTATTGTACGGAGAAGGAAAACAAGGTCAAGAAGTAAACTGACTTTCGAAAGTCACTTGACTCATTAGGACCAAGGCTGAGACTGAGACCCAGAGCTCATAGCACCAGCCTCTCCCACAGCAGTCTGTTGCATTGCCTGAGATCCCGCCATCAGAATTTCCCTTCTGAATTAAAAAGCAGTGTCATGCCTGGGAGGCTCAGTTGGTTGAGCGTCCGACTCTTGATTTCAGCTCAGGTTGTGATCTCACGGCTTGTGAGATCAAGCCCCACGTTGGGCTCCACACTGACAGCATGGAGCCTGATTGGAATTCTCCCTCCCTCTCTCTGCCCCTCCCTGACTCATGCTCACCCACTTTCTCGCTCAAAATAAAGAACTAACTTTAAAAATTAAAAAAAAAAAAGTTTGAATTAAGAATCCCTGACTCCACCGATAAGCAACCAGATGTTCCTGCCGTGTGCTCCGTGTCCTTCCCTTTCACACTGTACTGTTATTGCCTATTTAACTGTCTGTCCTGCCCTGTAAACAGACCCTCTTATGAGCTCCATCAGTGTGAAGAACAGGCAATATTTGTTTGCCATTGTATCCCCGGATGTAGCACATGGTGGGATCCTAATAAATATTCACATACTTGAAAAAAATGAATGCCTCAATGAACCCATGAATGACAACCCCCTTCTTATAGAATGGCCTTTGTAAGGCTACATGAGGCTTGGTATAAACAGCTACTTTCCTCCCCAGTGCTAGCCGAGACAAGGCTCGCAGGGGAATGAGGACAGTTGATGGCTTGAGGAGGAGGAGAGAAAGCAAATCCGCAATGGTATTTTGAGGAGGGCAGGTTGAGGCAGGAAGCCCAGTAGATGTAAAAATCCAAAGGACCCGACTCATATCGAGAGATGCAAGTTGAGTGAAATGGAGGAGTCCCTGAGACCCTCACACAAACTTCTCGGCCCACAATGCCATGTAGGACTCACCAGTTCTGCCAAACCAGGGCCCGGCCTCCTCACGTACCAGCAGGCATTTTCCAGCCAGGAATTTTGCAGTCATTGCTTGTGTCCTTCTTCTTCACCAAACACAACTTCAGAGCCATTAATTTTCTTTCAGCGTGCAGGGAGCATGCCAAGAACTTCCTGTAGCTTATGAGTCATGGTCTCTGAGCACAGAACATCTCCCTCGGGAAGCAGGGATGCAGGGCCCCCAAGCCCTAAGGGAAGTTCCGCCCAAGGGTGCCCTGCCCAAAAGCACCCTGGAGAGGCTCTGTGAGAGATGCTGGGATAAATTGTTCAGGGTGCCATGGAAACCTCACTGGGGGGCCAGGGCTGAAAGAACTCAGAGCAGACAGGAGACCAGGCACTGACCTAGGATGGGCAGCCTGATGTTTGTTTTCGGGAGCCCCAGGCTTGACAGGGTTATTAACCAAATGAGGTAACCAAATGAGAAAATGTATGTGATATTGTCCTGCAAGCTTTACACACTGTTACTGCTAGTTGCTATGATTAAACAAAAATCAGACATCAGACCTACAAGACGTAATGTTCCTGGTCTCTCCTTTATATTCCCTTTGAGTTCCATTCTCCAAGAAATATTAATAAGAAGGGAGCACTCAGTATGTCTTGATTGTGGAATTGAATTCATCTGGATTTGCTGCAGGTAAAGAGGCACAGTCTCTTCACTAATGGGGAGCTTCAAAGACTAGTACAAGGGACAGGAGAAGAAAGGGTGACACTCATGACCACAGCTGGTGCCCACAGAGACCTGCAAACCAGAAACCACAGCCTGTTAATTAAGCACATATTTTGCAAGGTTGCCTTTACGTTGTGGGGCATGCCTACTTGTTATAAGCCTACTTGAATCAATCAACAGATATTTATTCAGCACCTGCTATGTGCCAGAACTATGTTGGACACATGTTTTCCAGAAGCTCTCTAGAATCTTTTTTTCCCTTAAAACTCTAACACATTCTGCATCTAACACCAGCATTGCGCACTGATGTTCTCATCACTCCTTTGACCCAGATGGCGAGGGTAACTGAGACAGTTTGGAAATTTACTTCCATCTCAAATGCTATTGTTTTCCCAGTTTCCAATGTATCTTTTTCTGCTGTCTACTTTCTATAGAATCTACTCGCTTTCGCTTCTTCCCTTCTGTTTCTCACACAGCTAGATACACACACATGGGGCTGACATGCCAACAACAATTATAAGACACTTCACTCTTGAGGGTCTCAGTTTCCTCACCTGAAAAATGGGCATGTTGAAGAAGATACACTCGAAGGACCCTTCCAGTTCTGTCCTGAGATCCTGAGGTTCCAAGTAGGCAGAGCTTCCATTTTTCAATGAGGAGAAGAAGCTCAAGGCAGGGAGGAGGACCCAGGCCATGGGCAAAGTTGAGTTAAGAGACACTAAAATTGTTGTTACCAAGTTGCTCTGCTCCATGCCTAGCATGTAACAACCTGAATTTCAAGAGACCCTGTGCACAGTTCAGCCATATCCAGAACAAGAGGACAACTATTAGACTGGGGGGAAGGAAGAGCTATTAAGTGATAAAAGGGTCTTTATGTAGCAGTTTTTCATTAGGTCTTTACCAAGAAGGTTGACACTGGCCTGAACTGGGGCTAAGAGCCCTGGGATGGCAGCAGTGCAAGAAGGATGGCTTCTAATCCCTCTTTTGACCAGACATCAGCCAGGCAGCACTGATGCCTGGCCCCTTGGACGCCTCTTCAAAAGACAGAACACAACCCACCTCCAACACTATAGAACAGCACAGAAAATACTCAAAAGTGGTCATAGGCCTGTCCAACCTCACCAGTCCTTAGAGTGCCACTCTGAGAAATGGATAAAGGTACAAACAGAGAAGGGAGAGAATGGCCTTAGAATGACTAAGTTGACTTGCATTAAAGGGCGAGGATGAAGTACCAAAGAAAAAATTCCTTCCTAGAGGAGGAAGCAGAGGAAAACCCAGCCAACACAAAGTAGAGTTAGAGGGGGATGCCCAAGAGAGAGCAAAGACAGAGGGATATCCTAGGAGGGGCCTGTGCAATATGGACATGTGACACTCAAAAAGGAGTATCTTGCTATGCATCATCAAGCGTAATGCGTCTCTTCCAGGGATTTCGATAAAGACTTAAAAGACTTTACAAGATTTTCTGGAAGCTGGAAATGTTTCTGTGAATGCTCCCCTTTGCAAAGACTGTTCAAAGGCATCCCGGCTGCATTCTAGTGAGCGAGCTCTGGAAGAACACTCTATGCCTGAGGTGACCTCAGATCTGTTGCTGCTGGGTTCACAGACCGTGCCTCAGGGAAAGACCTTGGGTTTGAAGTTGAAAGATACTGTTTTCAATTACTAATTAACATAAAGGAATCGTTTGGTCTCTCTGCTTCTTCATTTTGAAAAAAAAAAAAAAGATGATGATTTCTAAACTGATATAGTATATCAGTTTATTTGGTGGTCCTCCATCAGAAAGCCACGGAATCACCCTGAGCTTTTTGCAAGCACTTGTGCCCATAAAAAGGAACAAAGTACTGTCACATGCTACAACATGGATGAATCTCAAAAACATTATGCTAAGTGAAAGAAGCCAGACACAAAAGACCACGTATTTTTATATGTTTATATGAAAGGTCAAGAAAAGACAAATCTATAGGGACAGGGGGTAGATTGGTAGTTGCCTAGAACTGAGGGGTGCAAATGGGGAATGATGGAATGGGAATGAGGTTTCTTTGCAGGGTGATGGAAATGATTTAAAATAAGTTTGTGGTGATGGCTGCACAACTAACACTAATAACCATTGAACCGTATACTTAAAATGGGTGGACTTTCTGGCTTGTGGCTTATATCTCAATAATGCTTTTTAAAAATCCACATGCCCCTCATTACATCCACTTTGCTGGCCCTTGTGGGGGAGAAAGGGGAATGTGTATTCTGAAGGAACTTCCTCCAGGTGGTTCTTATATATACCTTCCCTGCCTCCACACAAGAATCACTGGCAGAAGCCTTTGCTCCTCTGAGAGAGGTCCATGGGGCCAACACCACCAGCCATCCCCTCAGAGCTGGTTGGAAATTCTGAGTCAGAGGCCCCACTGCAGAAGCATGATCGTTGTTTGAAATTGGTGAGCATATGAAAGTTTGAAAAGCAATTCTGTCCCTGCAAACAATGAGAGTCGTGCCCTTGCAAGGTCTTTTCTCTTGTCGTGACTTCTTCCTTTATGAATCCAACATTTGCTAAGTCCTTTCTCTGAGAACATTCTTGCCTTTCAGAAACCAGGTAATAGTGGGGGAGGGGTGAGACAAGTATTCTTTTCAAATTAAGGTAATGCATAACTGGTTATCAACGACACGAATCACTGTCGCCTGCCTGCCTGTCTGCCTCAAAACTTTGACCAGATGTTTATGTGACGTTGCAACTGAGGGTGAAACACCAGGCATCTGAGGAATGCGGGTTCTCCTCTCCCTTTCTGGATGGACGTTGGAGAATCCAAATGCCCATTTGCTGTAGCTGAGAGGCCTTCCCACAATCTGTCATCTTGGGAAGCTGCCCCACTGATATTTCTCTCAGTAATCCCACTTAGCACAAATATCAGATGGTTGGCATTGCACACTGGAAAACAACCCAAACATGAGCAACATCTCCATATTTTGATGCCACAAAGTGAATGATACAGCAGGGGCCTGGTTTCTAATTGCTCTGCCTCCGGCCTAGAGGACAAGCCGAAATTGGCTTTTGGAAGCTGCTTTGGGCACAGTTAGTTGCAGATGCTAAAGGCTGCCCCATCCCCCAAAAGATACTGGCACAGAAGGTTATCAAATGTCTACATAATAGAGACTTTTCCATGCAATTTTTACTTTAAAAGATGAGAGACATTATCTCAGTTATGTTACAGAGTTTGACAATCTCTAAACAACAAAACTGTTTAGAAAGCATTGTGTTCTTTAAGCATCATCCCATCGTGTTAGGTGAGGCATTTAGAGAGTCCTGTCCTGCTCAAGGACTCCTGTCCTGTTACTCAAGGTGGGGATCCAGCCCAAGTTCCACACCTGCCTTTCTTTGGTCCCACGAGTATCTTCATTTTGATCATTCGTTCTTCTTCCAAAAGAAGAGAAGAAGGAAAGGTTACCAAAGCTGGGTTAGTTAGGTCTCTGTTCTTTTGGAGGTCTGGGGACAATAGTTGACAATATTTCCATTTCCCTGTGATGCTCCTCCTTGAGTCAAAAAGGTCAAAATCACAAGAGAATTCAATATAAGATGACAGAATTTTGAGCCAAACATTTTTTTAAAAAATCAAACACTTTAGAAACTGATACAAAAGTACATTGACTCACTCTTTCCAATAGTGAGAAGTGTAAAGAATTTTCTAAACCTGCCAAAGTACAGAAAGCTTTTTTCATGTATTGAGTTACTTATGGTTGATGTGGGGGGAGAAAGAAGAATGGATGGCCTTTGGGGATCTCAGGCCATGGATGCAGAGACACAGCTGGAAAGGGGAAGAAAGGGGGGAGACAGTTTGGAGCTGGGACCATCTGTGGACATAGAATGAGACTGCTCCAAATACATCAGCTAAAGAGCAGCTTGATGATTTAAGGCCTTTGTGGCGTCTTCTGCACACCATGAAAAGGACATGGTGTGCCTCTCATGGCCCCAATTTTACTTCCCAAGATTTGAAGAAATACACACTTGTACTGTGACATTGGATGAATGAGACATCTTGCAGACCAAACTCCCAGCTCTAAGAGCAATTTTTTTCAGCATTTTTATTATTTTTTATTCCAATGGAGTTAATATACAGTGTTATATTCATTTCAGGTGTACAATACAGTGATTCAACAATTCTATATATTACTCAATGTTTATCATGATAAGTGCACTCTTAATCTCCTTCATCTGTTTCACCCATCACCTACCCTCACCTCCCCTCTGGCAACCACTAGTTTGTTCTCTAAAGAGTCTGTTTTTTGGTTTGTCTCTTTTTTTCTTTGTTTTGTTTCAAATTCCACATATGAGTGAAATCATATGATATTTGTTTTTCTCTAACTGACTTATTTTGTTTAGTATTATGCCCTCTAGACCCATCCATGTTGTTGCAAATGGCAAGATCTCATCATTTTTATGGATGAATAATATTCTACATCTGTCTATCTACCTATCTATCTATACCACATCTTCTTTATCCATTCACGTATCAATGGACACTTGGGGTTATTTCCATAATTTGACTTTTGTAAATAATGTTGCAATAAACATAGGGGTGCATGTATCTTTTCAAATTAGTGTTTTCATATTCTTTGGGTAAAAAAATAATTCCAGTAGTGGAATTGCTGGATCAAATGGTAATTCTATTTTTAATTCTGTTGAGGAAACCTCCGCAGTGGCTGCACCAGTTTGCATTCCCACCAACAGTACACGAGTCTTCCTTTTTCTCTACATCCTCACCAACACCTGTTGTTTCTTATATTTTTGATTTTAGCCATTCTGAAGGGGTGAGGTGATATCTCATAGTGGTTTTGATTTGCATTTCCCTGATGATTAGTGACGATGAGCATCTTTTCGTGTGTCTATTGGCCATCTGGATGTCTTCTCTGGAGAAATATCTGTTCATGTCTTCCACCCTGTCGTTTTTAATTGGATTATTTGTGGGATTTTTTTGGTGTTGAGTTGTGTAAGCTCTTTATATACTCTGGATACTAACCCTACATTGGATATGTCTCTGCAAACATCCTCTCCCATTCAGTAGGCTGCCTTTTTGTTTTGTTGCTTGTTTCCTTTGCTGTACAGAAGCTTTTTATATTGTGGTGGTCCCAATCATTGATTTTTGCTTTTGTTTCCCTTGACTTAGGAGGTTTATCTACCTAAAAGTCATTTCCGGCAGAGTTTGACTCTACCACCACCTACATATCATTATGAGTAACAGTATTGAACCGATTCGAATTGATCCCAGAGATTGCAGCAACTACAAAAAATAAAAGAATGACTATATCTAAACCAGGATAGCCTTGGGTGATTAAAATAAAAAGGTTTAACCACATAGCATGAAAACCACATACTATCATAAACCAGGTTTAGGCAATAAGTCCCACTTTAGATTTATCTTCCTGTAAGAAAGATGGTACATTACAATCTGTACCTGTTTCATATTATGCATCTGGCAACTGAAACCCTTAACTCTGAAGCAAGACACCAGCTTGGTAATTTATTTGCACATTGTCATTCTCCAAGATTAAGTGGGTTTGGTAGCACATAATACAGCCCAAAAGATTGTGCGGAAACATCTGCGGTATTCTCCATGCTGCAGGCAGGGAAAGAGTGCATTGATTAGTGACTACACTGTTTGGATTGGAAGTTGGATCCTTCCAACTTGGCCCAGAAACAGAGTTCAGATTCCAATTGACCAGAATCAGACACACCTGGAACCTGGCTCTAACCAGGTGTAACATAGCTGGGGGCCACACTAGCACCACTTGGCAACTGCTAGAGCCTTCTGCAGGTCATGAGAGTCTCCTCTGAGAAACCCAGAATAGAAATGAAGTGTTTAACATATTGGAACGTGGGGAGAGATCGTAAGTTAAATGTCGGTATGATGGAGTAAGTAAAGGAACGTTATTGGGGAAGTAGGTGCTGATTATAATTGGAGACCTGGGGAGAAAACAAATTGCGTTTGGTATCATGAAGAGAAATGACTATATGTGTCAAAGTTACAGAAAAATCTGTTCTGTTTGTGGGGACTTGCACTGAAAGCTGAAGGGGGGCTACTACCTTGGGGAGGAAAGAGAGAAGAACATTATGAACTCAGAGTGGAGACTGAATGTGGTATGTTAGATGCCAGCTCAAGTAGAGAGTTAATGCTAAAAATAATGAAAAAGAAAGTGGCCAAGAAAGGTGGGACCAGACTGAGGAGGTTGGCTTTTTATCTTCTGGTTGTGGTGACATGAAAAATTTTACCTTGCTGGCCAACTTCACCTGATAGGGAGCAGCTGCCTGGAACGCTGTGTCAAGGACTCAAAGGCAGCGTTTGGGCTTTTGAGGGAAGAGCCACGATCGTCTGGCAGCATCTGCTCTGGGAGTCAGATGGGGTGCACGAGCTTCCTGTCTGCTGGCTTAGTGCTGTGAAAAGTTAGAGGTGTGAAAGCAAAACTAACTCGATTAAACAGACAGATAGTGTTGACATCGACATCCCTATTAGAAGAGAAAATTTGCCCCTAAAATCTTAAACTTCAAGCCTGGTGTTGAAAAAAAGGATGCAACATTGATTACATCTTGGCTTGAACTTGTTTTTTGATTCATTCAACAAGTGTCTTTGTGTGCCCACCAGAACTTTGGCACCAGGAATAAGTGATAGGCAAGATGAATGCTTCCGAACTCCAGGAGTTCACAGTCTAGGAACGGAAAGAGACAAGTAAACTGACCTCCTGAAAAAAGAGGGGTACAGTGAGGATACTGCATAAAAGGCTGAAAAATGGCCACCAAAATGTATCCACAATCATGGAGCACCTGGTTGGCTCAGTCGGTTGAGCGTCCGACTTCGGCTCAGGGCATGATCTCGCGGTCTGTGAGTTTGACCCCTGCGTGGGCTCTGTGCTGACAGCTCAGAGCCTGGAGCCTGTTTCAGATTCTGTGTCTCCCTCTCTCTCTGCCCCCCATCCCGCTCATGCTCTGTCTCTCTGTCTCTCTCTGTCTCTCTCTCTCTGTCAAAAATAAATAAACATTAAAAAAAATTTATATATATATATATCCAGAACCCAATCCCTGGAACCTCCGAATGTTAACTTATATAACAACAACAACAACAACAAAATGTCTTTGCAGATATAATTAAGGATCTTGAGATGGGGAGTTTATTGTGGATGATGTGTGTGGGTCTTAAATGCATTCACATGGATTCTTATAAAAAGGGAGGCGGAGGGAGATTTAGCACACAGAGAAGAGGAGAAGACAATGTGACCAAGAAGCAGAGCCTGGAGTGATGCAGCCACAAGCCATAAGCTGAGGGATGATGGCAGCCATGAGAAGCTGGGAGCAGAAGAAAGAGAAGGAAGGGATTCTCCCTTCCTGGAGGCAGCATGGCCCCACCAACACTTTGATTTTGGCCCGGTGATACTGACTTTGGACTTCTGGCCTCCAGAACTGTGGGAGACTAAATGTCTGTTGTTTTAATCTACAAAATTCATAATAATTTGTCAGGAAAGACTTACAAAACTATTAGAGATACCCTGGGAGCTCATGAGAGAGTGGCTCATCCAAGTGTCCCGGGGCAACCCTGGAAACTACTTCTGGCTGATTTAGGCAAAGAAAAATGCTTGTCTCTGTGTCAGTCACTCACAATCCAAAATTCCAGAAGATAGAATCGGATTGGATGAGACTTGGACTGTCAGAGGGTGGGAGAGAAATCTGCCCTCATTCAGCTTCTTCCATGAGAAGAGGAAGGGATCCCACAGATACTACACATAAGGGAACTCTTCCCCACATTCAGTAGAGGTTTTGGATGTTAACAACCAGAAACAACAACAAATATCCATACTGGGAGACACCTAATCCACTCTTGGGAGGGTTTTAGGGAAAAGTGATATTTAAGCCGAAACCTAAAGAACCAACAGAAGTTAGCCATGGGTTTTGGTAGAGTTAAATTATTTCTCAATACCCACCTCACCGCCCCACCCCAGCCCGGATACATTGACATTTCAGCTAAAGGACATACTAAGCACCAAACAGCTCATCAGTGCCCTCTCCCATTCTTACACATTCTATTTCACTCCTGATTACATAGGGTGAAACCAATCCAAAGGGATTTGGGAAGGAGAAAGGAGAACATGGGGTTCAAACCAAAAGATACCCACGTCTGAGCCTTCCAGACCTCACTGTACCCGTGTCATTGGGACCTTAGCTTGGAATCCCCCCACTTATCACGTCGCTAAGAGCAAACAATTTCACTGCTGCACTAACGAAGTGTGTATTACATTGCTTAGCAACTCCTCACTGTTTGTGTGACCCTCACTGTTTGTGTAACGAACTCCTTTCCTGGACACACACGAATAAAAGTTTCACTCTCTGGAGAATGTAACTGAGTCACAATTCTACTTTTATGAGATCAGGAAAGAATAAAAACATTATTTACCTACGTGGTTCACCACAGGGCCTGAAACGAAGCACAGCTCTAAGATCTTCAGGTAAGATGACTCAGAAGGGCGCGGGAAGGATAATGAGGATGAATGTGGATGGCAAGCTTTAAGAACAGGCTAGAAATAAATGTGATTAACATCAGCCTTCTGAGGAAGCAGAATAAATCCAGTCTGGAGGTCTCTGTCAGCCAGGGCATCAATGATTAGGGCACGAGGGCTGAGACGGTCAGTAGAGTCAGTAAAATTTATGTCAGACGCAATCTCCTGCCATTGTTCTTAAATTGGGCCTTTATACCTAGAAGTGTCTTGGGAAGATGTAATACTCATGACCAATGGGTAAGATTAAACGCAGATTTACTGAATATTTAGCTAAAGCACACCCAACCATTTATGTGCATCCTATATTGCTATGGCTACAAATGAGCCTAAAAGCAACCAATTCCCATTTAGAGGGCTGGAAGCAGCCCTTCACACCACAGGCTACTCCTTGGCCCCCTGGTCTGTCTCGCCCTTGCCCTGACACCTGTTTCATCATTGAGAGAAGAAAATCAGAGAGCCACTTGGTGCTTGTACACCACGAGCAGCTCTCCAAATCCCAGATTCCTTATCTGTAAACTGGGCAAAATGACAGCAGGTCATAGGGTTGTTCTGGCGACCTAATAAGAGAATATAAATGAAGCACTCATCACTGCCCAAAACATTCAATAAATGGTAACTATTTACATCAGGTTGGAATCCTAGCTATATGATTTATTGGCTGTTGACCTTGTACAAACTACTTCATCTATATGAGCTTGCATTTTCTCCTCTGTAAAATAGTGATAGCAATGCCTATCTCACAGAATTCCTGAGAATATCCAATGATGTAACATATATAAAAGAGCCTGGCACAGAATGGATAGTCAACTAATATGCAACAACCTGTGGTAATAACTTTTCTGTTTCTACCCATTGTTCCCTTTCATGTGGATTTAGCTAATGCTTGCATAGGTGTGGTTATCTGGCTCTTTCCTCCAAAAAGATAAATTTCTCTAAGTCTCTAAGGCTTTTATAAGCAACTTGAAGAGACCACTTCTTCTATAGCTTGGTGTTCCTGATGCCTGGCACAAAGTAGATACACAATAAAATTAAATTTAAATTTGTCCTCTGTTCCTGACTTTTTGCCCTGCACCATCTCCCAACAGAAGGAATCCCTTACTCCACGTCACTGTTTCTTGAGATTATATTTACTGCTTTTATGCGATCAAGGGTAGGCTCAGAAAGCACAATACTGATAACAAAGATTAAATTCTGAAAATTATAGATCATTTCTTCTCCCATGATTAGGATTAAAAAAATATTTTTTTTAGTGGCGCCTGGGTGGCTCAATCGGTTAAGCATCCAACTTCAGCTCAGGTCACGATCTTGCGGTTCCTGAGTTGGAGCCCTGCATCAGGCTCTGCGCTGACAGCTCAGAGCCTAGAGCCTGCTTTGGATTCTGTGTCTCCCTCTCTCTCTCTCTCTGTCCCTCCCCCACTTGTCCTCTCTTTCTCTCTCTCTCTCTAAAAAAATAAATATTAAAAGAAATTTTAAAGAAAATATTTTTTTAAAACCTCTTTTTTAAAACTAGTTAACTGTTTCAACTATTATGTGAAGTTGTTGGGATCAGTGGGGGAGGGGATTCGTGTATCCCCAAAATACATAAGTTGAACTATTGAGGTAGTGGGGAAAATATGAGAAGTTTAATTTAATTAGTACAGTAGTAAATGTATACAGTGCATAAATAAATAAACTCCATATATTAGGAGTGCATACTCAAAAGCTGTGATGGAATGGGGCACCTCGGTGGCTCATTTGGCTGAGTCTCTGACTTTAGCTCAGGTCATGATCTCTAGGTTCGTGAGTTCAAGCCCCACGTTGGGCTCGCTGCTGTCAGACCAGAGCCTGCTTCAGATCCTCTGTCCTTGCTCTGCGCCCCTCCCCCACATGTGCTCTCTCAAAAGTAAATAAATCATTTTTTAAAAATTGGATAGAGTTACAACCTACATAATCAAAAGTGTTTAGACATCACTGACTTAAATTGTGCATTTAATGTCACAGTTTGCCATTAATCGTATACCCAAAACTTATCATGACATTTTAACTTCATTACTTGGGATGTGTAATTAAAAATACCCACATGAAAGCTACATATATAGCTTTAAAAGTCCAATATCTCTCAGTCAAAAAGAATTAAATCTTGCCATTTGCAACAATGCGGAAGCAACTAGAGTGTATTATGCAAAACAAAATAAGTCAGAGAAAGACAAATATATGATTTCACTCATGTGGAATTTGAAGAAACACAACAGATGAACATAGGGGAAAGGAAGGAAAAATGAGATAAAAACAGAGAGGGAGGCAAACTATAAGAGACTCTTAAATACAGAGAACAAACTGAGGGTTGCTGGAGGGGAGGTAGGGATGGGCTAAATGGGTGATGGGCATTAAAGAGGACACTTGTTGGGATGAGCACTGGGTGTTATACGTAAGTGATGAATCACTGGGTTCTACTCCTGAAATCAACAATACACTGTATGTTAATGAACTTTAATTTAAATTAATTAATTAATAGGTCCAATATCTTTATTACACATATGGTAGGGGGAGAGAAAGGAAGGGAAGGGAAAGCAAGGGAGGGGAGGAGAAGAGACGGGAAGGGAAAGAAAGAAAGGAAAGAGAGGGGAAGAAGAAGAGGAGTGAAGGGGAGGGAAGGGAAGGGACCAGGGGCTTTAAAATTTTTTTATTTCAAGAGAATAACTTAAGTACTTCATGTGTCCTGCTAACATTTCTACAACACCCAAGTGTTAGCCATTGTAGAATAATACACAAACAAAACCTAAGTTTTGCCAACCAAGGTTGAACAACTTACAAACACTTGGTCCACATGGAGTCACCAGAGATGAGATTTCTCCCACAGTAACACAAAGCTCAATGGATCCTGGCCAGATGTCTGATTTGCCACACTCTTTGCCTGCTGGCCTCTCCTGGACTCTAACCTACTCAAGGTCCTTGGCTCTTGGCTCTGAGGTTGTTTGTAATGATCTGCCTTGCTGCCCTCTGCTTGTCCATTCTTTAAAAGGGTGTTAAATCATGGCTGCCCCAAGGTTGCCCCAAGCTTATGTTGGGCAGGAGGCCATTAATTCAAATTGCCTGAACAGAGCAGTTACACAAAACTCTCTTCTTAGAGGAATGTTTTTTGTTCAATATTAAGTATTTTTAAAGCTTCCTCCACTTCATTATTGAAGCTTCTCATTCCTCTGTCTAGCCACCCAGGTACAAATTTCAGTGCAGTATCTACTGTCTACAACTGCTTAGAGTATGGTAGACACCCCCACTCCCGTGGGCAGTTCTTGCCCCAACATTCAGAGCTACCCAAAGCCTATTAAGTTGGTTTCTAGACATACTCATCATCTGGGAAGTATTCCCTGTTAGTTGAATAACGGTTATTAATAAAACAGGCCACTAATGAGTCACCCCAGTCTCAATTGTTTGGGCAAGTCATGACTGACTAAGTCACTTCTCAGACTTGTGACCCAAGGTTTCAGTGCCAACATGGAATAACTGTTTTCTCTATTTTGTCACTTTAAAGTCAAGGGTTTAGCCAGCGGTAATATAAAGTTAACTACTAACAGAGACAAAATTTAAAATCATTTTTCAATTCAAATAAGGTTTTTCATTTAAATGAAATTTCACATTTTGTGTTATTGTTAAAATGCTCTTATGACTCTTTGACACTTCTTTAATGTTCTTCTTAAGGACCTCCAAATTTTCCCCTACCCAACTTGTTGCACTTGGGATTCTCACTCTTCTGGAACATTTCTCCTCTCCTCTGATGCCCTGAATCTTGAGCCATCTAATCCACTTGTCCAAACCAACCCAATCACTGACGTCTAATTCACATCACACATCCTCCTGAAGCTTTCTTTCACTGATGTTTGCAGCCCACACTGTTCTTCATATTTGTAACAGCCTCATGCACAGCCTGTCATTTATGTCACCCTGGGCTGTTCTCCAACGACACTGGGAAATCTGGGATGAATTGAATAATTATGAGCACATTTGCTTTCATCACACTATGAAACTAAACATTCAATACCATACTGTTTATAAAGCTGCATTTAATCATCATATTTAAAACTCTGACCTTGAGGTTGCCTGTTTCTGTGTGAATCAGAGGAGATGTGCTACCATGCAAAGAGCCGTGGTACGAAGACAATCTTCCTAAACACAAAGCATGCCAGATTATTGGGTTATTAACCTAAACCTCCCTATATGTATATTTTAAGTTTTTATTTTAATTCCAGTTAACATAAAGTGTTATATTACTTTCAGGTGTATAATGATTCAGCACTTGCATACATCACCCTGTGCTCATCACAACAAGTGCAGTCCATAATCACCACCTATTTAACCCAATCCCCCACCCCACCCCTCTCCCCACTAGTAGCCATCAGTTTGTTCTCTATAATTAAGAGTCTCTGTAATTAAGACTCTCTATAATTAAGTCTCTATAATTCATTGTTTCTTGCTTTGTCCCTCTCTCTCTCTCTCTTTCATCCCTTTGCTTTGTTGTTTGTTTTTAAATTCCACATGTGTGAAATCATATTTGTCTTTCTCTGACTGGTTTATTTCGCTTAGCATTATACTCTCTAGCTCCATCCATGTCATTGAAAATGGCAAGACTTCATTCTTTTTTACGGCTGAGTAATATTCCATTGTATATATACACACCACATCTTCTTTATCCATTCATCAGTTGATGGACACTGGAGCTGCTTCCATATCTTGGCCATTGTAAATAATGCTGTTATATACATAGGGGTGCACGTATTCCCTTGAATTAGTGTACCTGTATTCTTTGGGTAAATACCAGTAGTGTGATTGCTGGATTATAAGGAAGTTCTATTTTTAAATTTCTGAGGAATCTCCATATTGTTTTCCACAGTGGCTGCACCAGTTTGCATTCCCACCAACAGTACACAAGGGTTCCTTTTTCTCCACATCCTCGCCAACACCTGTTGTTTCTGGTGTTGTGTTTCTAGCCATTCTGACAGGTGTGAGGTGATATCTCATTGTAGTTTTGATTTGCATTTCCCTGATAATAAGTGATGATGAGCATCTTTTCATGTGTCTGTTGGCCATCTGCATATCTTCTTTGGAGAAAAGTCTGTTCATATCTTCTGCCGATTTTTAAGTTGGATTATTTGTTTTTGGTTGTTGAGTTGTATCAGTTCTTTATATATTTTGGATACTAACCCTTCATTGGATATGTCACTTGCAAATATCTTCTACCATTCCATAGATTGCCTTTTAGTCTTATTGAATGTTTCCTTTGTTGTGCGGAAGCTTTTTATTTTGATGTAGTCTCAATAGTTTATTTTTGCTTTTGTCTCCCTTGCTTCAGGGGACCTATCTAGAAACAAGTTGCTACAGCTGATGTCAAAGAAATTACTGCCTGTGCTCTCTTCTAGGATTTTTATGGTTTCAGGTCTCACATTTAGGTCTTTAACCCATTTTGAATTTATTTTTGTGTATGGCATAATAAAGTGGTCCAGTTTCATTCTTTTGCATGTTGCTCTCCAGTTTTCCCAACACCATTCTTTGAAAAGAGTATCTTTTTCCCATTGGATATTCCTTCCCACTTTGTCAAAGAATAATTGACCTTATGGTTGTGGTTTTATTTCTGGATGTTCTATTCTGTTCCATTGATCTATGTGTCTATTTTTGTGCCAGTATCATACTGTTTTGATTATTATAGCTTTGTAATATAACTTGAAGTCCAGAATTGTGATGCTTCTAGCATTGCTTTTCTTTTTCGAAATTGCTTTGGCTATTCACGGTCTTTTGTGATTCCATATAAATTTTAGAACTGTTTGTTCCAGTTCTGTGAAAAATGCTGTTAGTATTTTGATAGAGATTGCATTAAAAGTGTAGATTGTTGGGGCGCCTGGGTGGCTTGGTCGGTTAAGCGTCCAACTTCGGCTCAGGTCATGATCTCACGGTCCGTGAGTTCGAGCCCCGCGTCGGGCTCTGTGCTGACAGCTCAGAGCCTGGAGCCTGTTTCAGATTCTGTGTCTCCCTCTCTCTCTGCTCCTCCCCTGTTCACGCTCTGTCTCTCTCTGTCTCAAAAATAAATAAATGTTAAAAAAAAAATTTTTTTAAGTGTAGATTGTTTTGGGTAGTATAGATATTTTAACAATATTTGTTCTTCTAATCCATGAGCATGGAATGTCTTTCCATTTCTTTGTGTCATCTTCAATTTCTTTCATCAGTGTTTTATAGTTCTCAGAGCACAGGTCTTTGACCTCTTTGGTTAAGTTTATTCTTAGGTATCTTATTATTTGGGGTATAATTGTAAAAGGGATTGTTTTCTTAATTTCTCCTCCGACTGCTTCATTATTGGTGTATAGAAATGCAACCGATTTCTGTACATTTATTTTGTATCATGCAACTTTACCGAATTCACTAAACCTCCCTACATACTAATAACTATTGTTTAATCAACTTTTTAATTTTTAAAAAAAGTGTGAAGGGTAATGTTTACTTCAGATTTAGTTTTAGAGAAACACAATGTTATAGGTGTACTGAAAATTCTTTTTTTCCCAGTCCCATACTTCTCCCTTCCTAGCCATTGGCAACTAGTATCATAAATTTGTGTGTATTCTGACTACAATGTGTAGATTCATTACACACACACACACACACACACACACTGTGGTGCTCTGTTACATTAGCTGCCTCCAATGAGCCACGCCTCCTGGAATTCACACCATTCAGTAGACCCCCTTTCTAGACCCTGAGCTGGTCTGTGAATGGTAGGAATGATACTGGGCCAATTCCATAACTAGGCTTTAATAATTCTTGGCTTCTTCTACTTTTGCACTCTTGGGGGCCGTGACCCACCATGTAAGAATACAGCCTATGTGAGAGACTATACATAGGGTCCACAGGTAAATGGGACCACACATGATGACTAAATGGGATTACATGGGAATGAGAAGTCCCAAAACTATACGGAGAAAGAGAAAATTTCAGTTGTCCCAGGTGCCACTGACCCCAGCTCCAGATGACCTTCCAGCCACCAAGTGAGTGACTGACTAGTAAAACCAGCAGAACTGCCCAGCTGAGTTGAGCCCAGAATGCAGAATTTTAGGCCAAAAAAAAAAAAATTGTTGATTTAAGCCATAAGTTTTAGGGTGGTTTATTATGAAGCAATGGATAATCAAATCACATATACTCATAAACAATATATGGTAATATTTTATGTGATTTTTTTATTTAACATGAGTGTTATCAGTATATATACATTCTATAATTTGCTTTTTCTTAGTCAGCATTATGCTTTTAGGTTTATTACTATTAAAACCATAGGTCTAGTTCATTCATTTTAATTCCTATATTTTCCATTGTGTGAATAAACAGATTGGATTGTTTCGGGGCACCTGGGTGGCTCAGTCAGTTGAGTGCCTGACTTGGGTTCAGGTCATGATCTCACGGTTTGTGGGTTCAGGCCTCGCGTCGGGCTTGTTGCTGACAGCTCAGAGCCTGGAGCCTGCGTTGGATTCTGTGTCTCCCTCTCTCTTTCTCTGCCCCTTCCCCACACGTGCTCTGTCTCTCTCTCTCTCTCTTGAAAATAAATAGATGTTAAAAAAAATTTTTTTCCAATTTTTCTCCATTGTACACAAAGAAGCAATGGACATTCTCATGAAGGTCTCCTGTGCTTACGTGAGAGAATTTCTCTAGTTTAAATACCTTGATATTATTAAAGATTTGCTGTGCACTGACAAGATATTGCCCCCATTCTACCAATGAGGAACCTGAGACTCAGAATTTAAGTGACTGCCTTAAGGTCACACAGCAAATAAGTCACAGAACTAGGATTTAAATAGGCTTCTCTGACTCCAGAGCCTACATTTTCAACCTGCGTACTGTTCTGTATACAAGTGTCCTATAAAACTATGTCTGCTGATTTTGTTTCTCCACCAGAATTATAAATCCTTTGAGGGTTTATAATTATAACATAATTTATAATAGTAATAGCTTATTATTATAACTTAATAGTTTAATAACCACTTATTATGTAACCACTTACTATGTGTCAGATGCTGTGCATAACATTTAAAATATTATTTAATTTCATTTAATTCTCACACAATCTGATGATCAGGGCACTATTCCCATTTTACAGAAGAGGAAACTAAAGCACAGTGAATTTTAATACCCTACCCAGAGTCATACAAATAGGCAATGGCCAAGATAGGAATGAACCCAAGTTTTGCAGGGCTTGAAGCTTATCCAAGTTAGATTAGGGAGGCTCTCAAAGAAATAGAATTCAAATGTACACATACAAAACTAGGTATGAAAGTGAATATTCAGAATGAAAATAGAAACTACCACTAATTACTTGACTCTTAGATATGCAAGTCCCTTAGAACAAACAATCCTAAAATTTGTATGGAACCACAAAAGACCCCGAATAGCCAAAGTAATATTGAAGAAGAAAACCAAAGCGGAGGCATCACAATCCCAGACTTCAGCCTCTACTACAAAGCTGTAGTCATCAAGACAGCATGGTATTAGCACAAAAACAGACACATAGACCAATGGAATAAAATAGACACCCCAGAATTGGACCCACAAATGTATGGCCAACTAATCTTTGACAAAGCAGGCAAGAGTACCCAATGGAAAAAAAAGTCTCTTTAACAAATGGTGCTGGGAGAACTGGACAACAAAATGCAGAAGAAAGAAACTAGACCATTTTCTTACACCATTCACAAAAATAAACTCAAAATGGATGAAGGACCTGAATGTGAGACAGGAAACCATCAAAACCCTAGAGGAGAAAGCAGGAAAAAACCTCTCTGACCTCAGCTGCAGCAATTCCTTACTTGACACATCTCCAAAGTCAAGGGAATTAGAAGCAAAAATGAACTATTGGGACCTCATCAAGATAAAAAGCTTCTGCACTGCAAAGGAAACAATCAACAAAATTAAAAGGCAACCAACGGAATGGGAAAAGATATTTGCAAATGACATATCGGGTAAAGGGCTAGTACCCAAAATCTATAAAGAACTCATCAAACTCCACAGCGAAAAACAAATAATCCAGTGAAGAAATGGGCAGAAGACATAAATAGACACTTTTCTAAAGAAGACATCCAGATGGCTAACAGACACATGAAAAGATGCTCAAAGTCACTCCTCATCAGGGAAGTACAAATCAAAACTACAATGAGATACCACCTCACACTGGTCAGAGTGGCTAAAATGAACAAATCAGGAGACTATAGTTGCTGGTGAGGATGTGGAGAATTGGGAACCCTCTTGCATTGTTGGGAATGCAAACTGGTGCAGCCGCTCTGGAAAACAATGTGGAGGTTCCTTAAAAAATTAAAAATAGATCTACCCTAGGACTCGGCAATAGCACTGCTAGGAATCTACCCAAGGGATACAGGAGTGCTCATGCATAGGGGCACTTGTACCCCAGTGTTTACAGCAGCACTTTCAACAATAGCCAAATTATGGAAACAGTCTAAATGTCCATCAACTGATGAATGGATAAACAAGATGTGGTTTATATATACGATGGAATACTACTTGGCAATGAGAAAGAATGAAATCTGGCCAATTGCAGCAACATGGATGGAACTGGAGGGTACTATGTTAAGTGAAAAAAGTCGGGCAGAGAAAGACAGATACCATATGTTTTCACTCTTATGTGGATCCTGAGAAACTTAACAGAAGGCCATGGGGGAGGGGAAGGAAAAAAAAATAAGTTAGAGAGGGAGGGAGCCAAAACATAAGAGACTCTTAAAAACTGAGAACAAACTCAGGGTTGATGGGGGTGGGGGAGAGGGGAAAGTGGGTGATGGGCATTGCGGAGGGCACCTGTTGGGATGAGCACTGGGTGTTGTGTGGAAACCAATTTGACAATAAATTATATTTAATATAAAAAAATAAACATTTAAAAAAAAAGAAAAAAAAAGATATGGAAGTCCTTTTCTTCTGACATAGATTTAAACAATTCACCTGGAATGCTTCCTGGTTGCTACCTGGCTCTCACCACCTAGAATACTCTACAACTCCCTTCATTCACAAGGGATATGCAAGGGAGGAACTCTGAGGCTGAAGCAATGAACTCATGAGGCTGAAGCTCATGATAAATCTGCTTGCATCCAGGCAGAGCTATGGATTTAATCCAGGTCTGCTCTTCTTCAAAGCCCGTCGTAGGCACCATTTTGGATTCACATCCAGAGGGCTCGGCACCGATCCTCAGTATGTATTAGTGAGCCATGCTCTCATCTGCTGCCCACTTCAGTCATTCTCTCTCATATTACACAGTTAGTTTTCTTCACAGTATCTGCTATTACCTACAATTATCTCATTTGTGTATGTGTGTGTTCATTGTCTGTTTATTCCACTAGAATAGAACATACAGCCCATGAGATGAGAGACCTTGCCTCTCTTTGTTCCACACTGCATCCTCAACATCTACAACAGTACCTAGGCTTCATTTGTAGTGTCAGTGAACATCTGTTGAATAAAGGAGTAACCAAATGTTAGCTGAGTGAATAAATTAAAATGCTTTTGGATTAAGATAGCTGAAAGCTTAGAGAAGTTATACAGAAGAAAAATTATAACAGAGTTTGCAGTATTTGAAACAAGTTCATGTAATCTTCTTGAAAGCAAATTTATATTTTGCACAAATCATGCATTATATTAAGCTCATTTTCTTATGAAAATGTTAAATATTTAAATCCCAGGTGCAATCCACAGTTCTTGAGCAAGAGCTATGCCTCCTCTATAGTAATTATAATAAGGTTGCAATGTAAAATAATAACATTCAAGAATTATCTTTATTAACATGGTAATCAAAAAGTTCACACCACATACACTGGAAATCAAATCTAAAAGAACTAAGAGTAGCAGCTTCTTTTTCCAGTGGGGAAATGCAAATTTTGCCACTTCATGGATGATTTATCTGAACTTGGGAAGGAGAAATGTTTGTTTCTAAACTATGAATCATATAAGAGAATTGTAGCAAGTCTGTGTTTTATACATTTTCACACTGGTCTACTTGAAAGACTATTTCATTTCTTATCCTCATTTCACATCTAACTAACATGATTAAAATTCAAAATAACAACTTTGTTTTCTTAAATTTCATGATTGTTACTGAGGAAAAAGTACAGACTACATAAAGTTATTGTCTGAGATAAATATTTGAGGTTAAAATGTCTTTTGTTGTCTGTTCTTCCGTTAAGTATGGCAAAAAATATCCTCAAAATAACCATAATTAATGTTTCACTTGGGAATTGTTCACTTCCCTGTTGCCTTTCCAAGCATCCCACAAATCTCTGTTTCTGTTTATTTCAATTAACAAGATTTCCAAATCTTCTTCCAGTATTCTGATGCGTTTCCAAAGTACACTTTAAGTATCAATTTATTTACATTACTGCCAAATGTATGGGATTAATAGTGTTGGGACAATTGATTAACCATATGGAGAAAAATAAGTTAAGATACCTCATTCCATACACCAAAAGAAATTCCAGTGGAATCAGAAACTTAAATAGAAAAAAAAAAAAAGAAAAAGAAAACAAGGGGCACCTGGGTAACTCAATTGGTTGAGCATCCAACTCTTGATTTTGGTTCAGGTCATGATCTCATGGTTCATGATGTCGAGCCCAACATTGGGCTCTGCACTGACAGCGTGGAGCCTGCTTGGGATTCTTTCTCTCCCTCTCTCTCTGTCCCTCCCCTGCTCATATTCTCTCTCTCTCTCTCTCTCTCTCTCTCTCTCTCAAAATAAATAAATACATTTTCAAAAAAGAAAAAGAAAACAAAAAATAGAAACCACAAACATACAAGAAAAACATATAGGGAACTTCTACTTCTTATAATAGTAACTTAAGTAATTCAATCGACCATCCTGGCTGAGACAACAAGGTAAAATATTTTTTTTTTAATTTTTTTTTCAATGTTTATTTATTTTTGGGACAGAGAGAGACAGAGCATGAACGGGGGAGGGGCAGAGAGAGAGGGAGACACAGAATCGGAAACAAGCTCCAGGCTCTGAGCCATCAGCCCAGAGCCCGACGCGGGGCTCGAACTCACAGACCGCGAGATCGTGACCTGGCTGAAGTCGGACACTTAACCGACTGCGCCACCCAGGCGCCCCAAAGTAAAATATTTTTAAACGCACTCATGCCACTGGACCCAACTATCCCATGCCTAGATATTTGTCTGAGAGAAATAAAAGTATATGTCCACACAAAAGACTTTTAGGTAAATGTTTGTAGCAGTTTTATTTGTAAGAGCCCCAAACTGGAAACAATCCTCCAATTCCTATCAACAGATGAATGTATAAACAAATTGTGGTTACATATACATACCCAGTCTTAAGAAGGAATGATTAGTATATGCAACAACACAGACAGATCTTAATTATGCTGAGTGAAAGAATCCAGACCAAAAAAAAGGTAAATACTTTCATGCTTTCATTAACATAAAGTTCTAGAAAATGCAAACTAGTTTACCATGACAGAAGGTAGATCAGATCAGTGGTTACCTGAAGAGGGGGAGTTGGGATGGGCAGAGGGTAGGGAAGGAAGGATTACCAAGGAACACAAGGAAACTTTTGGGAGGGATAAATATGTTCATTATTTTTATTGTGGTAATGGTTTCATGGTTATACACATATACCAAAACTCACCAGGGGTGGCTGGGTGGCTCAGTCAGCTAAGCGTCTGACTTCAGCTCATGTCACGGTTCGTGGGTTCCAGCCCCGCATTGGGCTCTGTGCTGACAGCTGAGAGCCTTGGAGCTTGCTTCAGATTCTGTATCTCCTTCTCTCTCTGTCCCTCCCCCTCTTGCATTCTCTCTCTGTCTTTCTCAAATAAATGAGTAAATATTTAAAAATTACCAAATTGTACATTTTACACATAGACAGTTTACTGTATATAGATTATACCTCAATAATTACCTTAGCGATATTTACAACAATGACTTCAACAATATACCTCAACAAAGTAAGTCTACTTGAACGTATTGGGATCTTAAAGAGGCCGTGAAGAACGACACAGCCAAGATTCAGGAGAAGGAACTCCAGAAGGTAAGCTTGGTATTTGGGGTCATTTCTTCCTTTGGGAAGCACTATAAATGTTTGCCTTAAAAAGAAGAAATAGTGAAAATGAATGGACAAAATATTCAACTTAAAAGATTAGAAAAAGAACAGCAGAGCACGTCCAAAGAAACATAAAGAATAAAAAGTAAAATAAGAAGAGAAATTAATGAATCAGAAAACAAGAAGTTAATAGCATAACCAACAAAACCAAATGTTGGGTTTTTTAAAGACTAATAAAATAGACTGTGGCAAGATTTATTAGGAAAAAAGAAAAAAGCAAACATACTAGGAATGAAAAAGGGAGCACAACTACAGAGAAAGTAGATGTTAAAAGCATAAGAAATATTCGACTTTATGCCAATATACTTGAAAATGATTTGTAGAAAAATATTACTTATCAAAACTGACTTAAGGACAAAATTTTTAAACCTAAATAAACCAATAACCATTAAAGAAAATGTTTCAACATTTTAAAAATCTACCCCTCTCCAGGCACCTGAGTGGCTCAGTCACTTAAGTGTCTGACTCTTGATCTCAGCTCAGGTCATGACCTCTCAGTTTGTGAGATCAAGTCCTGCACTGACAGTGCGGAGGCTGCTTGGGATTCTCTCTCTTTTTCTCTCTCTCTCTCTTTCTCTGCTCCTCCCGTGCTTGTGCTTTCTCTCCCTCTCAAAAAAAAATCTACCCCTCTTGAATACGTGTATACACACACACACACGTGTGCCATATACATGAAACCTAAAGAGTTTCACAGTTCTAGCAAAAACTCAAAGAATAGGCAATCTCAATCTTATGTTCCAGAGCATAGAAAACTAAGACAAATTCTACAGTTCATTAAATTAAGCTAATGTAACCATTATGCCAAAACCAACAGAGACTATGACAGAGGAAAACTATAGGCTAATCTCATTTACGAATATAAATGCAAAAGTACTAAAAAATTTTTCTTAAAATGTGAATACATAAAAAATTTCCTCTAAACTGTGTTTACTCTAGGGATACAACCATGGTATAATATTAGAAAATTTATTAATGTAATTTACCTCATTAACAAAGCAAAGAAAGTTATGTAATTCTTTTAATACTTGCAGAAAATGCATTTGCTATAAATGAAAACACATTCATAGTTTTTTTTAATCATCTTAATAAGTATATAAAAGAATACCCTTAACCTGAGGGTGGGAATCAACCAAATACCTACAGCAAATATCTTATTCAATGGTAACTGTTAAAGTAGAAGAAGTGGGAATGCAAACTGGCGCAGCCACTCTGGAAAACAGTATGGAGGCTCCTCAAAAACTAAAAATAGAACTACCTCACGACCCAGCCATTGCACTACTAGGCATTTATCCACGGGATACAGGTGTGCTGTTTCGAAGGGACACATGCACCCCCATGTTTATAGCAGCACTATCAACAATAGCCAAAGTATGGAAAGAGCCCCAATGTCCATCGATGGATGAATGGATACAGAAGATGTGGTATATATATATATATATATATATATATATATATATACACACACATACACACAATGGAGTATTACTCGGCAATCAAAAAGAATGAAATCTTGCCATTTGCAACTATGTGGATGGAACTAGAGGGTATTATGCTAAATGAAATTAGTCAGAGAAAGACAAATATCATATGACTTCACTCATATGAGGACTTTAAGATACAAAACAGATGAACATAAGGGAAGGGAAGCAAAAATAATATAAAAAGCAGGGAGGGGGACAAAACATAAGAGATTCTTAAGATTCTTAAGATATGGAGATTGTTCTCCATAGAACAAGCAGGGGGTTGCTAGAAGGATTGTGGGAGGGGGGATGGGCTAAATGGGTAAGGGGCATTAAGGAATCTACTCCTGAAATCATTGTTGCACTATATGCTAACTAACTTTGATGTTAATTAAAAAAAATTTTAAATAAAATTTAAAAAGAAAGAAAGAAAGAAAAATAAATAAAATAAATAAATAAATGAATAACATAGAAAAAGTAGGGGCACCTGGGTGGCTCAGTCCGTTAAGCATCTGACGTTGGCTCAGGTCACAATCTCAGTCAGGGTTAATGAGTTTTAGCCCCACGTCGGGCTCTGCACTGACAGTGTGGACGGAGTCTGCTTGGGATTATCTCCCTCCTTCTCTCTCTCTGCCCCTCCCCTGTTCATGCTTTCTCTCTCAAAAATAAATAAATAAATAAACAGTTTAAAAAAATAATAATTAGCTAAGCAAAAAAAGTAAACGATGCCCGCTATCAACACTGTACTGGAGGACCTTGCTAACATGGTAAAACAAGAAAAAAGTGATATGAGTTACAAATGAGGGGTGCCTGGGTGACTTAGTCACCCAAATTTCGCTCAGGTCATGATCTCACGGTTTGAGGGTTCAAGTCCCACACTGGGCTCTGTGCTGACAGCTCAGATTCTGTGTCTCCCTCTCTCTCTGCCTCTCTCTCTCTCTCTCTCTCTCTCTCTCTCTGTCTCAAAAATAAACATTAAAAAAGAAAAGAGTTAGAAATGAGTAACAAGACTGTTATTTCTCATGGATGTTATGTCAACATAGACAATCCCAGAGAATTATAAACTATTAGAATTCAACAAGTTGGGGTGCCTGGATGGCTCAGTTGGTTGGGCGTCTGACTTCAGCTCAGGTCATGATCTCACAATCCGTGAGTTTGAGCCCCACGTCAGGCTCTGTGCTGACAGCTCAGAGCCTGGAGCCTGCTTTGAATTCTGTGTCTCCATCTGTCTCTGCCCCTCCCCTGCTCATGCTCTGTCTCTCTCTGTCTCAAAAATAAATAAAAACATTTAAAAAAAAAAAAAAAGAATTCAACAAGTTATTGGACTACAAGAGCAATAGGCACAAACCAATTACTTTTCTGTGCACCAGCATACCACCTGGAACTGAGGACTAAATCTACAATTTAAGTGCAACATTTTCGTGGGTTAAAAGTCACAAAACATTATTGAAGGAGTAAATAAATGAAGAAGGAGGTGATGTTCACAGATGGGAAGTCCCAGTATTACCAAGACAGCAAGTCTCCCAAAATGAATCCAGAAAAGACAGAGAAACGGTAAAATACCAGGAATGTTCTTTGTGCAACTTGACAAGCTAATTCTCAAATTTATATATAAAGGCAAAAAGCCAAGAATAGCCAATACATTTTGAAGAACACATTTGGCTATTAATCTACAGCCTATTAAACAGCATATATATGAAAATAAATTTCAGGTAGATTAAATACTTAAATAAAAAAGGAAAACATTAAAGCTTTTAAACTAAAATATAGAAAAATGTATTTATGACTTTAGGGTAGGAAAGGACTTTATTTTTTTTACCAAAATACAAGAAGTAAAACCATAGGGAAAGTTTAAATTTAAAAACCTCTGTACACCAAAAGATACTAATAACAAAGTGAAAATACAAGTCACTTGAAAGAAGGTACTTGCCATGACAAAAGATTAGTATCCAGAATACACAAAGAATTCAGACCAAAACAAGTTTTAAAAGGAGAAACTTCAATTTAAAGTTTAAGGTTTAAGTGGATTTAAAGTTTAAAGTGAATAATTCTCAGAGGAAGAAGTTCAAATAGTCAATTAAAAAATGATAATATACTCAGTTCCACTTGTAGTTAAGGGAATGCAAAATTAAATAACAATAAGAACAATTTCACTCCCATCTAAGTTGACAAAAACCACTTTGGAGAGTAATTTTCCCATAAGGATGGACATATCTTATGGCTGAGCAATTCCATTAAAAAAATTTTTTTAATGCTTACATCTGTCAGAATGGCTAACATTAACAACTCAGGCAGCAACAGATGTTGGCAAGGATGTGGAGAAAGAGGATCTCTTTTGCGCTGCTGGTGGGAATACAAACTGGTGCAGCCACTCTAGAAAACAGTATGGAAGTTCCTTGAAAAACTAAAAATAGAACTACCCTAGGATCCAGAAATTGCACTACTAGGCATTTATCCATGGGATACAGGTGTGCTGTTTTGAAGGGACACATGCACCCCCATGTTTATAGCAGCACTATCAACAATAGCCAAAGTATGGAAAGAGCCCAAATGTCCATCGATGGATGAATGGATAAAGAAGATACAGTATATATATACAATGGAGTATTACTTGGCAGTCAAAAAGAATGAAATCTTGCCATTTGCAACTACATGGATGGAACTGGAGGGTATTATGCTAAGTGAAATTAGTCAGAGAAAGACAAAAATCATATGACTTCACTCATATGAGGACTTTAAGAGACAAAACAGATGAACATAAGGGAAGGGATTAACAAAAATAATATAAAACAGGGAGGGGGACAAAACAGAAGAGACTCATAAATATGGAGAACAAACTGAGGTTTACTGGAGAGGTTGTGGGAGGGGGGATGGGCTAAATGGGTAAGGGGAATTAAGGAATCTACTCCTGAAATCATTGTTTCACTATATGCTAACTAATTTGTATGTAAATTTTAAAAAATAAAAAATTAAATTAAAAAAAAATTTTTTTTTAATTTTTTTTCAACGTTTATTTTTGAGACAGAGAGAGACAGAGCATGAACGGGGGAGGGGCAGAGAGAGAGGGAGACACAGAATCGGAAACAGGCTCCAGGCTCTGAGCCGTCAGCACAGAGCCCGACGCGGGGCTTGAACTCACGGACCGCGAGATCATGACCTGAGCTGAAGTCGGCCGCTTAACCGACTGAGCCACCCAGGCGCCCTAAAAAAAATTTTTAATGTTTATTTTTGAGAGAGAGCACGAGCCCATGTGCACAAGTTGGGGAGGGGCAGGGAGAGAGGGAGACAGAATCTGCAGCAGGCTCCAAGCTCTGAGCTGTCAGGAAAGAGCTCGATGCCAGGCTCAAACTCATGAACCGCAAGATCATGACCTGAGCCCGTCGGAGGCCTAACCGACTGAGCCACCCAGGTGCCCCAGAATGATTCCATTTTGAAAGACAGTCTTGTTAATGAGTCAAAGAGACATGTACAAAAATAAATCTGGGAGCATTGTTTATGACGGCAAATATATATATATATATATATATATATATATATATACACACACACACACACACACACACACACACATATACATATATGGATACATATATATGGATACAAATACATACATATATATATATATATATATATATATATACACATATATATATGGATACATGGATACAACCTGAATGTTCACCAATAGGAGAAATAATGAATTGTGGTATATTCACATAATTGAATACTACTCACCAATTAAAATGAAAAACTAATGCTATTTGTGTCCCCATGGATAATTTTTTTATATGTAGAGCATACAGATTAGGTTGACATAAAGTTATACAAAGTTTTCAGCCTGGAAAACAACACTATAAAAACTTTATGAACAAATATATGTATAATCAAAGTATAAAAATACATATGGGAATGGTAAGTACCAAATTCAGGATATTAATTTTTCTGGGGAGAGGAATGAGGTCAAAATATGGTTTACCACATTTGTTGGGTTTTATTTCTTTTTTAAAAAATTATTTATTTATTTATTTATTTATTTATTTATTTATTTATTTTTGAGAGAGAGTGAGCATGAGTGGGGGAGGTACAGAGAGAGACAGAGACAGAGAATCTCAAGCAGGCTCCATGCTGTCAGCACAAAGCCCGATGTGGGGCTCGAACTCACAAACTGTGAGATTATGACCTCAGTAGAAGTCAGATGTTCACCAAATGAACATTCAGGCACCCCTATGTTTTATTTCTTAATGAAAAAAGATGTAAGCAAACACAGCAAGATGTTATGACTATGTAAAGTTGTATGAGATGTACAGAGGGAGCTATTACAAGGTTTTGCTATATACCTTTTTGTACGTTTAAAGTATTTCACAATTTTAAAAAGAAATAGTTGTATACACAGATGCTGAATATTAGTCTCGTGACAGAAACAGTGTTACATTTAAATCCCATTCTTTTGGGGTGTGTGTGTGGCTCAGTCAGTTAAGCATCTGACTTTGGCTGATCATGATCTCATGGTTTGTGAGTTCAAGCCCCGTGTGGGGTTCTGTGCTGACAGCTAAGAGCCTGGAGCCTGCTTCCGATTCTGTGTCTCCCTCTCTCTCTGCCCCTTCCCCACTCACACTCTGTCTCTTTCTCTCTCTCAAAAATAAACGTTAAAAAAATTTTTTTAAATAAAAAATCAATTCCATTCTTTTTATTCATAGGAGAGGTCTCTCCAGTCCTGGAACCATCAAAGGTATTTACACAGGTATAGTTCATCAGCTTTGCTAGCTTGGAACCCTGATAAAAAGTCTCTGTTGACTGAGATTTTTGCTCATGGCCATGGGGCATGGCGGTGCTTCTCACAATGGGTTTGATAGCACAGAACTCTGAAATTTCCGACCTGAGTCAGTGGTGAAGAAACACAATGTGGCAATGCCAGGAGAAGAAGAAAACTGGATTCTGTTCTGGAAACGAAGGAATTTATTCCAAGGGAGTCACTGAAATCCTCTCTGCGAGGGAATGAAACTTAGCCAATCTGATGATCAGAGCACTGAGAGTTCTCAGAGGAGACAAGTGAAGCTGAGTCCCAGCAGAGCACCATCACCCCCCAAATTTGAATTTGGTATTTGTCTAGAAACATCTAGCCACTACTTGTTTATGTGTCCAGATTTCCATGGATTTTATCAACATTATAAAGTATACTCCAAACATCACTTAAAATTGCATTTTGTATTTACTGGAGAAAAAATACTAACGCTGACCTGGACAGAAACTCCTGGAACACAAAATGACCCCATCAGCACTTAAAGCAAAGTAGAAGTTTTAAGCTTTTCGGCATTTTATGGGTGTGTCCAGTTAGCAGGCTTACTAACAGCCAAAGAGACAATAGAATTATAGCATCTTAGAGTATGGAGAAACTCACCTTACTTTCCAGAGAAAACAAATGAACATTCATCCTAAATGTTAGGTTTGTCAGAACCACAAACACTGTTTTACTCAAGATTAAAAAAAATAATAATTTAACGTTTATTCATTTTTGAGAGACTGAGAGAGACAAAGCATGAGTGGGGAAGGGGCAGAGAGAGAGGGAGACACAGAATCTGGAACGGGCTCCAGGCTCTGAGCTGTCAGCACAGAGCTCGACACAGGGCTTGAACTCATGAACTGTGAGATCATGACCTGAGCCAAAGTCAGACACTCAACCTACTGAGCCACCCAGGAGCCCATTTTACTCAAGATTTAAAAAAGATTTAGGCTAGACAACAACTAGGTGGAAAGATTATGTCATATGTCAGCTCACAGGAATAAAACATCACAACATGATTTCAACTACTAAGATTTGGGGATGAAGATCACTGTGGGCTATTTTGAGAAAATCTGCATTTAAATAGCTCTACACTGGGATTATAATTTATAACTTGTAGTGGGGCTGAGTTGTTAGAAGATGTTCAAAGACTGACTGAAGCAGAAAGAAGAAAAGAAATAGGGTCATGGATAAAAGTGGAGGAAGGGGAGCAGGGAGAAGAGATTGTCCCAGCCAAGAATAGACGACCAGGCTTATCATTAGCGTAAGCATACAAAATAGAATCCAAGAAAATATACAACTGTATAGTGGTTTTCTGGGGTGATAAGATATTCTTTTCAAATTTTTCTTAACACATTTGTATTACTATTAAAATGGACTAAATAGAGAATGAGTAACCAAAGAAAAATGTCAGTACCTCTATATAGCTTTATAAGCTGAAACAAATCTATGGAAAAGAGCAAAACATGAAGAACAAGTTAGTACAGATTTTCAGCCTAATAGGTGAGGCTTTCATTTCATATGTCAAGACTTATTACAAACTTATGTTAAGAGAATGGGGTATTTCATCAGGGTTAGGCTAACAAACCAATCTAAAAGAATACAAAATGCAGGGGCACCTGGGTGGCTCAGTCGGTTCAGCGTCTGACTTTGGCTCAGGTCATGATCTCACGGTTTGTGAGTTCGAGCCCCACATCGGGCTCTGTGCTGACAGCTCAGGGCCTGGACCCTGCTTCAGATTCTGTGTCTCCCTCTTTCTTTGTCCCTCTCCTGCTCATGCTCTCTGTCTCAAAAATAAAAAAATATTAAAAAAAAAAAAAAAAGAATACAAAATGTAGAACTTAGGCATGCAACTGTGGAAACTTGAACTATGTGTGACATTATATTCCAGTTGGAAGGGACAGATTTGTACACATTTATTGGGGCAATTAATTATGCAAGCAGAAAAAAACACATATAATTCCCATCTCATAGCACTTGGAAAAATAAATTCCAGATGAATTAAAGACTTAAATACTGAAACTTAAAACTTAACACTTTTAGAAGAAATTATAAAACCTCTTTATGACTGCAGGGCAAGAAAGAATTTCCTCAATAAATGAGCAAATAAGCAAACAAAAAAAAAAATCACATACTCAAAAAGAAAATATAGATACACTTGGTTACATTAAAATTCAAGAATTCTATATATATAGAAATACACATTGCTGGAAGAAGATACATTTGTAACTCATAAAACTGACAAAGGATTAGTAACCAACTGAAATATTAAATATTATTAAATAAATATTAAATTATTAAATCAACCTAAATATATTTAAAGTCTTATATATCAGTAACAGAAAGAAAAACAATAGACAACATAAATGAACAGGCAATTCACAGAAGAGGAAATCCAAACATCCTACTTAACACATGAAAATACTTACCTGATTGGTAATCAGGAAAATTAAAAAAAAAAAAAAAAAAAAGATTTCAGTTAAAACCATTAAAACGGAAACTTCAGAGTCTATGCTATGAACAGAATGTTTGTATCCCCACAAATTAATATGGTGAAATGCTTTTTAAATTTTTTTTTTATGTTTATTCATTTTTGAGAGACAGAGCATGAGCAAGGGAGGGGCAGAGGGAGCAGGAGACACAGAATTCCAAAGCAGGCTCCAGGCTCCCAGCTGTCAGCACAGAACCCAAAGAGGGGCTGACATTCACGAACTGGAAGATCATGACTTGAGCTGAAGTTGGATACTCAACTGACTGAGGCACCAAGGTGCTCCTCATATACTGAAATCCTAACCCCCATATTAGGAGTAGAGTCTTTGTGAGGTGATTAGGTCATGAGGGTTGAGCCCTCATAAATGGCATTAGCGCCCTTATCAAAGAGACTTCAGAGAGTTCTCTGCTTTCTACCACATAAGGAGGATACAATGAGAAGTCAGTAGTCCACAACCCCAAGGAGGACCTTCGCCAGCAACTGACCATGCTCGTACCCTGACCTCAGACTTCCAGCCTCCAGAACAGTGAGAAATAAATTTGTTGTTTATAAGCCAACCAGTCTATGGTGCCTTGTTATACAGCAGCCTAAACAGACTAAGACAGTCTATCAGCACTAAGTGTTGGCAAGGATGGGGAGTAAGAAAAGCTCTCATATCTTGTTGGGGTACACCTACTCTACAGATCAGTTTGGCAACATGTAATAAAGAGGAAGGGACATAGCCAGTTCACTACCAGTGTGTACTAGTATTTTCAGTAATTGCAGAATAATTATTCTAAATGTTCACCAATAGGAGAATAAACAAATTGTGTTTCATTAACCTGGTGTTGAAATGAAAGAACTAGAGATCCATATGTCAGCATGGGTAAGTCCCTAAAACATAATGCTGGGGCGCCTGGGTGGTTCAGTCGGTTGGGCGTCTGACTTCGGCTCAGGTCATGATCTCACAGTTCGTGGGTTCAAGCCCCACATCGGGCTCTGTGCTGACAGCTTGGAGCCTGGAGCCTGCTTCAGATTCTGTGTCTCCCTCTCTTTCTCTGCCCCTTCCCCACTCATGCTCTGTCTCTGTCTCTGTCTCTCAAGAATGAATAAATGTTAAAAAAAATTTTTTTAATAAAAATAAAAATAAACAAATAAAACATAATGCTGACTGAAAAAAAGACAATTAATAAATATATATATGCATACATACTCACACATATATACATTTACTTACATACACATTTTCCATGAAATGAAAAAATAAGAGCAAACACACCTGAAACCAATGTAACGTTGTTTCAACTATACGTCAATAAAAAATAAAAATAAAAGCAAAGAGTTGTATATAGTGTTTATATTATGTAAATTTGAAGCAAACCCACATGAACATTTATTTTAAAAAACTAAATTGTGACTCAAAGAGAGAAGAGGAAGAATAGGATTGGAGATAAATACAAAGCAGCCTTCAACTAGCCTTTTATTTTTTCAAAAACGAATCTGTAACAAATATGGCAAAATGCTAAGATTTGAAAAGAATGGGTGGTAAGTACAATTTAGCCAACAAATATTCACAGTAGAATGTGTCAGGCACTTTTGGGAGCTGAAGACACAGCAGTGAGTAGGACATCCAATCTCCTCCCACACAAAGCTTACAACCTACCAGGGGAGAAAGACCATATACAACGTAAAACAAATATTTATGTCAGCTAGAAAGTGCTATAAATAAAAATAAAGCAAAATAAAAAGTTATGGGGGTGGGGGCAATGCTACTTAATGGCAAGGTTAGGAAGGCCTAAGGGGGTGAAGACTGAGCAGAGATATGAACTGCTAAGGGAGCCAACAATGTTTTGTGTTTTCTTCCATATAATGAAAACAACACAACATTTCCTAGGAATATAAAAGAAGACACAAATATCTAGAGAGACATCTTACATTCCCAAACGAATACTGTAAACATATCATCTTCCCCCCAAAATCAATTGACAAAATAATTTTAGCCTATCCAGAAAAATAATTGGTATAGAACAACCAATGAAGTATTGAAAAAGAAGAATACTAGGGGCACTTGGATGGCTCAGTCAGTTCAGCATCCGGCTTCAGCTTGGGTCATGATCTTACGGTTTGCGAGTTCGAGCCCCGCGTGAGGCTCTGTGCTGACAGCTCAGAGCCTGCAGCCTGTTTCGGATTCTGTGTCTCCCTCTCTCTCTGCTCCTCCCCTGCTTGTACTCTGTCTCTCTCTCTCTCTCTCAAAAATAAATATAACATTTTAAAAGATTAAAAAAAAAAGAATACTAAAGATAAATTTGGTCTATGAAATACTAATAAATTTTGTAAACACATGTTAATTTAAAAGACATCATAGGGGCGCCTGGGTGGCGCAGTCGGTTAAGCGTCCGACTTCAGCCAGGTCACGATCTCGCGGTCCATGAGTTCGAGCCCCGTGTCGGGCTCTGGGCTGATGGCTCGGAGCCTGGAGCCTGTTTCCGATTCTGTGTCTCCCTCTCTCTCTGCCCCTCCCCCGTTCATGCTCTGTCTCTCTCTGTCCCAAAAATAAATAAAAACGTTGAAAAAAAAAAAAAAAAAGACATCATAAAAAGTCCAGAAATAAACCTATAGGATATGGGTGACATATCATCAATGGAGAAAGAACGGATTATTTAAGTGTTGTCATTACAACTGGCCAATTATTTTCTAAAACTTAGATCCCAGACTCATTCCTCACACCAAAATGACATATGATAAAACCTGCAGAAATGAAAATAAGCATCCCTGAATCTAAGTGTTTAACAAAAAACCTAGACTATCACAAGTTTTCAAACAATGTATGGCACATGAATGAATAAGTGAATGAGACATAGAGCACCTTACTGAAGAAATGGAAAAAGTTCTCTTGCATTATATTATTTGCCTTATTCATTCATTTCTTCATTTCATTCACATGCATTGAGCACCTGCCTGGTGCCATCAACATCTCAGGGTGTAGGAATGATTGAAGGCTCTACTCGTCCTTCCAGGCCGAGTTCCTTCCAGGAACATTTTTCCTGTCAAATGGCTCCATCCAGATCCAATTCATGCAGATCCCTTTCACCTACAAGGCACTCACATCTCTAAGCCTCAGTGTGTTTGTTCCTTCCACTAGAGGGGCCTAGATGAGGTCTGCTGCCTCAGAAAAGGTGGCCCTTCCATGTCTTCTTCCTCGGCAGCACTGTAGAATCAGAAACCAGGCTCAGAGGTAGGGAAGCCTCCGGGGCTAAGTCACACAGAGACCAAGTAACGCCCGGGTCAAAGCATCACTTTCTGACCATGAGAACCTTCCACACTTGGGTGTCTGAGGACACCGAAGAGAGACGGCTCCTGCTGCTGACCTGAGGCTGGCCTTTATCAAAGCTCAGAAGCTGCAAAATTTTCAGTTTCTCTTTAGGAGCACTTCTCGGGCATAAATAGAAAAACCAAAACATTCATTTATCATCTAGTACTTATGGAATAAACATTAATGTTTCCATGTTTTCAAAGCCATCTGAAAGTCAAAGAATTCCTTAATGATGTTTACGGAAGAAAACTGAAAAACCATTATTGGAGATCTCTCAAAACATTCTCAATAAAACAGCAAATCTTTCATCCTGTGCAAAAGTCAGTTTATGAAACCCATCTTCACTTACAACAAAATCATAAGTTAAACTAAGGTGGTGTTACCGATTTCAGTGGTCTATTCCATCAGTTTTTTAAAGGCTTGCTCACTTCTCCTTTAATTAATCATTTAATACCCACCCTTTTCGACCCCTTCTATCCACCCCCTTCTAACAACCCATGGGGGGGAAACATGAATCTAAAACTCTGGTAATATAAAATGTTCTGGAAAATAATCCTGTCAGTCATATGGATAGCTAGAATGATTTGCCAATTTTTATAGCTATCATAACAGCAGCCTGTGATTTGAAATCTTATAAAAACAGGAAGCTCTGTGCTTTAAGACGTGCCTGTAATTCCATAATGCAATGAGGGACAAGTGCTGTGAACTGTTGCTGCCACCAGCAGGACATGCTCACAGAATGACATTTTTTCCTTTGTTTTGTTTTCTTTCCAACTCATCTATAGGTATTCCTTGACCACCAAATGCTTTAATAAGGACAAATAATTAGATAAAATAACAAATCTCTTCATGGATATCCTCAGTAACAATTACTTTTCAAAAATCTATGATACACCTTTCTTTTTTTTCTTTTAGAAATAAGCTTGATCTTTTCCCTTGTCTCCAATTCCTACTTGCATTTTTCTTCATGAACTCCCAAATTCTTGCTTTTTTGAGATCATTTTTCTGGCCAATGTATCTTAATCTGAGAATAAGTAATCCTGGTATGAAAGGCAGAGGCCCACAGTCCATCACATTTGATGACTACTACAAGATAGTCCTTAAATTTCCATTTAGTTTGCAAGTTTAAGGCTGGTGCATACAAGTGAGTTCTAAAGCCACATGGACCTGGGATTAGATCCAGCTTCTACCACTAACCAGCATTTGCTCTTGGAAAGTATTTAAGTTTTCTAGGCCTATGTCTCTCCCCTCTTGCCATAAAATGGGGATTATATATTCATTTTAGGATTGTCAAGGGGAACAAATGAAGGGGAAATGCATACGAAGCATTTAGTAAAATGTCTGGCACATAGTAAGCAATCTATAAATGATTCGTTATTATTATTACCAGAAGTGCAAAAATTAAGTGACTTCCATACAGTTGGAAGCCAAATCGATGGGACCATCTGACTAGAATCTCCGGACTGCTGATTCCCACACCAGAGCTCTGACAGTCACACTGCAATGATGCTGACCTTATATTTGTCCAGTTAATATTCAGACTCTGGTTCCCTCGAGATAGGCACAAACATACTGCAAGAATCATTTTTAAAAAGTGAAATCCTTCATAAGCCCAGAATTATACCAGCCATTAGGCCCACTGGACATCCCTCTAACACCCAACAACAGCTTCCCGATGGATGACAGAAGTGATGTTTCCATGGTGATAGTTCTCATAAGAAGCAACTACATGTGATTTCTCTCTAAGCCTGGAAATTGCCTTCCTTTGTGGAACTTCAGAAAAATAAAACAGCTGTCCACTATTTGTTTCCTTCAGATGACACTATTAAATACATCCTTCATGGAGTGTAACCACGAGGGTTGTTCCCCAGTACAATTAGTGGAAATGGTCTCTAATCTAAGCTAAGGCAATAACCAAAAAAGCCATAGTCTCCCTGCTTCCCACTGACTGGGACTGCCTCCTCGGATGGCTCACTGAGGAGCTTCCATGCAGCACAAGACAGGACAATATGAATTCACATCTAGACTTGCTGCTAAAGATTGGTGGCTTCAGGAGCCAGAGGAAGACCAGAAATGCAAAAGGTTTACTTGGCTACACAGAGAACAAATGGAGGGTTTTTGTCTCAATAATAGTAAGTCTCATGTAGGTATCTTTAAAACGTTCTCCTATAATCAGATTTCCATCTTTCCCTTTCTATCTGAATGGTAATCATTCTGGATTCGCCGTGTCATCAAATGTTAAATTATTCCTGGGTGCCTGGAATTCCTGGCTCAGTCAGTTAAGCGTCCAACTCTGGCTCAGGTCATGATCTCACGGTTCATGAGTTCAAGCCCTGCATTCGGCTCTGTGCTGACAGCTCAGAGCCTGGAGCTTGCTTCAGATTCTGTGTCTCCCTCTCTCTCTGCCCTTCCCTGGCTCGTGCTCACTCACTCTCTCTCTGCCAAAATAAATAAACATTAAAAAAAATTTTTTTTAATGTTAAATTATTCCTATATCTGCAGGTACATTCTAACCAAGGATCTCCAAAGGCTTTTCCACACTTTGGAGATTAACTTACTTCATGGAAACTAAATACTGGAGGTGAGTGAGTTCTAGAACTAGGGAGGGAATTTACAAGGTTTGCTTCTCAAACTAACTTCATTAGTTATATATGTTACATATATAAAACTAGAGAGTTATAAAGCATCATGCATCCTTAGCAAGTGGTAGAAAACTCTGGCTATTGATCAATCCCATCTCAGCATACAGGCAACAGGGCCTTCTTGATTGTTCAGTATTTTTTTAAGGCTCTATAGTTAATAGTGGGTCCTAGTGTATGGGGGGAAATGGGCATCAATGTTCTTTGGCATCTCGTCAATGCTCTTTGGCATCTAGTCAACCCTCTGAATCATATAGTTCTTTCTTAATTGCCTTTTAAGAGTACAACCAGGGGCGCCTGGGTGGCTCAGTTGGTTAAGTGTCCGACTTCAGCTCAGGTCATGATCTCATAGTCCGTGAGTTCGAGCCCCACGTCAGGCTCTGTGCTGACAGCCCAGAGCCTGGAGCTTGCTTCAGATTCTGTGTCTCCCTCTCTCTCTGACCCTCCCCCATTTATGCTCTGTCTCTCTCTGTCTCAAAAATAAACATTAAAAAAAAGTTAAAAAAAAAAAAAGAGTACAACCATACCTGTGAATTTTGTCTCCAGTGACAATATGACAATCTGTGTAACTGACCACAAAAGCCATTTTTCCAGTGCCATAAGTACAAAGTAAGTCTTAGAACTCACCAGATGGCTTCTTCCTGTCTCACATTTCCCCTTATTTCCATAGAAAATGTTAGGCACCTTTGGCCACTCCTTCCTTCAATTCAATTTCCCAACTAGTTGCTGAGGATCTATAGGCCAGGTCCCAGGACACCAGGACAGAAGCGTGCCTAGCATTCAAATAACAAGAGGAACAGTGGGAATGAAGTATAGTTGGTGAGGGGGAGATGAGGTCATAAAGATAATGGGGCCAGAATATGTCAGACTATAGGCCATTGTCAGGATTTTGACTTCTATTCTGAGAAGAATGAGGTTTTGAGGGAAAAGGTAGTAGTTGTTTTTCCTTTGGTGATAAGAGCTAAATTACCAAATGACTAAAAATGGATGCCCCAGGGCACCTGGGTGGCTCAGTTGAGCTTCTGACTGTTGATTTTGGCTCAGGTCATGATCTCATGGGTTCACGGGTTGGCTGACAGAGCAGAGCCTGCTTGAGATTCTCTCTCTCCTTCTCTCTCTCTGCCCCTTCCCCACTCATGCATGCTGGCCACACAGTCTCTCTCATTCTCGCTCTCTCTAAATAAATACACTTACAATTTTTTTTTCTTAAAAAAAAAAAAAAAAAAAAGGATGCCCCAGTATTAACTACCATGTCTCCATCACCTTGGGCATTGCCACAGGGCATTGCACAGATACCCTCTAGCACCACAGGATTGAGTCAGAGGTTCGGAGGGGCCCATAGCTTATTCTTATAAATTAGCCCCTAGACTGGAATCTGAACAGGAGCTTTGGCATACCAATCACCTCCTTCTCGCTTTCTTACACTTACTTAACTCTTCCCTCTTTCCCTAATCTCATCTCCATGAGCTTCTCATAGACTATGAGAGTGAGCACAATGGGGGCTGCTCTGTGGGATGAGCAAAGTCCTTTAGTCCAGTCGGAATGCCAGAGGCATGGGCCCTTCCTCACAGACTATGGATCCTGGTATCCCTGTGAGCTGTCTTACCTTTGCCTCTGAGTAGAAGGGAGCATAAAGGTCAGGAAGAAGAAAAACATGGTACCCACAGCAACCTCAGTGCTACCTTTTGTTGCTGGCCCATGAATTAGAGAATGATTTCCAAAGCTAATCCTGGGGGGAAACATAGCTACCTCTCCCTCCTGACCATGTTCAATGGGGCCTTACCAGGAAAGCACAAAGCTTCTCCTTAATGGTTTCCTCCTATGGTAGAGGATCTGAAAGAATAAAGGGAGAAAGATGAGAGCAACTGGTTTTGTATAATAAAGCTGGCATTGTCTGCTCTGCCAGTGATTGAATTTTAAAATATGAAGAGGATTCAGAAGATAAAGGTTAATGTGACACCCTATTGCGATGGTTATTGCTAACAGTAGAAAATAGTCATTACTGTGTTAACATTTCCAAGTGCTGACATAAGCCACAGGCTATTAGTATTACTGCTGCACTCATTAGGGCAGATTAAATAGCAATCTTATAAATAATCACACTCTCTCCAAAACTTGAAAATTAATTCAACAATGACTAAAAAAAATCTTAGCCTATACGTACATCAGCCCAAAGTCCTTATATAAGTTACTTTTTCACAGTTTTTTAGATACCACATTTCCCACTCTTCTCAGTTATTTAGAGAACATCTACTTCTGTTGATGTTCATTAAGATTGTGCAAACTGCCCATGATTAAGGGACTGTGCTTCTTCCCAATCACTCCAGTGAATTAATGTAACCTTTGGCCTTCCTTTGAACCTTCAGTCACCAGAGTCATTGGGAGAAGAAGTGACTTATTTGGTACATTTGTCAGGAATAGCTCCACTTTGGCATGTGACTACTTCCAGCCAATTGGACGGAAGTGAGAGTAGGCATGTAATTTCAAGGACCGGTCCTTAAACAAAGGCCTGCCCATCTCCTTCCTGTCTGCTAAAATGCAGAGAGGATTGCTAGAGCAAGTCTGGATGAGAAGGTGGAAGCTGCATAGTAAGAACAGAGAAGCAGCAGAGAAGTTGAAAGCCTGGGTCCCTGATGACTATTATCACACTAGCCTGAACTGCCAACCCAGACTTATACCTAAGAAATAAAGCTATGCCTCATTTTAGCCCCTGTTATTTTGTATTCTCTGACAATCACAGCCACAGAATGGCAATGGAGAGTCTAGGAATGCAGGGGCACGGGGAGGCACAGCCCAGGAAAAGAACACTCTGGACATTTAGGTCCAAATGAAAGAGTAAAGTAATTGAGGGTGAACAGAAAGTAGATAAGTAGGAGAGAAACAACCTTACAAGTCATGAACTAATAGTCATACGCTAAGATTTGTATTCATGTACCCATATAATGGATCCTCATTAGTAAGCATAAGCACACTGACTCAATGTTTATGAAGCACTTAGAAAAGTCCCTGGCACACAGTAAATACTACACAGGTGCTATTAACTAAAAATAAATAAATAAGAATGAATAGTGCGATGGTTAATTTTGTGTCAACTGGCTAGGCTATGGTGCCTACCTGTTTTAGTAAAACCCTAGTCTAGAAGTTGCTATGAAGGTATTTTTTTAGATATAAATAATATTTATAGTCAGTTGACTTTAAATAAAGGAGATTACCTTCCAGAGTATGGGTGGACTGATGGCCTTAAGAGCAAAAACTGAGGTTGCCTCAAGAAGGAATTCTGCCTAGGGACGCCTGGGTGGCTTAGTTGGTTTAGCATCCAATGTTGGCTCAGGTCATGATCTCACAGTTTGTGAGTTTGAGCCCCACATTGGGCTAGCTGCTGTCAGAGCAGAGCCTGCTTCGGATCCTCTGTCCCCTTCTCTCTCTGCCCCTCTCCCACTCCAGCTCTCACTCTCTCAAAAAAAATAATTTAAAAAACTTAAAAAAAAAAAAAGGGAGCCTCTTTGGGACTCTCTCTCTCCCTCTCTCTCTGTCCCTCTCCTGCCCATGCACACATGTGTGCATATACACTCTCTCAAAATAAATAATTTTTTTAAAAAATGCAACATAGAAATTTGCCTGCTGTCACAGGTTCTTAGCTTACCCTACAGATTTGACACCTGCCAGCCTCCCTCAATCACATGAGTCAATTTTTTAAAATAGGTAGAAACAGAGAGAGGGATCGATTTCCTATTGGTTCTGTTTCTCTGGAGAACCCTAATACAAATGGAAAATTAAACCTGCACTAGAAGTTACTAGAATTTCTGTTCATTGACAACTGGGAAGTGGGATGAAGGACCAGAGTAGAAAGCCTTGTTGAGCATACCATCCCTCCCCATTCCTACCCTTCTCTCATTGTCCTGAGGAAGAACCTCTCCAGGACCGCAAATATTCCATCAGCCTCCTTCCCTTGTCACTGATTTGGAACAGAAGATGAAAAGGACCACCATGATGGTAATAGTCCACCCCAGCACTGGGAATAAATGCTTACAGTGACAGGGCTTTTTTTCGGGGGGGGGGGGGGGGGGAGAAGGGTGGTGATGAAAATGTTCTAGAATAAGATAGTGGTGATGGCTAAGCAACATTGTGAATACACTGAATGCCACTGAATTGCTCACTTTAAGATGATTAATTTTATGTTATGTGAATTTCACCACCTCAATAAACTGTTTTAATGGTGAATTTTATGTTTTGGAATGTTATGTTATGTAATGGAATTTTGCCTCAATAAAAAAATGCAAACACACACAAAAAAACAAAATATATCCACCTCCTTCCTTCTGGGAAGGAGCCTCGAGTCTGCTTATAGAAAGCACAAGCTGTGCTCTGTGCCTCCACATCATGAAGCTTATCCAGGGAAAGCATTTCCTCATGGGCTGGACAGAGTTCTGTATTAAGCCCATCTGGGTAATAGACCTCAAGCCGAGTTCATCAACTAAGCTGTTATCAACAAAACAAGGGATATGTTGGCCTCCATATTTACTCTTTATTTCCCAACCTTAGCGAGGTACAAAGACTAAAGGGCCCCAAAGCTGTTGGCTTCCAGTAACCGAGGTTGTCCACACCCCCTCGATCCTATCTCACAAGACCACAGATTATCCCAGGGGCAGAGTAACTGGGATATGAAAACCTGGCCTAAGTCATGAAACTTCTGCTCTGCTTTTGCAATACATGGTTTCTTGATACCTGTGTTGTGTGCTTCTCCAAAGAGAAATAAATCTAAAAATGGATGCAGCCTGTTGTATCTTATAAATTTGCTTGTCCATCTGAGCAAAATAGGCGATGTAATCAAATCAAAATCAATTCTAAAATATCATTTCTATTGTTCTGTGGCAGTATAAATACCAATGGGTACCAAATATTTCTATCAAGATAAAGATAGCAACAAAGATGAGGGATAACACTCCTACCCCCTGCTATTCCCTACAAGTAACATTAAAATGACTCAGAAAATGTCTGCAGGATTTTGCTGAGGATTTTATTTCCTCAAAAAATAAAGGAATTATTTGTTTTGGTCTGCTTTGTTGGCTTTTCATTACTCGAGAAGAGACTTAACAGGATTTTTAATGAATCTAAAAAAATTCATAAAAATTAAATTATATTTAACGTTTCAGGTTTTCAAGTAGGTGTAACAAACTCCAACAAACCATTCTGTCTGTGTCAATAAGGATTCTTCTTTCACAATTTTTTTTTTTAAATCATAACAGCTGTATTCTGAATTGGTACTGATTTTGTGGACAACAAAGGATCTCAGAGATGGAAGTTTGTAATGGCTTAAAGCAACAGGCCAGCTATAGAATGCCACAGGAAACTAGTCTAAATCAAAAAGCCCTGTATCATACAAGGTAAGAAGAAAATAATATCCCTTTGTTGAATCTTCCTTCAATGACAAAAACAGCCAGGTCTACAAACCCCTCTAGAACCCAGTATTAATTTGGGACCAACTCAGAGAAACAGTGCCATCTGCTGATTATACATGCTATTTGCTGCAAATCACAGAATTTCAATTGCCAATATATTATGATACTAAATTGCCCAAGCAATGTGACGTAGGTCAGGACTGCACCAGAGAATGACAGCAGGGTTTTTTGACTTGTTCCTTTATCGTACATCCTGTTAAATGGACAAACAGGCTGTTGGGAAGTTGAATTCTGCTAATCAGAGCTGTTTGCATTTTAATTCATCATTGGTGATTTGGTCTCAATGAGAATGTGATTAATGTATTCATATTATCATTTAGAACTAGAATCCACGTGACCATGTGTCAAAGGTGTATTTGTGTAATTAGAAATGACTTAAATGTGACTCAAATCCTACCCATCATACGGAGAACTTTCATCAGTTCATGCGGCAGATAGTTAGAAATCGTGAAAGCAAAAACGGAAGTTTATTGCTGCCAGAAGGCAAGAAAAAACTGTTGGCTCTGCTTTCTTCAGGGTCCAGCACAGCTCCATGCTCAGCTTATTAAATACCTTGAAGCTTAGATCTATGAGCAAGGAACCCAATCATGGTGGTTAAGGAAGAAAAAGAATTGAAGTATCTCACTCATTCATTCAATCATTCACTCATTCATTCATTCATTCATTCATCCAATCCCCTACTTTTAAGTAGCCATTTTGTGCCAGAGACCACACAAGGTAATTCAATCCTAGGATGAGTAAAATAAATTCCTATCTTCAAAGAATTCAGCCTGGTGGAAGAAAGAGCCAGGTAAACAGTTACAGACCATATGTTAAGTGCTATATCACAGACCTAGGGGCAGGGGAGCACAGAGAAGGGGAAAAGAAGGGAATTCTTATAAACTAAGCATCTGCCACAGGAAAGGTGCTTTATATATGCAACCCATAGGTTAACTGGGTGCCCTTCCACACCTAAATTAAATGAGTTTGAATCCCCACTAAGTGGCCTGTCAAAGTCCAAAGCCGTCCTCAGTTCCCAAGGGCTTACCATCACCTGTGCTTCTCAGCCTCTGGGCTCCCATGTCACACTTGTCGCCTTTGTCCCGTGTCACAAGGTTTCCCTCACAAAACTCAGCCTCTTCCAACATTCCATCAAGATTTCATGGTGGGAAAGAGATAAAGGGAAGGCTACTTCCAGAACTATGCAGCAAACAACTACATGGAAAACAACTGTTATTCAAATATCCTCCAGTTCTGTCACTGGGAATTTTTATCTAATCCAGTCCCAGCCTCCCCTCCATATTCTCATTTTTCTTTCTCTTAACCCGTCCTCAGACTGCCTTTAAAATTCCAAATTTTCCTCCTTCATTACACTTTGACAGCAACCAACACCCAAGGCTTACTCTCTCCCACCCAAGTTTTAATAAGGTGTTTTTCCAAATAAAGGCTAAGAGAAATTCTGATGCAAGCAGCCAAGATAATATTTCCCTCACTAACCATACATTATTTCACTTAAGTCTCACGACTACCCTTAGACATGTAATTGAACAGTTTAGAAAACTCAGTTCATCTAAGGCAATATTAACCCTATCTCATAGGTTGCAAAGCTCTTAGCATTTAGAACACAGCAATAAGTACTTAATAAGTGCTAGCTATCATTATATTTATCCCTACATGTAGCTGCTTTATCTCTTTTCTACCTACACCTACTACCTAAGTAATGGCATCCAATCTCATGACTTTATTAAATACCGTACATATACTGACAAAATCCCAAATTTATCTCTAGCTTTGACCAAGGCTCTGAACTCAATTCATTTATGAATCTTAATGGACATCTTCCCTGGCCTATCAAACTTGACATAATGAAAACTGAACTTCAGATCTCCCACAAACCTCTTTTCTCAGTCTTCCCATCACACTAACTAGCAATACCATTCCTCCTTCGGCTCAGGCCAAAAATCTTGGGAGTCATTCTTGATTTTCCTCTTTTTCAATCCATTCATAAATCTTGTTGGCTCTGCCTTCAAAAATATTAAGAATCCAACTGCTCCTTAACACTTCACAGCTACCACCTGGTCTAAATCACCATTATCTCTTAACTAGATTATTGCAATAATCTTGTAACTCATCTTGCTTACACCCCATGTTCCACCATTCCATTCCATCACCAGAGCAATTCAGATCATGTCTTTCCTTGGCTCAAATCCTGGTGGTTTTCCATCTCCCTCAAGAGTAAAAGCTAAAGCTCTCAAGACCATCTTCAGTGCTCTCTACCATTTGAATTGCCCCCCACCATCATCTCTTTGACCTCATTTTTTACTACTCTTACTCTCTCCACAATGACCTCTGGCTGTTTCTCAAACATGTCATACACTCCTTCATCTGCCTCAAGGCCTTTGCACGAGGTTCCTTCTGTCTGGGACATTTTTCCAACAAAATGTCATGGTTCTTTCAGGTCTCTGCATAAATTAACCCTATATAAATAGCAATCCACAGCCCCACTTTAATATCTTTCCTTTATTCCACTTATTTTTCTTCATAGCACTTATCATGTGCTGTATTACATATGTGCATTGTTTTCTGTGTGCTAGAATGAAAGTGCCAGGATGGAGACTGCCTGTGGTATTCATTGTTGTACGCACAACCCCAAGGACAATGTCCAACATGTGCTAGCTACTCAATATTTGTGGAGGGACACCTGGGTGGTTCAGTCCATTGAGCGTCTGGCTCTTGATTTTGGCTCAGGTCAGGATCTCAAGACTTCATGAATTTGAGCCCCAAGTCAGGCTCTGTGCTGACAGTGTGGAGCCTGCTTGGGCTTCTCTCTCTCCCTCCCTCTCTGCCCCTCCCCACTCTCTTTCTCTCTCAGAATAAATAAATAAACTTTAAAATTAGGGGTGCCTGGGTGGCTCAGTTGGTTGGGCATCTTTAGGCTTAGGTCATGGTCTCATGGTCCATGGATTTGAGACCCACATCGGGCTCTGCATTGATGGCGTGCAGCCTGCTTGGGATTCTCTGTCTCCCTCTCTCTGCCCCTACCCTGCTTGCTCTCTATATCTATTTCTCAAAATAAATAAACGTTAAAATTTGTTTAAATTTAAAAACTATTTGTGGAATGACAAATGAATATACTCATTTAATCAAAATTAAGGAAGGCAAGAGTTTCAAGAAGAAAATGTTCGCCAGTATTTAATGTGAAAAAATGCTGAGATAAAGACTGAAAAGAGTTCAATGCATTTATCAGTTAGGATGGAGTCCAACAGCTTTGGGTTGACAGTGCCCAGGAAGAAAGAAAGGAAGACATTAAGAACTCTTTTCTGAAAATGGATAGTGGTAGTGACTGCACAACACTGTGAATGTACAAGTGGTAACTCTTTCTGCAGAGTCTAATTTTTCAAATAGTATAAAGCAAAACTTACACTATTTTTTAAACTTTCACATCAGCTCATCCAATTAAATTATTCTGCCTACAAGTATTTACAATTGAATGCCATCAATTATAATTACTAAAATGCTTTTCTTCAGCGATACGTCGTGGAAGTGTCATGGGTCAGCTTCTGTGGAAAACACGCTGAGGCAGATTTGTTTACAGGGAATTTGTTGGGAAGTGCTCTTTAGAACAACATCTGTAAGGGAGTGAGGGAAGCATGACTGAACAGAGAGAGAGGCTGAACTGCACTAAAGCTGCAGCAAACGCCTCGACTGAGGAGGTCTGGAGCTGGACCGTCCTTTAGACTTGTCCTGAAGAGCTCTGGACAGCTTTTCAACCTACATCAACAAATCACTGGGTGACAGCTACCCTGTGGAGGGAGCGTAACCTTGGGTGAGGCAGCGCTTTTCAGCTCAGGGCTATACTTAGGCAGGGATTTGGCTAGGAGTGGTGGCAGACACCTAGGAAAACAAACACACTGGCAATCTGGACGGCACGCTCTAGCATCCACTACAGTTTAAGATAGACAATAAAGCTACTAGTTTCTATCATTGTATTTTTTTAAGGATTTTACACCTGAGAATAACATGATGCAAGATAGATACTGAAAGAAGTTTTATATGGAAAGCCTCATATATGAGGTCTATACATAGGGCCAAGAGACACCATTTTTGCTTATTATTAGTTGACTACTTCCTCACCTCCTCAAATTTAGGCCTATTCATGAATCCTAGATGTACAACTGCCCAGGTATGGCACTAGAAATCTGAAGAACTCAGATTTGCTCATACATAATTGTTGAGTCTTTATTCAAGACCTCAAGACAATATTCAGCCTAAAAGAAATTTTCTAAATGGAAGCAGAAGCTGATTGTAGACGCCCCAGTTGGAGACTGAGAAATTCCTTTCTCCTTGTAGACTTCAGTCTTCTAAAGCTTGCTTTGTACATTAAAATTAAAACTCTCTTTTTGATGTCAAAAATTACTACAGACAACCCTTGACATGAGGGTAGCCGAACCTTTCTTAATTCAGAATACAAACAATGTTTGGTGGACACTGCTTTACAGACTGCTAGCCAGTGCCCCATGTGTCTAAGGTCTCAGATTAGGAGCTGGTGTTCTGATGTGTCCCATCATCCTTCATCTCCTGCCCCAACCTACTGACCACGCTCACTCCAACTGCTTTGCAGCAACTATTACGTTCAGCATCGTCAGCCTCTGCAGTCCTACGTGCTGATTCTCTTGCTCCCTAGAGCTATAGTTTAAACTGATCAAGTTTTTCAATGGTCTCACACATCTGTGTCTAATATTCCTAATCAGATTAGATTTCCCAGAGACTGAGACTAGGTATTTTACCTTTTTATATTCCTTATTAAAATTCTTTAATGGGTATTTAATAAAAGTGCATTAATTATGAAACATTAATTAATAATCTGATGACAGAAGCATGTCTTTAATATTTCAACATTGAAGAATACATACAAAAAATTAAGCAACTCAAATTTTGACCATGTATCAAAATTATATTTTGCAACAAAAAATATAACTTAAATAATTCTATTAGTTTTCAAAAATTACATTTAATTATTATGTTAATTTTTTAAAGAGTTGGCAAGAGAATGTCATGAAGTAATCACTTTTTATATAACAGTACTTTGGTTGGTTATGTTCTGAAAAAAGAATGAGACATTTTCTCTTATTCTTTCAAGAAAAGGATCTGTAAGATTTAAATGATCTCCAGAAAAATGTTTCCATTGCTTCAGCTGTGACATGGAGAGAGGTTTCAGAGAGCTAGACTTCTGGTGATGTGGACCAAGCTGACAATTTCTAGAGATAGGGACTTTCTCCAATGAATCACCTGAAATAAGTAAAACAATGAGAAAATCCTTAGGCCAATCAATACCCTACTATAAATAGTACTTTTTTTATTTTATGACACAATGAGCTTATATAATTTATTACATTTTAGTCTCTGACTTCAAGGGCATCGTGGTCTACATTAAACAAATAATCAAAGAGATGTATTACAGGTATATAATCCCTTACCTAAAACCTTTGGGACAGATATGTTTCCAAATTCAGAATATAATTGGAACGATCTGGGACAGCACTCCATCATCAAACACATTAATATTCTGCAGCAAGTCATATGAATAGTCTTATGAAATGGGTTAATGACTACTTTAAGTCACATTGACTTAAAGTTTTTGCCACCCAATAAGTTTGTTGCAAACTTACAAAGAAAAAAAAACAACTTCTGGTCTTTCAATCTTCCTAGATTTCAAAATCGAAGACAAGGCACTGTGCAGCTGTATTACAAACAGTGGTAAGGGTAAGGAATTAAGATACAGGGGACTCTGAGCACATGTAACAAGAACTGACTTGTTTTATTAAGATCTGAAGGATGAGAAGGCAAGAACCAGATGAGGAAAGGAGGTGAAGCACTCCAGGAGAAGGAACGAAAGTGAAGGGAGTCTGGCACAGTCTGACGAACTCACAGGAGCCCAAGGCAACCAGAGAGCCCAGAAAGCAAAGCCAAAGAAAGATGCAAGAAGTTGAGTAATGCAGGGTAAAGTGCATTCAAGGACCAGATGCAAAACACTGTGATCAAATCCTGAATGGCAGAGGCTAGTAGTTACTCATGAAATCCCTATCTCTTTCCTCCAGGCCACTCAGCCACATTTCTCTAGTCTCCCTTACACTTAGATGCAATCATGGAGTCTGGCCTATGGAAGACGGATAGAAGTGCTCTGGTCACTTCCAGGGCTGGCTTAGAAAAATCCCCCATATCACATGGTTTTCTACCTTTCTTCTTCTCTCACCTGCTGGCTGGCAGATGCAGGGATCCCAGCAGCGAACTGTAAGGCCTAAGAGGATGGTAGAATGAAAAGTGGAAGAAGCCTAGATCACTAAATCACCTCTGAGATTTAGTAGTAGTAAATAGCGAGTAATAGTAACTAGCTGTCCACTAGTTACTATTATGTGCCCTGTGACATGAATGAGAAATACACTTCTATTGTGGTAGGCCACTATGCTTTCCTGTTACAGCACTACCCTATCCTAACTAACCACTTTAAAGATTTTAGTCTTAAATATATAAACAGGGCATCTGGGTGGCTCAGTCAGTTGAGCATCTGACTCAGGATTTTGGCTCAGGTCACAAGCTCACAGTTTCTGAGATCAAGCCCCGCATCAGCATCTGCGCTGGCTGCATGGAGCCTGCTTGGGATTCTGTGTCTCCCTCTCTCACTGCCCCCCACCCCGACTCACTCTTAAGTTCTCTCTCTCAAAAATAAACATTAAACAAGTAATAAAGATTTTTGTCTCAAAAAATCAATTGACTAATTAATTAAAATGAAGGGGTGCCTGAGTGGCTCAGTCAGTTGAATGTCCAACTTCAGTTCAGGGTTTGAGCCCCACATTGGGCGCTGTGCTGACAGATTGGAGCCTGGAGCCTGCTTTGGATTCTGTGTCTCCCTCTCTCTCTGACCTTTCCCTGCTTACAATCTCTCTCCCTCTCTCAAACATAAATAAACGTTAAAAAATTAAAAAAAAAAACCAACTTTAATTAAAATGAAGATTTTAGAGGAGGAAGATGGCGGCCACCTTAGAATCTGGTGGAGGAGCGGGGTCTGTCCCAGCCTGGGGTCCCGAGGCTATTGCCCCCGACTGGGAAAGCCAGGAAGTCTCCACAGGGACCACTATCATGGCCATACAATTTGAAGGGGGTGTGGTTCTCGAAGCCGACTCCAGAACTACCACAGGTCCTACATCGCCAATCGAGTGACTGACAAGCTGACCCCTATCCATGACCGTATCTTCTGCTGCCGCTCAGCCTCAGCAGCAGATACCCAGGCAGTAGCTGATGTTGTCACGTATCAGCTTGGTTTCCACAGCATTGAGCTAAATGGGCCTCTGCTGCTGTACACAGCCACCAGCCTCTTTAAGGAGATGTGTTACCTATACCGGGAAGAATTGATGGCAGGAATCATCACTGCAGGCTGGGACCTCCAAGAAGGAGGCCAGGTGTACTCGGTGCCCCTGGGGGGGTATGATGGTAAGGCAGTCCTTTGCCATTGGGGGCTCTGGGAGCTCCTATATCTAGGACTATGTCGATACCACCTACCGAGAAGGCATGACCAAGGAAGAGTGTCTGCCAATGCCCTCACTTCAGCCATGGAACAGGATGGCTCCAGCAGAGGTGTGATCTGCCTGGCAGCCATCCAGGAGTTAGGGGTAGAGCAGCGGGTACTTTTGTGGGACCAGATTCCCAAATTCACCATTGCCACGTTACTGCCTCCCTGATTCCTAGAATTCTAGGAGACAGTAAGAGACACCCCATAGCCACATTAAATTCAATAAACACTTTGTCAAAAAGAAAAAAAAAAGAAAAAAAATGAAGATTTTATAATCTCTATCTTTAAGAGTAATGGAAGCTACTGAAAGGGTTTTTTTTAAACATTTTATTTATGGGGGCACCTGGATGGCTCAGTTGGTTGAGCATGTGACTTTGGCTCAGGTCATATTCTCATGGTTCTTGAGTCCAAGCCCCACATCAGGCTCACTGCCGTCAGCGTGGAGCCTGTTTTGGATCCTCTGTCCCTTTCTCTCTCTGCCCTCCCACACCCCCCCACCCCCGCCTGCTCACACTGTCTCAAAACTAAACATTTTTTTTTTAAAAAAAGCATTTTATTTACGGGAAATTTCAAATATATATAAAAGTTGACAAGATAGGGGCACCTGAGTGGCTCAGTTGGTTAAGCGTCCAACTTCGGTTCAGGTCATGTCTTGCAGTTTATGAGTTCGAGCCCTCCATCGGGCTCTGTGCTGACAGCTTAGAAGCTGGAGCCTGCTTCAGATTCTGTGCCTCACTGTCTCTTTGCCCCTCCCCCCCATTCACTCGCTTTCTCTCTCTCTCTCTCTCAAAAATAAATAAACAATAAAAAAGTTGACAAGACAGAAATGAAGAACCTAAAGATTTATTAGGCACCCCACCTTCAGTAACCATCAATAGCCAATCCTGTTTTATTTAGGCTTTCTCTACTTCCTTATTATTATGAAATCAATATATAGTACATATCATTTCAACTGTACATATCATTTCAACTGTAAATATTTCACTTCACATTTCTAAAAGATAAAGACTTCTTTTAAAATTTCATCACACTTAAAACTGTCTTTCCTTAATATCTAAATCCTGTCAATGTCAAAAATCATTGAGGTCTTAAGAGATGACAACATCAAGAATCTAGAAGACAGCAGGATAATACCTTCAAAGTACTGACAAAATAAAAACAAAAACACCCTACTGACTAGAACTGTACACCTAGCAAAGACAGCATTTGAGAGAGAGAAAAAAAACAAATATACTTTGAAAAATCAAAGATTGAGCGTTAACCACTAGTAGGCCTTGGTTGGAATAAGCAGAACATGAAAAGACAATAGGGCACCTGGGTGGTTCAGTTGGTTTAGTGTCTAACTTCAGTTTAGGTCATGATCTCACGGTTTGTGAGTTCAAGCCCCATATTAGGATCTCTGCTGTCAGCACAGAGCCTGCTTTGAATCCTCTGTCTCCCTCTTCCTCTGCTCCTCCTCTGCTGCTTGTGTGCTCTCTCAAAAATAATAAACATTAAAAAAATAATAAGAAAGCAAAATAAAATAAAATTATAAATGTACATATTTTCAGACCCAACAGCACTGATAATTTACCTTATAGATGTACTTGAACATATGGGAAAAGATGTATGAATAAAGATATACACTGAGTGGAAAGAACCTAATTGATATACCTAATTATACCCGTAATTATACCTAATGATACCTGTGGGGGACAAGTAAAATGGAGGATTATATAAGGGAAAAAAAGAATAAGGAAACCTTCTGGAATGATATGGAAAGATTTCAAGATATACTATTAAGTGAAAAAGGTACAGACCTATATCTATTTACTATGCTACCCTTTATTGGTAGGAAAACTGGACAAGAATATATATTCAGAGTTATTTGCATGAACATAAAAATATATCTAGAAGGACACACAAAAAACTAATAATGGTTATGGGATAGGGGCTAGAAATTAGGCAGACAAGGGTATCATAGAGTTTTCATATATACATTTTATATATTTAAATATTTGACCATGTAAATATATTAACAATTTATAAGTTAAAATACTTAATTTTGAAATCTGTAAAATAAGATAAAATTGATTTTAACAGAAAATTTGACTAACATGGCACAACTCTAAACCACGTAATTAAGAGAATATACATGGTTTTCATACACACAAGAAACATTTACAAAGTGACCACATACAAGGCCACACACATCATTATAGTTACCAAAGAATCAATATCTCACAGACCATATATCTATCTGACTACATTGCAGTAGCCGGAACACAATAACAAAAACTAAAATACATTTAAAACATACTTTTATACAACACATGAGTCAAAGCAGAAATCACAGTGGAAAATATGAAACATTTAGAACTGAATAATAAAAAGACTGCATATCAAAATTATGAGATTCAGCCGAGAGGAAAATTTACAGCCTTAAATACCCACTTTAGAAAAGAAGTCTTAAAATCAAGCTAAGCACTCCACTTGAAAAATAAGAAAAAAAACCAGAGTAAATACAAGGAAAAATGAAGAGAAAATAAGCAGAAATTATTAAAATAGAAAAAGCATACGAGAGAGAATCAAATGTTGACTTACATAAAATATAAATTCTTCCATGTCAGTCTTGTACAGTCTAACTTCTTAAACCTTTTCAACACAATTTACCAAGGGACTTCAAACCACTGGATATTGCTTGCTCAAGTCCTACTCCTGATCCAGTTCCTATCTGAACAGTGTCAACTCTGAAGGGCTGACATTCTCAGGCTCACTTAAGCAGCACTGGGAGTCTGTCAAGTACTGAGAAGTATGGTGGCCCATGCTAACTGCTTCAGAAGGTATGACCACATTATAAATAAGCTCTAAACCAAAAAAAACACAGTAGGATTATTCTGTCAAGTATGTTTTTTAGGAAATAGAAATAAGGATTAAAAACATTTTTTGTAACTCTGAAGTCATTATACCAGGACTTGAAAGATTTTCCTAAACAAGTTAAACATTTAACAACTAATTCAGAAGATGCTAAATTGAGACAACTAATAAGGTTCTAATTAATATTTTCTCAAATATTCATCTGGCAGGTGCCCTATGACCTGAGAAAAAAAAGAAAAGTAATAAACGCAAATGGTAAATATTTCAGTTATTCTGTATTTAAATGTTTTCAACTGCTAAAGAGAGATAAATTAACTTTACCATCATAACAGAATTAAAATACAACTAACCTGTATGATCTTTGTCTCCTGTACATTCACAGTCAAGCAGGTCATGGGTAACACAATGTGAACTTTCATGTAATGTAAACAAATTTTTAAGCTCCTCTACTGAGAACTGGATATGTTCAGAGGTCTTGGTTAGGTCTACAACTGCCCCTGAAAGATCTTGCTTACTGATTTGTCTCTGATAAATCTTTTCTTCTATTGTACCTAAAGAGAAAACATTGATTAGATTTCCTTCAGATCTTTAAGTCTGTTATTTTTGTAGGGTAAAACATGTTTATTAGCATACTGTTTAACAAAATAACAATATTTCTGATATCAAAGTACAGACTGAGCAAAAAAAAATTGTTTTAACTCTTCAAAAGACTACATTTTTTGTCATACTGAAGGGTTATTACCTGTGGTTAGGAGTCTGTAAATATGTACAGGATGTTTCTGACCATCTCTCCATACTCTAGACATTGCCTATAGAAAACAGATGAAAATTCTGAGAGTACAGTGGAAACCAGTAGCCCTGTCCACATAAGCATATTGCTTATACTAACAAGATAAGCATATGCTTATCTTAACATATGTAAGATTAGGAATTCTAGATTTCACTTATAGCTTCAGAAAACAAAGCCCAGGCATACCCAAGCATTCTCCACTTCATACTCTTTTCCTGGAAAGAAAGGTAGGAATGAACACTCACTATCGTACTGTAAAAAAACTGCAGAGTTGTCACACAACAGTGAGGGGATCTATCTGCATCAAAGAACAGGACAGCAAATTTGGACAGCAAGAACTCAAAGAACCAAGTATAGCATGGGCATGGAGGGTTTATTCTCATTCCAAGTAGCTTATGAATCCCTAAGATACCTGCAATCAGTTCAGGCTCTGGGTAGATTCCTGTGGTTTCACAATGTATCAATGATAGTGTAAACAGTTGGTGTTAAAATCCCACACATTCCAAAGAAATGTCTCACTTTCAACCAGCTCCTGGGAGATAAACTCTAAGCCCTTGTCAATTCCTGCCTGATTAGAGCATCTTAGTTTACCTAAGGCCTTGGGCCACAGAAGATAGTTTTTACCAACAATTGGACTCAGGTGTGGGCTATAGACCAGTTTGACCTGTGGTGGGGTTGGAGACTGAGCAACTTAGGTCAGCCACACTGGTACTCCATGCCTACATGACTGACCTCCAACAAAATCTCTGGACACCAAGACTTGAGCAAACTGCTCTGGATGGCAATACTCCAATATGTGTTGTCACTCATCAGTGCTGGGAGAATTAAGTGTTGCACATACAACGTCAGTGGGAGAGGACAACTGGAGGCTTGTGCCTCATCTCTCCTGAACTCCCCATGTGCCTTTTACCTTTACTGATTTTAGTCTGTTTCCTTTCACTGTAATAAACCGTAACTATGAGTACAGCTGTTTTTCTGGGTTCTGTGAGTCCTTCTAGTAACCACTGAACCTGAGGGCTGTCTTCGAGTCCCCCAACATAGACACTAAGTGACTGCAAACTGTAGGTAGAAATCTGAAAATATGTGAAGATAGACTGTATTCCGAAGAAAACAAAAGCTGCTTCTGAAATATTTTTCTAAATCAGTTAACTTAATATCTTTACTACACCCTGCACAAACACTGATCAGAGCATCTATAACACTTTATTTTCTTTCCCTGATGGTCATGAGCATCCTGAAGACCCAACTGTGCAGTAGAGTAGAGAACAGAGAAATACAGGTTTAGGTCTGAATCTTGGCTCTGCCTCTTCTAAGCTATGTGGCCCAGAATAAGCTTCCATATCTTTATCTGTAAAACAGGCTGATAATATCCACATTTGCAGGATTATTGTGAACATTAAACAGATGTAAAGCACCTAGCAGAGTGCCTGATTGAAAGTAAGGGCTCAATATGCAGCAATTCTATATCCTCTTCATCTTCATATCCCTGGCAGGCTTTAGATCCCCAGTATGCATTCTATAATGTTTTTTTTTTTTTTTTAATGTCTATTCATTTGTGTTTAGAGAGAAAGAAAGAGTATGTGCATGCACACAAGAGGGGCGGAAAGAGAGAGAATCCAAAGATCCCAAGCAGGCTCCTTGCTGTCAGCGCAGAGCCCAACACAGGGCTGGAACTCACAAACCATGAGATCATGACCTGAGCCAAAATCAAGAGTCAGATGCTTAACCAACTGAGCCACCAAGCCACCCCATAATGTTTATTTAATTCATAAATAGTCATACCTGGATATCAGTGGCTGGATTCCAATCAATATCATACAGAATTAAGTGAGATCCTCCAATAAGGTTAAGTCCCACACCACCAGCTTTTGAACTTAACAAAAAAATAAAATCAGAAGAGTATTTACTATTAAAGCCATCAACAATTTGCTGTCTTTGAGAGACTGGTGTTTGTCCATCAAGTCTTGTAAAAGCATATCCATGACGCCTGCATACTTCTTGTAGAATATTCAAGGTTTGTGTGTAGTTGGACACCAACACCACCCTGCCAATCAAAAAGAAAGAGTCTTTATATATAATTTTAAAGCAGTATTAGGTTTTTTTAATTGAAAGGAAATACTACAGTGATACTATCAGTGATATTTATAGAACATGCAGCAATGACCTTGTACAATTAAATCACAGGTTCTCCTTAAAATTCAATTTTTAGGTTTTTTTATGTTTATTTTTGAGAGAGAGAGAAACAGAGACAGAGACAGAGTGAAAGCAGGGGAGGGCAGAGAGAAAGGGACACACAGAATCCAAAGCAGGCTCCAGGTTCCAAGCTGTCAGCACAGAGCCCAACACAGGGCTCAAACTCATGAATTGTGAGATCATGACCTGAGCCAAAGTCGGACACTTAACCAACTGAGTCACCCAGGCATCCCTTAAATTCAATTTTTAAATCAATATCTAAGAGATGTCCAGTATTAAGATACTGCTTTCTGCTTTCTTCACCTCTCTGAAGCCACCCTAAAAACATCAGAACAAGAAACAGAAATAACTCTACCTTTGATAAAGCAAGGAGATAGTTATGTGTGAAAACAGAGAATAATGGAATGGTGACCTGCTGAGGAGTACACTGTAAAACCTAAGTGCCCAAGGAGGTAGATTCTAATAAGAAACAAGCACAAATTTATTCACATCAGGGAATCTTAACATACTTCAGAAGGAAGGTGTTTAGACTGCAGCTATTATAAGAGCACTGGTAAACAGAATCCAAACTCTATTCCCATGACTATTCTTTCTCAGCTAGAATGTTTCTATTTTGGAGGAAGTAACGCAAAGAAAACTGAGACCAAGGGACTCTAGAAGGCAAGGTTATAGTGAGAAATCAAAATGAAAGTCTGTATACTGGACGTACGATCCCAGTTCCCTTTTACTGCCAACTCCCAGAACACCAGTAGCCAGGCCTTCTTCTCACATCCCACCTCAAAAAGATAGTATTGGAAGATTCACCTCTGGAATGATTTAAATGACCCTGAAGAAAAGGTCCACAGATAAGGAGGCCCCAAATAAAAAAGCCAGCTCACTGTCTAATTACCCAATGAGGTCCACCAGTCTACCAGCCCTACCCGGGCACATGGAGTGTTCAATTAACGTTTTACTACATCAATCATAAATATGAATGGATCACCAACTATTTGAGGTAAGGTTCCATCATGAAAAATAGAAACTAAAATGAATAAACAACAAAAAAAAGAAACCTGTATGAAACAGAGCAATGGAGGAAACAGGAAACAATTTTAAGAACATAATTAATATCCTCAAATAAGAAACATCAGGGGTACCTGGGTGGCTCAGTCAGTTATGAGTCCGACTTCAGCTCAGGTCATGATCTCACGGTTTGTGGGTTCAAGCCTCACGTCGGGCTCTGTGCTGACAGCTCAGAGCCTGGAGCCTGCTTCAGATTCTCTGTCTCTGTCTCTCTCTTCCCCTCCCCTGCTCACACTCTGTCTCTCTCAAAATTAAATAAATATTTTAAAAGATTTTTAATAATAATAATAATATAAATAAATAAATAAATCCAGAGAGAAATTCTGGAGATGAAAATGTGGATATAACAAGATAGCAGTGACAGCACATGATCTGGCAATACACTAGGGGAGCTGGGGATTGCACTGAGAAACAGGATGCAAAGGCAGAGAGGAAATGGGGGCTGTTGCTTTACAATGAGCTTTTTAACACCTTGAAAAATAAAAATTTTAAAACAATAAAATAATATAAAAAGTAAAAACAGTATTTTTTACAATAGCTAAAGCAAAAAATAAAAATAAGGTAAAGAATCTTTCCTATATATTTACATTATTAACACTGGAAATCTAAAAACAATAAAGCAAATTTTAACAGTTATAATTTTAAATATCTATGCTAAGAAGGGAAAGATAATCCAACAATATATTTGTGTTTCTTGTACCAGTTACTTTTTGTTACATAACAAACCATCCCAAAATTCAGTGGCTTAAAACAACAACCATTTATTTTCTACTTAGCTTACAAACTGTAGTATTAAAAAGAAAACCACAGGGGCACCTGGGTGGCTCAGTCGGTTAAGCCGCCGACTTCGGCTCAGGTCATGATCTCGCGGTCCGTGAGTTCAAGCCCCACGTCGGCTCTGTGCTGACAGCTCAGATTCTGTGTCTCCCTCTCTCTGACCCTCCCCCATTGATGCTCTGTCTCTCTCTGTCTCAAAAATAAATAAACGTTAAAAAAAAAAAAAGAAGAAGAAAAAGAAAAAGAAAACCACAGACCCAAAATGGCATCACTTAGGTCAAGACCCCAAGTCAGTAAACAAGACTTGGTAACTAACCTAATTGCAATTTCAGTCCCCAAGGAATGTAACCTTTAACCAGTCAACATGGAATTTCCTGATCAATACCAGGAAATGTACTGATAGACCCCTTCAGCTCCCCTTAGGAGGGCAACCCTGCTTAAACAATGCATTCCTTGCTAATAAATTCCTTTCTCCCCACCCCCCAACACTCGGCCTTGAAAACATTTTTGTTAGTTTAGCTCAGGAGAGCTCCTCTGTAGTTACTTGCTAGATGGGATGCTGCCTGATTCAGGAATTGTTTAATAAAGCCAATTAGATCTTCAAATTTACTTGGTTGAATTTTGTTTTTTAACAGTAGATTGGCAATTTAGGCTGGGCTCAGCTAGAAGATTCCTCTGCTGGTCGTGGCTGGGCAAACTCAAGCATCTGCAGTCAGCTGCCAGGTCAAACTGGGGACTAGCTGACCTACTCATCAGGCTACCCAAGGTTTATTCACACGGTGACAGAAGGGTTCCAGGAACCCAAGGGAGGAAAAGCCCCAATGCACAAGATCTTTGCAAGTCTCTTTTTTTTTTTTTTTTAAATTTTTTCAACGTTTTTATTCATTTTTGGGACAGAGAGAGACAGAGCATGAACGGGGGAGGGGCAGAGAGAGAGGGAGACACAGAATCGGAAACGGGCTCCAGGCTCTGAGCCATCAGCCCAGAGCCCGACGCGGGGCTCAAACTCACGGACCGCGAGATCGTGACCTGGCTGAAGTCGGACGCTTAACCGACTGCGCCACCCAGGCGCCCCGCAAGTCTCTTTTTTGTGCCATATTTGCCAACACTGCATGGTCCAATGCAAGTCATGTGGCTCAGCTCAGAGTCAGAGTGGGAAATCACTCACAATTACCTAGCAAAGGAACATGGATACATGGAGAAGAACTTAGACCATTTTTGCAATCTACCATAATCCCTATACTACTATTTCAATCATTTTTCCTTCCTCTTTCTCATCTATTATTGTCAGAGTAGGCAGTTAGGCTTTAACAGGATGCCTGGAAGCCAGCAAAGGGGGAGTCAAGGCCAGTTACCAGGGAAGTTAGCAACCTGTCCCAGCAGTATTCCACAAACAAAGCCACAAAAAGCCAGATCAAACCAGACAGGCCCAAAACAAAGAAGGTCAGAGACCCTGACCAAGTAAGGGGGAAAAGACGCAAAATCCTCCTCCCAAAGAAATCCTCTCCCCAAACAATAAATAGCCCACCCCTCAGTTAACAACAGTCAATAGAAGAGAGAGACCCAAACTTCTCCCTTGAGTTCACCTGCTCTCCAGAGTGTACTCTCACTTGAGTAAACTCTTCACTAGCACAACTTAACCACTCTGTCTGGTCTGTCCTTGAATTCTTTTCTTGTGACAAGACTGAGAGACTGCAGTGATGTTTTGGGACAGGCTGGATGGAGGGCCTGGAGGTCTCCCCCAGTTCACCTAGCAACCTTATAGGGATGAATAATATTATCTAAACATAGTTTTTTCTGATCTAACTTCACTAGAAGGAAAAAAACCTCTGGCTTAATATTTTCCCCCAACAAATCCTTACAAGGCTAGGTGCAGATTGATGGGATAGGTGACTGTCTTAGGACTCTCAGACAAGCCTCTTTTAGAGGTCTCGAGCAGCTCCCCCCCACACACAAGTACATACCACTTGGAAACAGGCTATTATTTTTATGTTCACTAGACTGTCCCCTAAAGCAACTGAAATGTGTAGGCAAGGCGTCAGGTCTATAGTACAATGCAAGCTGAACCCAGCAGGAGAGTCTCCAACAAAGAGAAGCACCGGGGCTGGAATGTGGCATAAAGTCTGCTCACCAAGCCATGAAGCCTAGTGCATGAATGCAACAACCAGGAGGGAAAATAAATGTTTTCAAATTTTGAAGTTTCTTTTTTTTAAATTCCACAAAAGGGTCACCCGGTGGACAAGAGTTCTCAGATATGCCTCCACCCCGTTCTAACACATCTTAACCTACTCAAAAACACCATATGTGCTAGAAGATGTCTTCCCAGAAGACCTAAAATATAACTATCTGGTTCAAGTCAATGGTAACACAGTAGTCACAGTGAAGACAGTAATACTACTCCTGGAACCAAACACTACAACTTTTTAAAGGTTTGTGCACAGGCAGCCCAGCCTTGGAAAGCCTGGCCTCTACACTCAGTTTTTTATTAAAAAAAAAAAATATATTAAGCCATCACTCAACACCTAAAAAACAACCCAATTAGAAAATGGCAAAGGACTTGAATAAACATTTCTCCAGTGAAAACATAGAAACGGCCAGCGAGTATATGAAAAGGTGCCCAACATCACTAATCATTAGGGAAATGCAAATCAAAACCACAATGAGATATCATTACACATCCAATAGCATGGCTATTATCAAAAAACAGAAAATAACACTGTTGGTGAGAATGTTGGAGAAATTAGAAATCTAGGGGCGCCTGGGTGGCTTGGTCAGTTGAGCGTCCGACTTCGGCTCAGGTCATGATCTGGCAGTCCGTGAGTTCGAGCCCCGCGTCAGGCTTTGTGCTGACAGCTCGGAGTCTGGAGGCTGTTTCGGATTCTGTGTCTCCCTGTCTCTGCTCCTCCCCCATTCATGCTCTGTCTCTCTCTGTCTCAAAAATAAATAAATGTTAAAAAATTAAAAAAAAAAAGAGCCTAAATGTCCATCAAGTGATGAATGGATAAAGAAATTGTGGTTTATATACACAATGGAATACTATGTGGCAATGAGAAAGAATGAAATATGGCCTTTTGTAGCAACGTGGATGGAACTGGAGAGTGTGATGCTAAGTGAAATAAGCCATACAGAGAAAGACAGATACCATATGGTTTCACTCTTATGTGGATCCTGAGAAACTTAACAGAAACCCATGGGGGAGGGGAAGGAAAAAAAAAAAAAAGAGGTTAGAGTGGGAGAGAGCCAAAGCATAGGAGACTGTTAAAAACTGAGAACAACTGAGGGTTGATGGGGGGTGGGAGGGAGGGGAGGGTGGGTGATGGGTATTGAGGAGGGCACCTTTTGGGATGAGCACTGGGTGTTGTTTGCAAACCAATTTGACAATAAATTTCATATATTGAAAAAAAAAAAAAAGAAGAAGAAATGTGAGTCTAAGGGCCCTGTTGGTGTTACACCTTAATTCTGTGATAAACTAAACATATTGTTTGAAATGTATTATTACACAATCTGTTTAAATCTTCAAAAAATTAAAAAAATAGAAAGTGGGTGTAAAAAAAAAATTTAAAAAAAAAGAAATCTTGTGCACTGTTGGTGGGAATGTAAAATGGTGTAGATGTTATGAAAAGCAGTGTGGGGGCACCTGGGTGGCTCAGTTGGTTAAGCCTCCAACTCTTGATCTCAGCTCAGGTCATGATCTCACAGTTCGTGAATTCGAGCCCCGCACTGGGCTCCATGCTAACAGTGCAGAGCCTGCTTGGGATTCTCTGTCTCCCTCTTTCTCTGCCTCTCCCCTGCTTATACTCTCTCTCTTTCTCTCTCTCTCTCAAAATAAATAAACTTTAAAAAAGAAAAGACAAACAGTATGGTGATTCCTCAAAAAATTTTTAAAAGAATTCCCAAATGAGCCAACAATTTCACTTCTGGGTATATATCCAAAAGAACTGAAGGCAGGGTATTGAAGGAATATTCGTACACCCATGTTCATAGCAGCATTATTCACAATAGCCAAAAGGTGGAAGCTACTTAAGTGATCGTCAACAGATGAATGGATAAACAAATGTGGAAAATACATACAATGGAATATTATTCAGCCTTAAAAAGAAATTCTAACACATGCTACAACACGGACGAAGCTTGAGAACATTCAGCTAAGTAAAATAAGCAAGTCACAAAAAGACAATATACTATATGATTTCACTTTTATGAGGTACCTAGAGTAGTCAAATTCACAGAGACAGAAAGTAGAAGGGTAGTTCCCAGGAGCCAAGGGGGAGGCAAGCCTGGGGAGTTGTTATATACTGGGTACAGTCTCAGTTTTGCAAGATGAAAAGAGTTCTGGAGATTGGCTGCACAATAATGTGAATGAACCTACCACTACTGAACAATACACTTAGAAACAGTTAAGATGAGGGGCGCTTGGGTGGCTCAGTGGGTTAAACATCTGACTCTTGATTTTGGCTCAGGTCATGGGATCAAGCCCCATGTTGGGCTCTGCGCTGACAGCATGGTGCCTGCTTGGGATTCTCTCTCTCTCTCTCTCTCTTTTATCTCTCTCTGTCCCTCCCCTGCTTGTGCTCTCTCTCTCTCACTCTCAAAACAAATAAACAAACATAAAAAATATTTTAAAAATAGTTAAGATGGCAAATTTATGTTATGTGTATTTTACCACAATTTTTTTATTAAAAAAAATTTTTTTAATGTTCTGAGAGAGAGAGAGCATGAGTGGGGAAGGGGCAGAGAGAGAGGGAAACACAGAATCTGAAGCAGGCTCCAGGCTCTGAGCTGTTATGACAGCACAGAGCCCAACGTGGGGCTCAAACTCATGGACCAGAAGATCATGACCTGAGCTGAAGCCAGATACTTAACCGACTAAGCCACCCAGGCGAGCCTTACCACAATTTATTTAAATGTTTATTTATTTCGAGAGTGAGAACATGAGTGTGAGCGGGGGAGGAGCAGAGGAGAGGAGAGGGAAAGAGAGAATCCCAAGCAGGCTCTCTCAGAAACCATGAGATCATGACCTGAGCTGAGATCAAGAGTAGGACGCTTAACAAACTGAGCCACCCAGGCACCCCTTACCACAATTTTAAAAAGGCCGAGGTAGGGGCTGAGGGGAGTAGAATCTTTTCAGATAATGGAAAGCAACCGAACACCAGCCTATGCCACTGGCAGAAGTGCTGCTGCTTCTCTCAGAGAATAGGTAGGGTATAGTTTTCTTAGAGACCCTCAGGCAGTCAAAATGACCCTATCCCAACTCTACCCCCAACTCTACCTTCCTCATCATTCCTTTCTTCCCACCACAAGACGTACAAAATCCCCTACAGCATTTCAAGGATAAATTTCCATACATAGTTTCTATCTTTCTTTTCTCATTTCCTCTAAAACAATTCATTCACTATTCCTTGTCCAATAACAACTACCAATCCTTTCCTCCTCAGAGAAGAGAAAAAAAATGGATCCAGTAACACAACAACAAAAAAAGCAAATAGTTAAGTCTGAGTTAAAGTTTATACTCATAAGAACTAGATCACAATCTGCACATCTATATTATACATGTTCTTTTGTACATATGAAATATTATAAAACATTTTAATCAAACTGTATTAAATACTTTATAGAAAGTTTCCTTATTTTAATTCCTTCATTGTTATGAAAAATAAACCTAAAAATATGCACAAGTCAAATGATATTATAAATGCTCCAAAGAGGTTATGCCAGATCCCTTGACAATTAAAAGTAATTACTATTTTGCAATCTTTTCTAAGTATTTTTGCCTTAATTCACAAACACAGTTTGAGACAAAGATAATTATTAAGACACAGTCCCTGTATTATAAATACTGATATATAAGAGAACTAAAATGAGAACTAATATGATGTGAGAAGAGCTCCAGGAGAGGTAGGTACAGGACACAAAGGGAGTACAGAAGAGGGACATCTAACTCAATCTGAGGCTGGGGGCTTCCAAGAGGAGAAAGCAATGGAGCTGAGTCTTAATGAAGAGAAAAAGCTGGTCAGATGAATGAGAAGTGAAGGCAGCGGAGGCATGAGAGCTTGTAACATGTAAAAGCAGAGGGTGAGAAGCAGAGCAAATGGCAGGTCTGGTAGATGTTTGGTATGACTGAACCACATGTTAAGTGTGAAGAAGTGGTGGCAAATGAGGCTGGAAAAGGAGGCATTAGCCAGTCATGAAGAGCCTTGCCCAATGTGCTACATAGAGTTTAGAAATTCCTGGAAGACAATTAGGAGTCTTTGAAGGACTTTCACGGAAGACAGTGATATGTTCGCATTTGTAGTTTAGAAATATAATTTAGGGCAATGTTGATATGTGATGAGGTTGGGGCACCTGGGTGGCTCAGTCAGTTAGGTGGTCGACTTCGGCTCAGGTCATGATCTTGCGGTCCGTGAGTTCTAGCCCTGCGTCGGGCTCTGTGCTGACAGCTCAGAGCCTGGAGCCTGCTTCATATTCTGTGTCTCCCTCTCTCTGACCCTCCCCTGTTCATGCTCTGTCTCTCCCTGTCTCAAAAATAAATAAAGGAAGAGGAATAAATTAGTAGGTGTTAGATATCAAAAGATGTCTCCAGGTTTTTGTAAACATATGTATCTACCTTTAGATACAGTTTTTCTTAAATAAAGACCATGATCCCAAAGAAGGAGGGAGAAGAGGAAGTAAGGCTATAGTCTAAACCAAAATTCCACGAGCACTTACAAGCAAGTTTATTAAATTGATCTCTTACTTTTCAGTGGGACGAAGTTCACGGATAACGGCTAAGAGCTTCAACAGCACTTGGAGTTTTCCTGACTCTTCCTCGGTAAACATGAGAGGGTTGTAATCAGCAGGGAACACATTTACCAAGCCTTCATATAGACTCCTTTCTTCATTTTCATCCCACGTTGAGCTACATTCTTTTCCCTATTCAAAAGGATGTTTGTTAACTGGCTCATGTTTATTTTGTTAACTGGGAGGGAAAGAAATGCTAAAATTATGGGGGGGAAGTGAAGATTAATAGCCACCTGAAAAGACCAAGTTAACTATTATGTAAATCTTCACAGGTTACGATGTGATCATTTTTGAAAAAGGTAACATGCATCCTACTGAGTTCATTACAGAGCCATTCGATGCAGTCTCCTAGTGCAAGCAATCTTCACCCTACAAGGGCAGCATCACTGCCCACATGTTCCTTGGGAAGGGGAGGAGGGACAGCAGAGAAATAAGAGAGGAAACTACAGTACAGTGATACAACTGTTCTCTCCAAAACCCTAAGATCTCTCATCACTGATACATCCTTTCTTCTCTTCTTTCCTTCCCTCTGCTATTACTTCTCTTTCCTGATTTGTGGGCTTCACACAGCACCTCCCAGGTTATACTCAGAATCAAGCATAAGAGTTTACTCACTCTTATGAGCAATTTCTCGTAGCTATTTCTTCCACAAGAAGGAATAATTCTGCCATAAGTTAACAGAAATTTATTCTTACTTATATTTTTGTTTACATTACCAATGGTTTTTAGAATACTTTTAGTCCAAAGTGATTATCAGCACCTTTGAAATTCTTTTTCCAAAAGTGCCTAGATGACATGTGAATACTTAACTAAAAATATACTTATTAATAACTACAGCACTTTTTAGGTTAAATTTCTGAGACTGGCTGGTCTCCTCACTTTGTTCCACATTTACCAGATTTATCACTGTTTTTAAAACTTTGTTCAGTCTACTCCACCTGCCTGGAATGCTTCCTCATTTTTCTGTCCAATTATCCCAATCCTATAGATACTTAGGGACCCAATGTAAATTCCATTTGATTATTTATAGCTCTTTTTTGGGTGGCAAAGGGGGCACTGAGTCTTAACCTTTATGGTTACAAAATACAGTTCAGCTTTGACCTTACTTAATTGAGAAGTTAACTATATACTTTATTATATTTCCCTATGTTTTCATGGGTGTTGTATTCCCTCTTTAATAATTCCAGAAACACTTAAAGGCAGTGAATCCTGTACTGTAAGATGCTAGGCACAAAGTACATTTGGCTTATTTCCAAAATATAATAATAGTTGGGTAAAGTTGCTTGATTAAAAGTACCTGGAAACCTAAGATACTAATATCACTGGAATATACAAGGGGAAAGAGATGGTTGCTGGCTGCTTCAGCTTAGGTCTGCTAAGATGCCTATACCTTGGAGAGGTCATCAAAAGACCACAGACCCAGGATCTAGTCCACAGCTTTTCACGTTCAGAAACTAAGTAAGTTTAAGCTCTAGGCAAATGAGCCATACTAATCAAATTAAGAAACAAAGTCAGAATATAAATTTATTGACCTTCAAAGGAGACTTGCCTATTTAAACCAAGTGGCCTATACATTCTGTCACATGAAACCACAAGGGAAGCCAAATCATTAGCATAAAGTTGTCTGGTGAATATTAAATAAAAATACAAGGGAAATGGTGATCTTATGGCACAAGTTCTTAGCCAGGAACATGTAATCAGAATCACTTGGGGAGTCGCTTTTTCCAAATCCTCATACTTGGGTTCTACTCTCAGAGTTTCTGAATCAGTCCATAGGTGTTGAGGTCTGGACAAATGGAGTTTTAAAAGCTTTCCAGATTATAATGCATAATACCCCTAATTAAGAATCAACTAATAGATATCTTCATTCTGTGACAGCCTGATAAATCACCTCCATCACAGGGGAGTTTACCAGTTAGACTTCTCATATCAGCCAATCATGGCATTCACTCTTCTGACTCTATGTAGCCTTTGGTTATCAGTTACACTTCTTTTGGTTATATTCCATTCACATTTCCTGAAAAGAAACCCATCACCTTGACTGAACTTGGGAAAAAAACCTAGTTTCAACAGGAATACCTTTATAAAAAAAACTCTGCTTAAAGGTTGTTTATACATGTGGAAGGCTCATTTCAGCCACTTTCTATTGATCCTCATTTGCTATGATGTTAGAGGAAAGGCTTTACCAAACAAGACTCAGATTGTAAGTTATGCACCCTCTTTGAAGCTTGTGGTATCCTGTGCCTATTACTAGTTAACTGGTGCATTCTGGGCTATGATAAAGTCTACCTTTTAAGGAAGAATTTTTGGCTTCTATTTTTGCTGGGCATCATGCCCAAAGGGTTTAATTTTTATCACTGTATATAAAATCTGTTTCTTAAAAAGTTGATTAATAAATTGTTATAATCCTGCTTACTGCAGAGTTACAGAAAGCTGACTTCTCCTATGATAAACTATGTAAATATAACTCATTGAAGGATAAACTTGAAGAATTCTGGTAGAACACTCCATTTTCCAAGTATATAACTAATGACCTCAAGCGTGATGCAGCATCCATGGGTTTTCTTTCGTTTTGTTTGTAAATTATGATTTTACTGTTTAAAGAAAAAAATAAAAGAATAAAAACTGTTCTAAAACAGTGTTAAGAATGAGCTGGGGATAATAGAGTTTTCATAGTTATTGTGTAATTTCTATGGTCAGGCATTCTGCTAGGTTGTTTCCATGCTATTTCATCAAGTTGCCACAGGAACTTGATGAAATAGTATGTTCATAGGAAGTTATTATTGTCTCTTCTTTGGAAATAAGAAAAATAAAGGCCCGCAGATGGAACTTGACCATGGTTAAATTTGCCCTTAAAGGGGCACCTGGGTGGCTCAGTCAGTTAAGCATCTGACTTCGGCTCAGGTCATGATCTCACAGTTCATGGCTTTGAGGCCCACATCCAGCTTTGCACTGACAGCACAAAGCCTGCTTCAGATTCTCTGTCTCCCTCTCTTCCCCTCCCCAGCTCATGAAAAATAAAAAAAAATTTTTTTTAATTTTTAATAAAAATTTGCCCTTAAAGAACTGGTAAGCGGTAGAATAGGAACTGATACCCAGTTCTAACTCCAAAACAGAAAACTCTCACTATACTCTAAACTGCCTTAGGTTTATTAAATATCAAAATGGTTAGTTCAACTATATAGTCATTAAAAATCATACTTGGAGAAGGTATCTAATTGGGAAAATGCTCTCAATTTATTTAGTGGAAAAAAAGTAGATTTTAAAATAATAAGCATAACATCATTAAAATTAAGTTTCTCTAGAACTAGATTATATATACGTATCTTTGAGTCCCTGTTTCCTCACAAAAAAAAAAAAGTGGGGACGGTAATAACAATACTTATTCCACAATTTTGTAAAGAATAAACAAAATAATGCTAGAAAAACATTTAGTGTTGGGTACATTTATATGCTTAATAAGTTTTGGCTAAGATTATTACTATCGAAATATGGGTTTTTTTTCTGGCTAGAGAGCTTTATTTCTTTATAATAAATTCCTAAAAGTATTGCTAGGCCACAAAATACATACAGTTTTAAAGCTTTGGTACACATTGCCAACTATCTTTCAGTTACACCAATTCACAGTCTAATCATATGACTTTATTTTTCTTCTGGTTTTCTGAGTTTTATAAATTTCATACAATATGTATCATATATTACTTTTATAATGGGAAAAAATTAAATTATTTTCAATGATAAATTTTCTATTTGTTTGCACCAAACAAAACTGATTGGCTACATATATATAAAATAGGAAGGAGGACCACAGCAAAGTATTAGTTAGACAAGATACCAAAGGGCATGGGGCAAACTCTAGAAGGCAGTGCCTCACATCCATTTCACCCCTTGTTCAGTCCTATATGTATGGACATGTTCTGAACAAATAGAAGCTAGATAAGCTGTACAGATGAAACATATAGGAGAGGCTAGAGAGCTTCTCGAAAACCCACAAATGCAACCCCTGGGGTTGGCCCAATTTGCCCTCTTAGACTCACATGACACTGAACCCTTAGCTCACATCTCTGACACAGTCTCAGATACTACTTACCTTTATAGAGTTGAACAAAAGGCAGGGGTGATTGCACAGCTTTTTGAGAGCTCCTATACATATTAGATGAGGACTATTTCCTAACAACCCTTGAAGGCAGAATCTGACAGCCTGAGAATTCAACAGCTTTCGATAAAGCTCAATCTGTAGTGCTCCTGGTCGGCAAAAGACTACATTCTCTATTTTAGGTGGAAGATACTTATTTATGACTTCTTGGGTTCTTCTAAGGATAAAGAGTCCAGTGAGGCAAGTAAGTTCAGCTGCTCTTTTCTCTCCTAACTCCTTTTCTTCCTACGGAAAAATCGCAGACTTAAAAGTATTATAAACAAAGAATTATTGCAATTAACAGGAACATTAAACATTTTATATCAATAAACCATTTACTAATTACATCCCTTCAGATTTTTTTTCTAACAGAATAAATTCAGTTTGAGTTTGGGATAGAAAAACCAATCATATTCTCTTTGTTCATTTTTTTTTTAATTTTAAATGTTTATTTATTTATTTTTGAAAGAGAGAGACAGAGCACAAGCAGGGGAGGGGCAGAGAGAGAGAGAGGGAGGGAGACACGGAATGGGAAGCAGACTCCAGGCTCTGAGCTGTCAGCACAGAGCCCGATGCAGGGCTTGAACCCAAAAAAGATCATGACCTGAGCCCAAGTCAGGCTTAACCAACTGAGCCACCCAGTGACCCATCATCTATTTAAATGTTCAGCATAACCATTTAACTAAATTAAGCCAGTCTCCTAATCTTTGTTTGGCTATTAGCACCGTTGAGAGCCATCAGCAATCAACAATCTACAAATTAAATTATTCTAAAAGTAAGCTTTTATGTGAAGACTGTCATGGTACATAGTCTTAAAATCATCAACAAAGAACTAACTCAGCAAATTCTTGGAGGCAAATATTTTGACAAGTTATTGACCCTAAAATTAAACCTACAAGAAATTACTGGCACAAAGCACAGCTAATGCTTTCAAAATCATTACAACATTGTTCATTAGAAATGTTTGCTTCCAATTTGTTTGCTTCTTTTTGTTTGTGTCAAAGTTTTTACCACCGTACTTTTTTAAGTCAAAACACAGTATGATTGAAATATAAGCTTAAATTCTTTTTTGAGCATACATAACTTCACAGTGAAGCTTAAAATAATATCCCATATGTATATATTCATTTCTATATAAATCATAAAAAATTCCCCTCACATTTTAAAACTATTTTCAATTTTTATTACAAAAGAAATAGGTTCACTGAAAAGTCAGAAAATAGTTATGCAAAACTAAAACTGAAACCAAGTTTAATCAATCAGAAACAACCACTACTGTCAACACTTTTATGTATATCTTCCAAGTCTTTTTCCTTTATATTAACATATAAGTGTATTTAACATTTTACTTTTATTTGTAACAAAAACAGGATCTTTATAGTTGAAGCTTCATGGGAACAAGGCGCCATTCAGTTTGGCTTTTCACTGTATTCCCTAGTATTTAACACTACATTTGGCCCACTTTAGATGTTTAACATGTAGGTGTTGGGTAAATAAATGAATGTGATTTTATTTTTAAATAATATATGATTAACATTTTCCATGCTAATAAATATATTCATAAGCTATTATTGTGTATCATTCCTGGTTCATGGGAAATGTTCAATAAATATTTACTAATTATCATTTTATTAATTCTGAGACGTATTTTTTTATACTTTAACTTCTCTCATATAGGATGCTTTTTTAAATTTGTTTTTAATACTTCTTTTGAGAGAAAGGAAGAGAGAGAGTGGGGAAGGGGCAGAGAGAGATGGAGACAGAGGATCCTAAGTGGGCTCTGTGCTGACAGCAGAGAGCCCGATGCAGGGCTCAAACTGTGAGATCATGACCTGAGCCAAAATCGGAACTTAACCGACTGAGCCACCATCAATGACTTCTTAAACTATATTTATTAGCATGTTTTCCTTAGTGGTTCATAAACTAACGATGCACCTTACAATTGGTATTATTTTAGATTCAATGAAATACATTGTGTAAACAACATGCAGACTCTGCTTTAACCATTTTCCTACCTTTAGAAATGTCTGTTTCCAATTAGTTTGTTTCCTTTAGTTTCAGAATTTTCTACCCTTACAGCTAAATCTCTAAGCACATGTATGATTATTTCTTTATAATAAATTCCTAAAAGTGGTATTGCCGCACCACAAAATATGCACAATTTTAAAGCTTTTGATACATAATACCAAACTATTCTCCAATTGTATACCAATTTACATTCCAACCAATAGACAACAGTACTCTCATCTATACTTGCTATTACTATGTAAATCGAACCAACTAAAACACCAACAGAAGAGTGAGGCACCTGGGCGGCTCAGTCAGTTGAGCATCCAACTTCGGCTCAGGTCATGATCTCATGAGTTCATGAATTCAAGCCTCACATCGGGCTCACTGCTGTTGGCGCAAAGCCTGCTTCGGATCCCTCTCTCTGCCCTTCCCCCACTTTTGCACTCTCAAAAATAAATAAAACATCCTGGGGCGCCTGGGTAGTTCAGTCAATTAAGTGTATGACTTTCAGCTCAGGTCATGATCCGAGTTGGATCAGAGTTGAAGCCCCACATCAGGCTCTCTGCTGTCAGCATGGAACCTGTTTCGGATCCCCCAACCCCACCTCTCTTTGCCCCTCCCCCACTTGTGTGTGCATGTGCACTCTCTCTCTCTCTCAAAAATAAACATTTAGGGGCGCCTGGGTGGCGCAGTCGGTTAAGCGTCCGACTTCAGCCAGGTCACGATCTCGCGGTCAGGGAGTTCGAGCCCCGCGTCAGGCTCTGGGCTGATGGCTCAGAGCCTGGAGCCTGTTTCCGATTCTGTGTCTCCCTCTCTCTCTCTGCCCCTCCCCCGTTCATGCTCTGTCTCTCTCTGTCCCAAAAATAAATAAATGTTGAAAAAAATTAAAAATAAATAAATAAATAAATAAATAAATAAATAAATAAATAAACATTTAAAAGATAAGTAAATAAAACATTTTTTAAAAATGTTTTAATGTTTTCTTTATTTTTGAGACAGAGAGACAGAGCATGAGTGGGAGAGGAGCAGAGGGTGAGGGAAGCACAGAATCCAAAGCAGGTTCCAGGCTCTGAGCTGTTGGCACAGAGCCCAAGGTGGGGCACAAATCCACAAACTGACAGATCACGACCTGAGGCAAAGTTGGTCACTTAATCAACTGAGCCACCCAGGCACCTCCATAAATAAAACATTTTTTTGAAGTTTTTTATGGTTACTTTAGTTTACTTTTGTCAATATCAGTAAAAATGAATATTTTTATATGTTTACTGTCAATTACAATTCTTTGTGAAGTGCCTATTTATAATTTTTTAATGTGATATTATTCTCTAAAATAATGCAGGAAGAGTTGAAGGATTATGGAAAAATAAGGAATTCACTAATTTAATTTTTCCTGAATTAAAATATTGCCCAAGTTGTGGATGACTTTCCTGAACATAGTCTTTTTTTTTTTTTAAACCTATTTATTAACATAAATTATACCTCAGAAGCAGAAGGTTGTCTCGATAAAATGATGGGTTCTTCATATATTTTTCTATAAGATGACAAAGAGCCTAATATTCCTGGATTTACAAAATCAATTAATGCAAAAAATTCTTGAAGATCATTCTGAACTGGAGTACCTAAGAGAAACAAAAGTGATGAAAGGTCAAGTTTGTGTTTTACAGTCACAGGTTATTTGTAGAAATTTGTACTCTCTTCCCTAACAAACCTAAACTAAAGGCTTTAGAGATGAGAAAGAGCAGCCAACTCCAAGTGAACAAAAAATATTAAGAACCATATAAATTTTTAACTCTGGATTTAACTTCAACATAGTGGCTATGTCCAGGCTCTGCAGTCTGACTCGCCTGGGATCAAATCCCACCTGCATGATTTACTCTCTGAGGGACCCTAAGCAAGTTACATACCTCAGTTTACTTCTAGAAAATGGGGATAATTATAGCAGCTCCTAGGATTGTCAGGATCAAATTAGTTAATCCATATACTAAGAACAGTGCCTAAAGCACAATAAATGTTCCATAACTGTTAGTGATTCTTAATATTATAATAGTGTGACTCTGGACAAGATTCTTGAGCTCTTTAAGTTAAATTCAGCATTCTTTCACTTATAAAACTGGGAAGTTAACAATTTCCCAGTGGTATTACAACAAAAAGTAGAGACACTGTATGCACATTGTAGCACAGTGCCTGACATTTAGTAAATACTCAGTGAATGACACCTATAATTATTACCTTTCAAAGTTTTCAGATCAAATTGAGATCTTCACTAATCTTAAAGGTTAACACAAATATACCCTGCATAAATTACATACTCAAAAACTTTTGGCTAACTAATTTTCAAAGAAACATTAGCATGTTTCAATAATTATATCAAAAAAACATGCAGGGGTGCCTGGGTGTAGCTCAGTTGGTTAGGCATCGACTTCAGCTCAGATCATGATCTCATGGTTCATGAGTTCGAGACTCGCATCGGGCTCTGCGCTGACAGCTCAGAGCCTGGAGACTGCTTTCAGATTGTGTCTCCCTCTCTCGGCCCCTTCCCCACCCATGCTCGCGTGCGGGATCTCTCCCTCACTCTCTCTCTCAAAAAACAAACAAACAAAAAACCCCATGTAAATCAGCAAAGTCCTACAGTATAATTTCAGATGACATTCAAATAACAAGACTAGAAAAGGTTGTCCAAAAATATATGTAAGAGGCATATAAAAATGCACTTATTCATTAACATAGATAACATGAATTTTACAATGCCAGGGAATTTAATGATCATACCCCTCAAAATTAAATGGGTCAACCCGAAGGATCAATGCTTATTAGTTATATAACACATCTAGCTAGTTCTAAACTTTGAGATACATAATAGAATATGATATTTATGTTGGTATGCATTTTGTTAAGCCCTTAAATAAATATCCATGACAATGACTAAAAAAGGCAGAATCAAGGGCACCTGGCTGGCTCAGTCGGTAGAGCATTTAACTCTTGATCTCGGGGTCATGAGTTTGAGCCCCATGTTGGGGGCAGAGCTTACTTAATCAAAAACAATTTTTTTTTAAGATAGGCAGAATGAGAAAAGCAAGCAAGTAAGAAGGGAAACAAAGGTATAAGGATCCTTGTGGTTGACTTCCAGACATCCAACCCTGGCTAACTAATCCAAGCCATTCATGATAGTCAGATCCCTTTTGCCAACGATAGCTGCAGGAAAGGATTTATGTCTTTTGACTGGGTTCTCCAGGAGCAGAGCCCAAGACAGGGATTTGGCTGTACAACATGTATGGAGGGAGTGCTCTGAGGAGAAAGAGAATAATAGAATCAGAGAATAGGAGGGGAAGAAACTAAGCAAGGATGGCCTCCTTGCTTGAGATAAATTATAGCAATCCTTAGAGCATAAATTGTGCTATAAAGCCAGTCCTGAAATTACCCTAAGGCAAGGGCTCTGGCATTTTTCACTTACCTCTATGAGTCAATCATTGACCAAGATGCAGAGGAGAGTGGAGGCTCTCATTCAAACAAGGATAATTCTCCAGAAATTGGAAGGGCCACACAAGGCCAAAGTAAGGTGTGGGAGGAAAGCTACATTGAGCTATTCAGGCCTGATTCTAGTCTAGGCTAAAAAGGAATGAGTAGAAAAAGATTCCTGTATTTACATATGGGCCACCCCCCCTTCCAGACAGTCTGGGCCAGCAAGTTTGGCCAGCAATAAATTATGCATGCAGCATATACATATATAAACAATGGATACTTAGGCATTAGGCATTTACCATGTGTCAGGTAGTCTTTAAATAACTTTACATGAATTAACTCCTTTGACCTTTACAATAACTCTACAAAGTAGATGGTATTATTTATTCCTTATTTCACAGATAAGGAAACTGAGGCACAGAGAAGTTAAATAACTTGCCCAAAGTTGCACAGCTATAAATAGCAGACTTAGGAACCATGAAGAGGCAATGCAGACCTATCTCCTACATTCTTTATCATGATAGCATCGTTTATTCTTCAAAAACTCCAAAATCTAAGTGGCGGAAAATTACATAGGGATTTGAAAATTCAGAATCCTACCAAGACTTAATTACCATAGGTTTATTAGTATGAATTCCATCCAGCACCACCAATTCTTTGGATGCCAAGCATATTACAAATCCTTTATGATAAGTAGGCAAAAATTCCATCAAGTCTTCCCCAAAGTAAATACTGACCAGTTAGAATTATTCTTTTCTCACAAGAAAGGCTAATGAGGGCTGTAGTTGTCTTAATGGCACTATTCTTCAAACGATGCCCTTCATCACAGATTAGAAGATCAAATTTAACATTCTTAATTTGATCCAAGGAACGAAGTAACATTTCATAACTGATGATAAGAACAGAATAAAATGGAGATTTGATGAATTCTTCTACTTTGTGGTCCTAAAAAAAAAAAAAAAAAGACAGTTTTTAACAAATCATGGGCTAAAACTGTAAAATCAAATTCAAGCAGCATATTCCTGACAGACATTAATTAGAATATGTGCACTCAAAATCAAATTGTAAGCCAAGATTCCATTTTTCTGCAAAGGAGTTGCAGAGTTACAATACACTTGAAAAACTGCCATATAGACAGTGAAAACTTCAGTGCTGATTTGAAAAGCACAGAGATATAATGGGGCACCTGGGTGGCTCAGCTGGTTAAGCGTCCGACTTAAGCTCAGGTCATGATCTCACAGTTAGTGGGTTCAAGCCCCAGGTTAGGATCTGTGCTGACAGCTCAGAGCCTAGAGCCTGCTTCAGATTCTGTGTTCCCTCTTTGTGCCCCTCACCAGCTCACACTGTCTCTTTCTCCCAAAAGTAAATAAACATTTAAAACAAAAAAAATTAAGGGGGTACCTGGGTGGCTCAGTGAGTTAAGCGTCCGACTTTGGCTCAGGTCATAATCTCATGGTCCGTGGGTTTGAGCCCTGCATCAGGCTCTGTGCTGACAGCTCAGAGCCTGGAGCCTGCTTCAGATTCTGTGTCTCCCTCTCTCTCTGCCCCTCGCCCACTCACACTGTCTCTGTCTCTGTCTCTGTCTCTCTCTCTCTCAAAAATAAATAAATATTAAAAAAATTTTTTTAAACAAAAGAAAAAGAAGGAAAAAAAAGCACAGAGATTTAGAAAATGACCAAGGCTAAACTGTGTTGAAAATCTCTTACCTGATCAACAGGAAATATCTTGATCCTTTCACTTCCTAGCCATTTTTGAAATTCTTTCCTCCAATTATTCACCAAGCTCCCAGGTGTGACAATAAGTGTCTTCTTTATTATTGGCTTGCCTCCATAGGGTCCCTGACACTGTAGAGTCCAGATGAGTGAAATACATTGCAATGTTTTCCCTAAACCCATTTCATCAGCAAGAATAGCTCCACATCTGCCATTCACTCTGTTAGAAATAATTATACTTCTTTTAGTCACAATAGTTAAATATTTTATGCCCCTAATACTGTCACTTATTAGTCAAAAAATCAGAAACTGATAGTTTTGTAATTAGGACAAACTCTACCCCCTTCTAAATCCTTTTTCTAGGATTTCATGCATCTGATTTACAACATATCTTCTGCATCTTTGATAATTTGTAATTTTTTTCATGACATATTTACTATCAACTAAATTACTAAAACAAATCTGAAATTCGACAGTTGAATCTAAATCATGTGATATTATCATACATATATATTTAGAGAAACTAGAAATGAATCCCAATTTTATACATACATTTGAATAACTATAACTGTGCTTCTTATCACTAACAGTTGAGCAATTTTTATCAGTTTCAGCATCAGTTATCAAAACAGTTTAAAATATATTATAATCTTAACCAGAAAGATCAATTGAACTATATTTATGATTTTCAAGCAGTAAATGAACTCCTCAATCATATAGCTCCCTGCACTATAAGAAAAAACACTAAATATTGATCTAATACATGTAACTTAGTAATAGACTTATCCTACAGACCTACTCAGTTAATACAAATTAAAATTAAATATAATAAAGAATATTAAGTGGCATGTTTATATCACTTCATAGCTTTCAAAGCTCTTCATATATATACATATACATATATATGTATATACATATTATAAAATCAAAAGAATTAAGGATAGTACCAAAATAAGTATGGTTTTGTCTTTCTCTGACTTATTTCACTTAGCATAACACTCTAGTTCCAACCATGTCATTGCAAATGGCAAGATTTCATTTTTTTTATGGCTAATATTCCATTGTATGTGTGTGTGTGTATATATATATATATATATATATATATATATATATAGATCTTCTTTATCCATTCACAGTCAATGGACTCTTTCCATAATTTGGCTATTGTAGATAATGCTGCTATAAGCATTGGGGTGCATATATCCCTTTGAATTAGTATTTTTGTATTCTTTGGATAAATAGCTAGTAATGCAATTGCTAGATCATAGTGTAGATCGATTTTTAGCTTTTTGAGGAATCTCCATACTGTTTGCCAGAGTGCCTGCACCAGTTTGCATTCCCACCAACAGTGTAAGAGGGTTCTCCTTTCTGGGGTGCCTGGGTGGCTCAGTTGGTTAAACATCTGACTTCAGCTCAGGTCATGATCTCATGCTTTGTGGGTTCGAGCCTAACATCGGGCTCTGTGCTGACAGCTTGGAGCCTGGAGCCTACTTTAGATTCTGTGTCTCCCTCTCTCTGCCTCTTCCCCTTTCGCACTGTTTCTCTCTCTCTCTCTCTCTCTCTCAAAAATAAACATTAAAAAAAATTTTAGAAAAAGAGGGTTCTACTTCCTCTGTATCCTCACTGAAATCTATTTTGTGTTGTTGATTTTAGCCATTCTGACATGTACGAGGTAATATCTCATTGTAGTTTTGATTTGTATTTCCCTGGTGATGAGTGATATTGATTTAACTCATATGTGGAATTTAAGAAACAAAACAAAAGAGAAGAGGGGAAAAAAGAGAGAGGGGGACAAACCAAGGAACAGATTTAACTCCAGAGAATAAACTGATGGTCAACAGAGGGAAGGAAGGTGGCGGATGGGTGAAATAGGTGATGGGGATTAAAGAGTATACTTGTGATGAGCAATGAGTGTTGTATGTAATTGTTGAATCACTAAATTGTACACCTGAAACTAATATTACACTGTATGCTAACTAACTGGAATTTAAAATTTTTAAAAAGTGGAGTTTTATTATAAATTGTTTTATTTGAGAGAGAGGGAAAGAGTGCGTAGACACACATGCATGCGAACAGGGAAGGAGCAGAGAGAGAGGGAGAGAGTGCTCAATCTCACAAACCATGAGATCATGACCTGAGCCAAAATCAAGAGTCAGATATTAACCAACTGGGCCACCCAGAGGCCCCCAGTTTGATTATAGTTTAATTCATTCTATTTCTTATTAGTAAAAATAATAACCAAAATTCAACTATATGTTTTCCATTTCAAAGTACAGAAAAAAGTCACAAACATGAATTACAGTCATTATCATTTTATTTTTTTAAGATTTGTTTTGGGGGTGCCTGGGTGGCTAGGTCGGTTAAGCGTCCAACTTCGGCTCAGATCATGATCTCACGGTTCGAGGGTTCGAGTCCCATGTCGGGCTCTGTGCTGGCAGCTCAGAGCCTGGAGCCTGCTTCCCATTCTGTGTCTCCCTCTCTCTCTGCCCCTCTCCCGCGCTCACACTCTGTCTCTGTCTCAAAAATAAATAAACATTTTTTTTAATTAAAGATTTTTAAAAATTTTAATTTTAATTAAAAATCCTTAATTTTTTAAAAATAATCTCTACACCCAATATGGAGCTCAAACTCACAACCCCGACATCAAGTTGCATGCTTTACCGACTGAGCCAGCCAGCCAGGCACTCCCATTATTACCATTTTAGATCAACAACTTGCCGATGCAAAACCAAATGCCAGCTGAGATATAGAGTGGCAGAGATAAAATAGTGATCCATCCTTCCACAGTGGAGGGAAGAGAACAGGAAGGCTTCACTGGGAAGATGGACCTTGTCAAACAAAGGTAAATAAGATTTCATTACATGAATCAAGTAGTTCAACACAGTGGGAGCTTGAACTGAATTCCAAACAAGGAAATACAAAGGCTATGAACCTGGCAAGATAGCCAGAGACTAAAGATGAGCATACATATCCTTGAAAACTCAGACTGTATCTTGCAAGTCAATGTCTCCCAAACATCAGTCTTTCATGACTACCATCACAATTTTTGCCATATATGTGATACTATATGTTATTATTTATTTTTCCTTAAGTCAACTCCCTTTTGTACTTAGATTTATTTGAAAAGTCCAGGCATGATTAACGAAATCAAAAATTTTAAATGCTGTTTTTTCTAATAATTCATTAACTAAATATACTACTATCAGAATTAAAAAACAAGGCTTGTCTGTGTCCACCTAAAATAATCCCACAAATCATGAGCAGAGTGCGTGTTACAGATCAGGTAACACTCCTGTAAGTTCTGAGAGTCTGAAGCATGTTAAGCAAGGGAATGCCATTTTCAGAACTGTTTTTCAGAAAAATCAAGCTAGTGGCAATAAGAGTGAATTTGAGGAGCATCAGAAACAGCTACACAGCTAGATGCCACTGCAAAAATCCAAACAAAACATAATCGTATAATGTCAGTTACTAGCACTGCTGCAGTGTGGTGCCAGAAAAGATTTGGAATCAAGGGATATCTAGGAGTTCAAAATTAAAATTTGAGGTTTGATTAAATTGAGAAAGTGAGACAGATGAAATTAAAGTTGCTTTCCAGGCCAAATGAGATACGGTCTCCAAAGAAAAGAGCAGATTTGAGAAAGAACAGGAGTCTAGAAAGTTTCTGGGATATAGCATTTTCTTAAGCTGTCATCATGCAAAGGGTTCTTAAGAGTGTGAGGGAATTGGGGCACCTGGGTGGCTCAGTCAGTTGAGTGTCCGACTTCGGCTCAGGTCATGACCTCACAGTTTGTGAGTTCAAGCCCCCCATCAGGCCCCGTGCTGACAGCTCAGAGCCTGGAGCCTGCTTCCGATTGATTCTGTGTCTGCCCCTCCTCTGCTCATGCTCTGTCGCTCTCTCAAAAATAAATAAACATTAAAAAAAAATGTTTTTAATAAAAATTTAAAAACTTAAAAAAAAAAAGAGTGTGAGGGAATTTACATTCCCAACTCCCCATTAAATGATCAATTTAGGGGCGCCTGGGTGGCTCAGTCGGTTAAGCGTCTGACTTCAGCTCAGGTCACGATCTCGCGGTCCATGAGTTCGAGCCCCGCATTGGGCTCTGGGCTGATGGCTCGGAGCCTGGAGCCTGCTTCGGATTCTGTGTCTCCCTCTCTCTCTGCCCCTCCCCCGTTCATGCTCTGTCTCTCTCTGTCTCAAAAATAAATAAACATTTAAAAAAAAAAAAAGATCAATTTAAAAATCAAGGGCCTATGCATTAAAAGCAAAACAAAAAGGAAATATATATAGAAAGAAATATAACAAGATGTTAGCAGGTTCCTTTGATTCTTTTTTACTTCCTTTATCAAGCTTTTGTGTGCGTGTGTCCTCTAAAATATCTTTAAGAAAGGATGCTACAGTTCTTTACCAGAAAACTCCATTTAAAAGGGAATGAGGGAGATTCCTTTTTTGGGGATGGTACCTGGGTGACTCAGATGACTAAAAATCCAGTTCTTTTTTTTTTTTTTTAGAATACAATTTTTGATGTCTGCTCAGGTCATGATCTTACAGTTCATGAAATCAAGCCCTGAATCTGCATAGGGCTGTGCACTGACAGCACTGAGCCTGCTTGGGATTTTCTCTCTCCCTCTCTCTCTGCCCCTTCCCTGCTTACACTCTCTCTCTCAAAATAAATAAATAAATAAATATTTAAAAGGGAGTGGGGGAGACTCCTTTTTTTTTTTTTTTAAGTAGAAGTGAGATAAGAAGAAAATATTTTTTCAAAAGTCTCATAAGCAGAATTAACAGCTACTCAATTTTGCCCTCATAAGCCTTTCTCATACTAGTGAGCTCTTATTGTACCACATTAAGGTTGACTATATTTACCTATTTCTTCAAATACTTTAAAAACTACTTAAGGATAGGACCCATGGTCCTGACTCCTGTATGCCCAGCTCCTAGCAAGATATCTGGCACATGGGATTCCATCAAGAACCACTTTTGGAATAAATGCACACATTAAGCATAATTCATGATATACTGAGACTCATTTTATCAGACTTTTTCTAGAAAACCATTATGTTACTGGTTAAATCAAAAGTCAGAATAAACAAATTATTTTCCTACCTCATTCCCATTACACATTCATATAGGAACAGGATCCCTTCTTTTTGATGTGGTCGAAGATGATATACAAGGTAAGGATCTATCACTACATCCACAATAGGAGAACAGTTCTTATTGAACATCCACTGGTGATTATTGTCTGGTCGTGACATTACAAGAGAATCTTAGGAAAAAGATGATAGTTTACCTATTAATGTGTTGCAATTTCACTTTGTCAGCAACTACATTATCTTGCTTTAATTACTCATAACTTAGAAATGTTTGCCATCCTTTGTGGCAAAAAAGTTGAAGTTTAGTAACAGTGATACTAAGCAAGAGTGGAAAATTAAAAAATAAAATCTCATGCCTTATCAATGTAAGATTTGAGGCAGAGAATTTCAAAGGGCTTTCCAAACTTCATATGCCCCAAAGTACTTCAAAACCACTGAAATTGGGCACCTGGGTGGCTCAGCAGGTCATGTGCCTAACTCTTAATCTCGGCTCAGGTCATGATCTCATGGTTTATGAACTCCAGCCTGGCCATTGGGCTCTATGCTAACAGTTCAGAGCATACTTGGGATTCTCGCTCTCTCTTTCTCTGCCTCTCCCCTGCTTGCACTCATTCATATATACTCTCTCTCTCTCTTTCTCACTCTCTCAAAGAGAGACAGAGAGCAGAGCATGAGCATGGAAGGGGCAGAGACAGGGGGAGACACAAAATCCAAAGCAGGATCCAGGTTCCAAGCTGTCAGGACAGAGCCCGGCACGGGGCTCGAACCCACAAACCATGAGATCATGACTTGAGCCAAAGTCAGATGTCTAACCAACTTAGCCACCCAGGGACCCCACAAACTAAATAAACTTAAAAAAAAAGCCACTAAAATTCACTACTGTTTAATAGAGTATTCAGTAAGCCACACATTTAATAGCTCAGTATTCAGAGCAAAGAGAACGATTTCCAACCAAAAGCACAGGTTGGAATTTTGCCCAGTTGCACTTGCAAATGATCACAGCTTCTTATTTTGGAAAGGCACCCCAAATTTAACATAAAGGCTCCCATTATTTTCACTTCTGTACACACTAACAATGACTATTACTTCTTCTATTAACCAGAAGAACTGAGAAAGGATGACAAATTTTCCATTGACTTCACCATCATTATTTGCTTCAAGTTAATTACTACGTTCATGGATGTCAAATTCATTTATCTTTAAAAAGCAGCAAATAAAAGCAACCATTGAATAATAATGTAATTCTTTAGATATATGCTAATACAGTTTAAGATTTATTAAAATATCACCAAAAAATACAAACTCAAATATAACTAGAAAGCAGGTCTCAATTAATCTAAAGTCAGGTAATAAATTCATCAAAATTATTTTGGGGATATATTTATATGTCTGCATCATGGTTAAAAAATGAAATAGATTTTGGGGCGCCTGGGTGGCTCAGTCGGTTGGGCGTCCAGCTTCGACTCAGGTCATGATCTCACCATCCGTGAGTTCAAGCCCCGCATCAGGCTCTGTGCTGACAGCTCAGAGCCTGGAGCCTGCCTCGGGTTCTGTGTCTCCCTCTCTCTCTGGCCCTCCCCTGTTCGTGCTCCATCTCTCTCTGTCTCAAAAATAAATAAACATTAAAAAAAAAATGAAATAGATTTTTAAAATAAACAAAAAGAAAAAGAGAACAGAAAGGAGAAGGGGAGATAAAGAAAACAGGTTCTAGTAGATTAAAACAATATCCAGCAATGCAGAAATATGCAGTCACAGGAATGAGAGTCTGGTCATGTCTACCATTAGTGATTAGTGAGGAAAGTGAGGAAAGTTTTCTGTGGATCTTCCTAGATTTCTGAGCAACTAAAAGAAACTCCCATTTCTGAGGTCAATTCCTGGCAGGCAGAGGATTAGGATGTGAAAATGGAAAACTTAACTCTTGGCTTTCCTCTATATTCCAGTAGCAGAGCAAGAGTATATTCCTTGTGGATTTCTAACCAAGAAATGGCCCCATTTTTTCTCTTGTGAAAAGCATAAAGGGGAAAAAAGAGAAGAGGTGAGGATAATACAAAGGGGAAAAAAGAAAAGATAAGAGGGGAGGATAATACACTCAAGCAAGAAGGACCATAGGATCTAAGTCAACTAACAAAGCATCCATCTTCAGGAAAGATAAAACCTAAACCACCACAATAACAGGACACCAGTTCAAATTTTAAGGTGCCTCTCTCTACCTTCACAATAATGAGGCACCACTTAATGCTAACAAAATCTTTCATGCTTTCATTTTAAGTCTACAACCTAGTTCTACCCTTGGCAAGATAAATAAATGAGAATCATTAACACAAAGGGCTTTTATTATATTATACACACACACACACACATACATACATGTACACATATATATATGTTATCACAATAAAATTTTCCATTCAGTCAACAAATATTTATTGTACATGGTATATAGCAGACACTCTACGTCTTTATGGTAGTAATTAGAACCCACAATGTAGACTTGAGGAGACACAGCCATTTGTGAGACAAGTGACTCCCCCAAGAGGACAAAGAACCAGTTAGTTCAGTGGGAAAATGGGACTCTAACTCAGATCTTTAAATAAGCACATTATTCTTTTTGGTTCCCCACATCCCTCTATTATGTAATAGGAAGGCAGAGAGAAAGAATAAAAGAGAAGGAAGCCTATTGAAAGAGCTGGTGGGACAGATAAAATATTTGGATAAAAGAAAAAACAGAAGCAGAAGCTTCCACTTTCTTTCAATTAAGTCTCAGGTAAGCTCATATAGAGCTAGGAATTTTTAATTTGGGGTTTTATCCCAAATATGGCAATAGTTCTTTGAATTTAGGCAAGTCGGTTCATCTTTCTGGGACTTACTTTCTTCAAATGCAAAGGGAAGAAACTGATCTCAACAGTCCCTTTATTTCAAAAATTCTATCTCTATAATACTTGCAAAAAATTATGTTGCTTTATGTACTTTTCATTTTACCACTACTATGAAAGCAACCTACTTGATACCCCAAATTTGACATCTACTATTGCTTTACAATCCAAATTTATTTGTCTGTCTTCTCAACAAATGAGAAGATCTCTGATGACAGTTTACACTGCAAAAAAAGGCACTGAAGAAATCCCTGTTAAGTAAACAATCAAAAAACAGGTGAGGTTTTATTTTTAATATTATTTTTAAATTAGACTCATTAATATTAAAATTAAATCATTAAATTTAATGATTATAAGTAAAATTTAAGTTATTTACATGACATCTCATCATTCAATATTTTAATACATTAATGGATGTGATCAAAACATACAGTTGTCAAAAGAGAAATATAAACATAATCCTGACTCAAGAATTGACTAATATTTCTTCTTGCTGAAATATCAGATATTATTCAAAATCATATACATGTATGATGTGTGTATACATCTCCAATTTGTATATTTTTCCTTCAACACAAGTATTCTCCACTACTGTATTCTTAGAATTAGGCATTTATTTATAAAATGATTCCCAAACTATATTGTTATATAGCTTCAACATTATTCCTTATGTCAGTTGTACACCTGAAGAATAATATATACTTTCACCTGAAAACTTTAAACAAAACTTAAACTTTAAATTCGCATGCCAGTATCTTTTGACAGTTTTAAAACAGAATATTCAAATTATTTTTTACATCTTACTTTGTGCATGTGGGTCATGACGTGGTTTACAATCTTGGAAACCGTTTGGTCTATTTTTCTTTGAACTTGGTTTACAAACACTTTTGAAGGGGTTAGAGAAACACTTCTTGGCAGCCTGAGAAGAACTTGAGATAGCAAGGCTTCCTCCTCCAAGTTGAAAACATCTGCCACTGTTGAAATCATCTGGAGAGATTATGCCCATGACTTCTACTTCTTTTCCACCAATCATCACTCTGTGGCCCTCTTCAATCTTTTCAAGCTCTTTGAATTTATATGCAAGGCCTTTAAATTGAGAAGGGAGTGTGTGAATTTAATTTACTGACCCTCTAAGATGACATAATTAGTGATACCATAGTCACCTTCCCATAACTGTACAGAGTGAAAACTGTACTTTGAATGCAAACAGCCTTGTATAACCAAGGAGCAGAATGAAAACATACTTTATCATTTTGGTTAAAAAAAAACACAAAACACTAAAAAAATCAGAAGGAATAAATAATAAAGCTATAAAAATTAACCAAGCTTTAGAAAAAGCAAGGCCTTGGGGCGCCTGGGTGGCGCAGTCGGTTAAACGTCCGACTTCAGCCAGGTCATGATCTCGCGGTCCGTGAGTTCGAGCCCCGCGTCAGGCTCTGGGCTGATGGCTCGGAGCCTGGAGCCTGTTTCCGATTCTGTGTCTCCCTCTCTCTCTGCCCCTCCCCCGTTCATGCTCTGTCTCTCTCTGTCCCAAAAATAAATAAATGTTGAAAAAAAAAAAAAATTTAAAAAAAAAAAAAAGAAAAGAAAAAGCAAGGCCTTTTTTAATTATTGAAAATATGGCTGGAGTACCTGGGTGACTCCGTTGGTTAAGTGTTCGACTTCGGCTCAGGTCATGATCTCACAGTTAGTGAGTCTGAGCCTCGCATCAGGCTCTGTGCTGACAGCTCAGAGCCTGGAGCCTACTTTGGATTCTCTGTCTCCATTTCTCTCTGTCCCTTCCCCGCCCACACTCTGTATTTCTGTCTCTCTCTCTCAAAAATAAAAAAAACGTTAAAAAAAAAAAAAATCTAAAGAAAATATAGCCAAGGGTGCCCTAGCTAGCTCAGCCAGTAGAGCATGAGACTCTTGATCTCAGGGTTGTAAGCTTGAGCCCCTCGATGAGTGTAGAGATTACTTAAAAAAATAAAATCTTAGGGGCACCTGTGTGGCTCAGTCAGTTAAGCTTCTGTCTTCGGCTCAGGTCATGATCTCACAGTTCGTGAGTTCAAGCCCAGCATTGGGCTCACTGCTGTCAGTGCAGTACCTGCTTTGGATCCTCTGTCCCCCTCTCTCTCTGCCCCTCCCCCACTCCTGCTCTCTCAAAAATAAACATTCTTAAAAAATAAAATAAAATCTTAAAAAAAAAAGAAAACGTAACTCACTGTACTCACAGTTTTGCCATCTGTTGTCTGTTGAAAATCAAGCCAAGAAGAGTTTTGTAGGCTATATGGGACCTTCCCTTCTTGTGAATAAACTAGAGAAATACCATGGCATCTCTATTTCCACTTAGAAACAAGTGGAAATGTGGAAAACTAGCAATAAAAGCAACTGCTGCCACAATCAGTACTTTACTGTTCCACATGAGATAGCAAAGTAAAAATGCATTTGTGGCAAAAGGTCATTGATAGTCTAAGTTCTAGCTCTTGAATTAAAAAGTGGGGTATTTTATAATATCAAGCTTCTCTGAAGTATTAATTCAACATTTATTAAGTGTTGCCATATGCAAGGTGCTAATGAAATATAAATATGAGTAAGTCAGTCACAGTCTGCTCAAAATGAGCTCATTAACCAGATACATAGAGTGGTGGAATCTTAGATTCCTGTGCTTGCCTACATTAAGTGTACAGTTACTGGGCCATTAAAAGAGGCAAGAATTGCATACCATAAATGTTTTTAAGTCTCTAAAAATGAAATAAAAGATTGTCACATTTTAGAAAACATGATAGGACCCTTTTAAATTAGCTATAAAGTGCTACAATTCACCCTATTAAAACTGGGCTAAACCTTACAGTCTGGGCCAAACAGTAGCCAATATATCTTCTTAAATTATTTATGATAGAAAAATTTTTAATTTTAATGCTCTGATATAGGAAGAAATTACTTACCTGGTGTTCCTAAATGCAAAAGACCCATCCCTCCATTCCCCAAACTATCTCAATTCCACTGCAGTATTGACCACTCCACATCAATAAAGATTTTCATCTTCATATAGAATCCAATTACTATTCATCTGAGTTACATGTAAATGGGAGACGAGAATAAACTTAATTTTGAGGCATCTTTAGAAGTCTAACTCCAGAATCTCTCCTTTCACTTTGATCCACAGAGATGACTCTCTCAAACATCTCTGAATCTCCAGAAGACTTTCTTAAAAGTCTTGAGCTTTGTTTCCCACAACTCTTTTTTTTCTGGGTATCACGTAATGATGGTCAGATGAACTTAACCAAATTACCATGAGCTATTAGCAACTGCAGCACTCCAGTCTTTGGTTTTTTTCTTGAGGCTCTATCCCTACATTAACTATATATATATATATATTTTTTTTTAATGTTTATTTATTTTTGAGAGAGAGAGAGACAGAGTATGAGCAGGGGAAGGGCAGAGAGAGAGGGAGACACAGAATCTAAAACAGGCTCCAGGCTCCGAGCTGTCAGCACAGAGCTCAACGCGGGGCTCGAACTCACAAACTGAGATCATGACCTGAGCTGACGTTGGACACCTAACCGACTGAGCCAGCCAGGAACCCCCCTACATTAACAATATTTAAATGCTGTACATTCAATTCATTTAAAAGAAAAACTGCTTCCATTAGAGCCAATAACTTACAAAATTAACTCCAAGTTGATACACTTATTGTTATAATTAAGCAATAGAGTCTTATGTTTGGATGTTTTCATTTGGAAAGCCAATAAAATCCTCTTTATTGCTTAAAGCAGTGGTTAGATATTAGATATCACCTGGAAACCAGAGTGCCTAGGTGGCTCAGTCCGTTAAGCATCCAACTTCGGCTCAGGTCATGATCTCACGGTTCATGAGTTCGAGCCCCGGTCGAACCTAGAAACCTAAAATATATTTATGCCAGTGCCTCTCTCCACCATCCAGGCCAAATAAATCCTGCCAGGTCAGGACCTGGCACTGGTATTTTTAAAAAACACCTTAGGTGGGGCATCTGGGTGGTTCAGTTGGCTGAGCATCCAACTTCTGCTCAGGTCATGATCTCAGGAGTTCCTGAGTTCCAGCCCCACATCAGGCTTGCTATCAGCACGGAGCCTGCTTCAGATCCTCTGTCTCCTTCTCTCTCTGCCCCTCCTTCACTCGCACTCTCTCTCAAAAATAAACAAACATTTAAAAAATAAATAAATTGGGGCACCTGGGTGGCTCAGTCAGTTAAGCATCCGACTTCGGCTCAGGTCATGATCTCGCAGTTTGTTGAGTTTGAGCCCCGCGTCAGGCTCTGTGCTGACAGCTCGGAGCCTGGAGCCTGCTCCAGATTCTGTGTCTCCTTCTCTCTCTTTTTTTATAAGTGTATAAAAAAATTAAAATAAGAAATAAATAAAACAGTAGCAGAGATACAGAAATTGGCATTTCCTATGAGCATTATTACTAATAATAATAAATAAAAACACCTTAGGTGATTCTACTTGTGCAGAGTAAAAACCCACTATTTGAAACCTGATTTGCATTTTTTGCTACATGCAACTGAAAGACCATTTTATTATAAACTACACATACACAAAACCATGTATACTATGCCTTATGGGTAAGGAATATTCCAGGGTAATTTTGATAATTTTACCTCTCTAGCTGGCTTTAGAATGTAATTTCACCATATAGGTATAAACAAGTTCTCCTAAAATCTGGCCCCAATCTACCTTAACCAACAACATGGAATATGAACTGTAATTTTCTTTTTAATTCCTCTAAAAGCTGAGAATAACATATATATAATAGTTGTTCAATATTTTTATAATACAAAAGTTCTGTTGCAGATAATTCAGCTCAGCCTCCACTCATCATTCTGTCCCTGACCTTCACAGACTACATTCCTGAAACACTGAATTAGTTTTACTTCTCTGCTTTCATACCTTTGCATATACTACTCCCTCTTCTGTATGCCCCTTTCTCATACCCTACAAAACTATCCTTCAAATACTACCTTAAGCAATTACTCTTATGAAGCTTTCCCCCAGCCTCCTGGGCAGATCTAAATGGCCTATTTCCTATTGCACTGAGTACAAATTCTCAATGAAACAATTCTATTATTGCCTCCTAATTATCAATTATATTGCCTTGTCCCCACTAAACTATAAATCATATCCATTTTTGAATGTTTACTCCTAGCATAGTGCTTGGCACATAACGGTTACTGAAAACTATTAACTATGATATTATTGAATGAATGAATGAATGAATGAATGATTGAAGACAATGCCAAAAAGCATGGTTGGTGTTAAGCATTCTGAATTTGTGAGCTAACCTGTATTAGTACAAATCATGCTGGCAACATTTATATCATAACAGAAATGATAACCTCCAATTTATATGTATTAATCTAGGTCATTCCTAGCCATTACCTTTTTTTTTTCAAAATTTTATTGGATATCATTGAAATTAGATAATATTCCACTCCTGACATCAACACCTTTCTAATTTTAATCATTTAGCATTCTGGGGAGAAAAGTACACTAAGACAAACTGCTTAATCTCAGAAAAATACCAGAATAACTGTATATACCCTGACTAGCCATTTCATTTTAGAGAAAATGGATCCATGGAATGGGATTTGCTTCAGTGAGTTAGTATACATAAGACTGTCAGACTGATGAGGCACCTGAGTGGCTCAGTCGGTTGAGCGTATGACTTTGACTCAGGTCATAACCTCACGGTTTGTGGGTTCAAGCCCTGTGTCAGGCTCTGTGCTGACAGCTCAGAGCCTGGAGCCTGTTTCTGAATCTGTGTCTCCCTCTCTCTCTGCACCTCCCCTGCTCATGCTCTCTCTCTCTCTCTCTCAAAAATAATAAACACTAAAAAAATAAAAAGACTGTCAGACTGACTACTATAATTTAGTTAAAGAGCATCTTAAACTAACACTTTATAAAACCCATTTTAATTATGTAACCTCAGATATATACTAATTTTAGGCCAAATCATAAGCATTATGTAATATCACAATACCTCTTCCAATGTCTTTGCCTTCCAAATCCTTTAATGTAAATGACTTTCCTTTTACAATGAGAACAGCATCACCTTCCCACTTTTTGTGTTTTTTCTTTGAAGCCTTACACCAAACAACACTGAAATATTTAACTAGGCTATCAGGTTCTTCCTCTTCTTGTCTCTTAGGCACTGTAATTTCTTTAGGGGCTGAGTGAACTAGAACAAAAAAATAAAATAAAATAAAACCACATTATTAGAGATGACTTTAAGCAGAAAGATCATTTCAACAAAAATAAGAACATAAGAAAATTAGATGTTACTAAAAAGTATGAAAAAATATTTGGTCATACGCCTGTATTTTACAAGTTGAGAAATTCAAACATCAGATGCTAGCATTAGCATGAGTACAATGAATACAAATTCTTATCATCTCAAAGTCATACAAACTCAGTTTAAATAGAACAACACGATAATTACCACATTTTATTTTACCGCTAACATTTTAAAGCTCTGGGAACTAAAGATAAATTTTCAACATCCATGGGAAAATATCAGCTTCAAATTTTGAATTTTGGTCTTTTCCTGGGCTAGCAATATGTAGTCTAATCCTCTCGTGAAACTGGACAGTGACAGCGAACCACAGCTCCCTGTCTGCCACCAAATCATGAGTGTAAACAACCAATACACTCAAAACCATTGTTTTTCACTCTCACTATTCAATAAATTACAGGAGATAGTCAACACTTTATTACAAAACGGCTTGTGTTACATTATTTTGCCCAGGGCGCCTGTATGGCTCAGTCTTCTAAGCATCCGACTCCTGATTCCGGCTCAGGTCACGATTTCGTGAGTTGAAGCCCCATGTCAGGCTCTGTGATGACAGTGCAGAATCTGCTTGGGATTCTCACTCTCTCCCACTCTCCCTCTCAAAATGAATAAATACAACTTTTTAAAAAAATGATTTTGCCCAACTATAGGCTACTGTAAATGTTCTGAGCATGGTGAAGGTCAGCTGGGCTAAGCTATGATGACTGGTAGGTTAGTTAGGTGTATAAATGCATTTTCAACTTGCAGTATTTTCAACTTATGATGGGTTTATCAGGACATAACCCCATCACAAGTCAAGGAAGATCTGTACTCCAATCCGGCTTCCAGTCCAGTCCTCCACCAAAACTATCCTGTTAAAGGCTACTGACAAACTCCTTGCCAATAAATCCACAAGATATTTTTTTAGTCCTCATCAGAGTTCTCAAAAGCATTTGACAATGTTGACTACTTCCTCCTTGAAATACTAAACCCTATTTTTACTTAGGTTAGCTTCTCTAACACATTTCAATTTTTCCTTACTTCTCTGGTTGCTTCTTCTTGAACATCTTTGCCAGTTCATCAGACTGGAGTTCTACGTCCTCTCAATGTGCCTTTCTCCTTAAATTGATACTACCACTGCATAAACCTGTATTTTTTTTCTCTAGCCCAGATCATGATTGTAGTTCTGTATATCTGTACATAACTGCCCCTCAGACCAATCTACATGAACATCTCATCAGGCCCACTTGTCTTCTCTCCAAAAATTGCTTCTCCTGCAGTTTTCTCATTTCTCAGTAAGGGTACCACCACCCTGATTCATGCCAAAAAGTTGGAAATCATCCTTGACATCCTTTATTCTCAGTTCCACAGCCAATCAACCACAAATCCAGGTGATTCTAGATCCCACATGGCTCTCAAAGCTGTGTACTGTTTGCTTTCTCCATAACCTCTACTCTTCAAAGCACCATCTCTGATCTGGACTATTGTAGGATCTTCCCAACAGGCCTCCTGAGATGTCTTGCCACCTCTACTCCCTAAAGCCATTTTCTGTATTTACTATATTTATCTATTTTTAAATGTAGATCTCATTAAGTATCCTTCTTGCTTAAAATCCATTAGTCTTAATGGTCTCTAAGAAAACATGTTACTTCTAACCTTCTACCTCTTCCTCCAACATGCTATTCCAAATTAACTTCTATTCACCCAGTCATAGACTTTAAATTTCCTGACCACCAAGCTAGATAGATCTTGCTTTATTATTTCAACATTATCTCAGCAATTAATTATGTGACAGATTACTTCCCCACTAAACTATGAAGTCCTGAGAGGAAGGGTCTATTTTGATCTTGCTCATCACCATATGCCCAGAATAATAGGTACTTTTGAAAACTGCCATTTTGAATCAAAGTGCATTTGACTTCATACTTATAAAAATATTAAGAGAGCATTATCTTAAAATTAATTTTCATGTGAAAGTAGCTTTAGGAATTAACTTTGAACTCCTCTCCATTATTGACCATTTTAATTTTCATTTGTATAAGTTGTTACCTTCAGGATTATTTTCCAAGTAAACTTTATAACAAAGATTTGATTCCTTGGTCACTTTTTTATGAATCCTATTTTACAGATTACAGCTTTTGCAAACATTAGTTTTTATAACCATAATTTCTACCAAATGCAGTTTTGCTAAGTTGGATTTTGATTATCTAAATATTACTAAAACTGTATTACTCCATCAATTTTTTAGTCAAGAAAATTTACCAGGTTTTAGATAACTAGTAGTTGTCATTTATTGATTTTTTTTTTTTTTTTTTTTTTTTTTACCAACCTTGATTTTCCCCAGATAAAGTTTGGAGGTTTTTAGGATTAAGAAAAAAGACAGGATACTTGATCAGTTTTTGAACTCCAAAAAATTTTGTGGTGTGCAATTTTAGTTTTGTTTTTGTATTATTTCTACCAGTAGTAGTCAATGTACATTGAATGAAAGACTAATAATACCATTCTGCATTTTTTAAACTTGCTCTTATCTTTTATTACATTATCCAAGAAAATGTGATTCCACAGGATTGCAGTAAAACAAAGGTGAAAAGTATGTCTTCATCCAAATCAAATACCCGGTTGTACTCCCAGAGCCTAAAGAGTTGACTTGTGTCCAAGACCCTTCCTGCACCAAGAAAAAAATGAATAGATAATAAACTGAGAATTCAGAAATTACTTATAATTAACTTTGAAATATCAGAAGATTCTCAGATATACCCTTTCTTTTGCAGAACAGTAGGAGGAAGACAAGAGTATGAACCAATCTGATGGGGTCTGAATTTTGAGACCCTGGACAAGCTATTTCCCATTCTATGCCAGTTCATGAATCTGTAAATGAATGTAATACTAGTACCTCCCTCACAGATTTTTTTGTGGGCATTAGATTAGCTAACATATGTAAAACACTTAGAACAGTACTTAACATGTAATACATACTACCTATTAACTACCATCATCATCATCATCTTGTCTTTGTCCCTTTCCCATTTAGTCCCATTTTAAATACAGGTCATTAAGGCAGGAAAGAGAGAAATTCCAAAAAGAAGAATAAAGATATTGGGAATTAAACACATAAGGAACAAAACCTCCTACATCTAGACTATTTGTAATACATAAAATACTAATTTGCTACGTTCCAGACTAATCACCCCCAACAATTCCACTCTAACTATAATTTTTATTTCTAAACTTGATCTGATCTATTTCCACCTTGACCCAATAATGTACTTTACAAATCAAGACCAAAAACAGTTGCATAAACAAAAGACTTGAATGCCTATAAGCCAGATTCACAAGGTAAGCATGATGCTTAAAACCATGCTTTGATAAAAGAGGAAGAGGGAGATATTGTCATTTTAATATTGATAGTGAACATTATCATCTAAATGATTCCTAAGCACAGTTACTCTATAATTGGATGGCTTAGTTATACATTTCATACACCCAAGTCTCTATTCCTTTTCTTTCAAAAATTCCAAATACAGTTTCAATAGAGCAAATGAAATTTAAAATGTCTCATACAATCAAATTCAACAAAGAATATAAATACTCTCCCAGATTATATTTTTTGAGTTTTAAAATTACCAAAACCTACCAGAATTTTTAATATAATTAACATATAACTGCAATATAAATTTAAGGTTTGAAACAGTTTTATTACACTAAAAAATTTACAATCATTAATATACAAGTTCCTCTGAACCAGTAATCATCCAGTTTTCTTTAATAAGAGAGATTTAATATCATCTAAATATCATTATGTATAAAATAAACCCAGAAGATATTTCTTTGCATTAAATATCATTTTCAGAATACTTTATGAGCATGACAGGGACTATACATTTCATCACATTTCTCAATACTCTTATCAAAGCATATATGCAGTAGAGGCTAAAATAGAAAAAAAAAACAAAAACAAATAAAACTACAATATTCCCAGATATCAAAACTACATGCTCAGCATTTTTCTGCTCAGCATTTTAAATTCATCTAAATATAAGAAAAGTTACGAATTTCAACTCTGACATTCCAATCATTGAGCATGCAAAAAAATTAAAAAAAAAAAAAAAAAAAAAAAAAAGAAACCCATACCCTATTGATGAAAGTGTAAGATGATACAATCACTTTGGGAAAAGGTCTGGCAGTTTCTTAAAAACTTAAACATATAGGTCTTCCCTAATCCAGCATCATGTCTACTAGAAATTTATACAATACTCAGAATCTTTATACATAATAGCCAAAATCTGGAAATAGGCCAAAAGTCCATCAAAAAATAATGGATACACAAACTGAGGTATACTTCTACAATGGAATACTACTCAACAACAAAAAGTAATGAGCTACTGATAAGAGGATGAATGAACACGGATATTAAAAACATTAAGATAGGTGCAAGAAACAAAGGGAACATAGTATATGAGTCCAATTATATAAAGTTCTAGAACAAGCAAAACTTATCTATGATTTTTGAAAAATTAGAACAATTGCCTGATGTGCCAAGGGACTGATCAGGAAAGGGGAAGAGAGAACTTTCTGGGGTGAGAATAATGTTCTAAATCTTGATAGGGATATAAGCTACACAGGTGGAGTCACCTGTCAAAACTCATCATTTAAAACTTGTATATTTCACTGTTTGCAAATCTTACCCAACACACACACACACACACACACACACACACACACACAAATATTGAATTCCATTTCACAATACTTATGCTTAATTGTTTAATGGGAAAGTATTCTAAATAATTCTCCAACGTTTTAAATAGCTGTTTTATTTTATAATTTTTTAACATCTTTTTTTAAGGTTATTTATTTTGAGACAGAGAGGGAGGGAGCGCAAGTATGAGCCAGTGGGAGAGGGGCAGAAAGAGAGGGAGAGAATCCCAAGTAGGTTCAGCACTATCAGCGCAGAGTCGACACAGGGCTCAATCTCATGAACTGTGAGATCATGACCTGAGCTGAAAAGAGTTGGACGCTTAAACAACTGAGCCACCCAGGCACCCCATCGTTTTATTTTTAAAAATGAACTGATGGATGGATACACGATAAAGCAAATACGGCAAAACAATAATCACAGAATTTAGGTGGCAGGCATATAAAGGTTTACTGCAAAATGCTTTTAACTTTTCCTATTTGAAGAGTTTCTTAATCTTTTTAACGAGGTGAATTCACACATAATTTTAAGACATTAAAGATCTACTAACAAAGTGTAAGTCTAATGATATATCTCTTTTAATTTAAATTTTGGGGCTAACTTTGGGTGGTAATTTTATTTTAATTTATATGGCTTTCCACTACTTACGAAGCAACTGAACACTAAAAATGATATAAATTCAAATTATACCTACTAGTTTTAATCAATTTAAAAAATATATAAAAATATACTGAGTCAATTTCTCAAAATCATATGCAAACATTTAATATGACTGTTAACATTTAATTAGATTGTATATCTTAAGAACTCACTTTTTTGTATTTAAGTATTACAACCATATTTCATCTAATTATTTTTACATATTTACAATCAAATTCACCATCAAATACTTAACTGATTTTGAGAATTTGTGGATCTTAACATCTAAAAAAAAATATATTATGACATTTAGACATGGTACATTTAGTATCCACTATAAACACAATTATTTAAATAAATGTATTTCAATTGCGCCCCATCCAAAAAATTTTATCTCAGTAGTACTGAATTCTTTGTCTTATGACACATAAAGAGTACACAAATCAGTACAATGTATCACCCTGTATTTAAAAGATATGTATTAACAAAGCATTTAACCACCATCATCTACAGTATATATTAAATACAATATGTCACATTCTAAATTATTTACATGTCTATTTAAAATTTGACATTACTCTAAAAGAAGGCACATGGAAATAATTCATAGTCTAAACATTTTCACATAAATAATGATGCAACAGGGTAGAATGAAATCTTTCAAAAATGAAATAACACTCAATGTCTCATACAAAAAAAGCCAAGTACTTAATGTGAAATTTTTAAGAAATCTAATGGTATTTTTAGAAATGAAAAGAGCTTTGTTAAGTTTTTCAGGATGCCATTATAAATCATACCTAGTTTAGAAAAATCAAGTTGTAAAAGTAACAATGTATCATTTAAGTTCATGTGGATAAGATACAAAGGTGGCAAAAATAACCTGTTATCCAAATTACTAATATACTCAATGAAAGGATATTTTGACTTAGCTTATTTTTCAAATTTAATATGCTTTTACAGAATCAAGTCTACATTTTAAAAATAAAATCACTCTTACCTATGTTTTTCAGCATTACATTTCATAGGTAAAGTTCATGGCATTTAAATTTTTGCAAATTACAATTAAACAAGATTGACTCAGAAAAACGCTGCAGTAAACTCACTGCAATGAGTACAATTCTGGTGTTTAAATGTATATAAAAATAAAGTTTTTTCTTCTACGCAGTCCCTAAATTCTAAGGAGTCTGTCACCTGACACAACCAAAGAAACAACAATCTTGAACAATGCTGAAGGAAAATATGACTGTAGAAGACTATTACAGGCAGCAAAAAAACTTTCAAGGGCAATTTTGTATATTAATTTGTTACCTACCACAGTGATTTTAGAACCTAACCACACACAAAAATAAATGTGTTGCACTTTTTTGAACACAAAACTCTCCTAGAAAACATCTCACAAATTTAATGTTGCACAGAGCAGAGTCTGGAAAACTGATCTGGCTGCACAAAGTCAACATTCAAATTGAACATTAACATCAATTCTGAGTAGCAGCATGCTAAGATTATAATATGAATTACATTACATATGGTAATATGCTTCCAATAATTTCAAAAAGTTAAAACTGACTACTTCAAGGATGTACTTATTAAAATTATATTGTAAAAACATTAAATTAGAATTATAAGATTCTAATCTCTTGAGTCCAGTTTAGACTTAAAGAAAAATCACAGCATAAAGATGGAAGTACTGAAAAGAGGTATCATATTATACATGCAAGGCATTTTCATAATAAAATATTTAATTCTAATAGCAGACATAAAATGCTGATGAAATTAAGCAATCTACAAACTAAAATAGTACCAGGAGAGGTTTTTTTAATTCTATTTCAATAGCCATAACCTAAATTCTGGATTTAATTTCCTCTCACTAAATGCCCAACCCACAAATGCTATTATAATGCTAACTCAGATAGCTAATTTATATCCCTCTAATTAAAAGCATTCAATGACTACTTATTGTGCATTCAACTGTGATTATTTAAAAACAGCATTCAGTGTCATCCATAATCTGGCACCAATCAACTTCCAAACTAATGTCCCTCAATTCACCTTCACCCACCTCCTCTTTTCAGCAAAATTTTTTTGAGAATCTAGTATGATTTAGGCATCAAGCTACATTCCAAATACTCTGTTCTAGTGGTTCTCAAACTTTAGCTTCCATCAGAATCTCTAGAGGGTTTATTATAACAGATTTCTGGATTCACCTCCAGAGTTTCTGATTCAAAAGGAAATGGATTTACATTTCTAACAAAGTTCTCAAGTGGTGGCAATGTTGCTGGTCAACGCTACTCTTGGTGAACCATTACTCTACTCCAAAGGCAACAAACTGGAAGCCCAGTGGCCGAATGAGGCCCACTCACATGTTTTGTCTATGTAGTTTTTAAAACATTTTAAATTATTTGCAAACATTTTTAAGTTGAAAATCTTCACACAAAAATGCAGATTTCTGGAGTACTGCATGTAAAACTTTTGCTGGAGCTAATTGTAGCTATTCATTTAATCCTAGTCTAGGTAACTAAGTCCTAATTGGCCCTCTCTGTATCCACTTAAAATCACCTGGCCTACCACTGTGCTTGTATTCCCTGATTCACTTCTCCCCATTCTCTAAACCTTTTCCCATGTTGTTCATTCTGACTTAAACATCCTTTTTCCGCTGTAATGAAATACTGAAATTCCACCTACCCATTTCTAAAGATTGGCTTAAAAATCCTTCCTCAACAAAGCACCAGCAAAAATATACATATTAAAAATTTCACTTAAATTTAAAATGTGCTTTCAGAATTGGGATTTTATTTCTGTAAATACTAAAATAGCAGTATTTACAATAATATATATTAAATCATAACTATTTTTTGCTATTTCTATGTAAAATTTTAATTTTGTTCAACTTTTTTACTGTGAAATAAATCTTTTTCAGAATAAGATATGAAAAATGATTACGACATTAAATCTTATAGCCAAAATATATAATAAGTCCAGACAGAGAACAATCTTATTTTGCTGGACAAAAAAGGGAAGAAGGCTAGGGGTAACTGATAGAAGTCCCCTGATTTCATAACCTATGAATCTTTAAAAGCAATTTTAATGAAATAAATACTTCTATAATTTTTTCATATGGAATATATTTTAGTGGATTTTTACTTCTATGGAGTAGCAGGGGAGAAACCTACAGAGAAATGAAAACTGAATGCTGGCCTTTGCTCTGCCATAAACAGCTCTGTTACACCAAGTCACTGAGTTCTCCAATGGACCTCAGTTTCGTATCTCTAAACTGAAGAGGTGGAAAAAAGTGATTTCCAAATACCTTCCCTCTCTAAAATTCTATCACTTCTTCAAAACACAGGAAAGCATAAAAATCAATGTCATACAGACAAGCTTCTCTTATCAGGCCTGTACTGTTTCTAAATTAGACGGACTTAAAAACCTTGAACTACAGCTTTCAAAGCTCTAATTTAAAATGCTGAAGACTCAGAACTTTGAAAGAATACGTTTGTATATCTTTTTCATGTATGTTCTATTTTAATGATCAAAATAAGACATCTTTTGTAAGGCCATCAATTAAACTTCTTAGAAAAAAAAATGAAGACAAAAAATATATAACCATGCCAACCAATGCATACGTTTTAATATATCTCAAAAGAAAATTAAATAATTGGATAATGTCAAAAAAAAAGGCTTTTTCACAATTGAGACTAACAACACTTTTTAAGAGTATATGTATCCTGTTTAGGATATTACCAAATGAAAGTAATTTGGCCAAAATTAAAATTATCAAATTGCAAGATTAAAAAAAAAATATTAGAGACTATTACATTCAGGCAGATCATGCCGTAAGCGAACTGCTTTCAACTTCTCCACTTCAATTTTTGCTCTTAGCAGCTCTTCCTCTAGCTGCTGCCTTCTTTTCAATCCATCCCTCTTCTCCTGAACGTACAATCCAAAATTTTTTTGATTTTCTAAAATTATCTGATGCTCTTCTTTCAGCATTTGCAGAATCTGAGGGTCATACCCTAACTGTGACCTAAAGTGTTCTCCACGCTCATGCCGAAAAAAATCATCTCTCCTTGGGATAGAAGATGGAGACGAGGTCATTCTCATGTCAACAGAGGAAAGTGACGGCGACAAAGATCTTTCCATAACATGTACTAATTCATGGTCTTCTCTTTGCTCTAAAATATCACTCTGTTGAGAATTTAAAACCAGTGGAGGAGGGGGCTTAATGTCTTCTTCTTGCTTCACCTCCACTGTAATAGCAACTGGATGGTGATCCAACATTACCTGTAGTGAACTCGTACCAGCCTGTGCTTCCTCATCCAAGTTTGCACTACAGCACACAAAAAAGCATTAAATGTAAATCAAATGAAGACAAGAGCATATTTATAGCATCATTTCATAATTAGTATACATCAAATTGTCAAGCTTTAGAGCTATAAAGAAAATTGTGAAACAAAAAAATTTAATCCTTGAAATTTAAAATGACTAAATTTAAAATTTCAATAATATATACATACAGCTCTCACTGCATCGTTAACTTTAAAATCAAGCTCTTAAAAGGACAAAAAATTGCAAATACTACCTAAGGCCAATGAGGTAAATAAAAAAGAAAGGCCTTTCTTAATGCTCTCAAAGAGATACCACATGTTCCCACAAGCCCGACGTTCTTAAATGGAATAAAGGGACATTTACCGCACTTTGGGCCTTGCTATTCCCACACCTTAGCCCTAGATCCCCTGCTCCTGCTCTCCTGGGCTGATCTAAAAATCACCAAGGTCCATGATTTCTAGGATAGAAGACCATAGATAGGAGGTACTGTCCTCCTATAGGATTTCTATATCTGTCCAAAAAAAACAAAAAAAACAAAATCAAGTTTTTGTATGGCTTTGGGTATGCCCAACTATCAGAATGTTATCCTAACTATACAATTTTAGATACCATGGTGTTTATTCTTTACAGATCCTAAACCACATGACTCCGTTGGCCTTTCAGTCTTTCAACCATTGGTCAGATAAAGTTCACAGGGAAAGGTTTCATATCCACTACTGTATCCCCAGCAGAGCATAATACTGTACTTGGAACCTAACAGGTATTTATCACATGTTGAATGATTAAACAAAAGGCATTTTTAATGAAGTATTTTTAAATGGCTTATATACTATATACTGAAAGTCTGTTAAATTTACATGTAACTTTCATAAAATACACACTTCTATCAGATAAAACTAGTTTTAGCATAATTTAAACTGTGACATAACAATATTTGTTATGACATAAAACACAATGTATCTAAAAATTCTACTTTTTCAACAAACAAATTTCATGAGTAACATGAAGCTACTGATTTAAGAATATGTAATTTTTTTCTTGGGTTTTTTTAAATTTATGCTTCTGCCTAACTTAAAATAAGTTATAGAGGGGAAAGGGAGTATTGGACCATTAATGAAAAAAACACTACATTCAACATTATTTAGAGAACACTTTCCAAATGATAAATAAGTAACATAGTTAAGAATGCACTCTACATGGATGATTAAAATGCTGGAATAAGTTCAAGTAGAACATGAGGAACAAAATTAAAACTCTCCATATGTCACTTACTAATGAAATTAAATTGCCAGAAATTATCAGATATTTAAGAGATACAAATGAAATAATAAGATACATAGTATGTTATGAAAAATTTGTAGATTATATAAATTCCTTACTTTTCATTCTCTTTGTCATCTTACGATTTTCAAAAGTAAAACAATACAATATCAATGTAATTCAAAGTAGTAAGTCTTCCCTTTATTAACTCTAAAACCTAGCAAGGAGGAAGGTTAAAACTACAGACAAAAATGAAACTTTTAAAAACCCACATAATTGCTATTCCAAATTAGTATGTATAAAGGAGTATAAGAACCACTATTATATACAGACATTACACTCCCATGTAAATTTTAAAATGTTTTTATCAAAAATATTCATTTTTCATTGAAATATTACAAGTAAGCATAACGAAGTAAAAAATAAAAAATGTTTTAGAGAAGGTCACAAATATTATAAGCAGAAGGACTTCTAAAATTTATGAATTTTGAAGGTCAAATAGACTGCAAAAACACAAAATATAATCTGATATTAGAGAAAAGTAAAAATAAAGACATATATCAATGTGTTATAGAGGTAGCCTTACAAAACGGGTATGTATCTTTAAATATGTTAAATATAAGCAGTAATATTTACCTTATTAAGAATGGGAGAGTTTGGTGAGACTAACAGGCATATTTTATACTAAAGCATAACTAAGATTATAGATTATAAACTTCTGAGAATTATGAATATTCAAGATGATGTCAAATCAAGTAAAAGCACATTAAATATACAAATATGTTAAATAAAAATGTGAATACAGAGAAAATGGCAATGTGCACACTGACACAAGCACTTAAAAGGCTTATTTCTAATAATAAATTCTTCCCTTTAATATATGAAAAGTTGTTCTTGTTTAAATAGTGGGTTTTGTAATGTATAAATTAACAAATTCATTTATCAGAGCAATGTTGTTATCCCAAAAGATTGACTGTATGTTCACAAATAGTCATAATGTAAACAGATACTTGTATATTACTTCTCTTCTATACTCACTATATTTTTAAAATACACCACTAATTAAAACTACAGTTTATATATGTAGTTTTCAAATTACAAAAGCCTATACTTAATACCCAAAAGGTAGTTTTATACCTGTAACACGAAAGCCACTTTGAGGGGGCAGGGGGGTGGTTAATAAGCAGTACAGTATAAAAGTCTTACTGTGGAGTTTTTTGGACACCCAGCAAATTAGGATTTAATCATTTCTCTTCACAGAGAACATTTTAAGCACTGATGAATTAATACACTGTGTATCCAAGTTCCAGATTCCCCCTGATTTTTTTTTTTTACTATGTTATCTTAACCCAGAAATAAGCAGTGTATGATAAGAAGCTGGTCTCAAAAAAACTACCCTAATAAATTATAAAAATAACAAGTTTGGTTAAAAAGTTTTTCTCCCCTGTTTCTCTCCTAACTTCAAAAGGATTTCACAGGTAATCAATAATTTAGCTTATATAATGACTCTTCCACCAAGAAGAAAGCACTGTAAATCTTTGTTTGAAATGTCCCTCAACTCACAAGTTTACAATTTGTTTAAATAACCCTAAATGGTTCAGAAGAATGCAGCTGCCATTTTTATCTTTTGTCAGGGGTTAAAATTTGAATTAGTAATAAGATAACAGTTTTGAACATTCCCAGTTATTCCCAGACCATAAATTTAACCAAACAACTGTTTCTAACCCTGTAAGAACTTAGTTGCTTACTCATATATTAAAATTCATAGTTTATATCTTTGCAAAATAGGAGTGCTTACCCTTCTTTCCTATATGATTCAAGATCAAAGTGAAACTACATCATTAATGAACAAAAACAACAAAAACTTTTAATTTTATTAAGTAATCTGAATCCCTAATTAGGCATTAACTCCTTGTATTTATCTTTCTTATTTTGAATATGTTGGAAAATAATTTAAACTCTCTTAGTATATACAATCATGCCATTAATAAATTTACTTAATTTTTTATTTTAGGCTTTTAGCTCAATTAATATTCACTAAGTGTAGACAGTAATAATTCATTAAAAAACAAGGGTTCTTCCATTTCTCCTGAAACTGCTAACTTTACATAAAATTGAAAATTCCAATGAAATATAATCTTAAATAAGAAAAAGATATCTCTCAGAAGCTAATTAGCAATTTAAATTTTAAGCTTAAAAAGTTTATGAGGTTATGTTACAAATTTCATCCCATTTATTACTCCCTAACCTTTACTTTTAGAAACTATAGAGAGAGGGAAGGGGGAGGGGAAGACAATAAAAAGTGGCTTAAATCAAATGCAGCAGAAAAATTCCTTATAGCCTCACTTTTCTTTTTTAAGAAAGCAAAACAAAGACACTATTCATTGCTCCCGTAGTGGGGATGCTTACTATGCATATCTCTATCACAACTAAGCCAGAGCCCAATAGATAGGAGGCGCCATAATTTTCCACAAGAAAATAAAATAAAGCTTACCTTTGAATGTGGTTCCTGTCTCTTACCAGGCAAAAACTGGAAATCTGGGGAATCATCTCCATAACTTTCTTGGTTGGCTCAGAAATATTGCTTTTAAAATCTGATTGGGTCTCTTTTTGCTGCAATAGCTCCTGTTTGGCATATTCTTTGAGCCTTTTGTAAAGGGTGCGTAGGCCCTGGGCTGTTCGAGGAGGGCGATCTACTCCAATTGCATTATAGTTTACTGCTATGATATCCCAACATCTATTCTTTTCCACTATTACTGAATGTTTATTAGTGTGTTCTTCGAGAATTTTAACATATGGCTTCACAAGCTTTAGCAAATCAAGCTTTTCAGATAAGGTAAAATTGGAAGATCTAGCCTTTCCTACCATTGTTCTTTTCAAATTAAGTAGGCAGTTTCTGAAACCACCATGCAGCCTTCAGCTCTGCTCAGCTCTTTTCACAAACAGAAAAAGATCAGGCTTAACTAGGCTAGCCTCATTTAGGCCCACGCCTACAGGGGAGGGTTTATTAAAATTCCTCCAGCTTAAGCTGACGCAGGTTCAGGAAATCTGCTTAAGCCAAGCCTGACCTACATAAAGCTTCTCACTGAAGAAGACAGGAAGGCACAAGCAAAACACACTTGTGTATAAAGAGAACAGCTCGAGATAGGATTTAATACACAAAGGTCTAGAGATAAACAGGGAACACAGCTAAAAATTAGCTAATTTAGTGAGAATATCGTATTTCCACACATGTATGCCTAGCTGATAGACTGAAACTGCATTGCAGTACCACTTTAATAAAAACAAAAGAGGAACTGTTTTGTGCTATTTGTTTACAAATCCAGTAGACAGGGAAATGAAAAACTAAAGATGAGTGATGAATGTAGTGATTCCTAACAGAGCCCCTAATCACTGTTTTCTGAGCTGCTGTTCTCTTACAAAATCTGCATAATGCTGGTCCTGCTGTCAATCAGGAATTGCATATCCTCTAGCTAGTTAGGTTACACCCAGACTCAGACTTCACAGTAAAGCTAAGCTTCTCCTTCATTTACAGTCTACAATAGCCACTACATTTTTTTCAGTTACTTATGAAAAAATTTTTGTTGAACATTAAATCTAAAAAACACTTAAAAATTATATGTTTAAAGCAATGGATTATTCTAGCTGTAACTTATGTGAATATGCTAGCCTGCTTTATCATGTGTAAAAAAACACCATTCACAGTGAGAACAGAATAATCATGCCTGAAGACCGCACACAACAAAATGGCATTTGCTATTATTACAGAGTAGGATTTTTATTTAGCTATATTCATATAATTTGGACTATTTAAAAACGAGACACCAGGAGGCGCTTTGGGTGGCTCAGACAGTTAAGCGTCTCACTCGATTTAATTTCAGTTCAGGTCATGATCCCACGGTTCGTGGGATCAAGCCCTGAGTCTGACTCTGCACTGGAAGTTCAGAGCCTGCTTGGGATTCTCTCTCTCTGCCCCTCCCCCACCTGCAGTATCTCTCTCTGGCTCTCAAATAAACATTAAAAAAGAGAGAGAGAGAGAGAGACTTCAGACTCAAAATAGAGTCACTTATGCTAAGTCCCATGTCACCTAATTGCAACTTAATTACACTTTTGGCTCTTCTAAAAACGGGATTTTAAACCAATCAAGAACTATGTGATCAGCACTAGTGAGGCAATCTGCCTGACAGACCCCTGCCAGACCCTTAAGGAAAATGAACACAACCAATCCACTTTTTCCTAGGATAATTTCCTTGTTCACACTCACTTCTGCCTATGAAAGTCATTCATTTTGTATAGTTCCTCAGAGTTCTCTTCTGTCTGTTAAATGGGATGCTAATTCATAAATCATTGAATAAAATCAATAAGACCTTCAAAACTTATTCAATTGAATGTTGTTTTTTTAACAAATGTAAACAGCTAGTCTAGCCATTTGCAAGGCCACCAGGTGGAGTTTAGAATGTACTTTCTAATCCCTGTCAGAAAACATAATAAATGTATGCATAACAATTTTAACAATGTAACATAAACAAGGTAAAAAAAAAAAAAAAAAGCCTAGTTTCCCTTCATATACAAGTATAGGGGCTAAGGGCAAGCTGCTCCAAAAATGGGCCACTTTGGATGAAGACTGTTTTGACTTAAAAGCAATCAAAACTCAGCAGATTCAGGAAAAGCTCTTAACCTCCCCCTCAACTGCCTAAATTTACATTGAAAAGGAGAACCTGTACCAAGAAGAAAAGCTACTAACAGATTGTTCCTTACTTAAGAAAGGTATCTACAGTAACAGGGCAACCTTTGTTTTCCATACATATACTCTTACCTTCCTGCTAAAGGTCTTCCTCCTCTTTGTTTCCCCAGACCACTAAACCCCCTCCTTAGCTCAGGATGTTATATAAGTCTCAATTTCCCTGTCTTTGAAATCTCATGTCTGTGTGGATTCCCCGTATGCATAAAACTAAATTTGATTTTCTCCTGCTAATCTATCTCCTGTCAATTTAATTCTTAGTCCAGTGAAAAAGACCTAAAGGGCAGAAGATATTTATTCCTCCCTAACATAGCCGTTAGGCAGTTTTATTGCTCAGTAAATTGCAGAAAATAGAAATGCAAATGATATTTGTCCACAGAGATGCAAACTAAAAACTGACCTACCTAACAACCTGATCAAAGGAACTCAAAGGAAACCCAAGAATACAGGATATATGCCGTCTTTAGATAATAAACTTAGTTAATTTCAGAAGAAATAACTGGCGATGTATTAAAAAATGAAATGCTGGGGCACCCGGGTGGCTCAGTCGGTTAGAGTGTCCGACTTCAGCTCAGGTCATAATCTCACGGTTCGGTTCTTGAGTTCAAGCCCTACACTGGGCTCCCTGCTGTCAGCACAGAGCCCTCTTCAGATCCTGTTACCCCTCTCTCTAACCATTCCACGCTCATACTCTCTCAAAAATAAACAAACATTAAAAATTTTTAATAAAAAATGAAATACTAATAAAAATACGAAAAATCAATAAATCTCATAAAATTATTTCAAAAAATGTATACTAAAAATAATTTTCATCCACAAGACTGGCAAAATTCTTAAAGATTGAAAATGTCAAGTAGACGATGGTGCAGGGCAAAGGGTTCTCTTTGGTACTATCATGGGAGTGTAAAACAGCATTCTGGATGGCAGTGTGAGAGTATTAATATTTCACATGTGTAAAACCTTCTAAAATTGCAGTAATCTTACTTCTCAGAATCTAACTTAGAAAAAATATTCAAATACAGGGAAGAATAAACCATTCCCTGTAATAGTATACTGTTGGAAGCAATCTAAGGGCATTTCAGGTGGGGACAATTAAAATCACTAGAATAGGGGCGCCTGGTGGCATAGTTGGGAAAGCATCCAACTCTTGATTTAGGCTCAGGTCATGATCTTGCAGTTCGTGCGTTTAGACACCACATTAGGGTCTGTGCCTGACAGCATGGAGCCTACCTGGAATTCTCTCTCTGCTCCTCCCCACCCACCTTTCTCTCAAAATAAATAAAATTTAAAAAAAATTTTTTTTTAATCACTAGAATACATCCATAACTCTAGGCAGCACTAAAATAAAAGAGGCAGATTTTTATGTATTGACACAGAATAAGCTCCAAGATATATGGTAGGTGAAATGAGCAAGTAAAAGAAAAATACATACTATATAATCCCATTATGTTTACCAAAAACAACCAAAGCTAAATAACTGTAGATACAGAAAAAATATACACAGGAACAAAATATGTAGGCAGGCATAAACACATGTATGAAAACATACTCCCAAAAGGTCTAGAACTCCACTGTCCAATACAGTAATGTTAAGAAAAGAAAACCACAGGCCCTAATGGTATCACTTTGACTGAGTTCCCAAACTGGGGCTTAATACCCAAACTTAACTGCAGTTTCAACCTCCCCCCAGAAATGTGGCCTTAACCAGTCAGTCAGGAAATTTTTCTTTCCACCAGTGCCAATGACTCTGTCATCTGGGTCCTCTCTCCCTCAAAGAAAGATGAGGTACTCTGCATGGTAAGACCCCTCCCCTAGAAAACAACCTTGTCAATCCTTTTCTTTCGCTAATAACTTTCTTAACCCTCCTTCCTTCCTTCTATAAAAACCTTTCATTTTAGGGGCGCCTGGGTGGCGCAGTCGGTTGGGCGTCCGACTTCAGCCAGGTCACGATCTCGCGGTCCGGGAGTTCGAGCCCCTCGTCAGGCTCTGGGCTGATGGCTCGGAGCCTGGAGCCTGGAGCCTGTTTCCGATTCTGTGTCTCCCTCTCTCTCTGCCCCTCCCCCGTTCATGCTCTGTCTCTCTCTGTCCCAAAAATAAATAAACGTAGAAAAAAAAAATTAAAACAAAAAAAACTTTCATTTTATACAACTCTTTGGAGTGCCTCTCTACTAGCTAGAGGAGGTGGGGCCCAATGCATGAATTCTTTAATAAAACCAATTAGATCTTCAAACTTACTTGGCCTGATTATTTAGCAGTAGCCATGAATCATGTGTGGCTACTGAGCATTTTAAATGTTGTTAATGGAACCGAGAAAGTGAATTTTAAATTTTATTGAATTTTAATTTAAAGTTAAAAAATTTAAATTGAAGAAACATATTTTTTCCATGAAATACAACTTTACTGTTTTGGTAGGATTACATACCTTTTGATCCCATATACTACTATTTCTAACATTACTGACAAGAACAACCCCCTTGACCAAACTTTAGTCAGGCTCCTCTGAGCCCTCTTCTCAACTACGCTTTGGCCTTGGCAGCCTGCCAGGCCCAGATTTGGCAAGAATCTCTCCACTCTTGATACCTAACCAAATTCTTCATACCTTCACCCCGATCCTAACCAAGTTCCTCTCAGTAATTTTTCATTCACTCACTTCTATATCCTGCCCCTTGGCTATAAATCCCTGTTGTGTTGGGAGTTCGATTCAATCTCTACCCTCTACTGCAATAGTTTTGAGTAAAGTCTTCTTGCTTATTTTACTTTTCCAATACAATTTTTCTTTGACATTACACATAATCACATCACCAGTGTAGACAATGTTTCTTTCTTTTTTTTTGTTTAAAGTAATCTCTACACCTAATAAAGGGCTTAAACTCACAAACCTGAGGGTCAAGAGTCACATGCTCTATCAACTGAGCCACCCAGGGCCCTTCCACCAGTGTATTCAATCTTAACAAATCGATTACGTTTGAATGATTTTTTTCTATGCACTGATGTAACATTTAATGGACTTGTTTGAATATTTTATGCAGACAGTACAAATTACAGTGATATCCTGTGTAACTGCAATTGATTACTGTCCTGAAATATTTATTACAGTTTTAATTGCATTATAATTAAACTCTTTTTCTAGCCAAAAACATTTAAGAATGGACAAATTTTTTTTTTTAATGTTTATTTATTTTTGAGAGACAGAAACAGACAGAGCACAAGCATGGGAGGAGCAGAGAGAGAGGGAGACACAGAATCCAAAACAGGCTCCAGGCTCTGAGCTGTCAGCACAGAGCCCAGTGCGGGGCTCGAACCCACAAACTGTGAGATCATGACCTGAGTTGAAGCCAGACGCTCAACCAACTGAGCCACCCAGGCACCCCAAGAATGGATAAATTTTTTAATATAAAAAGAATATACACTACTGATGCAGAATCAAGTGGACATGCAGAAGCTAGTACTCTCACTGCAACAATGAAGAATAAAGACTGGATTAAGGCACATCACAAATTTCACAATAAACACTAAATACAATTTGATACAAGAGAACAGAAATAAGCTGTTCATTGTGTAAAAAAATTTTAGATTATAAACCAGACAATACTATGTGACACTGTCAACAAATACATAGTAAATCTAACAAGAAATTTCCTCTCAACAAACAAAAATGAAGTTTAATCATCTAAAAAAAGAATTAAATATCCAGAAACATTTTTAAATAATATATAACAAGGTGTGAGCTTGTCACTTTGGCCAGCCATAAAATGGCTTGGTTTCTTGCACAAAAAAGGAAAACAATTTCTAGATGAAGAGCTGGTGAAAAAAACTTTATTTCAGGTATGGAAATTTTGTTTAGAACATTACGGGAAAATTTTTTTAAAGATATTTTTAGGGGTGTCTGACTGGCTCAGTCAGAAGAGCATGCAACTTTTGATCTTGGGGTCATGAGCTCAAGCCCCATGTTGAGTGCAGAGATTACCAAAAAAAAAACAAAAAACAAAAAACAATATATACTTTTAAAAGGATTAATTAAGCAAACAACAATTGTCTACAGAATACAAGACCTAACACACTGATTCAATGATTCAGTATTTTTAAAATACAAATACTTTTCTTTAGATTTAAATGAGTTGTACAATTAAAAGATAAACTTTACTATGAATATTTGGGTCACATCTTATCTCAAAGGACTTCCAAACTGATAAGAAATGCTATCAATTCATGACCAAATATTCATGGCATAGATATTTGTGTATCTTCTATATCTGTAAAAAGAAGAATTTCAGTGAGAAATGGAAAAAAAAAGTTCTACCACAACCGATCATTGCTCTCTTAGGTTAGGTTAAAACTGATTTATTGAAATTTTAAAACAAAAAAACTAATGTTTTGGGGTGTCTGGCTGGCTCAGTCAATAGAGCATCCAACTCTTGATCCTGGGGTCATAAGTTCAAGCCCCGTGTTGGGTGTACAGTTTACTTTAAAAGATAATTAATTAATGACAGATAAATAAACTAATGAATGTTTTACTTATTACTTTGTTCCAGATATACTATAAAAATTTTGTACTTGATTTTCATAAGTAGACTCTAAGGAAACTATCTTGAATATAGTTGTTAAAATCATTTGGAATATGTATGCAACTGCTATGAACACTGCCAGTTTATAGAAAAAGAAACAGAACATATTTCATTTAATGATGTTTTTTTGTTCTTCACCAGTGCTCACTGGTTGAGTCACAAAGTTTTGTAAAGAATTATAGTACTGTGAACTCCAATTCAACATTTGTTTGAAACAAAAGGAATGCTTGCCAAACATTCAATAATCAAAAACGAAAAAATGATACTTCACATTTTCTTACCAATATCACAGTTATATATGAATGAGCTAAATTTGAAGCTCTGACAAAAAAGTATCTGTGACCTGGTTAGATAGGTAAGAGAATTATGTTTAAAGTGAAAATTTTCGGGGCGCCTGGATGGCTCAGTCGGTTGGGCAGCCGACTTCGGCTCAGGTCATGATCTCACAGTCCGTGAGTTCGAGCCCAGCATCGGGCTCTGTGCTAACAGCTCAGAGCCCGGAGCCTGTTTCAGATTTTGTGTCTCCCTCTCTCTCTCTGACCCTCCCCTGCTCATGCTCTGTCTCTCTCTGTCTCAAAAATAAATAAACGTTAAAAAAAATTTTTTTAAGTGAAAATTTTCATAATGATACAAGTCAGTAAGTGACATACACATTTTTCCAACATGAATCAATGGAAAACTTTAATTGCAATTCAGAGTGATATGCAAATTGCATGCAAAAGCTATAAAATTTTTGAAAAATACTTTGTTGGGGCGCCAGGGTAGCTCAGTCAGTTAAGCATCCGACTGGATCTCAGTTTAGGTCTTAACCTCACAATCATGAGTTCAAGCCCTGTGTTGGGCTCTGCACTGAGCCTGGAGCCTGCTTAAGATTCTACCTCTCTCTCTCTCTCTCCCCCTCTGCTCCTCTCCCCCACTCAGGCTCTCTCTCCAAAAATAAAAAATATTTTGTTGATATTCATAAATTTAGAGCTGCCTTTTAATTTACACAATGACCGTGTGAAATCAATGTTAATAATATTAACATTGAAAATGTGACATAGTAAATTTACTTAACTTTGACATACTTTTGAAACTGATGTGGTTTTTTTTTTAATGTTTATTTATTTTTGAAGGAGAGAGACACAGAACATGAGCAGGGGAGGGGCAGAGAGAGAGAGAGAAAGAGAGAGAGAGAGAGAGAGAGAGAGACATAGAATCCCTAACAGGCTCCAGGCTCTGAGCTGTCAGCACAGAGTCCAACGTGGGGCTCAAATTCATGAGCTGTGCGATCATGACCTGAGCTGAAGTCGGACGCTCAACTGACTGAGCCACCCAGGTGCCCTGAAACTGATACTTTTAATTCCCAGTCAAATCAATTCTTCTAAAACAGATGGAATTAGTTTTGCAGATCTAGATATGAATATAAACAAAATTTTTAAAAACTCTATTCAGATAGTAAACAACTTTTAACTATGTTTAGAACTTGGGTATACAAATCTGTTTTTTCAATTGTACTATGCAATCTAAATAATGATCAAGAATTCACAATAAAAATTCAGCATCCAAACTGAGATGTAAATGTAAAATATATACCAACTTTTTAAGACTTAGTACAAATAATAACATTAATTACATGTTGAGATGATATAAATTTTGGGTTAAATAAAATGCATCATAAATATTAATTTCATCTGCTTTTTACTTTTTCTTAATGTGGCTACTAGACAATTTTATAATCTATGTACATGATTTATATTATATTTCTATTGACACAATGGTCTAGAAGGATAGCCATCAAATTATTGACAGTAACTATTACTGGAAGGAGGCTGAAATGGAGAATAGTAAAGAACTATTAATTTAACTGTATTATTAGAAAATGTATAAAAATATGTTCATATATCACTTATATAACCAAAATCAAATTGTAAGTAACTCTTACAAACTAAGAAAAACAATGCTATAGAATACTGGATGTAGAATACAAAAAAAAGTAAAGAATAAAAGAACATCCAACATATAGAACTTGACCTCACAAGTAATTAGGGAGGTAGAAATGAAAAGATCACAGTAGATTTTACCAATTCAACTGGCAAAAGTTAAAAAAAAGTTAGGGGCGCCTGGGTGGCTCAGTGGATTGAGCGTCCGACTTTGACTCAGGTCATGATCTCACGTTTTGTGAGTTTGAGCCCCGCATCGGGCTCTGTGCTGACAGCTCGGAGCTGGGAGCCTGCTTTGGATTCTGTCTCCTTCTCTCTCTGCCCTTCCCCACTGGTGCTCTGTCTCTCAAAAAAAAATGTAAAAAAAAAAAATTTTTTTTTTAAAGTTAAAAAGGTTTAATTTAGCAGGATGTGTTAAAAAAGATGGGGAGGGGGCGCCTGGGTGGCTTAGTCAGTTAAGCGTCAGACTTCAGCTCAGGTCATGATCTCACGGTTTGTGGGTTTGAGCCCGCGTCGGGCTCTGTGCTGTCAGTTGAGTCTGGAGCCTGCTTCCGATTCTGTCTCCCTCTCTCTCTGCCCCTCCCCCACTCACTCTCTGTCTCTATCAAAAAATGAATAAATGTTAAAAAAACTAAAAAAAAAAAGATGGGGAAATAAATTCTCTCATATGCTAATGATGGCAGAGTCATTTTGGAAGGCAGTTTGGCAGACCATATTAAAATGTAATGCAAAAATAATAATTAAAAAAAGTAATGCAAACACATTATGATCTGACTACTATTTGCATAAGTTCGTAATACCACATGCACAATGATATACACTGCAGGATCGTTTTTAACAAAAATCCTAAATAAACTATGATATAATCATACCATTGTTACTCTGCAGCAATTAAAAGAATGAGGTACCTCTATATGTTCTAAAATTAAAACAAGTATCTCCAAAGCATACTAGTGAAAACTGCAGGGGCACCTGGGTGGCTCAGTCAGCTAAGCGTCCGACTTCAGCTCAGGTCATGATCTCGCAGTTTGTGAGTTTGAGCTGTGTGCCGGGCTCTGTGCTGACAGCTTGGAGCCTGGAACCTGCTTCAGATTCTGTGTCTGCCTCTGCCTCTCTCTCTCTCTCAAAAAAAAAAAAAAAAAAAAAAAAAAAAAAAAAAAAAACACAACACATTAAAAATTAAAAAAAAAAAACTGCAAAGAATCCTCAACACAGAACAAAACAAAAAGCAACCTTTTCATTTTGGGAGTAGATATTTGCAAATGATACATCTGATAACGGGTTAAAATCCAAAACATATAAAGAATTTATATAACTTAACACCAAAAAAGAAACCCCACAAATAACCCAATTTAAAGTGAGCAGAGGACCTGAATAGACATTTCTCCAAAGAAGACATCCAGATGACCAATAGACACATGAAAAGATGCTCAATATCACTAATCATTAAGGAAATGCAAATCACCTCACACCAACCAGAATGGTTGGTATCAAAAAGACAGACATAACAAGTGTTGGCAAGAATGTAAAGAAAAAAACCTTCATGCACTGTTGTGGGAATGTAAATTGGTGCAACCAATGTGGAATACAGTATGGAGGTTCCTCAAAAAATTAAAAATAGAATTACCATATGATACAGTAATTCCACTACAAGAAATTTACCCTAACAAAAACATTAATTCAACAAGACATATGCACCATGTTTATTGCAGCATTATTTACAACAGCCAAGATACAGAAGCAACCTAAGTGCCCACTGATAGATGTATGAATACAGAATATGTGGTACACACACACACACACACACACACACACACACACACACACACACACTAGAATATTACTCAGCCATAAAAAAAAAGAATGAGATCTCGCCATTTGTAACAACATAGATGGTCACAAAAGGTATCATCTTAAGTAATATAAGTCAGACAAAAACAAAAACCATGATTTCACTTCCATGTGCATCTAAAAAACAAATGAACAAACAAAAGAAAACAGAAACAGACTCATGAAAACTGAGAATAAACTAGTAGTTGCCAGAGGGGAGGGGAGTAGGGGAATGGGCAAAATAGGTGAAGGGGATTAAGAGGTATAAACTTTAAGTTATAAAATAGGTCATGGAAATAAAAATATATAGCATTGGGAATATAGTGAATAATATTGTAATAATGTTGTATGGTGACAGATGGTGACTACATTTTATCATGGTGAGTACTGAATAATGTACAGCTTGTCAAATCACTATGCTGTACACCTGAAACTAATATAACTAATGAAATCAACTATACTCCCAACAATAAAAGTTTTTTTATATCAATTTTTAAAAGTAAGCTAGACTGGGCTGCCTGGGTGGCTCAGTCGGTTGAGTGTCCAACTTTGGCTCAGGTCATGATCTCATGGTTTGTGGGTTTGAGTCCCATGTCCGGCTCTATGCTGACAGCTCAGAGCCTGGGGTTCTTAGGTATTCTGTGTCTTCCTCTCTCTCTGCCCGTCCCCTGCTCACGTTCTGTCTCTCTCACTCAAAAATAAATATTCAAAAATAATAATAATAATAATAAAGTAAATAAATAAAAGTAAGAAAGACTGGGGTACCTGGCTGGCTCAGTCAACAGAGTATGTGACGCTTGATTTGGGGTTGTGAGTTCAAGCCCCATGTTGGGCATAAGCTTCCTAAAAAAAATTTTTTTTAAACAAGACCAATGAATAGATGGGTATGTAATAAAGCAAATATAGTAAAACTTTAATTGTAGAATCAGGTAATGGGTATAAGCGTGCTCAGTACATGGGTACAATTCTTTCAACTTTTCTTTATGTTTAATAATTACCAAAATTATCGTTAAGAATAAAAATGAGTTAATATATTTTAACTCTTTAGTCATTAAAAATAGAATGTAGATAATTACAGCTATTAAATTTAACAATAAGAAATAACTGTGGAGTAGGGGTGATTTTTTTTTTCCATGAACTTTAAGCAAAAAAAGCACTGTGACTACTGAAATTATTTCTACATCTTAGGATAGTCAAAAAAAAAAAAAAAAAGGTGAGAAATTATACCTTATTAATCTGTCTTAGCCCAAATTCTCTGGCAACCAGAGCCTAAAGCAATGATTAGAGTGCTGGTGGCTTTAGAGTGCTGGTGGCTTTATTTGGGAGTTTCTTACCCAGGACACCAAAGGTTAATAAAAAAAAAGGAGGTGGGAGCTGAGGCAAGAACTGTGTAAAGCAAAGTCAGTGACTAGCACTTTACAACAAGCTATGAAAAGATACAGTAGATCACTTGGCAAATGCATTTACTTGGTACCCTCCTTGGAACATTTACTGATAATAGTCTACAAAAAAGAACATACCTCAGAGTGGTCCACAGAGGAAAAAGAGGAATATATCTGGAAGGTTCTCTCCTGTCTCCTATTTCCCATTAGTCAAAGTCGATCCCACACACAGTAAACTTCACTCTACTTCCAGATTGTGTCATCCAGCCTCCACAAATGTGCAGGGTACTAAGCCCTGTGCTATGGTATTTCATCCAAGATTGGAAATGGCAGGAGGAACAGACACTCCCAAAATGTCAGTCTGGTTGGAAGGTAGCCACTAAGGAATAGGGCCCTGCTGCCCAGGTTATGCAACAGATCAGTCTATAGAGACAGAAGAGCAGTCTAGGAGCCAGGTGGTATTGAGAGAATCTGAGGAGGCACATAAAATTATATTCAATATTTTATAAGAACATAATATAACATGTAAGGAAGACGAAACCAAAAAAAAAAAAAAAAAAAAAACACAATCTGCCACAAAAATAGGGTAAAAATGAGGGTGAATGCAAACCCTAAGAGTCATTCTGCTATAGCATTTATATCTCATACTTCATCGCTGTGCTTTGGTGATGACATTCTGTGATATTAAGCACCTGAGACAATCAAAAATTAGATTTCAGGGATCTTAGCAAACAGAACTTTACAGAACTGAAGGAGTCTGAGGAAGAAAAACTCAGTCCTCTTCCTGTGTTACACCCTTCTCTCAGACAACCACCACACTCACACTTCTGATGTAAGATGTGAGGTTCTCCCCACCAAGTGATTCTGTGACACCACCTGGGTGTCCTACAATTTAACTCAATTTTAACACTATCTACCTGCAGATAGCATCAGATCCCACAGGTTAAGGAATCAGTCCCACAAACCTACCGCCTCCCTTCAGACGCAAATCGCATCTGTGCTTCTGACCAACAGGTTATAAATGTGAGGTTCCCATAATCCCAGGGATTCAAGTAATTTGCTAGAGCAGCTCACAGAACCCAAGACAACAGTTTACTTACTATTTACCAACTTATCATAAAAAGATATGGCAAAGGATACAGATGAACATCCAGATAGAAGAAATGCATGGAGCAAGTTACGTGGGAAAGGACACAGAGCTTCCATGCCCTATCCAGGCAGCCAGTCTCCTCCCAGCATCTCCACATGTTCACCAACCTAGAAGCTCTCCAAACCTCATACTATTTATAGAGACCTCCTCATGTTAGGCATGATGTATTATTTAACTCCATTTCTAACTCTCTTCCCATGTGTGAAGAATGGAAGTGGAGCTGAAAATTCCCAGCCTGTAATCATGGACTGGTCTTCCTGAAAACCAGCCCCCATTTTGGAGCCCACCAAGAATCACCTCATTAGAATAAAAGACACTACTATCACCCAGGAAATTCCAAAGGATTTAGGAACTCTATGACAGGAACCAGGGTCAAAGACCAAATGGGGTCAAAGACTAGAATGAGAAAATGTTCTTAGTATTGTCATTAATGAGGAAATTAGAAGAGTTTTAGGAGCTCTATGCCAGCAACCAGGGTCAGAGGCCAATAAATATATTTTATATTATCTCACAGAGTCAAATTATAGATTTTACCACAACCATGCTACATGAATCACAGACCTACTCTATATAATCTAGATTTACATTCATCTCTGCAGAATACCTCCTTGTCTGGCCACATCTTATTCTTGGGATAAAAAATATTTTGAACTAGGGACACATGGCTCAGTTGGTAGAGCATGTGATTCTTAAAATCGGAGTTGTGAGTTCGAACCCCACACTGGGTGTGGAGACTTCTTAAAAATAAAATCTTTAGGGGCGCTTGGGTTACTCAGTCAGTTAAGCATCCCACTCTTGATTTCAGTTCAGCTCATGATGTCACGATTCAAGGGATCGAGCCCTGCATCAGGCTCTGCACTGACAGCATGGAGCCTGCTTGGGATTTTCTCTCTCTCTCTCTCTCTCTCTCTGTCTCTCTGCCCCTCTCCCACTCATTCTCTCTCACTCAAAACAAATAACCTTAAAAAATTTTTAGTAAAATCTTTAAAAAATGTATTTTTTGAACTAAAGGAGCCTCTGTCCCAGAAGCTGGTTGGCAGAAACTTAGCCTTCAGTTAAATTTTATATACTAAAAATGTTGCTAAACTACTCATATTTACTTTAGCCATTTTTTCAACTAATCACTTATCAGTATAGTTAACATTATGGATATTGGAGGTATCTAACATCCATTCCATTCCTCCTCCGTTGTGCAGCAGCCAGGAAATTAGGATGAGATAGTTCTCACTCCCAAGGACAGAAATGAAGAATGTGTATCTGACTGGTACATTGATGATTCTCAGAAACCAGTAAATCTTCCTTACAGTGGTAATATAGGTCTAAAGTTAGAAATCCCTCTGGTCACAATAAAGTGGCACAATATCAGCATGAAGTTAAGAAAAGTTATTTAATGATTATGAGTAGGGCATATCTGCCTGCCAACAGATAGATGAGAAAAAAAGAAGTATATGGCCCCAATGATTGCTGAAATCTATTACTTAACATGAGGGGAACCAGTTTAACAATGAAGCCAATCCTGTGGATGACAGATGAGAAAAAGAGAAAGAACTGGGCTCATGATGACATCCTTTAAACTGCTAGACCAGTCAACCCTGAAGCCTAGAATTTCTAGCTACACATGCCAATAAAATTCAATTATATAAGCCAGTATTTTTATTAATACATAAACTTAAAAGCGTATCAACTGGTATCTAAAGAACTGTGTTATCTTTCTTTCCATTGTGCTTATCCCATTTGCCTATTTTATCTTGCTTAAATCACCACTTCACATTTTGTTTTTAAATGAGCCTTCAAAGAGCCAACATATGAACACACACAATTCATTCCCCCAACACTAGACACTGAACACCATTATTTCAATTATTCTACATCAGTCCTCTAAAAGCATAAAGCAAATTCCCAGTTTAAAGCTCTGTTCAAACAGGAATACTTCCATTTTGCACCCAATCCAAGTAACTGAGGAAATTCAGACCAAACTTAACATGCTTAATATGCTAGACAATGAAGAAATTTTCCAAAAGATCTTAGTAAATACATCCTACAAAGTTTATACACCAGTAATTTTTAGCCCTGGGAGGAGGGATGGCAAGAGTTGTAAGACTCTCAGAGAAACTGAGTAAAGCTCCTTAGAAAAACACGTCTCCTTGTTTTAACTGCCTCTATTTATCTAGTTGGTGAGGAAAGGATTCCTGTTCTAGGGTTATAGGGATGGCCAAACACATAACACCTGACACTGAACAGGTACAAAAAACAGTAGTCACACATACTCACAGTGTCGGGGAGGAAGACTGCCATTTCATGTAGGGTCACACAGGGGTTGCCCTCCAGAACACAGTGAACTACTAGGGGTGTGGGAGGCAGGCTTTGCAGTACCAAGAGGGTGAGGTGTCCCCCAGCTCCTACAGGCTTATTTAAATAATTCTGCAGCCAGGAGGGAAATGAAAGCTGCTATTCACAGATAAGCAGAAACTGTACCTGATCTATCTAATAAGGAGGGCTGTTTAGCAAGGGGATCTTATCCTCAGGAGCAAAGTAGGGAACATTCTCAAGACATAACATTAAAAAGTTTAACTTAAAAGGCACAACAAAATAATATTTTTTAACAATTAGATTATCAAATATCAAAAAGTATAAGTATATACTCATATACAGATTAAGCATCACAATAAATGATACATGCATTGCTCATTGCTGGTAGAAGGATAAACTTCTAACCTCTGCAGAGGGTAATTGACTATTATCCATCAAAATGTTAATGCACATACCTTGAAACCAGCACCCTACTCCAAGGTATTTATCCTATGGATAAATGGATATTTATGGACATATCCTCACATATGTATGTAATATACAGACATTAGTTGTAGCTTTGTTTGTAACAACAAAAGACCTCAAATAACATAAATATCCTTTAATAAAGCACTAGTTAAGTATATTTGGCATACCCATACAATGAAATATTGGTAACTTTTAGGGGCGCCTGGGTGGCTCAGGTCATGATCTCATGTTTGTGGGGTTCAGGCCCGACATCAGGCTCTGTGCTGACAGCTCAGAGCCTGGAGCTTGCTTTGGATTCTGCATCTCCCTCTCTCTGCCCCTCTCCCACTGGCTCTCTCTCTCTGCCCCTCTCCCACTGGCTCTCTCTCTCTCTCTCAAAAATAAATAAACATTAAAAAAAAATTTTTTTAAAGCATAAGGTAGAGGAATTGTAGGAGAGGGGAAAATGGGTGGTGGGCATTAAGGAGGACACTTGTTGGGATGAGCACTGGTTGCTGTATGTAAGCAATGAATCAAGGGAATCTGCCCCCAAAACCAAGAGCACACTATACACAGTATGTTAACCAACTTGACAATAAATTATATTTGAAAAATAAAAATAAATAAAAAATAAAATAAACAGCATAAGGTAGTTCTAAATGTACTGACAAAAAGATTTCTAAGATATACTGTTACAGTAAAAATGCAATGTATAGAACATTGCAGCAGGTGAACAATCATTTGTATGGGGAGAATATATACACACAAATATGATTCAAAATGTATAGAATATCTCCAAAAAGACACCCTAAAATTGAAAACTAGTTTGCCTCTAGAGAACTAGATGGCTACGGATCAGGGAAGGGAGTTTTTTTTATTATATTCTTCACGCCTTCTAAATTCCTTACCATGTGATGCATTACTTGTTGTTTTAAGTCATGAAGAACTACATTTTATAATTCTATTCATATGAAATATCCAAAACAGGCAAATCCATAGAGACAGGAAGCAGACTGGTGGTTGCCAGGGGCTATGTAGAAGTGGGGAGTGGAGAACTGATTGCTTAATTGGTCTGGGTTTTCTTTTAGCATCATGAAACTGGAATTAGATAGTGGTGACTGTTGCAAAACATTGTAAATATGCTAAATGCCACTCAGTTGTACACTTTAAATAGTTAAAATGGTGAATTCTATGTTATGCATATTTTATTACAATAAAAAATTAAACATTTATAAACTAAATATAAAACCAATAAAATTAAAAATCACATTAATTTAATATGATAGTGATACCTTACTGAAATTAAACCGTTATCCATGACATAAATATAATACCAACAGATTTGGCACAGGTTATTTTCAACAAGTTTTCTTTTCAACAAGATATACAATGGGTCAATTGTTAGACCATCTTAAGTGAATATATAAAAACTGCATTTGGTAGGAGTAGACCACTAACACATTCTGTTCAGCCCTCTTCTCATTTGAAGACATGAAAACTTATCATAATTATATAAGGTGGCCATCTAAAAGATCCAGCATATGCTTATATGCACTTATTCATATCAGTTAAAAGAAAATACAAAATTCTAAGCTTCTCTAAGAATTTATAAACACCTGAGAATACACCCAACCATCTCCAGGGACTTCAAACCCAATTGAAAAATACTTATCTAATATCTACACCAGAGAAAGATTTTATCACTCCCTTTTTATATCCTTAATCTTCCCCTCTTCACTACCTCATTCCTGACAGCCTATACCATACTACTTTTAAACAAGATTGGCTCAGTCGGTAGAGAGTGCAACTTTTTTTTTTAAGTTTATTTATTCTGAGAGAGACAGAGACAGCATGAGCAGGGGAGGGTCAGAGAGAGAGGGAGAGAGAGGGAGAGAGAGGGAGAGAGAGGGAGAGAGAGGGAGAGAGAGGGAGAGAGACAAGCCCAAGCAGGCTCCACACTGTCAGTCCAGAGCCCAACACGGGGTTGGAACTAAAAAAAAACATGAGATCATGAACTGAGCCAAAACCGAGAGTCGGACACTTAACCAACTGAGCCACCCAGGGGACCCAAGCGTGCAACTTTGGATCTCGGGGTTGTGGATTCAAGCCCCATGTTGGATGTAGAGATTACTTAAAACATAAAATCTCAAAAACAACGACAATAAAAAACAACAACTACCACCTCCTGGTACCCTGCTCTCTCTCAGGATACTATTCCTTCCCTTCACAACCAAATTTATTTTTACATACTTCATTTACTTATATTAACTTCATTTGCCTGTTTCCACCCATTAGTTACCTACTACAATATGACTTTTGTTCTACTTTTTGGAACTGTTCTCTCAAATATCACCAAACCTGAAAACTATAATGTTCCAGTAGCTTCTTCTTGACTACTGGACTTCTCTGAAGCATTTCAAAGCCAAAAGACTTATCCAAAGGACTTAACTACAAGTTTTCTAAGATCCTTTCATTCAGTCATAAATTGTTTTTGAATTCATACTATTTGATTTAAAACCTGAACAACAGGGGTGCAACAGGGGTGCCTGGGTAACAGAGTCAGTTGGGCATCTGACTCTTGATCTCGGCTTAGGTCATGATCTCACGGGTTTGTGAATTCAAGCCCCACATCAAGTTGTGCACTGATGGCATGGAGCCTGCTTGGGATTCTCTCTCTCCCCTCTGCTCCTCCCCCGCTTGTGCTCATTCTCTCTCAAATAAATAAACTTAAAAATTTTTGTTTTAAAACCTGAAGAGAAAGTTCTTGCCTTAGGTGAAACAGGGTCAGGTAAATACATACAACACAAGATAGTGTGGTTGAACAGTTTGAGGGAGAACTAAGTCTCACCTTATAGTTCATCAGAATGAGAAGGAATCAGAAAGAATGAAACAATTTCTCTGTTTCTGAAGAAAGTAAATACAGTTCTGAATATCAGGAGGTCTAGAACTTCCTATATTAATTTTTGAAGACTGCCATAACAAAGTACCAAAAACTAGGTGGCTTAAACAACAGAATTTATTCTCTCAAAATCTAGAGACCAGATGTTCAAAATTAAGGTGTCAGCAAAGCCTTTTGCTCTCTGAAGATTTTAGGGGAGAATGCTTCCTTGCACTTTCTAGAAAGCTTCTGGTGGTTGCCAACAATCCTTGGTGCTCCTTGGCTTGCAGCTACTCCAATCTCCGCCTTCGTCATCATGTGGTCTTTCCCTCTGTGTTTCTGTGTCTCTCTCCTCACAAGGACACCAGCTTTGTGATTTAGGGCCTAACACAGTATGACCTCATCTTAAGTTGATTACAACTGCAAAGACCCTATTTCCACATAAGGTCACATTCGCAGGTACCATAGGTTACAACTTAAAGACATCTTTTTAGGGCACACAGTTCAACCCATTATATATTTCCCCTCTTCCAGGCTTTAACTTTCTCAAGACTAGGCAAACAGCAGAGGCTGTAGACAAAAGTAATAAATGAATGAATGAATGAATGAATGAATGAATGAAATAATTTTTTTAAGACAGAGTGGGCGCTTCTAGCCCATCTCCAAATAAGGCACATACCCTGAGCCATAGGTGAAGTCATTAGTGGTAGATCTACATCTTCTTTCTCACATAGGGACTATTATCTGCAAAGGAACAGGGTTTATAAAGAGACCTGAAGCACTCAGTGAAGTTCAATGGAGTGAAAATATACTCATCAGGGAACTTTCAGTTGAGAAAGAAACCAAACTTAAATCAGCTTATGCAAAAATGATATTAATGATGAAGTATATATTAAATATTATGAATTACTACTAAGAAATTTTAAGAAATATAAGCTGAAGTACTTAGAGATGATGTGGCATGACATCTGCAACTTATTTTCAAATGATCCAGAAAAAAAAGGGACATATAAGGGAGGGAGAAGCAAAAGATTAACAAATGCAGAATTTAGGATAATAATTATTCTTTCAACTTCTCTACATATAGGAAATTTTTCAAAATAAAAAGTGATAGGGGAAAATGACGACATATTTTAACTGGGACAAACAGATTTGGACAGTACTTCAAGGTGGATTATGTGTAGGATTAAAAAGATGTGAAAAGGTGAATGTATACTACATGGATCTCTCATCTCCATACTTCTCCTCACACAACATCCTTCTCTAGTAATTCACCACAGAAAGCAAGATGTTTCTCACAATGCTCTTTTCCCCAATTAACCTCTCTCTGAATGAGAGGCAGGAGGGTGTCAGGAGGTTGGCAAAGGTTCCCCAGTCCAGTGAATGTACCAAATCAGAGAAGGGATTAAGGGATTAAGGGTTGAGTAAATTAACTCCCTCTTCAATTTATCTTAACTCTTAACTCCCTCCTAATATTTAGCAGGTTAGAGACTGAGAAACTACAGAACAAAAATAAAGCAGCAAATCGGTAACACAGAATGTATTACAGAGTCTAAATATCACTCTCTGGTGAAGATTAGCTACCGTAATAGAAAAGAAAGAGGCATACATGGATCGTTATCTGCCACCAGCTTGACAGTAGAGAAGAAAACCTGGGAAAACAGGATATCCACTTAACAAAGATGGAAGGAAAATAAGAGGAAGGGAGAAAAGGAAAAAAGAAGGAGAGACTAAATCAGTGAGACAGCACAGCAGCTAAAGCTGAGAGTGCTTTAGCTAAACAGCTAGAGATAGCCAGAGCTGTCTCTAGGGATTTCAGATCCCTAGATCCAGCTCCAAAAGCCCTTTTCAACTTTGTCTTGACTCCAGTAACAGCTTTTGAAAAGTTACAAGGAGCACATAAATGAAACTGAAGATCCTAGCCAGTTAGGAAAACACAGGATTCCTTTCTCCCACAAGAAGAAACTAACCCATTCAGAGGTAAATGTACTAATCATCACAAAGCTCAAGAAGTTCCCTCAAAAAGGGTTAAGTGCTTAAGGAATCTTATTGATTAGCACTGGTATCTTGAGAATGACAATTACTCTCCTATAGACCAGCAGATGGGGCTCTCTCCCTGAATCTGTTTATTCAAGCAAAATATGAATAAAATGTCATTTGGAAAAATGTAGTCTTAATGTTGTCTTTCACAAGGTCAAATAAACACTAGTATACAACTCTATTCTTTTAATTACTTGTAGAATATTAATCTCTGACAGGTACAAAAAGAAACATAATCATTATTTTAACCCAATTCAACAATGCAGGGAGGGAGCATCTGTTAAATCCTTGGTTCTCCTTCAATTACATACCCTCATAATACAAATCTGATTTGGAGGTACTCTATGGACTATTATGAATTAACAATTTTATTCATTTCAAGTTCACCTCTCCAACTTAGCACTGTTAACATGGTTTAAAATTTTTTTTAAATTTTTTTTTAAAGTAGGCTCCATGCTCAACATGGGGCTTGAACTCATGACCGTGAGATAAAGAGTTGTATACTCTACCTACTGAGCTAGCCACGTGCCCCAACATGGTTTTTAAAAAAAAATTTTAATCAAACCTTTAAACAGAATTTATTGGGGCGCCTGGGTGGCTCAGTCAGTTAGGCGGCCGACTTTGGCTCAGGTCATGATCTTGCGGTCCATGAGTTCTAGCCTCGCGTCGGGCTCTGTGCTGACAGCTCAGAGCCTGAAGCCTGCTTCATATTCTGTGTCTCCCTCTCTCTGACCCTCCCCTGTTCATGCTCTGTCTCTCCCTGTCTCAAAAATACATAAACGTTAAAAAAAAAAATTTTTTTTTAAATAAACAGAATTTATTTTGGTACTTGAGGAAAAGACCATGTTTGACCAACAGGTTTACAATTAACAGTCTTAGATACCTACTATAAAGTACAAGATTTGAATTACATGGTTATCAATCCAATAATTAAAGAAATTATGACAACATAGGGCGCCTGGGTAGCTCAGTTGGTTAAGCATCTGACTCTTGGATTTGGCTTAGGTTGTGATCTCATGGTTCATGGATTCAAGCCCCACATCGGGCTCTTCACTGACAGTGTGGAGCCTGCTTAGGATTCTCACTCTCCCTCTCTCTCTCTGCCCTTCTCCTGCACATGCTCTCTCTCAAAATAAAAAAAAAAAAAAAAAAGACTGAAAAAAGAAATTGTGGCAACAAAAAAACAAATTGCCAAGAACCTAGGGGTATTTCAACACTTTTCAAATAGAACATTCAATTTTGAAAATAGTCAACTTAAATAATACTGTACTACAACTGGTCAAGTGTAAACCTAATCAATAAAAAGCAGTCTTACCTGTATGAGGTGGATCTAATGTTGCCATTACAGATGCTTCAAGACAGTGTTTTCCATTGTAATTATGCCCATGATTAATTTCTCTAGCACTTCCGTCAGTAGGCAGATTTAAACTGCATATTTGGGTATTATTTTGTAACTGGAGAAAGGTATTCTTATTTGCAGCAACCTAAAAGAAGGAAATATGTATTTTATGCAAAAATTAAATCTAATTTTCCATATTTTTATATAATAAATTCCTAATTTAAAATATGAACTACCAACTTCTCTATATCTTAAAAGGAAATAGGCATTTTAAAATAAATTAAAAATCCAATTTTACTGTCTACTAAACTATTAAACTTTTAATTATGTTATAAAAGCTATAGACATAATAAAATGAAAATTATGCTTATAATTATAGTGTAAACAATGTATCAGAAGAGTTTTTAAACATGTCATAACAAGCCATTCTCAGAATCAACTGTGTTTTTTTCTTGCCAAATTTCTCAATATTAAAATCAATACTTAAATATTCTCCATTTTTATGTGGGATAATGGTACTGTCACTGTGTTGGTTACAGAGACAAATACTGAACTGTTTACAAATGAAAAGATATTCCTGGGATTTGCATCAAAATAATGAGTAGATTGCACCAAAAATAATAAGACACCTAGGAATAAACCTAACCAAAGGTAAAAGGTAAGAGGTAAAAGACCTATACTCTGAAAATTATGAACACTGATGAAAGAAACTGAAGATAACACAAAGAAATGGAAAGACATTCCATGCTCATGGATTAGAAGAACAAATATTGTTCAAATGTGTATACTACCCAAAGCAATCCACACATTTAAGGCAATCTCAATCAAAATACCACCAGAGGAGCCTGGATGGCTCAGTAAGTTAAGTGGCCGATTCTTGATTTCCACTTAGGTCATGATCTCACAGTTCATGAATTCAAGCCCCACATGGGGCTCTGTGCTGACAGTGTGGGGCCTACTTAGGACTGTCTCTCTCTCCCTCTCTCTCTGCCCCTCTCACACACAAACATGCCTCTCTCTCTCTCTCTCAAAATTTTTGTTTTAAAAAAACAAAATTACCACCAGCATTTTTCACATTACTAGAACAAACAATCCTAAAATTTATATGGACTCCAAATACACAAAGCAACCCTGAAAAATCAGAGCTGGAGGGATCACAATTCCAGACCTCAAGTTATATTACAAAACTGTAGTAATGAAAAGAATATAGTACTGCCACAAAAATAGACACATAGTTCATAGAACAGAATACAAAACCCAGAAGCAAACTCACAATTATATGGTCAATTAATCTTCGACAAAGCAGGAAAGAATATCCAATGGAAAAAAGGCAGTCTCTTCAGCAAATGGTGCTGGGAAAACTGGACAGCTCCATGCAAAACAATGAAACTGGACCACCTTCTTACACCATACACAAAAATAAATTCAAAATGGATTAAAGACCTAAATGTGAGACCTAAAACCATAAAAATGCTAGAAGAGAGAGCACAGATGGTAATTTCTCTGACACTGGCTGTAGCAACTTTTTTCTAGATAGGTCCCCTGAGGCAAGGGAGACAAAAGCAAAAATAAACTACTGGGACTACATCAAAGTAAAAAGCTTCTTACACAGCAAAGGAAACAATCAACAAAACTAAAGGGTAACCTACAGAATACGAGAAGATATTTGCAAATGCTATATCAAATAAAGGGTTAGTATCTAAAATATATTTTAAAAAAACTTACACAATACACCCAAAACAAATAATCCAATCAAAAATGGACAGAAGACATGAATAAAAACTTCTGCAAAGACATACAAATAGCCAACATACACATGAAAAGATGCTCAACATCACTCATCATCAGGGAAACGCAAATCAAAACTACAATAAGGCATCACCTCACACCTGTCACAATGGCTACACAATCAACAACACAGGAAACAGGAGATGCTGGTGAGGATACAGAGAAACAGGAACCCTCATGTATTATTGGTGGAATGCAAACTGCTGCAGCAACTGTGGAAAACAGTATGGAAGTTCCTCAGAAAGTTAAAAATAGAACTGTCCTATGATCCAGTAATTACACTACTAGGTATTTACCCAAAGAATACAAAAACACTAATTCAGCCAGGTGTGGTGGCATGCACCTGTAGTCTCAGCTACTCAGGCTGAAGCAGGAGGATTGCTTGAGCCCAGGAATTCTGGGCTGTGGCACGCTATTCCAATTGGGTGTCTGCACTAAGTTTGGCATCAATATGGTGACCTCCTGGGAGCGGGGGACCACTAGGTTGCCTAAGGAGGGGGTGAACCAGCCCAGGATGCAAAAACACTAATTCAAAGTATTATGCATCCCTACGTTTATAGCAGCATTATTTACAATGGCCAAGATATGGAAGCATCCCAAGTGTCCATCAAATGATGAATGGATAAAGAAAATGTGGTGGTACATGCACATACACACACACACACACACACACACACACACACACACAGAGGAATATTATTCAGCCTTAAAAAAAGAATGAAATCTTGCCATTTGCAACAACATGGATGGAGATAAAGAGTATAATGCTAAGTGAAATAAGTCAGAGAAAGACAAATACCACATGATTTCACTCATATGTGGAACTTAAGAAACAAAACAAATGATGCACCAAAAACCATAAAATACCTAGGAATAACCCTAAACAAAGAGGTAAAAAATCTAAAGTTTATGAAAAAAATTGAAGATGACACAAAAAAATGGAAAAACATTCCATGCTCATGTATTGAAGAACAAATATTGTTAAAATGTCAACACTACCCAAAGCAATCTACATAGTCAATGCAATCCCTATCAAAAATAACATCAGCATTCTTCACAGAGCTAGAATAAACAATCTTAAAATTCATATGGAACCCGAAAAGACACGAAGAGCCAAAGCGATCCTGAAAAAGGAAACCACAGCTGAAGGCATCACAATCCCAGACTTCAAGCTGTATTACAAAGCTGTAATCATCAAGACAGTATGGTACTAACACACAAACAGACACAAAAATCAATGGAGAACCCAAAATAGAGAACCCAGAAATGGACCCACAAACATATGGCCAACTAATCTTTGACAAAGCAGGAAAGAATATCCAATGGAATAAAGACCGTTTCTTCAGCAACTGGTGCTGGGAAAATGGACAGTGACATGCAGAAAAATGAAGCTGGATCATTTTCCTACACCATGCACAAAAATAATCTCGAAATGGATGAAAGACTTAAATGTAAGACAGGAAGCCATCAAAATCCTAGAGGAGAAAACAGGCAAAAACCTCTTTGACCTTGACAACAGCAACATCTTATTTGACATGCCTCCAGAGGCAAGGGAAACCAAAGCAAAAATGAACTATTGGGACCACATCAAGATAAAAAAGCTTCAGGGCACCTGGCTAGCTCAGTTGGATAAGCGTCTGACTTTGGCTCAGGTCATGATCTCATGGTTTGTGAGTTCAAACCCATGTCAGGCTCTGTGCTGACAGCTGAGAGGCTGGAGCCTGCTTCCAATTCTGTGTCTCCTTCTCTCTCTGTTCCTCCCCTGCTTGCACTCTGTCTCTCTCTCTCTCTTAAAAGTAAAAAATAAAGATTAAAAAAAAAGATAAAAACTTCTGCACAGTGAAGGAAATAATCAGCAAAACTAAAAGGTAACCAATGGAATGGGAGAAGATATCTGTAAATGAAGTATCAGATAAAGGATTAGTATCCAAAATCTATAAAGAACTTATGAAACTCAACACCCAAAAAACAAATAATCTAGTGAAGAAATGGGCAAAAACAGGTCTTCTCCAAAGAAGACATCCAAATGACTAACAGACACATGAAAAACTGCTCAACATCACTCATCATCAGGGAAATACAAATCAAAGCCACAATGAGATATCACCTCACACCTGTCAGAATGGCTAACATTAACAACTCAGGCAACAACAGATGTTGGCGAGGATGCAGAGAAAGAGGAACCTTTTTGCACTGCTGGTGGGAATGCAAACTGGTGCAGCCACTCTGGAAAACAGTATGGAGGTTCCTCAAAAAATTAAAAATAGAACTACCCTATGACCCAGCAACTGCACTACTAGGTATTTATCCAAGGGATACAGGTATGCTGTTTCAAAGGGACACATGCACCCCAATGTTTATAGCAGCACTACCTACGATAGCCAAAGTATAGAAAGAGCCCAAATATCCATTGACTGATGAATGGTTAAAGATGCGGTACAGGGGCGCCTAGGTGGCTCAGTTGGTTGAGCGTCCGACTTCAGCCCGGGGCACGATCTCGCGGTCCGTGAGTTCGAGCCCCACGTTGGGCTCTGGGCTAATGGCTCGGAGCCTGGAGCCTGCTTCCAATTCTGTGTCTCCCTCTCTCTCTGCCCCTCCCCCGTTCACGCTCTGTCTCTCTCTGTCTCAAAAATAAATAAACGTAAAAAAAAAAAAAATAATTAAAAAAAAAAAAAGATGTGGTACTTATATGCAACGGAATATTACTCAGCGATCAAAAAGAATGAAATCTTGCCATTTGCAACATGGATGAAACTAGAGTGTATTATGCTAAGCGAAACAAGTCAGTCACAGAAAGATAAGTATCATATGACTTCACTCATGTGTGAAATTTAAGATACAAAACAGATTAACATAAAGGAAGGGAAACAAAAATAATACAAAAACAGGGAGGGAGACAAACCATGAGAACAAACTGAGGGTTGTTGGAGGGGTTTGGGTGGGGGGATGGGCTAAATGGGCAAGGGGCATTAAGGAGGGCACTTGTTGGGATGAGCACTGGGCATTATACGTTAAGCGATGAATCACTAAATTCTATTCCTGAAACCATTACTACACTATATGTTAACTAACTTGGATGTAAATTAAGAATGCTAATGATGGGGGCGCCTGGGTGGCGCAGTCGGTTAAGCGTCCGACTTCAGCCAGGTCACCATCTCGCGGTCCGGGAGTTCGAGCCCCGCGTCGGGCTCTGGGCTGATGGCTCAGACCTGGAGCCTGTTTCCGATTCTGTGTCTCCGTCTCTCTCTGCCTCTCCCCCGTTCATGCTCTGTCTCTCTCTGTCCCCAAAAAAAAAAAAAAAAAAAAACAATGCTAATGATGATAATAGTAATAAGAAACGAGCAAAAGGGAATTAAAAAAGAACAAGAGACAAACCAAGAAACAGACTCTTAACTATAGAGAACAAACTTATGGTTATCAGAGCAGAGGTGGCGGTGGTGAGGATGGGTGAAATAGGTAATAGGGATTAAGGGGTGCACGTGTCATGACAAGCATTGGGTGATTAAAATAAAAACTTAAGGGGCACCTGGCAGGCAACTCTTAATCTCAGGGTTGTAAATTCCAGCAGCATATTGAGTGTAGAGATTACTTAAAAATAAAATATTTAAAAATAAAAACTTTACAAAATTAATGAGTAAAGAGGAACTAGGGAGGGAACTGAAGAGGTAAAAATGAAACAAGACTGGCCATGAACTGATGATCATTGAAACTAAATAATGGGTGCATAAAGGTTATATGCATTTTTTCTCTATTTCTGTACATGTATTAGTTTTCTATTGCTGCTATAACAAATTAACACAAATTTAGTGGCTTAAAAACAATGCAAATCTATCATTTTGCAATTCTGTATGTTAGAACTCTGACTTGAATCTCACCAGGCTAACATCAAGGTGATCAGCAGGGATGCACCCCTTTCTTGAAGTTCTAGAATACATTTCCTTGTCTTTGCAAACTTTTTTTTTAATTTACATCCAAGTTAGTTTGCATATAGTGCAACAATGATTTCAGGAGAAGATTACTTAATGTCCCTTATCCATTTAGCCCATCCCCCCTCCCACAACCCCCTCTAGCAATCCTCCGATTGTTCTCCATTTTTTTTTTTATTTAAATTTTTTTTTTTTGACGCTTATTTATTTTTGAGACAGAGAGAGACAGAGCATGAACAGGGGAGGAGCAGAGAGAGAGGGAGACACAGAATTGGAAACAGGCTCCAGGCTCTGAGCTGTCAGCACAGAGCCCGACGCGGGGCTCGAACTCACGGACCGTGAGATCATGACCTGAGCCGAAGTCAGACGCTTAACAGACCAAGCCACCCAGGCGCCCCTGTTCTCCATTTTTAAGAGACTCTTATGTTTTGTCCCCCTCTCTCTGGTTATATATTACTTTTGCTTCCCTTCCCTTCTGTTCATCTGTTTTGTATCTTAAAGTCCTCATCTGAGTGAAGTCATATGATATTTGTCTTTCTCCCAACTAATTTCACTTAGCATAATAGCCGCTAGTTCCATCCACATAGTTGCAAATGGCAAGATTTCATTTTTGATTGACTAGTAATACTCCATTGTATATATATACCACATCTTTTTATCCATTCATCCATCATTGGGCATTTGGGCTCTTTCCATACTTTGGATGTCATTGATAGTGCTGCTATAAACATTGGGGTGCATGTGTCCCTTCGAAACAGCATACCTGTATCCCTTGGATAATTACCTAGTAGTGCAGTTGCTGGGTCGTAGGGTAATTCTATTTTTAATTTTTTGAGGAACCTCCGTACTGTTTTCCAGAGTGGCTGCACCAGTTTGCATTCCCACCAGCAGTGCAAAAGGGTTCCTCTTTCTCTGCATCCTCGCCAACATCTGTTGTTGCCTGAGTTGTTAATGTTAGCCATTCTGACAGGTGTGAGGTGATATCTCATTGTGGTTTTGATTTGTATTTATTTCCCTGATGATGAGTGATGTTGAGCAGTTTTTCATGTGTCAGTTGGCCATCTGAATGCCTTCTTTGGAGAAGTGTCTACTCATGTCTTTTGCCCGTTTCTTCACTAGATTATTTGTTTTTTGGGTGTTGAGTTTCATAAGTTCTTTATAGATTTTGGATACTAACCCTTTATCTGATCTTTATGATACTTCATTTGCAGATATCTTCTCCCATTCCGTTGGTTGCCTTTTAGTTTTGGTGATTACTTCCTTCATTGTGCAGAAGCTTTTTATCTTGATGAGGTCCCAATAGTTCATTTTTTGCTTTGGTTTCCCTTGCCTCTGGAGGCATGTCAAGTAAGAAGTTGCTGCTGCTGAGGTCAAAGAGGTTTTTGCCTGTTTTCTCCTCTAGGATTTTGATGGCTTCCTATCTTACATTTAGGTCTTTCATCCATTTTGAGTTTATCTTTGTGAATGGTGTAAGAAAGTGGTCCAGTTTTCCCAGTACCATTTGCTGAAGAGACGGTCTTTATTCCATTGGATATTCTTTCCTGCTTTGTCAAAAATTAGTTGGCCATACGTTTGTGGGTCCATTTCTGGGTTCTCCATTCTGTTCCACTGATCTGAGTGTCTGTTTTCATGCCACGTCTTTGTGAACTTCTAAGTCATCCACATTCCCTGGATTGTGGTCCCCTTCCTCCTTCAAAGCCAGATACTCTGTATCTCTCTGACCCTGCTTACACAACCACATTTCTTTAACACTCTCTTCTGTCTCCCTCTTCTACTTTTAAGAACCTTTGTCATTAAACTGAGCGGACCCAGATAATCCAGGATAACCTCCCCACCTCAGGGTCTTCTTTAACATTAATCACCTAGTCCAAGTTCCTTTAGCTATGTAAGGTAACATATTCACAGGTTCCAAGAATTAAAACATGGATGTTTTTGGAGGTCCATTTTTCTACCTACCAGAGTATATGTTTGAATTTTTTTAAATATAACTCACAATAACAGACATAGTTGCCATATCTTTATAAATATTTATCAAAATAAGTTTCAGAGGCAATCAAGAAACCTATCTTATAAGATTCCAAAGTCAAAACAATGAATAGAGGCCATAAATTTATTTTTACATACTTTCAAACTTAAAGAAACATTACAAAAATAATACAAGGAAATCCCTGATAGCACTTACCCAGATTCACCATTTATTTACATTTTGCTCCATTTGTTTTCCCTTCTTCCCTCTCTATATGTGTGTATGTGTGTTTATATTTGAGATAGAGCTGGAGACACTGTGCTCCTTTACCTCTAAATATTTCAAGATGCGTTTCCAAAGAGCAAAGACATTCTCTTCCACAATCACAGTAAAATTACCAAAATCAAGATTTAACATTGCTATATTATTATCTAACCCACAGTCCACATTCAAATTCAGCCACTTATCCCAATAATGTCTTTTATAGTTTTTTCCCTGAGCCATGGCCAATATCAGATCATATATTATATTTAGCAAGCATGGTTCTATAGTCTCTAATCTAGAACAATTCCTCAACGTTTATTTGTCTTTTGAGACTTTGACACTTTTGAAGAGTACAGGCCATTTTGTAGAATGTCCCAATGTGGATTGTCTGATGTTTTTTATGATTAGCTTCAGGTTATACAATTTGGACAGAAATACCACTGTTCATCATACCAAGAGGCACATACTACTGATTTGCCCCATCACTTAAGTATATATTTGATAAAGGTGTCATTAGCCAGGTCTCCCCGAAAAGTTAGTATTTTTCCCTTTTTTATTATTTATTTTTGAAAAAAAGAACAAGCAAGCAGGGGAGGAGCAAGGAGAAAGAGGGAGAGAGAATCCCAAGCAAGATCCAGTGCCCAGGACAGAGCCCAATGTGCAGTTTGAACCCACGAACCAAGACCCGAAATCAAGAGCCAAACGCTTAACCAAGTGAGACATCCAAGTGCCCAACCTTTGTAAGTCTTAAAAGCATGTTGTGGGACACCTGGGTGGCTCAGCAGTTAAGCATTTGGCTCTTGGATGTCAGCTCAGGTCATGATCTCAAAGTTTCGTGAGTTTGAGCCCAGCATCGGGCTCCGTGCTCACAGCACAGAACCTGCTTGGGATTCTATCTCTCTCCCTCTCTCTCTCTCTGCTCTCCAGCCCATGTTGTCTTTGTCTCTCTCAAAAATAAACTTAAAAAAAAAAAAAAAGTCACCTAGGGGCACCTGGGTGGCTCAGTTAAAGTTTCTGACTTTAAAGTCAGTTAAGCATCTGACTTTGGCTCAGGTCATGATCTCACAGTTCATGGGTTCAAGCCCTGCATTGGGCTCTGTGCTGACAGCTCAGAGCCTGGAGCCTGGTTCAGATTGTATCTCCCTCTCTCTCTGCCCCTCCCCCACTTGCACTCTATCTCTCTCTCAAAAATAAATAAATATTTTTAAAAATCATCGTAAAAAGTATGTTGTGAGAAGATGCTTGAATCTATTCAAGTATCTTATTTCCTCAAACATTCATGCACTAGTTTGGGTATCCATTGAACTTTTTTTTATGGACAAGTAAACACAGCTGTCTAAGGCCAACAACTGCTATGGAAAACAAGGCAGGTAAGGAGGAAAAAAAGTCGTTCTAGCCAATGTCCAAATATCTAGGAGGTATTTATGGTTCTCCATGCCTCAAACTTCCTTCTAGAGTTCATACTAACCAGTCCAGTCCCTTACACTGTTGTAGAAATTACACAAATTGGGGGTGCTGGGTGGCTCAGTCAGTTAACCATCTGACTCTTGATTTCAGTTCAAGTCATGATCTCATGGTTCGTGGGATCAAGCCCCACATCAGACAGCACAGAGCTGGCTTTGCATCCTCTCTCTCTTTCTCTGCCCATCTCCTGCCGGTGCTCTCTTTTTCTCTCGCTCTGTCTCTCTCAAAGTAAATAAATAAACTTAAAAAAAAAAAAAAAGAATCACACAGATTGATTCTGTTCCATGGATTAAGAACTAATGTGCAAGCTCTTTGTTATAGAGCACACTAATATTAAATGTATTAATTCCCTTTAAAATCCTGTCATATTGGGGTCCCTGGGTAGTTCAGTCAGTTAAGCATCTGACTTCAGCTCAGGTCATGATCTCATGGTTTGTGAGTTTGAGCCCCACATCAGGCTCTCTGCTATTAGCACAGAGCCTGCTTCTGATCCTCTGTCCCTCTCTCTTTCTGCCCCTCTCCCGTGAATGCACACTCTCTCTCAAAAATAAATATTAAAAAAATTTTATAAAAAGTAAAATCCTGCCATATTGTAGGTGCTTAAATGTGTTCCCATGTAATAAACATGCAACTTAAAATTCTTCCTTTATCCCCACAAATCATTCTTAAGCATATATTGTTGTATGCTAATAAGCTCCTTTAACTGGAGTACCGAAGGCAGTTTTCTCTTCAGCCCTGGCTTAAGAAACGGCTAAACTTTTGTTTTAATTGAGGCTTAACTGAGATATAACATATTAGTTTCAAGTGTACAGTGGAATGCTTCAAGATTTGTATATATTTCAAGTTGATCACCACAATAAACATAGTTAACATCCATCACCATACATAGTTACAAAAAATTTTTCTTGTGATGAGAATTTTTAAAGTCTACTTCTTAGGGGCGCCTGGGTGGCTCAGTTGGTTAAGCAGCCAACCTCAGCTCAAGTCATGATCTTGCAGTTCATGAATTCTAGCCTTGCATCAGGCTCCATGCTGACGGCTCAGAGCCTAGAGCCTCTTCAGATTCTGTGTCTCCCTCTCTCTCTGCCCCTCCCCCACTCACATTTGGTCTGTCTCTGTCTCTCAAAAATGAATAAACATTAAAAAATTTTTTAAAAAAATAAAGTCTACTTCTTAGCAACTTATGGCATCCATTATATTTTCTAACTTCTAACTTCACTTCTAACTTTCTAACTGTCACTTCTATTATGATTTAGCATTCCACTTTAAGGAAGAGCTTACTCTTCTCCCCATTTACTTATTTACTTATCTCAGTATATATTCAGACTCCTATATTATTCAATGAATTACCACCCACGAGCACATTTATTTTGACAATTTCTTCCAGATTTTGTATTTATCAGACCAAATAAAAACTCCTGAGGTTACCAAAACAGTACTTTTTAGTATGGAATAACTCAATCTAAGATAAATATTTTAAGAACAAAAGTTAGGAATGGAATAGACTAAGGTAAAGTTAATTGCCAAAGGTTCTCATGTTGCCTTGCTTAAAATAGCTGTATAATTTCAAAAATGCCTACTTAGAAAATGCCTAGTTTTAAAAAATAACTATTTAGTTTCCTGATATAATTCAAAGAGTAAATCGGTGGTTTTGGTCTCAAATTAGTCCTCAGAAACAACATTTAAAAAAAAAAAAGGGGGGGGGTGCCTGGGTGGCTCAGCTGGTTAAGCATCTGACTTCAGCTCAGGTCATGATATTGAAGTTTGTGGGTTCAGCCCCACATCGGGCTCTGTGCTGACAACTCAGAGCCTGGAGCTTGCTTTGGATTCTGAGTCTCCCTTTCTCTCTCTGCCCCTTCCCTGCATGAACTCTGTCTCTCTGTCTCTCTCTCTGTCTCTCTCTCTGTCTCTCTCTCTCTCTCAAAAATAAACAAACATTAAAAAAAAATTTTTTTTAAACAAACAAACAAAAAAAAAGAAACTACATCAAAAATTAAACCTTAAGTCAAGGGTGTCAAAATGATTAATGGGTAAAGAAAGTCTTTTTAACATCCTGGAACAACGAGGTATCCACATACAAAAGAATGAATTTGCACCCCTATCTCACACCATGCACAAAAAGGAACTCAAAATGGGTCACAGACCAAAATGTAAGAACTAAAACTACAAAACTCTTAGAAGAAAATATGAGACAAGAAAAAAAAAATTCTTTAACTATGTGCAGTGACAGATGATAACTAGACTTATCATGATCATTTCACAGTATATACAAATATCATTACGTTGTATACCTGGATATAATGCTGTATGTCAATCATACCTCAATAAAAAACAAATTGGTTTTTTTTAGGTTCTAATTTTAAGTCATCAATACACCCAACATGGGGCTCAAACTCACGACTTCGAGATCAAGAGTCACATGCTCTACCACCTGACCCAGCCAGGCACAACAAAAAAAAAAGTTCTTTAAAAAACAAAATACAGGGGCAGCTGGGTGGCTCTGTCAGTTAAGCATCTGACTTCGACTCAGGTCATGATCTCACTGTTCATGAGTTCAAGCCCTGCGATGGGCTCTATGATGACTGCTCAGAGCCTGAAGCCTACTTTGGATTCTGTCTGTCTCTCTCTCTCTCTCTCTCTCAAAAATAAACATTAAAAAAATAAAAATTAAAAAACAAAAATACAGGAGTAACTATTCATGACGTTCTTAGATATACTACCAAATCACAAGGACTAACATCAAAAAAATTAGATAAATCTAACTTAGTCAAAATTAAAAACTTCTGTGCTACAAATGATACTATCTAAAAAGTGAAGAATAACCAACAAAATGAGAAAACGTTTGCAAATAATGTATCTGATAAGAAGCTGTAGCTAGAATATATTTTTTTTAAAAATACTCTAGTGGCACCTGGCTGGCTCTGTCAGTGGAGTGTGAGGTTCATGATCTTGGGTTGTAAGTTCAAGCCCCGCGTTAGGTGTAGAGATTACTTAAAAAATTAAAAATCTTAAAGAAAAAAAAAAAACCTCTTACAACTCTATAATAAAAAGCAAATAATCCAGTTTTACAAGGGTCACAGGATCTGAACAGACAGTTCTCCAAATAAAATACACAAATGGCCAATAAGCACATATAAAGATGCTCAACAACATTTAGCCACCAGTGACACACAAATCAAAACCACAAATGACATACTACTTCACCCACTAGTATGGCTACAATCAAAAAGATCTTAAGTGTTGACAGGGATGTGGAGAAACTGAAATCCTCATACACTGATGGTACAAATGAAACTACTGCAGCTACCTTGAAAAAGAGTCTGGCAGTTTATTAATGAAAGATTAAACAGAGTTATCATATGATCCAGCAATTCCAAACCTAGGAATATAACTAAGAAAAATGAAAACATATGTCTACACAAAAACTTACACACAAATGTTCATAAGCATTATCAATAACTCATAATTTAAGGAGCACCTGGATGGCTCAGTTGGTTAAGCGTCTGACTTTGGCTCAGATCAGGATCTTGTGGCTCGTGGCTTCAAGCCCCTCATTGGGCTCTGTGCTGACAGCTCAGAGCCTAGAGCCTGCTTTGGATTCTGTGTCTCCCTCTCTCTCTCTGACCCTCCCCCACTCACTCTGTCTCTCTCTCTCTCTCAACAATAAACATTAAAAAACTTACAATAAGTGATAATTTGAAAAGTGGAAACGATCCAAATGCCTGTCAACTGATGAACAGATAAATAAAATGTGGTGTATTAATATTAATATTATACAGTATGGTAGGCAGAATAATGCTTCCCAAAGACATTTATACTAATCCCCAGAATCTGTGAATATGTTACAAGGCAAAAGAACTTTGCAGATGTAAACTGTGCTCAAAGTAATCTCTCCTGGAATGGAGACTGTCCTGGATTATCCAGGTGGTGCAATCTCATCAAATGATTCCAGTTTGAGAGAACCAGAGACATAACAACATGGCAACAGAAATTATCATTGCTGGCTTTGAAAATTAAAGGAGGGGGCCAGGAGCAAAAAATAAATTCAGGTGGCCTATCAAACCTAGAAAAAGCAAAGGAAATAGATTATCGCCTAAAACTTCCAGAAATTAATGCAGCCCTGCCAACACCTTGATCTTAGCCCAGTGAGACCTGTTTTGGACTTCTGACCTACAGAACTTTAATAGATTTGTGTTCCTTTAAGCCACTAAATTTGTAATTTTTTATAGCAGGAATAGAAAACTAATAAATTTGGCAATAAAAAGAAATAAATTATTGATACGTACTAAAACATGGATAAGGAAACCATTACACTAACTGGAAAAAGCCAGTCACAAAAAGCAATGAGTATGATGAACGTATGATTCCATTTATATGAAATGTCCCTAATAGGCAAATCTACAGAGACGGAAAAATTAGTGGTTGCAAAGCACTGAAATTGTTTGGGAAAAATGGAGAATGACTGTTAATATATATAAGTTTTCTTTCTGGAGTGACGAAAATGTTCTTTTTTCTTTTTTTCTTTTTTTTTTTTTAGAGAGAAAGAGATTGCACCCTCACAGGAGAGGGAGAAAAAGAAAGAATCCCAAGCAAGCTGCACACTTAGCATGGAACCTGACATGGAGCTTGATCCCATGACCCTGGGATCATGGCCTGAGCCAAAATCAAGAGTCAGATGCAACTGAGTCACCCAGGCGCCCAGTGATGAAAACGTTCTAAAATTGATTTCTGTGATCACTGTACAACTCTGTGAATATAGTAAAGACCAATGACAGGGCGTCTGGGTGGCTCAAGCAGTTGGTTAAGCAGCCAACTTCAACTCAGGTCAGGATCTCAAGGTTCATGAGTCCAAGCCCCGCATCAGGCCTGCTTTGGATTCTGTGTCTCCCTCTCTGTCCCTCCCCCTCTCATGCTCTGTCTGTCTGTCTCTCTCTCAAAAATACAAAAACAGAAAACAAAAAAAAATCCACGAATTGTAGTAGTGGGACTGTGTGGCATGTGAATTGTATCTAATTAAAGCTGCTTTTAAAAAAAGAAAGAAAGAAAGAAAAAAAGAAACCTTATTAAAAAAACAGAAACCTATGTTTTCTTCTGACATTGTGTCCAGAAAGAAATGTAGGCTAAAACAAACACATGCAGACCAAAAAACAAGTTAAAAACTAGCAGACTTTTTGGAGCACCCGGGTGGCTCAGTCAGTTAAGCATCTGACTCTTGGTTTAGGCTCAGGTCATGATCTCATTGAGCCCCACATCAGGCTCTGCACTGAACCTGCTTGAGATTCTCTCTGCTTCTCTTTCTGCCCCTCCCACCTCAAAATAAACTTTAAAAAATATTAGACCTTTTTTTTTTAAATTTTTTTTTTCAACGTTTATTTATTTTTGGGACAGAGAGAGACAGAGCATGAACGGGGGAGGGGCAGAGAGAGAGGGAGACACAGAATCGGAAACAGGCTCCAGGCTCTGAGCCATCAGCCCAGAGCCCGACGCGGGGCTCGAACTCACGGACCGCGAGATCGTGACCCGGCTGAAGTCGGACGCTTAACCGACTGCGCCACCCAGGCGCCCCAATATTAGACCTTTTTAACCACAAAAAGACACAAAATAAATTAGAACAACCTATTAAAAACCAGGCAAAGGGGGTGCCTGGGTGGCTCAATCAGTTAAGCAGCCAACTTAAGCTCAGGTCATGATCTCACAGTGAGTTCAAGCCCCGTATCAGGCTCACTGCTGTCAGTGTAGAGCGTACTTTGGATCCTCTGTCCCCATCTCTCTCTGCCCCTCCCCATTTGTTCTTGGGGGCTCTAATAAATTAAAACTTAAAAAAAAAAAAAAAAAAACAGGCAAAGAACTTGAATAGGTATTTCTCCAAATCAGATCTACAAAGAGCCAATTAACATATGAAAAGATGCTCAGCACCACTTTTCATAAGAGAAATGCAAATCAAGACCACAATGAAATACCACTCCTACTATCATCACCTACTAGGACGGTTATAATCAAATAAATAAATAAATAAATAAATAAATAAATAAATAAATAAAATAACAAGTGTTGCTGAGGAAGTGGAGAAAAGGAAACCCTCACACAGTGCTGATGAAAACGTAAAACGGTGCAGCAGTTGTGGAAAACAGTTTGGTAATTTCTCAAAAAATTAAACACAGAATTACCTCATTACCCAGCAATTCCACTCCTAGAAAAATGAACACAGGGATTCAAATAGAAACTTGTATGCCAATGTTCATAGCAGCATTATTCACAACAGCCAAAAAGTGAAAACAACACAAGAATCCATCAATGAATGGATAAATAAAATGTGGTATATACATAGAACTAAATATTGTTCAACCTTATAAAGTTATGAAGTTTTGACACATGCTACAACACGGATGAACCTTGAAAACATTATGCTAACTGAAATAAGACAGAAATAAAGGGTAAATATCGTATTATTCCACTCCTATAAGGAAACTAGAAGTCAAATTTATGAAGAGAGAAAGTACAATAAATAGTGCTTACAAGGGGGTAGGTGAAGGAGGGAATAAGGAATTACTGTTTAATGGTTACAGAGTTTCTGTTTGGGGTAATGAAAAAGTTTTCAAGTGAAAACAGTGATGATGGCTGCAAAACAGGGCGAGTATAATTAATGCCATTTATCTGGCACACTTAAAAATGGTAACATAGGGGGTGCCTGGGTGGTTCAGTCTATTAAGCAGCCGACTTTGGCTAGGGTCATGATCTCATGGTTCCTGAGTTTGAGCCCCTCCCCCCCCTCATTGGGCTCTGCACTGACAGTTTGGAACCTGCTTGGGATTCTCTCTCTCTGCCCCTCCCCCACTTGTGCTCTCTCAAAATAAACTTTTAAAAACAATGGTAAAACGGGAAGTCGGGGGGGGGGGGGGGGGGGGGGACACGACTGGGTGGTTTGGTCAGCTCAACTCAAAATTCCAGGGTTGTGGGATCAAGCCCTGCCTCCTGCTCCTCGCCGAGGATGGAGCCCGCTTGAGATACTCTTTTTCTTTCTCCCTCTCTCCCCCCTCCCCCCACTCCGCCCCTCTCCCTGCCTCGAACTCTAAAAATAAATCTTTTAAAAAACACAAAAGGTAAAATAGCAAATTTTATGTTATATATACTTTATCGCAATAAAAAAAAAAAGGAGAGGCGCCTGGGCAGCTCAGTCAGTTAAGCGTCTGACTCTTGATTTCGGCTCAGTCACGATCTAGAGGTTCTCAGGGTTGAGCCCTACATTGGACTCCAGGGTGTTGGTGTGGAACCTGCTTGGCATTCTCTCTCCCCCTCCTCTGTCTGCCCCTCCCCCATGCTCACTTGCGTGCTTGCGCTCTCTCCCTCTCAAAATAAATAAATAAACCTTAAAAAAATAAAAGGAAAAGAAAAAAGGAAACATACAAAATAGTGACTGTAATCATTACTTACATACATTGTCTCCTCAAATCACCTTACCTAAGGTTTTCACTTATATGGTAATTTTAAAAAGAACACTGGTTACAATAATTTATTTTTACAATTCCTTCACAGAGGTTATTTTTTACTCTTAACAGTTTACTCTAGAGATCCAACTGTGTATCATTCCTTTAAAAAAATGATTTTAACCATTATTTTAAGGTTTTGGGAAGACTTTGTCAGAGACACTAAAAACTCCTTCAGGTGATAAGTGTCGTTAACTCCTTAAATAACATGTTTAAAAAAAAAAAAAACATGCTTCTCTATATTATGCTTCTTTTATTTATTTATTTATTTATTTATTTATTTATTTATTTATTTATTTATTTTTACCTGAAGTAATTTTACATCTGGACTCATCTTTGTAATCTCTTCATCTGGACTTGGATTACTCCTTCCTGGTGGTATAAATTTTACTTTTTTGAAGGAATTCCCCTGCAACTGACTCGGTGCTGCAGATCGTCTCATATTCAGTAGTACCAACCTAAAAAACACCCAAAACAGAAATCACCTACGAATCTGACAGATTTAACCCCAAACATAAAAACAGTTCATCCCTACAACCCTATCTTTAAAAATATAAGAGAATAAACCTGTAAAAAGCCTTAGAAAACAAGTTTAACAGCTAGTAACATTTTATTTTCATCACAAAGAGCTACTGAAAAGAATATAAGATTTAAATTGAACGGTGTGAACTTGAGCATGTGGATTTTGATAATACTGTGGATTAGATAACGATGATGTAGTCTTTGAAGAATGCAACCATTAAACCTCTAGGATACAACAACGTTAATAAAACAGCCAAGAACCAGCAACAGACCCGCTGTTTCTGCTTTTGGCTTTCCAACTACCATAGGCAGCAGCTACACTTCGTGACTTAAGTCGTTCCTCTCCTTTGTGGCCCCGCTAAACGTGCCTACAGACATCGTCTATTAATTAATCGGTTTATACCGTGCAACATAATGTAGACTAGCCCTGGGGGAAAGAACCCAAGACCCACAGAAGCAAAGCAGGTGGACCGCTGGGGGACCACTGCCCAGAGTCGACTCTCCCTGGGACACTACCCCCCCCCCCCCCCACCGCATCACAAACGCACCCCTACCGCCGGCCTTGGCACCAGCCACCCCGGAGCCAAGAGCGAGGGCGTCCCTTACACTTCAGACCGCTCTCCCCCCCCCCCCCCGCCCGCCCGCCCGCAGGAGACGGCCGCGGCCGCTCCACCGCCTTCCTTCCCTCCTCCCCGGAGGCCTGCTCCAGCGCCTCTCCTGTTTTGTCCCACACAAGCGCACACACCACCGCAGTCTCACAAGCCTTCCCCTCCAAGGACGCACCGGCGACGACCCAACAGAAGCCGCACATCCAGGGAAGAAAAACTCGGGTAAACAGAAAACACCTCGCCACCCCAGGAGCTTAAGGCTCCCGCCTCAGTGCAGCCTATCGCGAACGAGTTAGCCGCGCGTGCGTACCACCTTCCTGCAGCTGCGCCTTGTTCAGCCCGACTCTGATTGGACGACCTTAACTGCGCATGTCTCTATGCGTTTCCCTTTATTTGTAGTTTGGTTCAATTCAAAAATATTTGGTTGGAAAAATATTTATTTGTTTATTTGTTACTTATGTCCTATAATCAGACATGCTGTAGGTGCTGAGGCTACAGACCTCATTTTCAACAGACGACCCATCTTAAATCTGAGACCACCTACATGGATATGTTCATACAGTTAGATGGTCTGCTTAGAAAAATAATATGCAAATATGCTGATTTTACCATAAAGCTCCTAAATTATGCAGCATGTTAGGAATAAAGTGACTTCAGCAACGTGGTTAAAATAATATAGGCCCTTAAAGTACCTAACCCAAATAGGTAAACTAACCTTTTAAAAGTGGTCTGACACCTTTTAATATAGTGACAAGCCATGTATAGGTCATAGGCCTTTTAATGTAGAAGTATCTCCAAACCATGTCACTGTCTGTAGTATCTACAAAAATACTCCAGTTTGAACAAAAAACTTAGAAATGTGTGAATAGAATAATTTTTATCATTTAGCCTGATTTTGGAAAACACTTAACTCTAAAATATAGGTAAAGAATTAGAGAATATTAAATTTTACCTAACTGTGGTAGACTAGTATTCTTTTTTGAAATTTTGTATTTTATTTTAAACTTTTATTTTGAGAGGGGTGCCTGGGTAGCTCAGTTCATTAACCTGACATCAGCTCAGGTCATGATCTCCTGGTTTATGAGTTCAAGCCCCACTTTGGGCTCTGTGCTAACAGCTCAGAGCCTGGAGCCTGCTTCAGATTCTGTGTCTTCCTCTCTCTCTGCCCCTCCCCCTGCTCACACACTCTCTCTCTTTCTCTCTCTCTCTCTCTCTCTCGCTCTCTCTCTCTCTCTCAAAAATAAACATTGAAAAAAAAATTTTTAATAAAAGTTTATTTTGAGAGACAGAGTGTGTGGGGAGGGGCAGAGAGAGAGAGAGTGAGAGTGAAAGAGAGAGAGAGAGAATCCCAAGCAGGCCTCTCTCTCTCTCAGCACAAGCCCAATGTGGGGCTCAAACTCACAAACAATGAAATCATGACCTGAGCCAAAGTCAGACACTTAAACGACAGAGCCACTCATGCACCCTGTATTTTATTTTATTTTTAAGTGAACTATAAGCCCAATGTAGGACTTGAATTCAGACTCTGAGATCAAGAGTCACATGCTCTACCAACTGAGCTAACCAAGTGCCCCTGTATCATTTTTTATATACTAAATTGTTACAATTCTTTGGACTTTATTTTAGCAAAATTTGTGTTTTAAATAAAGATGTTATGAATTGCATAACAGCAAAAGTTAGGATTAATTTTCTACAATAAAGATAAGGACAAACAGCAAAATTATAACTGATGAGCATAAACCAAAAGAAAGATAGTCCTAGTTAGAATACAGCAGATAAAATAACTTTTCTTTGAAACAGTAAATTTCAAAATTTCAAAAGGCTTATTTATATTTTATAGGAATTGTCTATGGAAGAGAAATCAATCTCACTTTTTATTCTTTCTAATAAAAATTATCATCATGAAATATTTAGTTTACTTCACTTAATTGTTTTATGGTATTAGATAATGGTGGGCTAGAAAAAAAAGTGTAGAAAGATACCTGTCGTTTTTGTCAGAACGATTACAACTACTTCTCAATACTAACATAACTTATTACATAAATGATTTTAATTTTCTGCACTTTAATGACAAAGTCTACTACTTGCACCTAATTATAAAGAAGATAAGTGAGTGCTAGATAGTGAAAAGGCATAAGAAGAGTAAAGCAGAGATGGGGGGTATTGAAACTCTAGATAGGGTAGCCAGGGAAGGCCTCTTTGAACAAAGGTCCTGAAGCAATAATGTATTCAGGGCTGGTAGGAACAGTCAGAAGGTGGTTGCTGGAGCAAAGTGAGCTCAGAGAGTAGTAGATGAGGCCAAAGAAACACCAAAGAGGGGTGAAAACAGGGGTAGAAACCTGTGGACTATTGTAAGAATTCCAGCTTTTATTCTGAAATGGGAGGCCATTGACGGGTTTTGAGCTGAATTAGGAAGCTATTACCATAACTCAGAAAAGAGACAATGGTGGTTTGGCAGCAGAGGTGGAACAATTAGAGTCTAGAAGTCAAGATCGGAAGCAGAGTATGAGAGAAACACAGTAGGGAAGAATGACTCTAAGCGTTTTGGTGTGAGAAATTGGAAGTATGGAGTTGCTGTTTATTGAAAATTTTAAAAAGAAGACAGCAGGGGCGCCTGGGTGGCGCAGTCGGTTAAGCGTCCGACTTCAGCCAGGTCACGATCTCACCGTCCGTGAGTTCGAGCCCCGCGTCGGGCTCTGGGCTGATGGCTCAGAGCCTGGAGCCTGTTTCGAGCCCCGCGTGGGGCTCTGGGCTGATGGCTCGGAGCCTGGAGCCTGTTTCCGATTCTGTGTCTCCCTCTCTCTCTGCCCCTCCCCCGTTCATGCTCTGTCTCTCTGTCCCAAAAATAAATAAACGTTGAAAAAAAAAAAAATTAAAAAAAAAAAAAAAGAAGACAGCAAAGGAGTAATGATCACAGCAGGGGAATATTCAGAGCTCAGTCTGAGTATGTCAAATTTAAAGTGATTGCTAGAAAACTGGTGGAGATGTTGAGATGCAAATCTGGGTGTCACAGGACAGGTCTGGGTTGGAAATTTAGAGGAACCAATATGTAGAGATGCTATTTAAAGTTACGACACTGAAGGGTGCCTGGGTGGCTCAGTAGGTTTAAGCATCTGACTCTGGGTTTCAGTTCAGGTCATGATCTCACGGGTTCGTGAGTTTGAGCCCCGCGTCAGGCTCTGTGCTGACAGTTTGGAGCCTACATAGGATTCTCTCTCTCTGCCCTCTTTTGCTCATGTGCTCTCTCACTCTCTCTCTCAGAAATAAATTTAGGGGTGCCTGGGTGGCTCAGTCAGTTAAGCATCCAACTTCAGCTCAGGTCATGGTCTCATGGTTGGTGAGTTCAAGCCCCATGTTGGGCTCTGTGCTGGCAGCCCAGAGCCTGGAGCCTACTTCACATTCTGTGTCTCCCTCTCTCTCTGCTCTTCCCTCCCTTGCTCTCTCTCTCTCTCAAAAATAAATAAACATTAAAAATAAATAAACTTAAAAAAATTCTTCATCTAGGCAATTTTGTGAATGCAGATATCTTTGTAAACAAATGTTTTGATAAACTTTAGTTCATTTCCTTCCCTTCTTTAATCATTGAGTAAGTACTAAAATTTTATCACCACTACTTTCTGTAAGGACATTGTACTGTGTTCCCAGGTTCAGTTAACATTAGACCTATCAGAAGTAAAAGTTTCTGGGGCAGCTGGGTGGTTCAGTCAGTCAAATATCTGACCCTTGATTTCAGCTCAGGTCATGATCTCATGGTTTGTGAGTCCACACTGCCAGTGCAGAGCCCACATGGGATTCTCTCTCTCCCTCTCTCTCTCTGCTCCTCCCCCACTCTCTCTCTCTCAAAATAAATAAACTTTAAAAAGTAAAATAATAAAATGAAAGCCAAGCAACTCAGCATAATTTTTTTCCAAATTAATACCTCAAAACTGTGTTCCATTTAAAACCCAAGAATAGGGGCACCTGGGTGGCGCAGTCGGTTGAGCGTCCGACTTCAGCCAGGTCACGATCTCGCGGTCCGTGAGTTCGAGCCCCGCGTCATGCTCTGGGCTGATGGTTCAGAGCCTGGAGCCTGTTTCCGATTCTGTGTCTCCCTCTCTCTCTGCCCCTCCCCCGTTCATGCTCTGTCTCTCTCTGTCCCAAAAATAAATAAACGTTGAAAAAAAAAAACAAAAACAAACAAACAAACAAAACCCAAGAATATATAATGATATACTAACCAGAATAGGGTCATTAAAAAAGTATACCTCCAAGATATTTATGCAGCATGAAACAATGCAGCATAATTAAGAACATCTTAGATATGAAAGACATCAACAGAAGAACTTAGAATACAACAATCAGAAATGCAGTTTCCAGGGTGCATGGGTGGCTGAGTCAGTTAAGTGACCGACTCTTAGTTTTGGCTCAGCTCATAAACTTTTGGTTTGTGGGTTTCAGCCCCACATCAGGCCCCATGCTGACAGTGCAGGGCCAGCCAGGAATTCTTTCTCTGCCCCTTCCCCACTCGCACACTCTGTCTCTCTCTCAAAATAAATAAGTAAAAAGAAAGAAAGAAAGAAAGAAAGAAAGAAAGAAAGAAAGAAAGAAAGAAAGAAAGAAAGAACAAGGAAGGAAGGAAGGAAGGAAGGAAGGAAGAAATGCAATTTCCAAAGCAGTCTGTAGTCAAGTATGGAAGCACAGAAAACAAAACTAGATTCTGCAGATGCGGTCTAGCACCACAAACATAAAGGCAAACTTTATACATAACATGTTAGGGAAGGAGTGGCTTTGGTACACATAGCTTTTAGCAATCTCTCCTCTATTCCCCACCAGACTGAAAAAATATTCATTGCCCATAGTTTCTCACTTCTCTATAATTCAACAAACAGCATTGTGGATTCTGCTTACCTTTCTCCAAATTCACACTCCAAAAAAACTACCATCACAGAAATTATAAAATCTTTCAAACTGCCCAATCTAGTAGTCTTTTCACCTTCACCTTTTGAGGACTTGTGTAGCATCTGGTACTACTTACCACCCCTAAAACCCAGGTCTCTTCAGGAGCCTCTTTTCTGAAATGCTTTTTCCTCCTTCTGCTCCCAAACAGCTGTCCCTCCCTTCTCCCACTAGAAAGGTATTTCAGAGCAGTAACTGCTTTGTACTATTTTATGCCATCGTGGCCTAATATAATTCTAGAGGCATTACAGTATCTGGGAAACATCTTTTGTATTTGATCCCTCCATTTCCATTACCATTGTCTTAGCTGAGGACATTACTTTTCATTTGGGTCACTGGATCCAAACCTGGCTGATTATCAGAATCTCCCAAAAAGCTTTTTAAAAACAGATTAGTAGGTCCCTGGAACCTCTATTTTTAAGTTTTTTATTTATTTTGAGAGAGAGCGAGCATGCATGCACACCTGTGCACAAGATGGGAGGAGCAGAGAGGAGGAGAGAATCTCAAGCAGGCTCTGCACTGTCAGCAAGAAGCCCAATGTGGGGCTTGAACTCACAAACTGTGAGAGCATGGCCTGAGCCAAAACGAAGAGCCGGATGGTTAACCCGATGAGCCAACCCAGGAGCCTCCTGGAACCTGTGTATTTAATGACCTCCCCAGATGATTCCTAAATTTTAAAACCACTGAGAACATATCACTGGTTCTCAAAGTGTTAGGGTGCATCAAATTTTAGCAGAATTGTGTGCAGGGCTTGTTAAAGCACACATTGCTGGGCCCCAGTTCCAATTTCTTAGGTCTGGGATTGTGCCTGGGAATGTGCATTCATAACAAATTCCCAGGTGATGCCAAGCTGCTGGTCTCAGGACCACTCTAGAAATCACTGATTTAGATCTTTGCTGTAATTGCTTAATTGCTGTTTCTGCTTGGGCACTTCCCTCTCTAATCCATTCTTATTGCACTAGAGCTGTCTTTCTAGTTTCTTAAATGTTTTTATTTATTTTTGAGAGAGAGGCAGACAGACAGAGCACAAGCGGGGAAGGGGTGGAAAGAGGGAGACACAGAATTCAAAGCAAGCTCCAGGCTCCAAACTGTCAGCACACAGCCCGACGTAGGGCTCGAACTCACAAACCGCAAGACCATTACCTGAGCCGAAGTTGGATGCTTAACTGACTGAGCCACCCAGGTGCCCCGATATCTTTCTAAAGCATAAATCTGGTTATGATTAACTTATGGAAAACATCTTTCAGTCACTCACCAATAGTAGATGCTTATAAAGGTGTGCCAAGTTTAAAAATGTCATTCATATTAACAAAAATTCTTATTTTGTTGCTGAGCACAGCAAGTAAGAGACCTTTTGCAATTTAGCCCTAGTCTCCAAGTAACATTCCCTCCACTTCTTCTACCCTTGATCCCAGCATCCAATACTGGCCAAAGTAGACTACTCACTGTTCCCTGCATTTTCGTATCATCTACCACCTCCTTATATTTAAAAAATATTACCACATGCTCCTGAGCATCCTGGAACTTATTAGAAACTGGACTATCTTCACTTAGAATGTATACTACAGAATTATTATAAAAGTATCCCCAAACTAAAAACCTCCCTAAAGTCCCATCAAAATGCTTCAGTAGATCTACAAATAGAGCTGTAACTCTATTCCCATAATTTCCACATTATTTCTCAAGCAGGCACTAATTCCTAGGACTTCAGAAATAATTTAGTTAAATAACAATTTAGTAAATAATATTGCTCTACACATCAAAAAAGAAAAAAGTCAAATACATACTTTCTTTAATCTTCAAGACATAGTGAGGTAGGTAAAAGGAGATAGATTTAGGATAAGAGATTAAAGTTTATTAAAGTTGCACAGCTAATAGATGATAAAGCTGTTCTCAAATCCAAGCTTTTTGGCTCCAAAGAGCTCCATAGCATCATGTCCTACCACAAATTTACTTGGTAAATTTTACTGTCTCAAATGAGGTAAGTTTTTGCAGTAATCCAGTTCCAATTTCTAAAACAGATGTTATCAAACTCTTCAGGATGGAATCCTCTGGCCACATTTTGCCCTGCACTTGTGTTTTTTTGGGCTCATATAGTTATTAACTGCTGCATTTGGGAATTGTTTACATACACACAAAGAAAAACAATTGTTCACACAATGGTCCAAATTTTTGACTTCTCTGTTTTAAGTTTATTTATGTATTTTGAGAGAGCAAAAAGCGGGAGGAAGGAGGAGACGGAGAGAGAATCCCAAGCAGGATCCGTACTGCCAGTGCAGAGCCCGACAAGGGGCTTGGTCCCACAAACCATGAGATCATGACCTGAGGCTAAAACAAGTTCACCACTTATCTGCTTGAGCCACCCAGGCGCCCCTTGGCTTCTTTGAAAGAATCGGAAGTGAAGCCCCTGAGTAATAAAAAAAAAATTTTTTTAATAAAATCAGAAAATGGGCCACCCGGGTGGCTCAGTCAGTTAAGTGTCTGACCTCAGTTCGGGTCCTGACCTCACCATTCTGTGCTGACAGCTTGGAGCCTGGAGGCTGCTTCAGATTCTGTGTCTCCCTCTCTCTCTGCCCCTCCCCCACTCACACTGTGTCTCACTCTCTCAAAAATAAACATTAAAAAAAATTTAATAAAAAATAAAAAAAGTCAGAAGATGCATCAGCATTGGACCTATCAGTCTTCCAAGTTACTGATCAGCTGAAGCTGAAGCCTAGTCTCCTTTAACACTGCAGGCACTCTCCAGAGCCACCTGCTTCAACTTTCCCTATTTTCACTCTGGAACTGAAGCCAAAAAGCAACTAACAACTCTTCTCCAGTTTTCACTGTCTGTTCTTCAACTGATTCTCTTCCCACATTTGTTACTTTCCAGGCCATTGCTAGTAGTTGAGTTTGCAACCTTTTCTCTAGCTTACGAATTTATAGGACCCTTATAAAATCTTGCTCATTAATTATTAATCTATCTGGCCTATGAATTTAAAAATAAAAATCACGTTTTTCATCTGAACTAGTCTTTATGCAAAAATAATTCCAGAGATGTTATATATGATCTAACATACAACTCTAATGTCTTTTTATTTAGCTATTTAAAAAAGTTACTTTAAAAACTTATTTGAGTTTTCACAAATTTTTTTGTTTATTTTTGAGAGACAGAGTGTGAGTGGGGGAGGGACAGAGAGAGGGAGACACAGAATCCAAAGCAGCCTCCAGGCTGAACTGTCAGCACAGAGCCCAATGCAGAGCTTGAACTCACGAACCCTGAGATCACGACCTGAGCTGAAGTCGTATGCTTCACCTACTGAGCCAGCCAGGCGCCCCTCTTTTTCCTTATACTTATGAAAAAATACAAATCATTCAATTAAAGATTTAACTCAGTAACTCCTTGTATTATATGTTAAATAGAATATAAGTTTTATTCTTAAAGGTATTCTCCATTTTCATTAATTTCTAAATACCATTCAAAACTTTTCCTGAAATGTCTTATGTAAAACAAAGTAGTTTTGCAAATAACGCATATACCCATTTTACCAAAGTACATATAATATAAAATTGATTTATTTTTGAAGGTATGTGACCTTCCATAGAGATCTAAATATATATGACAGCAAACATCCCCCAGTTATCTATCTAGCTCACTTTAGAAATTACTAAAACAGAGTGTTAAGCCTTTGGAATTAACACTTCCCTATGATAAATTAATTTTTATCTTTATTATCATTCAACCTAAAACGTAGCTTCATACTTCTCCAAGACGGAAAAAAAGAGGTATAGAATTACAAGCTAGCCAACCTGGTTCTAAATCCTGTTTCTTTCACTTTTGAGCCAAGCTCCTCTTCAGCTTTCTCTATCTATAAAATTATGGTATATCTCCTTTGCTGGATTGCTATAAAAACTGAGTGATGCATGCATGAAAGGGATAGTCAACATGTTTATCTAAGACTCTTAATTACTCAAGACGTTTTAAATTTGTCTGGTATTAATTTGCATTTATGTTAATTTATTATCTTGGCTGGTCTGAAATATTGGCCTGAATCATCTAAGGCAAACAGCAGAAACAACTCTGATTATTTCTCAGAGATTATATTCAACTTAAAGCTAAAAAACTAGTCAAGTAATTACGTATTTGTATATAGCCATATGTTATTATTTAAGAAATGCAGTTACTTAAAAAACAACTATTTTTCTGTGTACTTATGTCAGACATTAGGGACAAACTTTGAATTCTAGCTAATGTGAAAAATGCATCTTTAGAGAGAATGAACTCATTAGATTTCAGGAATGAAAGAGATTTAAGTTACCTTGGATTTTTTGAGGCTACTATAGTTATGAAAATATTTCCATTACCTTTTCCTTAAATCAGAGTCTTTAGAGCTCAGAGCTCAGAGTTCTTTAAAGTATTTTCCAAACAAACATACTTTATATTCCCACAAATAGTTTGGCAAAACAGTGATTTAGGGATGGCATGAGACTCATACACTCCTGTTGTTTAAGAACTCTATATTTTATGCCAGTTATATAGGCTGAGTCAAGATACCCTTGGGAAAAATATGGCTATTTTCTCAAAGTTATCAACTTTATTTCTGTATGTAAAGTCCAGACTTTATTAGATGTTTCTGACTCTCAAAAGACCATTATTAGGCTATGTCTCATTTAGGCTTTAAAAAATTGCATAATAAAATAGCATAAGTAGGTATAAAGTTGAAACACAAAGTACATACATATTTCTTTCTAATATGAAGGAGAGTGTCAGGTTTCTTTTGGTACAGCCAAAAGATTCCCAGCACCAGGGCATCCTAGTAAATTAACACAGATGTCACAGGGTATTTTAAATTTTGGGGAGTAACACATCTGTTGGACACAACACAAACTACTACTTCAAGGTACTTTAATTAGCACTAAATTTTCCCATGACAGTGTATCTTTGCAAAACCAGGTTTTCAGCAGTTCTGATAAAAAGTACTATGCAAAAAGCATTGTGGAACAGGAAATGATACTGATGGTGTCCAAGCTGGTTCCAAAGTAAGAAGGTGGCAGTGTTCACAGTTACTCATGGTTATGATATAAATTCTTATGAAGCTGTTTGGACCCAACTGTTAATAAATAGAAGTATTAGGTACTTCTTTTGGCTTAGCTGTGCTATGAAAAAGTTACTGCAACACTAAAGGGCACCATGAGCTGAGAAAGTATTGAGGACATCTGTGGCATAGGCAAAAATACACTAAAACCAAAGTCACTTCATTGTTCATTTTCTACCTAAAAAATTTTGTAAATAGTTATATATGAAAGGGAAAAAATATATACAAACGTACATACAAAGTTTGGATTTTTATTGAAATCTTGTGTTAGGTATCAAACAAAATCTGCTTTCTTCAGATAAAAATATTCTCTCAGATGTCTCCAGATAACTGCTAAGTCTAAGTTGGTCCTTTAATGTCTTATTTTACTTTTATTGTCCTCATGAAATGTTCGTATACACTCAGGATGTTCCCAAAAGAATTTTTATCGTGTAAAGGATCGTACATGACGACCTCTACCACTGCCTCCACTGACAAACTTTCCTCTTGAGCCTCCACTGCCGCTATTTGCACTTGCCCAGGAAGGTCCAAGTCCCCCACGACCTCTGGAAGCACGGTCACGAGGACTTGGGCGGTAGCCTATAAAAAAAAGAATATAGTTTTTAGTCATAACACCCTTTAACATTCCCACTATAGAAATAGTAACCTATAAAACTGAGCTCAAACTAAGAGAGGAATTACTCTTTGCCCCTTTAAAATCCATGTGCAGGTTCTTTCTGTAAATGTGATGAAGACTGCTGAACTGTCTACCTTAAATAGGTAAATTGTATGATATGTGAGAATTATATCGCAAATAAAGCTGTTATAAAAAAGTAAGTGAATATGAAACCAAAAGCTACTTCTGACCAGAATAATTCTGGACTTGATATAGTAATGTTTGAGGAAAAACAGGTTATGTGCCTACTCACACAACACCAATATTATAAACAAAAATAGAATACACTGTATGAAGATATCTCTATTACTAAAATACTTTAGTCAAAAAAGCATCTTAAGGATTGGCTTTCATGTTTCCGATTCTGTGTCTCCCTCTCTCTCTGACCCTCCCCCGTTCATGCTCTGTCTCTCTCTGTCCCAAAAATAAATAAACGTTGAAAAAAAAAAAATTAAAAAAAAAAAAAAAAAGGATTGGCTTTCATTATCAGCACATCACTGTGAAACTGCTCAGATTATACGTGTATTCAGAATCCAGAATTTTTATTATTCCCACAGAATATGAACATTGGGCATTCATTTGCAGATATAAAATTAAATTGACTTTAGAATTATAAGTCTATGTTCTAAAATATCCTCTCTCAGAATGAGAGTATATGACATCTGACAACTTAAAAAGGAGGATTCACCACCCCCCCCCCCCACCCCACCCAATTCCCTGCCTCAGCGATATCAACTCGGAAGGATGTATACCTGTAGAACTAAGTGGTCGCAACGGTGGAAGAGGTCCTCTGTTAAAATTGCTCTGGCCTCCACGACTTTCATTGTAAGTTCCTCGAGGAGTATTCTGAGCACTCCAACTGGAGCCTCTTGTTCCCTCCCGACGACTGTAGTTTCCTAAAAAGAGAAAACACAATCAAAACCTACTATTTTCACAACTTCAACTGAATTAAAAAACACTCAACAGGCTTTTCTTATTCTTCAAAGTAATGAAAGAGAAACGGTGAAATGCTGCCTACAGTGTGGCAGCATCGTATGTGGTTAGAAGCTGAGGCTCTACAGCCAGACCGCCAGCATTCAATTACTGGTTCTGTCACTTACATTTATATATCCTGGTCAGCTGATAGTTTTCTCTTCTGTAAAGTGGGTGTACTAACAGAATCTACCTCAAAGGGTTGATATGAGAGTGTTTTACATAATAGTCCCAACACAGCTATGTATTTGCTATTAATATAAACTGCTATTCACTTTCACTAACAACCTCTTTAACTCAGCAGCATGAAAACATGTCAACAATCCACTAGCGAAGTATAATTTCTACAAGTATACCTAGTTTCTAAAATCTTGAAACTTTTTTTAAACAAGGAATAATGTTTAATAAATCACAGAAGCAAAAAATATCATGCAGTAAGTTAAAGTAGCCACCTGTGACAATCAATAAAACAAGTTTTGTGGTTTTTCTGTTACATTCCACAATAGTAGGGGCACCTGGCTGGCTCAGTAGGTGGAGTATGCAACTCTTGATCTCGGGGTTGTGAGTCTGAGTCCCACACTGGGTGTAGGGATTACATAAAAATAAAATCTTTAAAAATTTTTTTTCCACAACAGTAACTTAAAAAAGAAACAAGAGTTGTAACTTAAAGCTCTGCTGTGCAGTGGTCTCCCTAGAGCCCATAAGGAGGGTAGCATTCTGAAACAGGTATGACAGGTGTACAACATTTCAAATGGAATTCATTCACAGGCAAAATCTTGAAATAATTTAAAACAGATTAAATAGGGGTGTCTGGCTGGCTCAGTCGATAGAACATATATCTCTTGACCTTGGGGTTGTGGATTCGAACCCTATGTTGGGTGTAGAGATTTAAAAATAAAATCTTAAGGGGCGCCAGGGTGGCTCAGTCGGTTGAGCATCCAACTCTTGATTTCAGCTCAGGTCATGATCTGAAGTTTGTGGGATCAAGCCCCGTGTCAGGCCCTCCACTAAGTGTGGAATCTGTTTAAGATTTTTCTCTCTCCCCCTCCGCCCCTATCCCCTGCTCACGCATTCTCTCTCTGTCTCTCTAAAATAAAATTTAAAAATAAATAAATAATTAAATCTTAAAAAAAAAAACCCACAACAAATTAAATATAACATCAAGAAGCAAGTAGATAAGAGAATCAATGCTTAACTACTTAGAAGAATCCTAAGGAAATTGTTGCCAAGTAGAACTGTGAGATTGTATATGTACTATTCAGAAAGGATAAACACAATTTTCAATATAAAAAGGAAAATAATTAGCCAACTGACTTCTTTTAAACTTATCACTAAACATGCAATTAATTAAATATTAACTTAAAAAAGATTTTTTCTGGGGTGCCTGGGTGGCTCAGTTGGTTAAACGTCCAACTTCAGCTCAGGTCATGATGTCGTGGCTCGTGAATTCAAGCCCTGCATTGGGCTCTGTGCTGACAGCTCAGAGCCTGGAGCCTGCTTCAGATTCTGTGTCTCCCTTTCTCTCTGCCCCTCCCCTACTTGTACTCTGCTCTCTCTCTCTCTCAAATTAAACAAACATTTAAAAAAATTTTTTAAATTGTTAAAATTTTTTAAAAAATTAAAAAAAAAAAAAGATTTCTTTTTTCTATCCAATAAAGTACTCAGCAAATAGTTACCAGTGGTCTGAGAAGTCGCTTAATTGTAGTAACTGAAAAGTACTTCATCTGAATCACTTATATCTAAATCACTTCTTTTAAAAAAAAATTTTTTTTTTTAACGTTTATTCATTTTTGAGAGACACAGAGAGACAGAGCATGAGCGGGGAAGGGGCAGAGAGAGGGGGAAACACAGAATCTGAAGCAGGCTCCAGGCTCTGAGCTGTCATCACAGAGCCCTACGCGGGGCTTGAATTCACAAACTGCAAGATCATGACCTGAGCCGAAGTCGGACGCTCAACTGACTCAGTCACCCAGGTGCCCCACATCTAAATCACTTCTATTAAATATGCTAATATTCCAATATTCTAACCCACTAGAAAATATACATAAATAATTACCTTTTGAAGCAGGTGGTGTGAAAAACCTATTCTGGCTGTGAAAAGCACCCCGTCCTCCTCGATTGCCTGAAAATCCACCACGAGAAGAAATCTTCTGTGATACTTTGAGTGGTCGTTTTGGTGGGGGTATTCCATCTTGAGGGACCACTTCTTTACTTTCAGCCGCAACAAAGTCATCCACGTGCATAGATGGTGGTCTGCTTGTGTTCTGTTTTCTCTGACGAAAAATATCATGGGGTCGTATACCCTGTCCAAATCCTCCCCTGCCCCTTCCTCTTGGTGGTGGCACAACATGAGCTCGTTTGGCAGGTTCGATGTATTCAGACTTCCCGCTATTAAAATAAAAACACTCCATGAAAACTTATTCTTTTTTTTTCTATTTCCAATGAATATTTAAGTCAGTCTTTGTAATATTGAAAACTACATTTCAATTAGTTCTTATTTCAATTGTGTTAACACTGCAAACATCTCTATTCCTCTCCAGGGATGGACAACAAAACTAGCTAAGAATGGTACTCACATTTTATAATATGACTAACAATTATTTAAAATAATCCAGTTCACCTCTTGTTCAAACCTTCCAAACTCTCATAAAGTAGAAGAACATAATAAAAGTACCAGGGATATCCTGGCCAAAGTATTATCTTAAAAAAAATTCCAGGGGCACCTGGGTGGCGCAGTCGGTTAAGCGTCCGACTTCAGCCAGGTCACGATCTCGCGGTCCGTGGGTTCGAGCCCCGCGTCGGGCTCTGGGCTGATGGCTCGGAGCCTGGAGCCTGTTTCTGATTCTGTGTCTCCCTCTCTCTCTGCCCCTCCCCCGTTCATGCTCTGTCTCTCTCTGTCCCAAAAATAAACTAAAAAAAAAAAAAAAAAAACAAAAAACAAAAAACAAAAAAAAATTCCAAACAATATTCATGACTCAAGTATTATGTCAACTTCCTTTTTTCTCTTATAGTTAGTGTCTATCTTAAAATACATTGCAAGAAATAAGCTTCCATGACCACAATCAAGATCTTCAGTAGAAAAAGTTTTACCTTGAAGTTATAAAGGTCTCATGCTTGTGCTTCCCAAGTTTGAATCCTTTAGTAGTCTTAGTTCTCCCTGGAGATGATGGTTCTGACAAAAATGAGCGCTCTAATTCTGAGTGCAAGTCAAAGTCACTACAGCATTTTTCAGAGAGCTCAATTAGGTCAACCTTTACCTGCAATCATAAAAATTAAACAAAATGAAAAATAATCTTAAATATAATTATTAATGTAACATTTATTAAAATTCTTATTTCCTATAAACTAGCTATGCTATGACTCATAATAAATAAATTATAGGTCGGCCTCTTTCCCTCATCCTTTTTTTTTTTTTTTAATTAATTAATTTTGAGAGAGCGAGAGAAAGAGAGGAGAAAGAATCCCAACCAGGCTCTGCACTGTGAGCAGGGAGCCCAACACAGGGCTTAATCCCACAAACCAGAGATCATGACCCGAGATGAATCCAAGAGTGAGACACTTAACCAGCTGAGCCACCCAGGTGCACCCCCCCACTTTTTTTTTAAAGAATTTATTTTTACGTAATCTCTACATCCAACATGGGGCTTGAATTCACAATCTCAAGATCAAGAGTTGTATGCTCCATTGACTAAGCCAGTCAGGCACCCCTTTCCCTTATCCTTTCAAAAAGCAACATCATTGGTAGTCAAAAATCTTAGGAATTCAGCTGCATTTTGGAGGGATGGAAGAGAGTGGCATTCTTCCTCAAAGAAGGGTTGTCAAATTTGGGAGTCCTCTGCTGTCTGACAAGGAACTCAGAATTTATCTATATAAATTAATAAAGTAGCTCTCCAAAACGTTTCCCAAAGAATCTGAAAATAACATATTTTGTAAGCCCTGTATAGTCAACATATCTATTATAAAAGGATTCTGTGCCACAGATCTCAAAGTTCTACGCATTTAATGAGGGTCCAATCTAAGTTTACTTCCAGAGAAATAAAAATTATGTTTACTTCAGTTTTATTTAAATTTAGCAAACCTAAAACCCCAAATTTTCTAAACCATGTAAGGTTACAATAAAGACAGTTGTGATTCAATATAAAACTTATAAAGAAAACAACATCCTTCTAACAAATATTTTAGATCTATGATGCTAGATATGGTGGGTAGTCCCTTAACCTCTTGTGCCTATTTAAATTTAAATCAATTAAAATTAAATAAAAAATAAAATTCAGTTCTTCAGTCACGCTAGCAACATTTCATTGTTCAACAGTCACATAAGGCTAATGGCTACTATACTAAACAGAGCACATTTCTGAACATTTCTGTTACTGCATAAAGTTCTATTGGACAGAACAGTTCTAAAGAATCATTGACAATTTACACTAAAGAAGAAATTATTTTTTTTTTTAAATTTGAGAGAGCGTGCTAGCAAGGGAGAGGGGCCAGAGAGAGAAAATCTTAAGCAGGCTCCCTGTTCAAGGTGGAACCCAACATGGGGCTCAATCCTACAACCCTGGAACATGACCCAAGCCGAAATCAAGAGTCAGACACAACCAAATGAGCCACCCAGGCGCCCCTTTTTGTAATTTTTAAGCAAGCTTTATGCCCAATGTGGGGCTTTAACTGAAAACCCCAAGATCAAGAGTCACATGCTTGCTCTACTGACTAAGCCAGCCAGGCACCCCAAGAGAATTAATTCTTTTTTTAAATTTTTTTTTTCAACGTTTTATTTATTTTTGGGACAGAGAGAGACAGAGCATGAACGGGGGAGGGGCAGAGAGAGAGGGAGACACAGAATCAGAAACAGGCTCCAGGCTCTGAGCCATCAGCCCAGAGCCTGACGCAGGGCTCGAACTCACGGACCGTGAGATCGTGACCTGGCTGAAGTCGGATGCTTAACCGACTGCGCCACCCAGGCGCCCCAATTCTTTTTTTAAAAAATGTTCATTTATTTTTGAGAGAGAGAGAACAGGGGAGGGGCAGAGAAGAGGGGGACAGGGAGTCTGAAGGAGGCCCTACATTGACAGCAGCAAGCTTGATGTAGGGGTCGAACTCATATAAACTGAGATCATGACCTAAGCAAAGTTGGACACCCAAATGACTGAGCCATCCAGGCACCATGAGAAATTAATTCTTTAATGCAATTTAAATCGGATTTTATGCGATATTAAATTTTTTAATGTTTATTTATTTTTGAGAGAAAGAGACAGAATGCAAGTGGGGGAGGGCAGAAGGAAAGGGAAACACAAAATCCAAAGCAGCTCCAGGCTCTGAGCTGTCAGCACAAAGCCTGACACAGGGCTCAAACTAACGGGTGGTGAGATCCTGACCTGAGCCAAAGTCAGACACTTAACCAACTGAGCCTTCCAGGCACCCCAGATTTTATGCAATAGTTTAAAAGAAGGGAAAGGAGCTCTCAAATATATTAAATACACCTTAAGCATGAAGTAAATAATTCTTTTAGTCTTACTGCATATAATAAACACTAACACTTTTTGGACCAGGGACTATCCAAATATATTTATTTTTCTGATCAAGAAAAAAATAATATATAGTATAATATGTGGCTGAAATCATCCTCCCTAATATGGCTCTGAGAAACATAAATCAGCACGCTTCTAATTTTAAATGTTTAACTATACTCTTACATGTTCAGCATTATGTTTAAGAATGTGAATTCCCTTTTGTACCTATGTTATTTTAATAAATAGATTCTTCACATTTGCCCCAAAATTAAAAGTAGATTGCCACAATACCATTCCTTTCCTTAAACCCCAAAACAGAAATGAATTATAATTCTGTGGGATACTTTTCTCTATTCTATACCCTACAAATATAAGAAAACAAAGTGCCTCAGAGTACTTAGGCAAACACATAATCTTTCCCCAAAGAATCTCATTCTCAGGGCACCTTGGTGGCTCAGTCAGTTGAGTGTCCAACTCTTGATTTTGGCTCAGGTCATGATCCCGGGGTCAAGCCCTGCATCGGGCTCCCCACCGAGAATGGAGCCTGCTTAAGATTCTCTCTCTCCCTCTGGCCCTCTCCCCTGCTCTCACTCTCTCTCTAAAAAACAGAAAGAGAAAAAAGAAAGCATCTCATTCTCAAATATACGTATCACTAACTAGAAAGAAGCAAAATAAGTAGCATAAGATACTGAATGTCCTGGATACCATTAAGTGGGCAGCCGATATGAAAATAATGCAGTACTGGTCCTCAAACGGGCCTTTTTTTGTTTGTTTTTAAGATTTTATTTTTAAGTAATCTCTATTACCCACCGTGGGGCTCAAACTTACAATACAATGAAGAGTTGCATGCTCTACGACGGAGCCAGCCAGGCATCCCCTCAATGGGCTTTTAACAGCCACACAATATGTATCTTATTTTAGTGCTAATAATACACACAAAAACCAAAAAAATCAACAATAACTTTTTTCTAAATATTTAGTAATAAAATTACTTATACCAAATCCAGATCTGTATCAATCTCTTCAGCCTGAAATGGAGTGAACCACATGGATTTCAACTGATCATCCATGACATCAGCTAGCACATATGCAGTCCTAGAACAGAAAAGACATTTGGTAAAAAGCAGAATTCCAAAATCAAATTATTTTAGCTTATCTTCTAAGCAAAATCTGTACAATGTACAATTTAAAATGTCACCCTCGAAACTGTTAGTAAAATTAGTACTTAAAAGCCAAGTTTATTACACTGTAGCAATGTGTACAGAAACTGCCCATATTTAATTTTTCTAAATTTAGAGAGTAATTCCATCACACTGAATAGTTATGCTTTAGAAGTATCAGTAAAGTATAGCCTCCATTCTGCCAGCCTGCTTGTGTACAGCCTGTAAGATAGAAATGGTTTATTATTTAAGTTTTGTTTCATTTTGTTTTTAAGTAGGCCTCACACCCAGCACAGAGCCCAACATGGGGTTTGAACTCACAACACTGAGATCAAGACCTGAGCTGAGATCAAGAGTCGGATGCTTAACTGACTAAGCCACCCCAGGTGCCCCTATTATTTCAGTTTTTTAAAAAAACATATGAAACAAACAAAATGCTACAGAAGAATATGCAACAGAGGCTGAATGTGGCCTACAAAGCCTAGAATTTTTATTATCCAGCCCTAACAAAAATAGCTTGTTGGCCCTCTCTAGACCTCGGTCATTAAATATACAATACTCAACCACAAAACATTGCTTGTTTTACCTATTATTAAACAGATTCTGGAGAGATTCTGGAGCTGAAAGTACTGGTTCTATATCCTGGTCACCAAGAGGTAAAGGATCACCAGATGACTCCAGCATCTGCTTAAGTCCAACTACATTGTCCAACAAAGAATCCAGATTGTCATCATCTTTTGAATGTTCCTAGATATAGACAAAAGCAGAATAAGATGATACAGGTAAAACTTGAACATTTATGCCCATAATCTACTGACTCTTTAGTAGAAAAGGTTGTATTTTTTGATTACTAAGAAATTTGGAATACTGTCAAAAACTTATGAACATTAAACATACTCAGGTAAAACAAATACCAAAACATTTGTCATTTTATTTCTAAAGAATGGTAGCAAGGGACACCCTGCATTCAAATAGATAATTCAAAAACTAATGCCTTCTTCCTTAAGATTCATAACAGTATGGAGGACTTCACTCCAAATTATTAATTCAAAGAGTTATGTCAAATTTTATTACAGGTATCCAACTGAAGGTACACTATTTAAAAAGGTCACTGAAAAACTTGCACTAGTCAAAAAGAGAAAAAAATATATCTTAGGAATGAGCAAATATGTTTATTTTGCTTCTGGTTTTTTTTTTTTTTTTTTTTTTTTTTTTTTTTTTTTTACCAAAACAAGCTTCTCTAGTTCAAGGAACAAATTTTCTGGACTTTCTTCTTTGCTTTGTAGAAGCTGTTTTAACTCTGCAGCATTAATACTCATTGTCCGTGACGGATGAGTTCCCTCTACTTCCATGAGACCACTATCATCTCCACAACATCCCTGTAAATGTCACACACAAGTTAAATTTGAGAGCAGAGAAATTTGCAAAGATGCTTCCACACTTATACAGATATTTAAGCCATTTGCTGCAATCTTCCCCTCAGTGTTTTGGTTTTACACCAGTATAAATGGCTAGTTTTAAGAAAGAGTTAATCAGCTTAAGGCTGAAACACATTTTCTTTGAGTAAGACTCACATAATAAATAGCTAAACACACATATTCAATATACTAGCAGCAAGGTTTCTTTTTTTTTTAATTTTTTTTTTAACGTTTTATTTATTTTTGAGACAGGGAGAGACAGAGCATGAACGGGGGAGGGGCAGAGAGAGAGGGAGACACAGAATCTGAAACAGGCTCCAGGCTCTAAGCCGTCAGCACAGAGCCCGACGCGGGGCTCGAACTCACGGACCGGGAGATCGTGACCTGAGCCGAAGTTGGCCGCTTAACCGACTGAGCCACCCAGGCGCCCCTAAGTTTCTTAACAAAAATATCCAATGGCAAATACACTGGCACTTGCTGGGCATGTAACATACTGATTGATACTTAAGTTAATAAAATGCCTACTACTAAAATAAAGAACTGATGAAACCTGAATTTATCTTTCTAGAGATAAAGCAAACAACTAAAGAAAACAGTAACTATTGTATTTAGGGCTATATTCTGTAATGAAAAAAGTTAATATTTCCTGTTTTAAAAAAAAGTAAGCCATATAGTAAAAGGTATTAAGATAGTGATACTCCCAAATTTCAATACAATTCCTATCAAAATCCCAGCAATTTTTTTGTAGAGACTGACATAGAGATGGAAAAGTAGATTAGTGATTGCCATGGGCTAAAAGGGGAAAAGAGGAGTTTCTGTTATGGGCACAGAGCTTCTTTTTGGGATTACGAAAGCATTCTGAAATTACATAGCAGAGATGGTTGTACAATATACTAAAAACTAAAGGGGTGAATTTTATGAGATGTAGATCATACTTCAATAAACACATTACGAAAAAAGCAGCAGCAGGAAGGAAATCTAAGGTAATAGTGGTAAAATACAAAAGAAAATGAAATATGAAAGGTATTATAAATAAAACTGATACGAATGACAGCTGCTGAAGAGGATGAAGAAAAGGAGGAAAGTTGGCTACTATTTCATGATTTCTATCGTGAAGGTCAGGGAAGATCATGATATAAAAGTAGGACAGATAAATCAAGTTTATGGGGGAAGATAATGAATTTGATTTTGGATATTCAGAGATTCTATCAAGTAGCCACGGGCAAGGAGAAACAGGAGAGGGAAAAGGTGCTAGATAGGATATTAGAAGGTGTAAGATATATGTCATAGATAGAAATGAAGTGATGGGGGAGGGGGGAAGGGATATTCTCCTCTGATTAAGGAAGGAAACAACAGGTCAGAAAAAACAGGGAAAGAATCTAAGGGAGAGTGAAAAGATTGAGAAACCAAACAGGATGGCCTTGATCTTCCCAATGAAGGAGGTAAGAAAAGGAAATGCACTGGTGAGGGATGAATAAAAGCATTAATTAGCAGTCCTCAGGGACCAGCAGCTCCTGGATAACAAGAATGAACACTGGTTAGTGGTTTTTGATTAGAAACTGTTTAATTGATGACATGCATAAGAAAATCTGTCAAACTGATTTATTAACAACATACCACTTAGGATCTGGTAAAACTAATTAGTCTTCCATTACATAAAAACTCCTAAAATTTCTTTATGGTAGCTATAGTCCTACCATTAAATATGCTATTTACCTTTCAGAATCTTTAAGGATCAAAGCATCTGGTAAACTTAATCACTTAAATAAAGTATATCTGACACAAAGCAAACACAAATCTGCCAGTAAAATCAGTATAAAAAAAACTACAAAAACAACAGGGAGCCAAGAGGTGCTTACTAGAGTAAAACAGAAAAAAATTTTTAAGTAGGCTCCATGCCCAATGTGAGGCTTGAACTCATGACCGCAAGAGCCAAGTCTCATGCTCTCCTGACTGAGCCAGCGAGGCATCCCTTACTGGAGGAGTAGATATTCTTAATATAAATTACATGCATTACATGTTTACTAAACAGTAATTTTACTTAACTTTACCTTATGAAATCATCCCATATTATATTTATTTTGGTAAAACTGAACTAAACAGGTCCTCCACAATTCTTTCCAAACACAAATCTTAAATATGAGCTGAATTTTTTTTTTTTTTTTAAAGAAAGAAAGCGTGAGCAGGGGAGGGGCAGTGAGCTGTGCTGACAGCAGCAAGCTGGATGTGGCATTTGAACTCACCAACCATAAGATCATAACCTGAGCTGAAGTCAGATGCTCAACCCACTGACACACACAGGTGCCCTTGAGCTGAATTTCTTAAACCAGTGTTGACAGAATACAGACCCACAGGATGTTAACAGTATATGCACATGTACACACACACACACACACACACACACACACACACACACACACACAAAGTATTTTGCAGGCAATCCATTTGGGAAAAGCTAGATTAGACTATAGTAAAGCAAGTTTCTATTTATCCAGGAACTTTCAGAACTTTTACTATACTAATGTGCACAGTTAAGTTCCATCAGGGGAGACTTTTCCAAACTTATCTGACCAAAAACACTTTTTAAAGGCAAGCCTATTAAAGGTTTCTGGAATTGTGTCTACAACATATACTAGATTTTGGAAAATATGATGGGAGAGATTTTTTTTTTTAAGTTTATTTATTTTGAGAGAGAGAGAGAGAGAGAGAGAACGAGCACACGTGAGTAGGAGAGGGGCAGAGAGAGATGGAGACAGAGAATCCCAAGCAGGCTCCACGTGGTCAGTGCAGAGCCCGACGCAGGGCTCAAACTCACAAACCATGAGATCATGACCTGAGCCAAAATCAAGAATCAGAGGCTTAACAGACTAAGCTACCCAGGTGCCCCAGGAGAAATTCTTAATTAGATTTTAACAATAAGATTTTAGAGAAATAGATACTTAGTATCTATGATGGATCCAAAATACCCTAGTGTAATAAACTTTGCAATCACCCCAAAAGCACAATATCCAAAACACAATGAGTAAATGCTCAATTAAATGACAGAAGGTAAATATCTGATTAAGAGACTAATAAAATTCGACTGCCCTGAATGTCCCTGGCAAGATAACTCAATGTAAAAAATTATATAAAAGATGAAGGCTCTGTAAATAGTATTTTTCTCTAAGTTGCCAAGTTACAGAGTATTCACAAATTAATGATGTTTAATAGATTTAAAAAGAGTTCAGTAAATTCTACTCTAAAACACCTATCTTTTTTAGAAATCAAAACCTTGCATTTATAGTGGAGTAAGGACACAGAAAAAAAAACACTATTCTAAGTTCAAACTTCCAAAAACCATTTCAAGATATTTTTGAATGCAAGTGATTTAACTTATGACAAAAGTCTATAAATTTAAAAAATACCAAATACATACATATACATTTATGTACACTTACCATTGTGTCAGAGTTAAGAATTTGTCTCATAAATTCCAAAAATGAAGATGCAAGTTCACCTGTGTCCTTACTAAATGTGCTGACCACTCGTTTCAGTAAACTATGCAGAGCATTACTGTTTTTCCTCAAAGAACTGTAAATAAAGAGAGAATATGTCTCAAAATTTGAACATATAAATCTAGTATGAGAAATAAATGATCTCCAGTTCAGACAGAACAAAATTCAATCCATCATTTAAAAAATGTTTTGGTGTGCCTATGTACACACACCATTTTACAAAGCAATATCTACAGATACCTTCTTTTAAAAATAAGCTTCAAGTCCCCCACAAAAAAAGAAAAAATTTCCCCCAAATAATAAAGATATAAAACTTAGCAAAAGAAACTCCAAATTCTCTATTTTTTATACTTTTTATAGCCTGAGGATTTCTCTAGTACAAGGAGGTTATAGCTGTCTCAGAAGCCTGACCAGAAAGCCTGCTTTATGTAATAATTATTATGTAAATTATTTAATAATAATAATAATAATTATTATTACTATAATTTGACAGAAGAAAATCAAGGGTATAGACTGGGGGTCTGCAAACTTTTTATGTAAAGAACCTAATGGTACATATTTTATGCTTTGCTGGCTAAATAAAAACGCAGTCTGTTTCTCTCTATACACAACACCAGTGTCAGTCACTACTCAACTCATTTGTGTAGTGGGAAAACAGACACAAACACCACATAAATGCTGGCTATGCTCCAACAGAACTGTATTTATAAACACTGAATTTGGCCTGTGGCCCATAGTTTGCCAATTCCTGATATAGGTAGATTTAAGTATAACAATCAACCATATCCAAGTCCTGCTAAAATTATTCTATACAATTACACAGCTCTTTGTTGATCAAAAGAGAATTTCAAGGACAAAGTATTCTAATATTCAATTGTGCCCTTTGAGTTGTAACAATTCATAATTAATCAAAATGAAAATAAGATTATATTAACACTAAACATGCAGTGTTTACATTTGAAAAATATAACTCAGATGGATTCTGAGATGCCATCATAGAAGACTTTGGTAAAACAATACAAAAGAGAAAGATAAAGACTCCTGCTCTTGAGAACTTTATAAAATACTGGAATGGACAGGCACAACAGACAGGAATGAGATTAAATACAAAGATAATATGATTAATGGAAAAAGAATGGATATAAACTGGACTACACCAATTACTAGTCTCTACATATAACCTTAAGCAAATACTTCCATGATCTATTAAAATCTGGGGTCCACTACATACCTATTAGAATATCTAAACTTTTAAGCTGGTATTTTTATTGCTCAACTTTTTTTTTTAAGTTTATCTTTTTATTTATTTTGAGAGAGAGACAGAGAGCAAGTAGGGAAGGGGCAGAGAGAGAGGGACACAAAATCCCAAGCAGGCTCTGAGCTGTTGGCATAGAGCCTGACGCAGGGCTCGAACTCACGAACTGTGAGATCATGACTTGAGACGAAGTCAAGAGTCAGATGCTTAACCAACTGAGCCACCCAGCTGCCCCTGTTGCTCAGCCTATAAAAAAGTTGTCTATAAAAAGGTGGTACACTGATGGAACTGTTCTGTATGCAACTGTGGCAATAAACACATGACTCTATACATTTGTCAAAATCCACACAACTGCACAACATGAAACATGAATAAGGTTACAAGGAAGGAGAGAAAGCTAGAATCAACATCTAATATTAGAGTCAAAATGTCACTATGGACTCATTTAAAAAAATACATACAAAGTGATGAATCACGGGAATCTACCCCCAAAACCAAGAGCATACTATATACACCGTACGTTAGCCAACTTGACAATAAATTATATTTTAAAGAAAAAAAAGAAGGAGGAGGAAGGCACTTCAATCAACCAGAGCAATGAGGCAAGCTGGATCCTGTCTGCCTCCCCTTGTTACAAACAGCCAAGCACCAAGCTCAGGAATAGAAGGGCTATTCTCCTTTGGGATATCTGATGCTGATGGCTGTTACTGAGCACAGAACCCAGTGGGAACCTGATGGCCAACCCTAGGAGCCCGCTGAGTAAGTGCCAGCTCCATGGCTCCTAAGGGTGAACGAAGACAGAGTCAGAAACACAGTAACAGAGAGGGAATCACTGCAGCCAAGACCAAAGTGCGTTCAACATTTCCATCCAATGGGAATGTGATCAATGTAGAATAAAGATATTTAACTTTATTTCCCTTAGGCCCAGCAAAGAGGCCAGCTCCCCACTAATACATCTGGCCCAGCCTCCATACAAACAGCTCTCGGCAGGACCCCTTCTGATGCCCTAGGGCTCTGGATGTCCATGTAGTCCTAAAACCAAAAGGCCAGGGCCCCTTTGGCTCAACCTGTCCCACAGTCACAAGGGCTGGTCCACATTTGACATACGCAAGCCAGAGATAGTACTCTGAAAGACTGAATTTGTATGGACCCTGAAATGAACTCTGATGGATAATAAAGCAATGTCATGAAACGTGAAAAAAAATAATAAACAAAAACAAAAACAATACATACATACAAATAAATAGATACAAAAAGAAATGTAGACATATATATGCATGAGTTAGGACACAGGCATATATTTCCTAGCTCTATCCAATAAGAAGAAACAAAATCAGTGACACAAGCTGAGCAACAAAATGAATAGCAATAGTATCAGATTATCATACAAAGAGAAAAAAAATAATGTCCATAAATTCATACTTATATCCCTGAATAAGTAAATAAACGAGGAAAAAGTGGTAATTCTTCTTTATAGAAGGATAATTAATAAATTAAAAAGGAATAAGAGAGAGGCACCTGCGTGGCTCAGTCGGTTAAGCTTCCTGACTTTGGCTCAGATCATGATCTCACAATTCCAGAGTTCGAGACTCATGTTGGGCTCTGTGCTGACAGCTTACAGCCTGCAGTCTGCTTCAGATTCTGTGTCTCCCTCTCTCTCTGACCCTTCCCCGCTCATTCTCTTTTGCTCTCTCAAAAATAAACAACCATTGGGGTACCTGGGTGGCTCAGTCGGTTAAGTGTCTGACTTCGGCTCAGGTCATGATCTCGCGGTTTGTGAGTTCAAGCCCCGCATCGGGCTCTGTGCTGACAGCCTGGAGCCTGTTTCAGATTCTGTGTCTCCTTTTCTCTCTCTCCCTCCCCATCTCAAGCTCTGTCTCTCTCTCTCTCAAAAATAATAAACATTAAAAATTTAAAAAATTAAAAATAAACCATCAAAAAAAATTAAAAAAGGATTAAGAGAAATACGAAACCAGCATTGGGATACCACAGTAAAACCTGCCATATGCCTAGATTCACTGATGAATACTAAAATTAGTGGACAAAAGGGTTTTTGTTTGTTTTTAACAATACTTTTAAATGTTTATCTATTTTGAGAGAGAGAGAGAGAGAGAGAGAGAGAGAGAGAGAGAGTGTGTGTATGAGCAGGGAGGGGCAGAGAGAGAGGGAAAGAAAGAAAATCCCAAGCAAGCTCTGCACTGTCAGTGTAGAGTGCGACCCAGGGATTGAACTCACGAACTGTGAGATCATGACCTGAGTGGAAGCTGGATGTTCAACCTACTGAGCCAACTGGATGCTCAACCTACTGACTAAAGTTTTACACAGAAATAAGATCCTGTATTTGCACAATGGAAATATATTTTGGAAATATATTCTCCAAAATATTTAATTAAAAATGGAAAATTATTAAGTTTACAGTGCAGAATCCTGACAGACAGCACCTCAGCCAAGTGATCAAAGTGGATATCATCAGAAATATATCAAGCATTTCCTAATACGGTGCACTGAAAGAGGTATTTCTGTGTAATCTTCTCAATAAAGCATAATCTCAATCTAATTATGAGAAAACATCAGACAAAGCTAAATTGAGGAACATTCTACAAAATAACTAACAAGTACTCTCCAAAAATGTCATGGTCATGAAAAACAAGGATACAGGACACAAAGGATACATTACAACTAAAAGCAATGTAGGATCCTGTCTTGGATCTTAAAACAGAAAAAAACATTAACAGAAAAACTATAAAATCTAAATAAATTTTGTATTTTAGTTAATAGTATTATGCCAAGGTTAGTTTCTCAGTTTTGATAAATATTCAGTGGTTACATAAGACATTAACATAGGGGTAAGGTGGATGAAAGGCATATCTGAACTCTGTACTATTATTTTTGTAATTCTTCTGAAAGTACAAATACCTCAAAAAAGAAAATTTTTTGTGACATGCTTCAGGGTTGTTGTTAGAACTATGTAAAAAGCATAATAGTGACCTGCTCATAAGAAAAAAAAGGCAGATAAAAAACCAGATCATTCTTTGCCTCTGCTCAAAATCTTACAATGGCCCTTATAATAACCCTAAAGGCCCTTGATCTGCTGCCCCCCACCTTCCCCCCAGGTTACTTCTCCGACCTATGCCCTATCATTTTTCTCCTTGCTCTCTTATTCCAAAGATAGCCACCGTGACCTCATGACTGTTTCTCAGACACATTAGGCATGCTATTTGTGATTGTTCTCCCCCAGGATATTAACATGTTTCACTCTTCACCTTTGGGTCTTGGTCTTTGTTCAAGGGTCACCTTCTCAGTGAGGACTTCCCTGATCACCTCCCCGTATTTCTTTTTTTTTTTTAATTTTTTTTTTTGTTTTTTAACATTTATTTATTTTTGAGACAGAGAGAGATACAGCGTGAATGGGGGAGGGGCAGAGAGAGAGAGAGACACAGAATCGGAAGCAGGCTCCAGGCTCTGAGCCATCAGCCCAGAGCCTGACACGGGGCTCGAACTCACAGACCGCGAGATCGTGACCTGAGCTGAAGTCGGACGCTCAACCGACTACGCCACCCAGGCGGCCCTCCTCCCTGTATTTCAAATGACAACTCCTACCCTCACTCTGGCACTCACCAGCAGCTTGAACTGCTCTATTTAATGTTTTTCTGTAATATACTATGTATTTTATTTACTCAATCTTTAGTACCTAGAACAGTATCTGGTCTAGAAGAGGCATTCAATAAGTATTTGTGGACTAAATGAATCCAGTGTCCATTTTTATTCTTTCATAGAGCCTACTATGTACCAGGTTTCTAAATGCTGGGGGACTAAAGTCAAGAAGACACAGTCTCTTTCTTAGGGTAGCTTATATTCAAATAAACAATAAATCTACATAATGCAATGTCAAACAGTATAAATACAGTGAAAAATATAAAGGGGGATAAGGAATGGGGACTCAAAAGATAGACTTATTTTAGTGTTTTGTTGTTGTTGTTTTACTTTAAGTAGGCTCCATGCCCAACATGGGGCTTGAACTCATGACTGTGAGATTAGGAGTCACATGCTTGGGGTGCCTGTGTGGCTCTGTCAGTCAAGCGTCTGACTTCGGCTCAGGTCATGATCTTGTGGTCCGTGAGTTTGAGCCCCACATCGGGCTCTGTGCTGACAGCTCGGAGCCTGGAGCCTGCTTCAGATTCTGTGTCTCCCTCTCTCTCTGCCCCTCCCCTGTTCGTGCCTGGTTTCTCTCTCAAAAATAAATAAACATTAAAAAAAAAAAAAAAACTTCACATGCTCTACCAACTAAGCCAGTCAAGCACCCCAGGATAGACTATTTTAGACAGGTATTTTGACAGGAAAAATATTTATACATATACATGAGTGAAGTGAGAAATAAGTCTTATAAGGATCTAGAGGAAAAACATTTTAGGAAAACAAAACAAAACAAAAAAGTCTGGAGGTAGAAATGAGCTTGACAGGTAGCAAAACTGAGGATAAAAAAGCTATGAGGTTAAGTCAAAGAGATGAGCAAAGGCCAGATTGTATATAGCCTTAAAGAACATTATAGAGTTTGGATTTTACTGCAGTATAATAGGAAACCACTGGAAACATTTCAGCAGAACAACAAATGTATCTGTTTTAAGTTTAAAAAATCAGTCTGAATGCTCAGAAAATAGATTTTAGGGGGACAACAGTGGAAGCAAGAAGTAGACTGGAGGCTACTGAAATGAGTCATGCACGAAATGACAGTGAACTGGACAAGGGTGGTAACTACAGAGTGGACAAAAGTGATCAAATTAGGGATAAATTTTGGAGGTATGATCCACTGGACTTACTGATAGGTTGCACGTAGGAAGTAAGGAAAAGAGAGAAATCAAAATCTTGGTGTTTTGTGTGGACAGTTAACGTGATAACACTTACTGGGATGAACAAGACAGAAACATATTTGAGAGCAAGAATTTCAAGAGCTCTGCTTTAAATCTGTTCAGTTTGAGATGTCCAATAGAAAGTCAAGCAGAGACATCAAATAAATGGATGGGTTATTTGGACCTTAGCAGAAAAATTAGAGCTAAAGGGAGAAACTGGAATAGGTTAAGACAACTTAGGAAAAGATTACCAATAGAAAAAAGACCAGAAACAGGAATCCAGCAAAATTAAAAATATCACACATAATACTATGAGAGCTTAGGAATGGAGGAATCAAGGAAAGTTTTTTGGCTTTCCTGGAGATGGAGAGTAGAAGATGAGCTTTAAGGATATAGAGTAAATACCCAGGCAATAGGAAAAGGGGCATTCCAGAGTAAAATGTAAAGATTATGGTGAGAGACTAAGAAGGGGGGGTAGGAGGAAATGGAAAACTTGGATTTTCAGCAGGTGCCACCAACTGAAAGAGAATATAAAAGAGGAGACAGGTTTTTCAGGAGAAGGAAGTGGAGAAGGTAGGAGCCAGCACCAAAGAGCATTTGGAACGTAAGTTTTCAACCAATGTTACAAGAATTAACGAGAGGCACAAACATGTTTCCTCCTCCTTCCTGTCTCATAATCCTACAAACTTCTACAAATTTCCAAGCAAATCTACATAACATCCAGCTACCTTCCTAGAGAAGAAAAAGATGAGGGCATGGACAGAGAGACTGAAGCAGAAATTACACTTGAGGTTTACATCATCTCAAATTAATTTTATCTCAGCCACTTCTCTACAGAATAAAAAACACAGAATCAGCACAGAGTATCACAGCACCATCACAGCACCATCACTTCTGTTTGTTTGCTTGTTGTTTAAGTAGGCTCCACACCAATGTGGGGCTTGAACTCACAACCCTGAGAAAAAAAGCTGCATGCTCTACTGACTCAGCCAGTCACGCACCCTACACCAACCATCACTTTTAAAGGACTACAGGTAAATGTATCAACAAAACAAAAACAGTGTGAATTAATATCCCTGGAACAGTAAGATTCCCTTCTTAAATACTGTAAGATGTCCACATTAATTTGTCTATCTATTCAATTTATATTTTAATGCTGAAGATTGGATTACTAGCACACTTCACTACTAAAAAATCCTTTCCATAAATACAAATTTCTCCACATGAAAGAAATCATATCTTCAGCCTTCTACAACAGCAATGAGTTAACTAATTTGGGGAGGGATGATAGAGTGAAAAGTTAAATCCAAGAATATATTAAATTAGATAAAGCATTACCTTTTTAAATGAAATAATCCATAATCATGCTCTGCAAGAAACATCATTGTTCTGACACATGTCAGTAAACAGCTATAACTGCTCTCAGAGTTAGCTAGCATAGCCAGTAGACAGTCACAGATTGAGGCCATCAATTCTTTGTTTGGTAGAGAATTGGAGAGCTGCTCCAGTTCAGAAATAGAACCTTCAGAAGAGTTTGGCAAAATAAGCGCAATGTCCTGTGAGGGTGGAGAGGAGTAGGGAAAAATTTTCTTTCATTATTATCACCATCGATTAACATTTTTATTTCAGAAACACACAGCAACTAATACTTAGTAATTATCTCATCAAAACATTGTCACCTTCCTACACCAAATATAAATTCAAACACATTAAGAACAATAGCGTCATTTTGCTCTTCTATAAAAGGTAATTCAAGGATATACGCTTAAAGAAACAAAGACAAATATTTTACTTTACAATATTTTTACTTTAAAAGAATATCTCTTTTTAAGCTTGCACTTATTTATTTGTTTGTTTGTCTGGCTCTATGCCCAACGTGGGGCTTGAACTCATGATCCCAAGATCAAGATTTGCATACTCTACTGAATGAGCCAGCCAGGTGCTCCTACACATTTTTCCTTCTGTACTGCACTGAGTGTAGTTTCTATCTTCAAGTGGTTACATTCTTTTGGTACTAAAAGATTTTAAATCATGTGTTATTGATTCATTTGAATATCTTTTTAATTTATAAAGAAATCATTCAATGAAATAAATTTTTTAAATGTTTATTTAGTTTGAGAGAGAGAGAATGCATGTGCGGGAGAGGGGCAGAGACAGAGAGAAGGATAGAGAATCCCAAGCAGGCTCTGACTGAGCCACCTAGGTGCCCCCAGTGAAATAAATTTTAATGAACATATTGGAATTTAAAACATCACAAAAAGAAATGGATAGAGCAAATAAACATTTAAGCACTGTCTTTCAACTAAATATTTTATTTTCCTCTAGTTTTTATATACTTTTAAAATTCAAGTTTTTCAGCACTAAGCAAGTTTAACCAACAATAACTAAAAACTCTCACCACTCTCTTTATAGAAGTAAATAAAGTAGATCTTACAGAAACATTTTTAGGGATGTCTCATTGCCTTTAATCACTTCAACATACTGTAAACTAGTATTCAACATGGGTTACAACCAAAAAACAAAGTTTGAATCTGAAGGCAAATATAGTAAGATGAGGCCAAGAATGAGGTTTACGTGATCAGGGCAGCTATGGTGCTATGGTGTCATTCAGATTAGTCATAAAACCTGACCTGGGTTATATAACAAACACCAGTCAAATGGACACTTTAGGGTATAAGGACTTAAAATATCCTCTCTGCCAGGTCCAAAACTATATTCTACCAGGTCCTCTTTTTGTGAAAACAAGTCACACCAAAAATGCTCCTTCTTAGGTGTTAAATGTAACCAAACTGGATTTTTGTCAGCTGAATAAAGATAATCTTCCAACATGGGATCCTATTAAAAATATTCTGCCTGGGGGCACCTGGGTGGCTCAGCTGATTAAGAATCCAACTCTTGATTTTGGTTCAGGTCACAATCTCAGAGTTCGTGAGATCAAGATCCCCATCAGACTGCACTAACAGTATAGAGCTTTGCTTGGAATTCTTTCTCTCCCTCTCTCTCTCTGCCCCTCACCCTGCTTGTGCACACATGTGCACTTAAGTAAGTAAATAAATATTAAAAAATATACATTCTGCCTGAAAAAAATCACATCTGATTAGACAGGAGCATTATGATAAGCTAAAGTACCATTAGGTATAGAAATCTTAAAAAATCTCAATCACAATGAGCTTTAAAAGTTAAAACAATTTTCATTAACTCATGGAATTATAAACTGGAAGTCAATAATATACAAAGGTAGAAATACTACTACTTTTGGTCAACATCTGTAAGGAGAGTAGTCGGAAACACACTAAAACTGTAGTAGCCTATGATACCTTCAAAAGTTGTCCTAACAAAAAAACACATGGTATTAATTCAACCAATCGCAAAGCTATAAAATTCAAGAATGAATCTGTGTATAAGTGGAATGAAAATGAACATGCTGGACATAACCAACCCCAACGAATATAGTGGCACATAAAGTAACTATCCAATGATGCAATCTCATAAAGACCTCTTCAGAGAAACCTGTGAAGTACAAACCCAAAGAAAGCTATGAAGCACCAAACCATTTTATTATTGGTTCACTGGTCAAACAAGATCTCCCCGAACAACAGTAGGAATAATAAAACAGATGAGATCTCTGTGTTCACAGACAAGATTTATATCAAGGGAAGCTTTGGAACCATATACAAAAAATGAATTTATAAAATAACTATAAATACCTGATCACAGAGAGACTGCAAAATGGATGTGATATATTCAACACATTGTTGGCGAATAACACTGTCTCCAGGAGACCGCACCAAAGCTAACAGATCCTGGAATATCTCTGCATATCTTTCATCACCTTTAATAGTTCCATTAATTAGATGCAAAATAGCTAATTTACAAGCTTTGTGTGAAGCCAGAGCATCAAGAAGAGCAAGCAACCTGGTGGTTTGGCTAGTGTACTGTTTTTCTTTATCTTCTGAAGTGCTGAAATAAAATCAATACATTTAGTAAACAAAATTCTTAACTTTAATATTTAACTAATATTTATTTTCCAACACGTATCATCTTACACAAATCTTGTATAAAATATTTCAATCCTTGGATATGATGACTTCTCTGGAATTTTACAATTATTATAAAATTTTATAAATTCAGATTTCAATATGTATTTTTTTAAATCAGAGTACTTTATAGTTCACCTTTTAAACACCCAAAATCAAGACCTTCAAGGTATCTTGCACGTGAAATAAAGTTTTCCAATTAAAAACAATCTATATATATTCATATACATACACAAATGTGTATGTATACCTGTGTATATGTGTACACACACACACACATATATATATATATATATACACACACACACACACACACACACACAGACATATATTATCTGAGCATTCTAAACCCTGGTTTCCACATTCTAAGTGAAAAAAAATGTATGTGTCAAAAATAATTTGAGGAAAAAATGTTTAATACCTTTGCAAGTCTTCTACAATCAAATCCAACACAGTTCTCATAATCAGAAGTGCAGTTGGTGAGGCAAGATCACACAATTGAACACAAATACGCCGTAACATATGTTGAATGGGCTGGCAGGTTGTGCCAGAGAAAGAGCGAACTATTTCTTGGAGCAACTTTGCTTGAACATGAAGGTGCATGCTCCACAATTTTCGGGTGTTGAGTGCCACTGATATATCATGTGGCTCAATAACCTGTTAAAAAAGTATATTGTGTGTGTACGTAGATTTTCTTTAATATTTATTTATAGTCACAAAAATTGTTCAGGAAGAACTGTTACGAAAAGAACACATGCTTAAAACATTTTTCTATTATACAATTAAACATTTGCTTGAATTCAATTCATCTAGAAAATCTTATTGTTCTCAGGTTAGCAGTCAGTAGAACAGAGTCCATTGGTGAACCAACCTAGTTAATGGCAAATTCTAACACATGATAAAGGGGAAAAAAAGGATTTAAAAATAACAAAAGTACAAGTATACATAACAGCATAATAAAATTCACATTAACAAAAATTTATTAAAATGTTGCCCCCCATATTTCTTTAATGACCAACTTGCTTCAGTTTTATCTCACCCTCATCCAGTTATTTTATGTCTTTTTTAGGGGAAGGGGATGAGGGTTGTGGGTTTGGTTTTTTTTTTTTTTTTAACAAAATCACTGGCTTTTTTTAAAGTGTTACTGCAGTCATTTATAAGATGCATGTTATATGGAAGTGATACCTGAGTTGTTTGCATGGGCAATGGTAGAGGCAGCAGCTCTGAAAGTAGTATGAGTCCAGAAAAAAATCCTTCAGGAACCTTCAAGATTGAAGAAAGAACTTCTTTTAACATTAAAGACCAAGTATTATTGGCCAGTGTCTCTTCTGAGATTGTGAGTTTTTCATTAACTCCTTGTGTAAAAGTCAGTAAGATATCAATGATATCATTTTGAATTTTCTGTTCATCACTATCCAAACGACCTGAGAGAGGGATAGAGCACAGGAGCATGTGTAAAGTCACAAGTGCTGAAGGAACACGCATGTCCTTAAACTCAAAGGATCCACCTCTCAGGAGTTCCGTTAACATAGTTTTAAGAAGAGTGAGTGTGCAGCGAGCCATTGAAATAGTAGTAACTCTGTGAAGGGTAGTCCCCATGTTGACATGGAGCCTCCAGGGCTGAGTCAGAATACTGTTCAATTTTTGTAGAACCCGAATAAAGGTGTCCATTCCTTCAGCAGAAAAAAGCTGAATAACGGCAAGATTCCATTTCAGGTCTTTCTGTTGACCTTTATATAGGATAAGGGGGGAAAAAAAACTAATTACTTAATATGTTAATCATCAGTTAAAATTTTTTAATATTTTATTTAATAAATGACATTTATACTAGGCCTTAAGAATAGTTTTTAATGTATAATAGCCATATTACCTTCAACAGGAGGTGGTGGACACGCGACATTACAGAGAACACGCAAGGCGGTGGTAAGGCCAACTCCTTCTGGGGTCATCAAATTATCGATATTCTTTAAAAATAAAAATGAACAGAAAGTTTAATTCTTGGTGCTTTGATACAAATCGAGAAAAAATTCCCAAGAAGGCATTAGTTAAAAATACATTTCATAGTAAGTACTTACACTTTAAGTATCTTAATTAAATGTAAAACATGAATAATGCTTATGAAGTTTATAAAGGTTATTTTATAAAATGAATAATTACAAAGTGCAAGTAGACTAAAAAGTGCTGATTAAAAACAAAGGTAACATACAAAACTGAATGAGACTCCTTGTATTAAGAATTTAAAATAGTTCTTTATCATATACTCTTTCTAAATACCCTCCCTCCCAAAAATGAAGCAATAACTGATTTTACAGAGTCTTGTGGGCACTAAACCTCTTTTAAAACTGAGGAAGCAACAAGGAAAGTTTTAGCACTATATAACACACTTAAATATAGATACCTAGTTGTGATGGTCAGTTAGGACATGGTTAAAGGGAAAAGAAATACAGTTGCCTATGTCCTTAGCACCTGCCCATGCCATGTTTCCTGACAATAGTTATGTCTGTTTTTGTAGTTTCTACAGAGAAGCACAGATGGTTTGAAAATCCTCAGAAAAAATAACGTTTAAAAATGTTACTCTTTCAGCTTCTAAACCTCAGAGGAGGAACTTAAAAATTAGAAAATTCCTTTCCCTTATACATTTTTCACCTTACATCTTTTCCTCTGATTTCTTCCTTGCTGCCTTTCCATGATAATTCCACAAACTACATAAGGCAGCATGGAGCCACCAAGGGAAGTTTCAGTCTCAGATGAACTGCTTTTGGTATATCTTGGAATAAGAGTCATTCATTATTAAGTATAATTAACGAATAAGGATTTACAGAAAAGTCAAAATTCCTTTAATTATAGCACGTAATTTAAATTTCTAGAACTAAATTTCTTACTGGTTAAAATCTTGTACCCAAGTATCTGATGTTTACTGGATGTTTCCTTATATATTTTCCTGACCACACACAAGTACCCTGAATACATGACAACTTAAATTTACAGACCAAAAATGATCATATTTCTGCCAAATAAAAGACTGAATATAATGAGAAGCTCCAGACATCATACAAAGCATAGAGTGAGGAACACAGAAGAATATGATGGCACCAAAGGAGATTAAAGTACTCTTAGGAAAGATGGAGTAAAAGGAGAAGATAAGGGAGACAAGTCAGTAAAGAAAAATCTAAAGCAGAGAAACCCAGATTAGAAAGAAATACATGTATGTTATTTTAATAACACATTTCAACTCCAAGACCAAGATGTTTTACACACACACATACACAAAAATACACACAGTTTACCTGTTAAATGAAAGAGGAGATAATTCAAGGTTCATTCTTTTAGCTTAAACTTTTTATGCATCTATGACCACCTTTAGCCCTTCTTCCTATGTTACACTAACTTCTAAAACTGACAGTACAACAATCTTAGTGAATTTTTAATTACTAATTACTTGAATTGTATATGAATTTTTCAAATGTACTATTATGAGTTTTATGATTTTCAACTTTCATGAATATTTTATTTATAGATGTGACCATCCCAAATTAACAAATTTATAACTAGTCCCCACTGTGATTATCTGGAATTGACTCTTGTCAATTTTTGCCTAAAAATTTTGAAGGAAGTTCTTTTTTCACTAAAGTTTAACTTAAACAATTATATGTTAAATTACTTAACTTTAAAACACTGTTGTAAATATCATCAAAATGGCAGTGATATTATTCCAATTTGAGAAAAAAAATATGAAAGAATCTCGTAGTGGAAAGCAGTACAGTACACAGGGTTGTGTGCATGTGTATTCCCATATACACACGGTCACATACCCATCTACATATATGTACGAATCTGCACCCATAAAGTCTAGTAATCAATCAAGTATACTTAACAATTACTGCATTATCTACATAAATGATTTAAAGTAACACTACTATACACTACCATACAGTTCCATAAAATCAAGGTACTTTTAGGTTTTACTTACCTGTTTAACGTATTCAATTAGGTTTGGGATGCAGTTAATTTCAAATCTAAGGTTTTTCAGAGGTTCAAGCCACTTGCCAAGTTCTTAAAAACAAAGAGGTCATTTATAATATAATATTTTAAAATAAAAGCCTTTATAACAAAGGAAGTAAAGGTATTCTTTTCCAAAGAACATTGTCAGATTCATACTGATTTCAATAATCTAAACTTCATACAGGGATGAGCTTATGTCTAATTTTTTTTAAAAAGTTTTAACATGAAATGTAAATGGACTACTACACTGGTTTAGAAGTAAGAAGTGACCATTCTTAGTTACTTGGTTTCTGAAAACTTAAGTGTTTACATGCTTAAACAGGACCATCAACTTACAACATTAAAAAGATTTATAAAAGACTTTTTATAAACTAACATAATAAAATAGTGTTTATTCACTTAATGCTACTGCTGCCTCCCACACCCCCCAAAAAGCATGCACAAAATATATTAATTTCTAACAGGATCAACCCTGTTGGGGGAGTGGTAGACATTTGCTGAGTGTCTTTTCTCTTAACATAAATTTTAAATTTTATCAATTTCCTTATTTGTCTTTATAAAATTAAAAATAATCACTATCATCCCAAAATAATAACACACTTTGCTTATAAACAATTATAAGTGAAATATACCATCTACCACAAATGAATTTAAAACTCTTCTAGAAAAAAATGAACAAACAAAAAAAGAAAAAGCAGATCCATAAATATAGAGAAGAAACTGGCGGGTTGCCAGAGAGGATGGGGGTGGAAGGATGAGCAAAATGAGTGAAGTGGAGTGGGAGGTAAAGGCTTCCAGTTATGGTATGAATAAATCACAGGGATGAAATATACAGTGTAGGAAATATAGTCAGTGGTATTATAATAGCACTGTATGGTAACAGATGATAGATACACTTGCAGTGAGCATCAGCATAACCTTATAGAGTTGTGGAATCACTATGTTGTACAATTGAAACTAATGTAACATTGTGTGTCAATTATACTTAAAAAAACTGAGTGGAATAATGTAAAAAAAAAACCCTCTCCTAGAAGCTACGCTATAATACCTATACTTTATCACCAAAAATGTTTTAAGAAAAGCATTCTAATGTAAAAAGTGATATGCCAGTTCCAGACACTTTGTAGGAAAAACTAAAGGAAACTGAACAGTCATGTCTCTCCTTGGTTCTACATACTCCTCCATGAGGATTACAACCATGCACGTGAGTATTTTTCCTATGTGTTTTTAAATTAACTCTTTCATATATACAAAATATATTGTCCCAATGAAAAATATAAGGAATAATAAAACATATATGTGTACCCATCACCCAGAATAAGTAGTAAGCATTAATAATACCTTTGAAGATGTTGTGTGACCTCCTTTTATATAGGCACACTACAGGGAAAAAACCTATTTCCTAGATGGGAAGCTGAATTTACTACCCAACTTTTACTGGTAGTACCACACATAAAATTTAAGATTAAAAAGAAAAAAGGCCACATGCTATTTATAGTATTTACTCAATGTTTTCAAATTTTCTATTTGGTAAGGTCAGAAAGCCAAAAATCAAAGCAAAATAATAAAAAACTGTGATTAAATACCTTCGATTTTTCAGGACTGCCCATATAAGCTTTGCCATAAACTTCATTCAACATACATTTAAATATTTTAGAAAATAATGCTCGGGGTGCCTGGGTGGCTCAGTCGGTTAAGCATCTGACTCTTGATTTTGGCTCAGGTCATGATCTCGCTGTTTGTGGGTTTGAACCCTGCACTGGGCTCTGCACTGACAATGCGGAGCCTGCTTGGGATTCTTTCTCTGCCCCACCCCTGCTCATGTTCTCTGTCTCTCAAAATAAATAAATAAACTTTAAAAAAATTATTAAAAAAAGAAAAGAATGTTCATATTCACTATCTTTCACTGTTAAAGACAGCACAATGTGTTAATGACAAATAGATTTCTAAGTTGTACTTAGAATAGTGTTATACTTAGAAATATATATAGAAAAACACACACATATGCAAACTATACACAAAACTCAACTTTTGAATTCACCTTTAAGCTACTTCTTCCATTTTGATTAGTAACTTCAACCAACCACCAATTACCATGATTTTCCAGGAAAAGGTACTTGCAACAACTTCCTAAAAATTTTTTTAAGAACACCATATAAAACACTTTCGTATAGGGTACCTTGAGGCAATAACAGAGTATTACTATGTATATTATCAAAACATGATAAAGTACTAATTACAGATATTCAAAGACTTTTCCCTTCACATATCATAAATGCTTAAACAACTTCAAGTACCATACCTTGTAATTTAGCATTATTTTCATCTGCTTTACAAAGCTTCAAGAGAGATGCTGCATGCTGTTCTAGCATTTGGACATCACTGGAAGACTGAACCACCACCAAAATAAGTATGCATGCATAATTATAAGCTACTGACTTCTTAGACTTGGAATCACTGAAACAAAATAAGGTTTTAAAGTTTTTGGTATGAAAACAATTCTTCCAGGAACAATTTTAAACATTTTTTTTTTTTCTATTTGGTTTTAAAGAGACCAGGGAATTTTACAATGAAACATGACTAACTTCCTGAAGACATGAAATCAGATTTTAACATTCACCTCCAATTCACCTGAAAGCACTACTTAAGAGTATGTAAACAAAGAACATGTATCACAATAGAAAGTGAAATTCTATTAATTCTAAAATCTTATTCTATAAGATTGGAAGAACAATGAAATATTAACAATAAAAGATCCAGAAGTCTACTTCAATGGTCTCCTTTAAAATGTTTGTCCACTCCAGATAAGTAGGAACAAGTGTGATGAATCAATCTACTGCCATCATCACTCAGTCTTCTACTGTAAAACTGTTGAGGTAGAGCTAGGCATGGAAGCCAATGGTGTTTGCCTTTCATAGCCCCCACCCCCCCAAAGACCTATCACTCAAGGAATCATAGCAAGACCCTGTTGTGAGGCCAGCTACCTGGATGTCACTGCTCTGTATGACATGAGCCAGGAAGAGCATGTTTACCTCCTCAGACACTAAAATCCTCTGCCCTCCAGGGCAGCTCTTGAAAACTAGTATCATTCTAAAATCCCCCACATCCATTTAGTCAAAGTACGTCTGAAACCAGAGCACCACAGTGTTAAAGGTGAGGGAAAATTCAAGACAGCAAGATAGTCCTCATTACTCTGCAAGTATATATTTTGGTGCCTTAGGATTACTCTACACACAAATTAGCAAGGGTACTACAGTTGCAATCTTGTGAACACCAAGGGGAAACTGGAAGAAGCTGCAAAAAGATCCATTTCGTTGCTTTATAGCACATCTTATATTTTAGAGATTTCTGTCATACTAATCCTTAATTAACAAATTATGTATTATGTCAAAAAATAATTACAGTTTTTACTTTCAAATGCAACACCTACTTTTAAGAAACTAGCCCTTTACTTGACACAGTTTTCCTGAATAATAAAAAATTTAACAAGTAAAAAGAAAATTACCCTAAGGCTTCTTTGGAATAGTACTCCATTAGAGTAATAAGACTTTGGAGATTTTTCTCAAGACTGAAAACATGACCAACAGCTGATCTTCCCACAGGGTTAAAAGTAATCAAATAAAGATTGTGAAGGGTTCCCAAGAGATCTGAATGGTCAGTTTCTTCACTGGCTGTACAACGCTGAAAATGGCTGAAGAGCTCTGTAATACACTGCAATGTCTGTGTTGAGTCCTGTAGCCACAAGGCAAACGCATCATCAATGACACCATCAGACTGAAGACCCTCCTCTTCATCTTGATCATAAAGGTGACACAGAGCTCGGATCAACAAATTTGTTGCTTCATATTCCGACATAAAAAAAAGAAGACCCTTTTGTGACTGTGCAAGAAACTTTAAAACATCTTTTGTGGCTTGCAGCACACCAGGGTGGGCACTTGTTACCGGAATTGACAGAAGCAAGGTAACTAACTCCAAGAAGTGATGACTATGAAGATACCTGTAGAAAAATTAATTGATACGTGTGAAGTCAGTGCAAAACATTCTTCATTTACTCAATATCCGTTAGATAGGAGAGAGGTAAAAAAGTTAATGGCCACAATCTTTACCCTCAGCAATATACTACTTTAAGAACATAATGCAAGCAGCAAGTCTTCTCTCCACTGGGTCAAATAAAAGTGAAATTGCGTGAGGCTTTTTTCTAGCTAACATTCAATGGACGTTCAACAAATAACTGTGGACAAGTTTTCTCTTTCCAGAATCAACCTTGACTTTAAATTCTGGGTCTTCTTTCCAGGCCACTTATCAAATATTTCTTTTTCACCATGGTCTTCCTCTACTCATGGTATATACCAGTGTATCTGAATTAAGTGTATCTAGGAAAAATATAGTACATGTACTACAAAAAATACGTAGTTTATTCAGATTTACTATAGGTAGTATATCTGAATTAGTACTTTCCACTAGAGTAAATAAATTAAAATTATCAATGTTTAGTATTTGAATAGTTAATACTATCATATAGCACTTTTATCAAATCTAAGAACCATTTTTTAGCATACATACTTTTAGTAGAAAAAAGCATGAACTTACTCAACACCCCAAAATAGACACAAGTGCTACTGCGTTGTCCTAAAAATACTGTGCTCCATGTATTTATCCATTTCCCTCCCTCCAACCCCTGGCAATCGCTGATCTGTTTACTGTCTCCACATAGTTTTGCCTTTTTCAGAATGTCATGTATTTGGAATCATACAGTATACAATTGCTTCCTCATATTACTCCTTTAACGCAGGCTTCTACTTCAGGATAACAAACACCCCCCAGTAACTTATTGACTACAAAAGCAAACAATCCTCAAGAAGATAAAATCCCAGAACCACTATACTCTAAGAGCATCTTTTAACTACTTTGTGGAGTGTTCAGAAACCGTTAATACTGCAGGCCTCAGACTGCTTACTCTTAGAAACGCCTTCTTTGAGGCTGGTCCTTGGCTGGCATCTGGGAACCCGGATTTGAGGAGGGGGAGGGTTGCATCCCCCAATTGGTAAGAATGCCCACTTTGCCTAAAATGTTTACGTAAACAACATGGTTTACAGGGAACACCTGCTTTCTTTCTGGAAGGAAAGCATTACTTCAAACTAATCTCTCCAAAATGCAATTATTTCCCCTTTCAAAATTCATTGCCCCTCCTAATTTACCAGGTTCTATCAATAAAATCCCAGTTCTAGTAGGTACCCCCTAGCTAGAAACCTCAAAACACCTTTGGCTCCTTCTCGCTTTCTCTTAGCTATTAGGTCCAGTCACCAAGTCCTAGTAACTGCTCTTTCAAAACCCTCTCGCTATTAGCACAATATTTGTCTTTCCATTCCCTGTAAGTGCTACTATATTTGGTAAGTACTTAAAGTACAATCTAGACTGGCTCATCTACTTCCTTAACTCCAATTTCTTTTCCATTGCAATATATCTTAACAACATAAGATCTTAGAATGCTATTTTGATCAGATCTACTACTCTGAAATAGTGAAGAGCTTCCCACATTCTAAAAAAAATCCAAATTCCTTAGCACAGCATTCAAGGCCCTATATTTCAAGTCTGATATCTAAATGTACCTTCTCCAGTTACAGAGGAGAAAACAATACTTAATAAGCCTTTAATTATTGGTTTCTCCTCAGTAACTAAGAGCATCACTCCCTTCCTTAAAGTCACTACCCTCAGGTATCCTCAGTGCATGACTTCACCTCCTATCTTATTAAAAATAAAGGGGTCAGTGTGAAGTGTCTTTGCTCTTTTACTGTCTCCATGTTATAAATGTATCTATATTTGTACACATAAGATTTCCTTTCTCCTGTTCAAAGCCAAACCTCTACACTTGTACTCTTGACCTCATCTCTTACCAGACCTTGCTCTAGCATTATCATCTTTTATTACCGTAAGAACTCAAACTAAGGCAAGATCTAATAGTTTCAGCGAAAAACAGGAATGGGTATGTACAGATTTTAGAATGGTTAAGATCTCATTTTCTGTTAATGCAGTATGCCCTAAATCAAATGAAAAATTAATCACCGAAATAAGGAATAACAATTAAAATGCCATTTTCTCGTTAGCTACAAAATTATTTACAAGCAAAACGCCAAAAAATAAATTATCAAAAATTAAAACAAAATTTAAAAATCTACTGTGGGTGCTGATCCTAATAATGTCAAACTCTATCAACAAAAAGAGTTAGATAGGGGCACCTGGCTGGTTCAATCTGTGAGCATTTAACCAGGTCTGTAAAATTAGGTTAGTAAAATGTAACTTTAACTTGCAACGTATTAAAATGATAAAGTACAAAGAGGTTCACACAGAAAAGTTCTCTCCTTCCTGGGCCATCTTCTTGTACCACCTTCCCAGAAGCAACTCTACAGTTTCTCATTTATTCTTGCTCATAGACATGCTTATGTAAGCACTGTTGTTAACTATCACTATCTTTAACTTAAATTACTATTACTAGTTTAAGTATAATAAAATGCAGCTCTCCCACAGTAGCATACTTCTCAGTTTCACCACTCTTTTGAAATAGAGTATTCTTACACAGATATGCACTGCCTACAGACAGATTTGAAAAACCGAAATCAATCACACAAAATTGCCTGTAGTGATTTGTGAAACGTATTTTCCCCAACTGAAAATGTCTTACCTAAAGAGAACAGGGTATGGGTCATCCCTTTCTGGAGGTCCAGTAATACGTGCCATCGTTGGGAAAGACTTAACAGGAGGCTGGATCATTGTATGAGGTGCAGTTTCCATTAAATGGAAAACTTCTTCCAGGAGGTTAATAAGCTTTTCTATTTCCCCTTCACTTATATTTGAGGATTCCAAAAGATCCATATCCATTGAAGCCTCTACCTCATTTTCATATTCTGGGTTTGTTCTCTCAAGTCCTGCATCTGTGTCATGATCAGGTTCACCGTGGTTAGGAACAGATGAAGTCTTCTCTGCTAAATGGTCACCAAGTCTTTTAATCTCTGACAAGATTTCATAGAAATGGCACTTCTGAAGAATAGCAGAACCAGCAGTGACAACTCTCACAGTCTGATCTAAAAGAATGAGCTCCAAAAGTTTTTGATAGCCACTTTTTTCATTCTGCCTACCTCTTAAAAAAGCTTCCATTCCTTCTGTCATACTAATGACACTGTCCAAAGCTTTAAAAGCATTTAACTTAAGAGAAGATGAGACATGATCAGCAAACAGGAGCTCAAATAATCCATTGATTACTCCTGCTTGTAGCAGTCCCATGACTCCTTGAGCCCCACATTCTGCTAGTGAGGACACTAATTTGGTCCCAGCTTTGAGTTGTCGGACATTTAAGGCAATGGGTTGGCGAAGAGCTACTTGTAAATTTAAAGCTTGCATGGTCCAGTCTACCAACTGGTCAAGAGAGTCTTGTTTTGTGTTTTTCAACTGCAAATAACTTAATCCTTTTATTATTAAACTTGGAATTTCTTCTAAAGCTGTTACCCACTTTGCACCTCTATCTTCCCGATACAAATCTAACAGTTCAGTTAACTTCACTGAGGCTTCTACTGCCCCTGAATTTTCTTTATCTGGACCTTGATCCTTCATCCTACTGATTTCAATTTCAAAAGTAGTCTTGTATGGACAGCTGAAGTATAAGAGTGGTACAAGTTCCCTATCATATGGGTCATATGTCATAGGAGGAACTGAAGCTAAGTCTTCAGCAGTGTATTCAACATCAAAGTTTGGATACTTAAATGTTTCACGTTCCAAGTCAGCAATTCCATCTTCATCACTGGAAATTTGTTCATAACCATCATCCCCTGAAAATCAGTTTGAATATTTAAATATTACTGTTGTTTAATGCAAAAAAAATCTAGTTAATCAAAAAAATAATTTAGTACTATGACAAAAAATTAGAATGATTTCTTCAATAAAATGAACTTCTGCTCCAACATCTTATCAACAATTACCAACATTTTATAATTTCTAATAGAATAATTAATAAGAAACTTCATAAGCAAAGTCTTCTATCTGTTCAACTTTACAACTGACTCTTCTATGGATATCTTCTCTTCACAGAAATGTCTTGGGGTGCCTGGGTGGCTCAGTGGGTTAAGCGACAGACTCTTGGTTTTGGTTCAGGTCGTATCTCACAGTTCATGAGTTCAAGCCCCCCGCTGGGTTCCGCACTGACAAGTGCAGAGTCTGCTTGGGATTTTTGCTCTCTCCCTCTCTCTGCCCTTCTCCACCTTGTGCATGAATTCATGCTCTCTCTCTCTCTCTCTCTCAAATAAATAAATTTTTTAAAATGTCTTAAAGGAATAAAAAACACCTCTCTCAAGAAGGAAGAGGTTAACCTTGCCCTCTTTTAAAAAAAAAAATTTTTTTTTAAATGTTTTTATTTATTTTTGAAGGAGAGAGAGAGACAGAGCATGAGCGGGAGAGGAGCAGAGAAAGAGAGAGGGAGACACAGAATTCGAAGCAAGCTCTAGGCTTTAAGCTGTCAGCACAGAGCCCGATGTGGGGCTCGAACTCACAAACTGTGAGATCATGACCTGAGCCGAAGCCGGATGCTCAACCAACTAAGCCACCCAGGCGCCCCAACCTTGCCCTCTTAAGAGTATTTTTAAGATGGGGGAAAAACTGACAGGCAAAGATTATTAAATTTAACTGTAACACCATAATCACAAAGCTAAACCAAATTTTTCAGTGAAAGCATTTTAAGTTCTTTTTTAACATTAATTTCATATTCCCCAATTTTTTTAAATTTAGATTTTAGTTAACATATGGTGCAATATTGGTTTCAGGAGAATTCAGTGATTCATACACTATCCAGTGCTCATCACAACAAGTGCCCTCCTTAGTACCCCCAACACCCACCTGGCCCACCTCCCACTCACCTCCCTCTGTCAACCCACGCTTTGTTCTCTTATCATTAAGAGTCTCTTATGCAGGGTGCCTGGGTGGCTCAGTTGGTTGAACAACCGACTTCAGCTCATGTCATGATGTCACAGTTCGTGGGTTCAAGCCCCCTATCAGGCTCACAGCTGACAGTACAGAGCCCATTTCAGATCCCCTCTCTCTGCCCCTCCCCCACCCATGTGCGTGCACGCATGCACTTTCTCTCTCAAAAATAAACTTAAAAAAAGAAAAAAGAGTCTCTTATGGTTTGTTTCCCTCTTTTCTTTCTCTTTTTTCCTCCCCTTCCCATTTATTCATCTGTTTTGTTTCTTAAATTCTACATATGAGTGAAATCATAAGGTATTTGTCTTTCTCTGATTGACTTATTTCCCTTAGCATGATACATTCTAGCTCCATCCATGTCGTTGTAAATGGCAAGATTTCAGTTTTTTTGTTTGTTTATTTTTGAGAAAGAGACAGAGCACGGGCAAATGAGGGGCAGAGAAAGGGAGATACAGAATCTGAAGCAGGCTCCAGGCTCTGAGCTGTCAACACAGATCCCAACTCGGGGCTCCAAATCAAGAACCACGAGATCATGACCTGAGCCAAAGTGGGACGCTCAACACACTGAGTCACCCAGGCGCCCCAAGATTTCATTCTTTTTGATGGTTGAGTATCATATTCCTGAATTTTTATTTCTCTTCATTTACCTGCCACACAGACCTGTATTTTTTAAATTTTTCAAAAAAGTTATTTATTTATTCTTGACAGAGAGAGAGAGAGAGAGAGAGAGAGAGCGCACATGCACGTGTGTGCAGGGGAGGGGAAGAGAGAGAGAGAGAAAGAGAGAGAGAGAGAGAGAGAGAGAGAGAGAGAGAGAGAGAGAGAATCCCAAGCAAGCTCTGCACTGTCAGCACAGAGCCAGACTAAGCCACCCAGGCACCCCTCCTAGGTCTGTATTTTATTTTTATTTTTATTTTTTAATTTTTTTTTTCAACGTTTATTTATTTTTGGGACAGAGAGAGACAGAGCATGAACGGGGGAGGGGCAGGCAGAGAGAGAGGGAGACACAGAATCGGAAACAGGCTCCAGGCTCTGAGCCATTAGCCCAGAGCCCGACGCGGGGCTCAAACTCATGGACCGCAAGATCGTGACCTGGCTGAAGTCAGACGCTTAACCGACTGCGCCACCCAGGAGCCCCTGTATTTTATTTTTAAAGAAAATTTATTCACTTAAAATGCTCAGTTGGACCAAAACAAAGCTTTCTTATCATTATACATGTGCAACTTTTTCCTGTATTTCAAATAAAACAAGGTTAGAGACAAAACTTGGTTTTACTTTTTAACACTGCTATTGCCTGGTTGTGGGAAAACTGAAATAATTGCCTACATAAGAAAAGGAAATGTTTCTAGAGTATTCTTCCAGCATCAGCCATCTGTAGACATCCTTTTGTTCAAAACAAGTTTGCTTTAGCCATATATACTCATCATTATTTGAAAAGATAAGGGCCTACAGAGGCCCGACTCTGGGATAAGCCAGATATCTTCTATTAAAAACCAAATTAACCAGCCTCTTTCTCTCACCTTCTCTACAAAAATGATTAAGAAAATAGCCTGCCTGAAATCTAACTACTATTTGCCAAATACAATAAACATAAAAAATATTATTTGCTAATCTGGGAATGGGGGAAGATACAAAAGTATCACTCAATAACCTAATTATTTGTATTCTGTAAAAGGGCACCTGTGATACCAAAATGACCCTCATTCTCATGGAGAATAATCCTCACCCTATTTTAGAAAAAAACAAGGCAGTTTATGTTATTTTACATAAATGCTTTAACATTACATGCCGTTTCTTAGACACCTTAAGAGTCAATTAGCTTGAGTCGCTCTCACTTTTTGCTTTCAAAGGAAAAATAAAGCCTAATGAAAGGACTACATCATGCTGTCATACATCCCTGTATAGTTGAGATTTTTTTCCCCCTGGATTTCTAAAAATGTAGCATTTGCTAAAGTATCTAGGTGGCAGGCATCTTTAGGAATTCCACCCAGCTTACACCATTCCTTTCTGAAAACAGCCCACCAAATCTCTACTCATGTATTTCCTACATGATCTTGCTTCCTGGCCAAAGCTGATGGTACCAAGGGACAAATGATATTGGAGCAAGCCAAACAATCTCCCAGAAAAATGCAAACAAGACTGAGATAGCACAGGTAGTGTAGGCTGGTTGGTTAAAAAGAGATTAAACCTGGGGTGCCTGGGTGGCTCAGTCAGTTAAGTGCCAACTCTTTTTTTCTTTTTTTTAGTGTTTGTTTATTTTTGAGAGATAGAGAGACAGAGCGTGAACAGGGAAGGGGCAGAGAGACAGGGAGACACAGAATCTGAAGCAGGCTCCAGGCTCTGAGCTGTCAGCACAGAGCCCAACACGAGGCTCGAACTCACAAACCGTGAGATCGTGACCTGAGCCAAAGTCGGACACTTTACCGACTGAGCCACCCAGGTGCCCCAAGCACCCGACTCTTGATTTCAGCACAGTTCTGGGTTTGAGCCCTGTGTCAGGCTCTGCACTAGCAGTATAGAGCCTGCTTGGGATTCTCTCTCTCCCCTCTCTCTCTGCCCCTCCCCTGCTCTCTCTCTCTCTCAGAATAAATAAACTTAAAAACAAAAAAAGGAGATTAAACCTGTGGGGTGAGCAGAGAAACAACAGTTGGCTGACAGAAAATAAAGCAGAAACATAAAGCAAACAGAAAATGGAAATCCCCGTTCTAGTCAAGCCTTGAGGTGCAGCTAGAGTCTATCCCTTGAGTTTCTTGAAAGTCATTTATCTTTGCTATGAATTCTCTTGGATTGCTGAGAGCTACAGCAAGTCAGTTCCTAGTACTTAAAACCAGAACGTCCTAACAAACATAACCTACCTTCACCTTCTTCATCCTCTTCACCTTCTTCCTCTTCATCTTCCTCTTCCTCCTCGGGGATACTGTCGACTGTATGGCGATCATCCTCATCCTCATCCTCTTCTTCCTCTACGTCCACATCATCTTCATCATCTTCTCCTTCTTCTTGCTGTTCCTCTTCTACTTCTCCTTCATCAGAATATTGCCCTTCTTGGGGAACAGAATTCCGATCAGGAGAAATGGGTTCAAAGTAATCTTCTCTGTGAGAAGCATCCTCTTCCTTATCACCAGATACTGAAAAATTGAGATTTAAGGCACAGATTATTTTAATGGTTTAAATAACATAAGGCAGCATACTGGATACTGCAACTAGTTAATGACATTTTGGATGATTTAGCTCATAAATATCCTTTAAAAAAAAGTGGTTAAACTACTCGCTTTTAAAAATATTAAGAGTATATGTTGCACAATTTTACACAGTAAGAATTAATAAAGTATATTATTTTATGTTGTAACACCGCAAACTAATCCTTTTCTTTATAGCTATTAAGTACACAGGTTGTTTACTTCTTCCAATACATACTGCTTATTTTTAACTGGTATTCTTCTGTATACACCACTACAGTAAATTATTTTCAAAGCAATGCCGGTACAGCTTCAAATGAATTAACTGATTTTTTTTTTTTTTAAAACAAGTTCATTTGCCAAAAGAAAACACAAGGAAATATCGCATAGGATAAAGTGTGAGGGGCATTCATCAAGATTTGATTAATGATATCTAATTTTTCCTTTAATCAAAAAGCACTATAACATTAATCAGGGGATGAAAAACTAGCACTGATTTTGTTCACACCTGGCAAAGGTATGGGATCATCCTCATCATCATCAGGTGGAGGTGGTCCTGGAGGAGTTCTTGGTCCCCTAGGTTGTGGTCTTGGAGGGCTTCCATTAAACTGATCTTCTTTCTCCCCATCAGCTTTTTTATTAGAGACAGAAAAAGAACTTTCAAATTATTAAAGTGAAATGAATGCATGACAAAAATGCTGTTATCAGCTGAGTCTTTCATCTTCAGAATTTATTGTTAAACTTTTCCTTCCTAACAGCTAACAAATTTTACAAATTAATTTATATTACAAACATTAGAATTTCTGACTTCCCACATACCAAAATATACTCTTGGGCATTATCCCAGAGAAATGAAGACTTATCTTCCTCAGGAAGATGTACACAAATGTTCATAACAGCTTTATTTGCAAAAGTCAAAAACTGGAAAACATCTAAGTGTCCTTCAATGATTGAATAAATAAACTATGATATATCCATACTATGTAATACTACTGAGCAATAAAAAAGAATGAACTATTGATACACAAAACAGTGGATGAACTTCAAAGAAATTATGCTGACTGGAAAAAGCCCATCTCAAAAAGATACCTACTGCAGGATTCCATTTATGCAATACTCATGAAATAATATAATTACAGAAATGGAGAACAGATTGGTGGTTGCCAAAGGTTTGAAATGGGTAGAATGGGTGTAGTTATTAAAAAACAACACCAGGCAATCTTGTGATGGTACAATCAAGTAATTTGATTGCAGTAGTGGTTATGAAAGGCTATACATGAATAAAACTGCATAAAACTACACACACATACAGGCACACGCACAAAGTGCACATATGACTGGTGAAATTTGAATGAAGCTCTACAGATTGTACCAATGCCAATTTTGTTTTGATATTGTTCTATAGTTGTAAAAGATGTTAACAGTGAGGGAGCCTGGGGAAAGAGTGCACAGGACTTCCTCATACATTTCTTTGCAACCTCTTATAGATCTATAATTATTTCAAAATTAAAAATTAAAAACACATACATCCATATAAATAAATGGGTGAGCACAAATGCCAATTTTAAAACAATTCAGTAAATTAAACAAAAATTTTGAGTAGCCACTATATACACTAGGCACTGTGATAAAACTAGAATATAAGTAAAATATACTCTCAGCCCACAAGGAGCTCAGAGTCTGGTAAAAAAGACAAATGAGCACAGAAAACTAAAGGATTAAAAGAAAAAGTGAAAGACTAACTGCACTCAATAGGTAAGATTTAAGAAAAGACATGAAAATATGGTGTGTGACCATCAAAGACAAAGAGCTCACACGACACTATTAGATGATGTTTAAGAGAAGGTCATTTTATTTACTCATAAAATGCTCATTGTAAAGCAAAAGGTTTTTCCTAGTGACCTCAATTATAACTTGAAAATGTATTCCTGAATCTCCATATTTCAACAGCTTACAGTAATAATACTGGAATAAGGAGATGAGACCCTCTGAAAGAGGAGTCCAACTACCTGCCTTATAGAAGGAGAGTCACTAAAGTTTAATGGAATTCTTATTTTTCTTGTCTCCACTTAATGAGCAAAAGGTTCTCAAAAATGGGGGGAGGGGGGGAATCTGCATTTAGACATCTAACCAAATCTGAAAAGCACTCCTGAAAAAAAAAATACCATTAACATGAGTATTCTAACCATATATACCAAACTTACTGCCTATTCCTCAATTCCTTTGGAGATAATTTTGATATTAAACCATGAATAAACACTGGAATACATTTCACTTACATATTAAAAAAAAAACCCCTCAGGTCAATTAAAAAAGTATCTAGGAAACTAGAGGAAGAAAATGTAACCACTTCAACATAAAAATAAACTCTTTTATAGGAAAGAATTGTGAGACTGACAAAGATATCTTCTCAAGTTTTAAGGAAGTTTCAAAAGTTCTTCAAAGTTTCGAAGAGCTACTTCGATTACCTTTTCCTATTATAATGAACATAGTGTCACTGACAAAGACAAATTTAAAATTCTCACCATGTTTTGGATTCCTTTTCAAACTTGGCTGTGGCTGGGGAGGAGGTGGAGGTGGAGGTGGAGGTGGTGGAGAGTCTCTGTCATGACTTATCACTCTATCCACTGATCCATATATTGCCAGTGTCAGACAATTATACCAGCCTCTTAGCACCAAACCATCAGTATTCACCTAATTTGTTGGGGGAAAATATCTTCAAGGTTAATCTTTTAATATGCCAAAAGTAAACTGATATCAAATTACTCTATGGTTAAACTAAAGTCTTTAAAAGTATGCTGAAAGTACAAAGGTCAATATTGATGGAAATACATCCAGAGGCATAGCTTTTATATGGCTCTCCAGAAGTGCCATACCTAAATTTGTCTCAAGACTACATCTCTCCTGTCTGATACTTTACATCAACTCTGTTCAAAATGCATAACCAGATTCCCAGTCAAGAGAAGGGAAATGAGAATGAAATTAAGTGAGAGTTACTGCCAATTAATAAATTAAACTCCAATAGTTATAGAGGTCACGGAGGTGCACAAAAGCACAAATTATGCCCAGTCTCAAGAATTCTAATCTGTAAAATTGTACAGCATTCTTTTTATATGCCCAACTCATACATGCAAGTATACTTAATGTACCCATGTTGTACTTAAAAAGGGTAACCAGAAGCATTAAACAAATTGTTTTTGCAAAGAAACTTTCTCCTAAAAAGATCAAAGACTTTATCAATGCAATTAAACCTCAATATTTTCTTATAAAATAAAAAACAACTTGTTTTTCAATGCTTATCTACATTAATTGCCATATTTCCACAATACTATGAGAGGTAGCCAGAATGAGTACAAATATATAAGAAAATCAGAGTGTCAGTAGAAGAACCTGAACCAGAAACCAAAGCCCCTGACTTCTGAGTTCCTTCCATTCTACCATGTTGAGTAAAGATGAAGTAATAAGTAGTAATGGGGCCCATTCTGGAGGCACGATAAGGAAGAATGAAATTATTATTCTCCTTGTGAACTCTAGCAAACTCCAGTAAAGGGAAACTGGGGACCAAAAGAACGGCTCAAAGACTATGTCCAGGAATTGACAGATTCTAAACAGAAGCCCCACTGGAAGACAAATAAAGAGATCAGGAAGATAACTTAATCTAAACAGCAAATAAAGGATTAAATACCCACCTCCCCACCAAGAAAAAAACAAACAGCCTAAGTAAGTAGCCCCATACTAGGACAGTTTTTTTTGCATTTCAGATCACCCATGATTTAGCTTTTCTAGATGCTTATAGAATGGCATTTGTTAGGCGCGCCTGGGTAGCTCAGTCGGTTAAGCAGCCGACTTCGGCTCAGGTCATGATCTTGCAGTCCGTGAGTTCAAGCCCTGCGTCGGGCTCTGTGCTGACAGCTCAGAGCCTGGAGCCTGTTTCAGATTCTGTATCTCCCTCTCTGTGATCCTCCCCCGTTCATGCTCTGTCTCTCTCTGTCTCAAAAATAAACGTTAAAAAAAATTAAAAAAAATAAAAATAAAAATAAATTAAAAAATGGCATTTGTTATATCAAGAAAAAAGACATACTTTTGATACGAAAGGAATATAAAATATATATTTGTTAAGAAACCTAAGGCACAGTGGTGTCTAGTAACAATTTACCTTCCTGTCATCTTCTGAACTTGCTCACCTAAATGAAAGAAGGGCAAGCACAAATGCTGGCCTCTTCCTGACTCACACTAAAATTAGAGGAAGAAAGAGCTTTATAGGTAGACAGTGACATTAGAATGTCTTTGCTCCATTTTAAAATAGCTTCTGGATACAAGAGGAATCAGACAAGAAATGATGTTATCCTGCAGCACTAGAACCAAATAGGCTGATATTCTGCATCACTGGTTTATTTAGATCAAAACTCTCAATGAAAGTGAAAACAAACAGTAGTAACAAGATGAAAACTGACTTCTGCAATTACCTTTGAGTTGGGTCTAAAGATGATAGAAGTATTCTCATCATATTCCAGGCTGCCAAAAGAGTAGGAATAAATATATAGGCTCAAACACTGAACATCATTATTCATGAAGAAGTCTTTCTCAATTTAAATGTCTTAATAAAACCAAATACTAGATTATTGTTTTAATAAACCACTAAGTTTAGTTTTAATTTACTTCCCCCAAAATGTTATCAAGTATAAAACAAACTCCCCAGAGATTCTGATTTAATTGGTTTGGGGTAAGTGTAGGTATCAGTATTTTTTAAAAAGCACCCCCAGTAATTCTAATATACAGCTAAGTAGAGAACCATTGCATTACAGCCTTCCTAAAATGTATAATGGGACCAAATAGAGAAAAATACCTATTTTTAAAAGTAGGTACTGACATAAGAAAAACATTCCATAATATTAAAAATTAACTACTTCACATTATCTAGGTTTCCTTCATTAAAAAAAAAAGCCAAATTATCAATATAAATTAATATTGAGTGAAAGATCAATAAAATGACAAGTGAAATCTAAAAAACTTAATTCATGACAGGGATAGAAATTTTTCCATTTTTAAGCTGCCTTTAAGTTTTTTTTTATTTTATAAATGAGTTCTAGGGGGCACCTAGGTGGTTCAGCAGGTTAAACATCTGACTCTTGGTTTTAGCTCAGGTCATGATCTCACAGTTCGTGAATTTGAGCCTCATATCAGGCTCTGCACTGACAGTGGGGAACTTGCTTGGGATTCTCTCTCTCTACCTCTCTCTTTGACCCGCTCCAGCTTGCTCTCTCTCTCTCAAAATAAGTAAGTAAAAATTTATAAATGAGTTCTTACTAAGCCCATTTAATGGTCAATTATTTTGCAGACATCAAAACAACTAGTTTTAGTAATACCTGGCAAGTATTAAATAATCCAAAATAGAGGATTCTATTAACAAAATTCTCATTTTACAAAATATGCCCATGGAATTTTAAATTATGAAATAGTCTGATGTAAAAGATACAAATTATTAGTTACCAGAGTGTTTATACAGTTCTTTTAAAGAAATCAAAAAGCAATTTTTTCCAAGTTAGAAGATTATTATTAAATCATTTGATGTGTGTATAAGAAATGTATTCACCAATAAAAAGCAAACAAGATGGCTAATGTTTCACACATTTAAATTTTTACTCTGTAAAGAAACTCAACATCTTTCTAGGAGCTTGACATTTCTTTAATAATGCCAACTGGTAAAATAAACCCCGAGTTCTTGGGTCCACCAACAGATATATCTTTTTCTTCTATCTAAAGAATAAAAAGGTTTTGCCTATTAACTCCTAAATTTCTGGTGCAATTACCTTGTAGGTACATACCTTCCCAACCTATCGAAAACTGGGGCACTTGGTTTGCTTACATTGTTAAAGAATAAGTCTAATTGAAATGTGTGCGGAGAGGTCTCCCTGTGAATGAAACAAAGTTGAAACATCAGCCTTTGCAATAATCAGTTCCTAAATTAAAACAAAAGACAAAGTAAGTACAAATTTAAAAGCAATCCTAGAATTATATCTTAAGATTTAAATAATAAAAATACACAGTTAATTGTAATTATTTTCTGTAATTTTTAAAATTCATATTCAATTTTTAAGTAGACACCTATGCGTTTTGAGTATTACTGAAAATGAAATTTTAATCAACAAGTATCTTTAGCTTGCTACTTGGGCCATTCTAATACACATAAATATTTTAAAGTCTTAATGTATTATAAAGACAAATGCTGACTAATTGTAACACCTATTTTTATAATTCATTATAGCATGATTCCCTTCCATTAGCAGAAAGAATCAGGAGTTAACTAACTTCGAGTTATATAATTACAATTTGATTTCAACTTAACCTACATTAATACAAGATTATAATAATAATTTTGGCATCAGAGCCCTAAATTGTGACTTAAAGCCTAAATTCAAATCTGGATAGTAGCAATTTAGATAAATATTTTGATGTTTTTGTAGACTTACATAGTTAAGAGTAAAGCCTATTTAATTTGTGTTAGAATGAAATCTTACTTGATATATACTTTACCCTTGGCTGAAATTCCTCAGACTCAACTAAAAACCTTGATTCTAAACATCACATATTTTGTTATTTACAAAAAATTCAAATGGTAAAAGGAGTAATGCCCAAAGTATATCACATAGGTTCCCTTATGCACTGATAGAAGTACAAACACGCGCAGTTGTTCTGAAAGGCAACATGGCAATAAAATTCAGGAGAATGAGAAAATGTTCATACCATCTGATGCAGAAATACCTTTTTTCTAGGTGTTTCTATGGAAACACTGATACACAAAGAAAGATTTTTTTTCAAGAGAATGTTCATCATACTCTTATTTATAATTTGAAAAGCAAAAAACACCTAATGGTCCCCACATAAGGAACTAGCCAAACAAATTACAGTACAGTAGTACCCCCTTATCCACGGGGGATACATTTCAAGGCCCCCAATGGTTGCCTGAAACCATGGATAGTACCAAACCCTAAATATACTGTTCTTTCCATATATATTTGTACATATATATATGTGTTTGTGTGTGTATACACATATATACATACGTATATTAAAGTTTAACTTCTAATTAAGCACAGTAAGAGATTAACAATAATAATACAATAGGACAATTATAACAATATACTGTAATAAAAGTTATGGGAATGTAGTCTCTCTCAAAATATCTTATTGTATTGTACTCCCTCTTATTGTGATGTGAGATGATAAAATGTCTATGTGATGAGATGAAGTGAGGTGAACGACATGGGCATCATGACTTAGCATTAGGCTACTACTGACCTTCTGACGATCTGTCAGAAGGAGGATCATCTGCTTCTGGACTGCGGTTGACCGCAGGTAACTGAAACCCGGAAAGTGAAACCATGGATAAGGGGGGGACTACTGTACAGTCATTCATTAGATTATGCAACCATTAGAAATTATATTTTCAAATAGTATTTAATGATGTGAAAGTACTCCTGACGTAATGTTAAGTAAAAGAAAGAAATATACAAAACAGTACACAGCTGGGTTAGAGTAGCAAACATTTACCTAACCCAAATTCAACCATATATGTGCAACATCTCTAGTCTCTCCTTCATTTCTTCAAACAAACTAGACCCTGGCCTTCAGTATCTAAGGAAAGGAAAAAGGTAACTCAAATGTAAATTCTTTACTTTTGAAGCCCCAAAAACTCAAGCACTGGTCAGTGAAAAGCAACTTAAAGAATCAGTGGTGATTTGACTGCACTAGACTTCCATCTTAAAAGTTGACTCTAAAACCTAACCTCACATAAGATACCACACTTATAAAAAATAACAGCAAATTATACAAACACCACATATAACAATAAAATATACAAATATACACATATACATTAAACAACACAATGCATCAAATGTAAGGATTTTCTTAGGAGGGAGGGATTACAGGGATTTTAATTTTACCTATACATTCCTGAATTTTATAATGAGAAAAAACTTCTTGTTAACTATTTTAATTTGTTGGCTAGATGTATAAAGATGTTTATAATGAGAAAAAACAATGCTGTAAAGTATGCTGCACAAATATCACTCGATCTCTAACATTACTTTCTGACATCTTACATTTATTTGCATTACTGTATTAATACTTTAATTTACTGTTCTATAACATATTAATGATGTATAAAGTTGCTGATAATTTCATATTTGGATTAAAACATGAACTGCCATTTACCCCCAGCTAAGAAATACAAGAGAGAAAAAAGGGAAAATTTAACAATACTCCTACCCATTGCAGCTAATGGAAGAGATCCATTTTGCCTGTTGTGCTAGCCAGCCTCCAGGACAGCCCCAGAGACCCCTCATTCCTGGTATTCACACCTTTGTAGTTTCTTCCCACACCATACCAGCAGGACATGTAATGAACAGAATATGGTAAAAATGATGGTACATCACTTCTGATACTGGGTTAGAAGTATGCGCTCTCACTCACTCTGGAGGAATCCATGTTGTGACATGAGCAGCACCATAGAGAAGATCTCCTGGCAAAGAACTGAAGTCTCCTGACAACAGCCATGTGAGTGAGTTTCTAAGCAAATTCTCCAGTCCCAGTCAAATCACTGCAGCCCTGGACTATATCTTGACTATAATCTCATGAGGGAACTTGAACCAAATAAGCCACTTCTGGATTCCTGACCCTCAGAAAAAGTGTGAAATAATAAATGTTTACTGTTTTAGGCTGCTAAATTTGCTGTAATTTGTTATGTAGCAATAGATAACTGATAGACCTTCTTTGACCAAAAGCAGTACAATTAGAGAAGACTGCTAGATTACACTGTCATCACCCCATCTTTTCCATTCTACACACATCTCCCTTTATAGGAAAAAACAAGAAGAAATGATTGGAAAACATGTTTTTATTTCCTTAAATACGGATAAAAAAGATATATGAAGTCAGTGATGATTTCTCATTATAAACATTAAATATTTTTATTGTTTCATTTTGTATTTGTTGTATTTTTGAATGATCTGAAAACCTATAAAGATTTTATATCTATTTCTACAAATAACCAACTACTTTTCATAATTATGAAGAAATGGGCCCTTCACTTTGAATCTGTACCATAACACTAAGTAGCTGGTTTAACTCAAGTTACAGAAATTAAGCTATTAGAACATGCACATAATAAAATGTGGTACTGAGACTATAAGCTAAAAACTCATATAAATATATTTAATGTATATGTTCATGCTTCCAAAACCAAAATTTGGCTTATACTTCCAATTCATGTAATTAAAATAGGAAGAAGAAAATGATTATTCATGGTACAACAGAGATCAAATTCCTCTGTTTTAGGTCAGCTGTTAAAGTTATCAACAACTCCACATCAGAGACCATGTCTTACATTTCACTTATTTCCCACAGAGCCTAAGAAAGAGAAAGCATCAAATTAAGTACTTGCTAATTAAAACTAAAGGCTAATATGAAGCTACAAATTTATAAAAAGACACATGTATCAGGCTAAGAAGATCACCATTAAGTCATGAAAACTGATATAAAATAATATAAAAGATACATTTCTAAATATTCAGACTAATTCTTACTTATTTTCAAGGAAAAAGCCAGGTTAAAAATACTTCAATTACTAGACTGTACCACCCTAGAATATTTTAGAAAATATAAACCTATTTCACCGATTAAAAAAAAATGAAGAAAATTTTTTTTCTGGTACTTAGATCAAATAATTGCTCTTTTCAAATTTATAATAATATGTGGATTATTTAGAAAACCTATATCCAACATAACATAACTGAGTAAAGTTTTAGGTTGTTGTTTGTTTTACTTAAAAAATATTACCTCAAATTTTTGCACTTAAGAATATGTCTAGGACAATCTTTTGTCACAAACACTTTTAAAAAGAAAGCTCACTTACCCGTATGCTCTATTATCTGGCAGGCTGCTATGGGCTCTTACTCCTGGGGGTATGACTCGGACTTCGTTGATATAAACCACACATGGAAAACGTACTACATCTATATGAGAACTTTGCTTTAAAAAAAAAGAAGGACAGGGACATACTGTAAGCAAAACCAAACACTTTCTCCATTCAAAATTTATTCATCTTCAATTTAATTGCTTTCAAAATGTCACAAATAATCTTAAACTCCATACCATTAAACAGCATCTGGTGCCAGATGCTTTTCACAATCCTGAATTTCTGGGTTTTTAGAAAGGCAGTATGATACAAATATTACATGTTACTTAACACTCTCTGCTTCTGCTTTTGATTACCTTGTCATCAAAACATTAATATTTCTGCAGCTACATGTATAAACATTCATACTAAAAAAGATTGTAACTACCATGCCAGTTCAGATTAGACTGCAAGACCAAATGAATTCAGGGTGGACTTTTCTGCCATTTTTGAATTTCTGAATTATAAATAAGAGACTGAGACTACAGATCTATACTTAAATCAGTTTAATTTACTAAACTTACATACAACTAATAACAAGAGATCAAGGAGAGTCATTTAGGTATTTAATAGTTGAAGTTAAGCCCTCCCTGAAATAATCTGAATCCACAAACTGTTTATCAAAATAAAAGAAATGGATAGCATGAATTATATTTAGTATACACATACTTCTATGTATTATTTGACACAGTATCAGACAAAGATAGCTCTCGTGATCAGTAATTTAAAATGAATGTTTCACATTGTTTTTGGACTATTTTACACCAACTTTTCCTAGAAGTTCAGCCAACCTGATTACTTAGTGATCAAAATTCATGAGAAAAATGGTTCATGTTATTTGTATCTAGAAAGAATGACTCTTGAGTCTCTCTTGGAAGCTGCAAAGAATATCATGCATATCAACAGACCAAAAGATTATTCAAGTTAGTCTTTCCTAAAATGTGAGAGGATGACTTCCCAATTTTGCATTTTTTAATTTAACTTTTTAGTTTAGAGACAGAGAGCATGTGAGTGGGAGAGAGGGGCAGAAAGGGAGAGAGAAAGAATCTTAAGCAGTGTAGGGCTTGATCCCACAACCCTGGGATCATGACCTGATCCAAAATCAAGAGTCACTCAATTGACTGAGCCCCCCAATTTTGCATTTAAAAAAATTTTTTTTAATGTTTTTATTTATTTTTGAGACAGAGAGAGACAGAGCATGAGCAGGGCAGGGGCAGAGAGACAGGGAGACACAGAATCTGAAGCAGGCTCCAGGCTCTGAGCTGTCAGCACAGAGCCCAACACGGGGCTCGAACTCAGACTGTGAGATCATGACTGGAGCTGAAGTTGGACACTTAAGCCAGTGTGAACACCTAATCATAACTTTTTAAAAAATTATTGAGTTATTTTACATTCTTTTCAAGTTTATTTATTTTGAGAGAGAGTGAGAGTGTGAGCATGAATGGGAGGGGGCAGAGAGAGAGAGAGAGAGAGAGAGAGAGGGAGAGAGAGAATCCTAAGCAGGCTCCATGCTAATAGCATAGAGCCTGACATGGGGCTTGATCTCACGAACTGTAAGATCATGACCTGGGCCAAAATCAAGAGTTGGATGGTTATTAACCAACTGAGCCACCCAGGTACCCCATGATTACTAACTTCTGATCAATGGGATGGGAATGGAAATGATGCAGGCAACTCCAGATCATGTCCTTAAAGGCAAGGTTCAGACTTTAGAAACTCCTTCTACTTCTTATTCCAAAATTCTGCTGCCTTTCTAGAACACAGATGTTATCAGTGAGCTACCTTGGACAAGGCAGGCAATACCCTAAGGATGGCAAAGGAAAAGGACAGAAGGAATACGGGCCCTTGACACTGTGGAACTGTCATATGAGCCCTAGAATACTTAACAACCAGATTGAGAGAAAATCCTATTTTATCAAATCCACTGTTATTTTAACTTTTGTGACAGCAGCTGAACTTGTATACTTATTATTACAAATATACTATAGGTATTCTACATATACTACATAGTTTTACACAAAATAAATTAGCATTTTGCCTCAAACTTTGGTGCTATGTTTCCTTCAAGAACTTCTCTACTTACAAAGTATACTATATTGAAGATCCTTTGCTTACATATTATAAATTCTCATTAATATGTACAAAGGAAACTTAGAACAAAAGTTATTAATTGCATCCTCCTCTACCTTGCCCTCTACTGATTAATTAATAGTATCAGTTTTTAGGGTGTAATCACTGTGGACCTAAAAAAAATGAACTTAAAGTTTTATGAACAGACTTTCAAAATCCATTTTGTCTGTAAGTAGAAGAGTTTCTGTATTAGTTGCTATCCTTTTATTCAGTATTTATTTCTAAACATTTATTAAATATCTATTATGTTCCAAGGAATCCCAGGTCCCAAGGATACCAAGACAAAAACATAATCTCAGCCATTAAGGAAGAGACCATCTATTGTGGTAGACAGATATATTGTTATGATACAGACTCACAAAGGAGTCTATGCAAAGTCAAAGAGGTACTTACCTAACTCAGACTGTGAGCAAAAATTTGTGGAGGGGAAAAGAGGAGTGTCAGGAAAGATTTCCCCAAAGAAACAGCACTTGAGCTAAGTAATCATAAATCTTCCATGATTTTAAAAAAAATTTTTTTTAATGTTAATTTATTTTTTACAGAGAGAGAAACAGAGCATGAGCAGGGGAGGGGCAGAGAGAGAGAAGAAGACACAGAATCTGAAGCAGGGTCCAGGCTCTGAGCTATCAGCACAGAGCCTGACGTGGGGCTTGAACTCACAGACCGTGAGATCATGACCTGAGCTGAAGTTGGATGGTCAACCAACTGAGCCACCCAGGCTCCCCGAGCTAAGTAAGTCTTTAAGGCAAACAAGAATCAGTGGAAACGGAGGAGAAGGAACAACTTTCCAAGCAAAGGGAGAAGCATGCACATAAGGAAGGCAAACAAGAACCTGGAAGGTTCAAGAAATTGCAAGCATAGTTCACCATGGCTAGAGGGCAAAATGGAGGAGAAAAGTAGGGCAGAGTAGCTAAACACAATCAATAAAATTACAAGAAATAAAACTTTCATCCATTGCCATAAGTCAACTCCAAATATAAATCTCCATTTATGACCTCTCTCCCAAGCCCCGGACCACTATAACCAACTGCCAACTGGACATCTCCACTTGAATGTCCCTCTGGCACCACAAACTCAAGTCCAAAACTGAACTCTCCTATATCAGTGTTTGCAACACCATCCACACAATGACCAAGACAGAAACCATTATTATCCTTTGCTTCTTTCTCATTCTCTCACCTAAATCATTCATCTAAATATCAAGTCCCAGTGATTAAACCTCTAAAAAGCTCTCAAATCTGGTATTTCTCTCCATTACTGCTTCACTTCTCTAGTTCTAGACACTATTCACTCTAATCTGGATTACAGCAATAGGATCCTAACTGGTTTGGGGTTTCTTTCTTGCCCCCCTCCACCCATTCTCCTATTGCAATGTGGTCCTTCTAGAAGATAAATGTATCACTCCCCTGCTCCCCAGGCCAAATTTCTGGTCTTATAAACAAGTATAACCTCTTCTGATCAGTTCAAATTTATAGCCCCAACATACCATGCTCTTTCTCACCCTTCATGCCCTCACTCATGCTATATTATCTCTGCTCCCACACTCCGTCCCAACTCCTTTTAGAGTCCACTTTTTTAAGAGTTTTTTTTTTAGGTTTATTTATTTTGAGACAGAGAGAGAGAGAAAGAGGAGGGGCAGAGAGAGATGGAGAGAAAGAATCCCAAGCAGGCTCTGTACTATGAGATCATGACCTGAGCCGAAATTAAGAGCCAGACGCTTAATCCAGTGAGCCACTCAGGCGCCCCTCTTTTTATTATTATTATTATTATTATTATGGGGGGGCGGGGGTGGAGAGAGCAAGAGCACAAGAAGGGTAGGGGCAGAGGCGCCTGGGTGGCTCAGTCGGTTGAGCGTCCAACTTCAGCTCAGGTCATGATCTCACAGTCTGAGTTCGAGCCCCAGGTCGGGCTCTGTGCCCAACAGCTCAGGGCCTGGAGCCTGTTTTGGATTCTGTGTCTCCCTCTCTCTCTGCTCCTCCCCTGCTCATGCTCCGTCTCTCTCTCTCAAAAATAAATAAACATTATATAAAAAAAAAAAAAAAAAAAAGAAGGGTAGGGGCAGAGAAAGAGAATCCCAAGGAGGCTCTGCGTTGTCTGAGCTTGATCATGAGATCATGACCTGAGCCGAAATCAAAAACCATACGCTTAACTGACTGAGCCACCCAGACACCCCTAGAGTTAACTTTCTCTTGGAACCTGTGCCAGAGCAAGTCTAGATAGATGCCTCTCCTTGTGAATCAAAAGCCTCTTATCAAACTAAATTGTAATTGCTTTTTTTATTTCTCCCATTACAGTTGTATCTCAAGAAGACAAGAACCAAGTCTCAGTTTACACTTTGTTATAATCAAAGTGCCTAGCATATTCATTTAATGAATGGAAGACTTTTAATAAGTGCTTAATAAAAGTTGACTGAATTGTGTTTTCAGAGAGTTGCAAATATTACAATGAAGTAGGCGCTTAAGATATCTAGAGGAGTACTTAAACCTAGGAAGACAAGGGGAATCATGGAAGATTTATGATTACAGAGATAGCAGGAATGTGAAGAATAAATTGGTCAAATTTCAGGACTCTGAACCACATTTACCTTCAGAAGGAGTCATTGTGTGTTTACAAGTCACAGTATAGCTGTCTCCCCCTCCTTACTCTTTTATCCCTGCAACTATTTTCCCCTCTTCGTTTACCCTCTCCTTAAGGGTAAGCTAAAGCTATCTCATCTATTCCTACCACTTCCATTATCACTTCTGTTCAGATGAGTTCTAAATTAGTTTCTTAAAGAAACTCTAAAATGAAGCAGTACTTTCTAGCATCAATCACTATTGTAAGACTGTATTTTAACCTAGCAATTCTACTCTAGAAAGTAATATTCATAAAATAACTTAAATATTTTTAATTTAAATAATCAAAGAATATCACATCATTGTAAAAAGTTAGAAACCTAAACGTAGGGGCACCTGGGTGGCTCAGTTGGTTACGCGTCTGACTTTGGCTCAGGTCATGATCTCATGGTTCATGGGTTTGATCTCCGTGTTGGGATCTGCACTAAAGGTGCAGAGCCTGCTTGGGATTCTCTCTCTCAGCCCCTCCCCTGTGCGTGTGTCGTGTCTCTCTCTCTCTCTCTCTCTCTCTCTCTCTCAAAATAAATCAATAAACTTAAAAAAAAAGAAACCTAAATGTATGAGAATATAATATAAATAGCATCACCACTTAAAGAAATATTATGCAGCCAGTAAAAATGGAATTATATAGAATACCTAGGCAAAGAAACATGATGGCTAGAGGACAGGGACAAGAAAAAGCCATACTTTTTACTGTATACCCTTTTGTATCTATTGAATTTCTACCTCACACATGTGTTACCTAGTCAAAATAAAAAGATCCTGTTTTAAAATAAAGTATATTTTTAAAATGTTATACAAGTACAGGACACCTGGGTGGCTCAGTCTGTTAAGCATCTGACTTCAGCTCTGGTCATGATCCCCTGGGGTTTGTGAGTTCAAGCCCCACATTGGCCCCACGTCTGACAGCACAGAGCCCACTTTAGAATCTGCTGTCTCCCTCTCTCTGCCCTTCCCTTGTTCGTGTTCTCTCAAAAATAAACAAACATTAAAAAAAATAATAATAATAATAGGGGCACGTGGTTGGTTCAGTCGGTGGGTTCTCAGCTTGTGGGTTCACACCGTGTCAGGCTCTGTGCTGTCAGTGTAGAGCCCGCTTTGGATCTGCTCTCTCCCTCTCCCTCAAAAATAAATGTTAAAAAATAATAATAATAATTGCGGCACCCGGGAGGCTCAATACATTAAGTGTCTGACTCTTGGTTTCGGCTCATGTCATGATCTCACAATTCAAGGGTTTGAGCCCCGCATCTGACAGCATGGTGCCTGCTTGAGATTTTTTCCCTCCTCTCTCTCCCCACCCCCACCTTTTCCCTCCGCCCCTCCCCCATTTGTGCTCTCTCAATCTCTCTCAAAATGAGTAAACTTTTTAAAAAATTTACTAAGTTTTTAAAATTTTTAATAAAGTGGCATACAAACCACAAACACAATTTGTAATTCATTTAACACGACTCAAACCCCTTTCAGTATTCCCCTTGGGAAATGTGACTAAATATTTTCTTCACCAGATAACAAACTTCTTTGAAGGCAAGGGCAATAGGTTTTGGGAGTTTTTATTTTTTTGTTTTCTTATTTGTATTGCCCCTCCTGGTGCTGTACCTCACCTTCAGAAGTATTTTTCATAAATGAAATTGTTAAAACAAATTTCCAAATTCCTACTTGAGCAAATCTCTCTGGTGTACCACTAAACACACCAAAAACTAAAATTATCTTGTTCCCATCAAACCCAATTTCAGACTTTTCTATTATCAATGGCCCTCCCAATTCTCTAGTCTCTAAAACTGTAACTCTAGAACTTTTAACTACTCTTTCTCTCTCACACAATCAGTTGCCATGCTATCAACTCTATATCCAAAATTTATCTTGTACCTATCCCCTCCTACTTAGTCCTACTGAGACACAGTATGGCATGGCTTTAGAGCTACATTACTGTGCCTTCAACCTGCTATGACACTTTAGGAAAATGACCTAACTTCTCACACTCACTCTCCTTATCCATAAAATAGGGATAAGGATCTTCCAAAATTATTAAAAGAATTAGAGATAGTATATTTAAATTACGAAAGCACCGCATCTTGCACAAAATGAGCATTCAATAACTGTGGACAGTGATTACTGCCCATCTGCTAAACCCAAGCTTTCATGACGTCTCACTTTTTCTTCCTTATTTGCCATTTCTAATTTTTCTGAATCATTTTAGGTATTACTGATCAATTAATTGACTTAATGAATTTTACTAGTCATTTAATTTGCCTGCTCAAAAACTACCTATTTCCTATAAAACAAAGTCCATACTCCTTTGCTGAGCATTCAAGGAACTCCATGATCTGGCTTCGAACTGCCCTGCGGCTGCCACTTAATACGAATATTTTTGGCATACTCCACAGAGGACTGACTACTCCAGGAGAATGCCCTGCTTTCTTATCTACAATTGTGGAACATTTCCTCTTCCACCAAAGACCAAGTTCACATGCTAACTGCCTTGATGAAGTCTTCCCTGGTATTCTCAAAAGAAGAGTGATCTCTCTCTCTCCCTCCTCTGAAATCACATAGCCTTATTGGTAGCACCAAATGGAGCTAAATATATACTCATCGGGGACCTAATACGTCAGAGCATTTTGGAATAAAGATGATAAACCCTCGGGTGCCTGGCTGGCTCAGCCAGTGGAACATGTAACTCTTGATCTCAAGGTCATGAGTTCGAGCCCCACACTGGGCACAGAGCTTACTTTTAAAAACAGAGAGAGAGAGACAGAGAGACAGAGAGAAAAGAGAGAGAGAGATGATAAACACCAAGGGATTCCCACTGTTTCTTTAAACACTCATTGCCTTCTAACTTGAATCATACTTTTGTGGACCTAACCTCCAATAGTCAGTTATAAGCTCCTTGAGAACAAACAGCTCAATATTCCATATTCCCCACAAACCCTTAGTCTTCCTTCAAGACTCTGTTCAAATGTGATCTCTACTAAACCTCCCTCAATCATTGCAGAATTGCTCCTGACCTCTCCTGGTCCTCAATGTTTGTCTAAGAATGAATGAAGAAACACTAGATATTTATTAATTTTTTAATGTTTATTTATTTTTGAGAGAGCGAGCGAGAGAAACACAGTGGGGGAGGGGCAGAGAGAGAGGGAGACACAGAATCCCAAGCAGGCTCCAGGCTCCGAGCTGTCAGTACAGAGCCCGCCCGGGGGCTTGAACCAACAAAGCTCCAGATCATGACCTGAGCCGAAGCTGGGACGCTTAACAGACTGAGCCACACAGGTACCCCAAGAAATACTAGGTTTTTAAATATACAAGTGAATTAACGCCGATTTACCTAAACTCATCATCAACTCATCACAGACTTCTTTCTTTCACTTTTAACAGTTCTTTATTACTGTACACATGACAGGTTCGTTCTGATCCAACTACTAACTCCATCATGAGTTTTCTAAAGCTTAGCTGGAAGTACAGTCACAGAAGTACGGGCAGTCGTTGGGACAAGCAGAGCTTACTGACCCACAAGAAATGAGACCACAAACTCATTCATTGTTAGTAAGACATGTTCAAGTTTCCAAAAGTTTTTATTTCCACACACCTACAAACCACTCGTTGAAATAATTAGAAGACCACCAAGTTGTCAATTTTTTTATTTTGCCAAACAAAGCATTAAGATACAACCACTACCCACTATCATCACTAGCTCCGAAGAAAGAACCGTTCACTAAACTAAGTTTACACTGGAAGAGAAATGTGAGCTCTGGGGCCGTTTTCATTCTCTCTGTGGACCTGGTTAATGTTCATTTGGGCCAGCTTTCGGGAACCGTTAGTTAACTAGCTCCTTTCCACTTAAATATCGCAGAGCCACTCCGACGTTCAGGGGCACTCCGGTCATCACAGAACGAGGAGTCCACACCACCCCCACCCTCGCCCCTCCGAACGACAAGACAGTTATGCTGCACAGACAGATGAGCTACAATCCTCTCAAGTCTCTCTTCTTCGCAAGTATTCTCCACGCAAAGGGCGTTCCGTGTAAGAACTTCGCGTCCTAACGTGTGAAATCCTTCCAAGAGGTAAGGATTAAAGTTTCAGGGCAAACTGGAGAACGCCGCAATCCTGAACCGAACGAGTGTCACATCTGGACAGCAGAACTCCTGTCAGGAAGGAAACCTAGGAGGAGGGATTCAGGAACCACGAAACCTGCGGGACCCTACTCAGTCACCTGCGCTGTCAAACTCAAGCTGTCCAAGACCCCTCCCAAACACCACCTCAGGTAAACTTGAAAACCGTGATCCTTCTCCAGGTCCGAAGCTGACAGGAACAACAGCACAACAACAAAAGAACAAGGCAAGCGGAGCAGCCAGCTCGACCAAAGGCCTGGGGAACTAAGGGAAAGCCGGGGGAAATGGGGGGGTCTACCGCCGCCCTCCCTCAGACGCGGTGCCTACACCCAAGCTGGGGGGGAGGGGGCTAGGTCTGTGAGGCGTTAAAGCGGCAATCGGCGGGAGGAAAAGTCGAGGCCCGCCTAATGACTTTTTGTAAGGGTCCACGAGTCGGCAAGCAGGATCGGAATCAAGTCGGGAAGCCTTACCTCGGCGCTCGGGTGCTTAAAAGTATCTAAAAATAGCAGCTCCATCGCCGAGTCTACCGCCATGTTTGCCGCGGGCGGGGGATAGGGAGAGGACTTCCGGGGCAGAGCTCCAACCTCGGCGACCGCGGCTCCGGAGAGGGAGAGTCCGCAGAACTTCCGGTGACCGGAGCGCTGGCGCCGCGAGCATTGGCCTATCCCGAAGAGTGTTGCTGCCGGAAGTCTCCGACCCCGCCTTCTCCAGCGCGGCGGAGGGCGCCGCAGGAGCACCGAGAAGGGCGGAGGGAGAAAAGGAGGGGACTACGGCATCGCTAGTGGTCCAAACCCTGTCCTTCCACCGCGTTGCAGAGCCACGACTGCCTTCGGATGGCAAGGTGCCGAGCGGGATTCGAGGAGGGTGGAGGAGGGGTAAGGAACACCGCCCGGTGGACGCCCGGCCCAGTGAAACCTCTTTTCCAAGCAAGCAGCCTTCCCAGGGCTGACAGGAAAAAGGTTCAATAAGCGAGGCTGAAAAGTAAGACTTTTTTTTTTTTTTTAAGAAGCAACTATAGTCTAAAAACGAAGAGATTTTTTTTTATTTGTTTTTTTCATCTGCAAATGTGAATAATAATGCCCAACCCAGTCTTAGGGTGAGGACTAATTGAAGCAAAACCAGAAATTGTATAACGTGAAATGCCATGAACATCGAAATGTAGAGTGAAAAGTAAGTCTCATGGCCTCGGGGTTGATGAACATTGAAGCAACTGGAATTGTTTTGTAGTCTAAATTGGCACGAGTGCTTGGGAGAGCAATTAGGAATTATTTAGTGAAACTACACGTGTCTGCCCCACTTCTAAGACAATTCTCACGCATGTGCCCAAAGAAATACCTACGCATACTAGAATGTTCACGATAAAACTTAATAGTTGCAAAAACATCTGTTAATTGACATCAACAAGAAGCAATAAGTAAATTGTGGTATGTGTATACAATATAATAGCGCATAGAATAGAATGAACCAGTGTCATGTCTAACATGGATCATCTGAAAAACGACTAAGCGAACAGACTGAAGTGTAAAATAGTATGTATCGTGTTCAAAACATGCAAACAATATAACTTTCCAAGGGCATGTATATAAATTATAAAATTACAAAATGCGTTGGAATGACAAACACTAAAATGTCAAGATAGTAGGAAACTGGAGGGAGGTGTAATTGAGAAGCGCACAAGGGCTTGATTTTGGTTTATTCTTTAGGTTGGTGATGGTTTCACAGGCATGCCTCACATTACTGTTTGTGCCTTTTGGTATGCTTGAAATATTTAATAATAAATAATTTTGAAAAATTTTTAAAGTAAATCTCCATTCACCCCCTTCCTCAGCCCACTAGTTTCTGCCTTTACCTAACAGTTCATCTCTTTTACTATTTGTTTTTTCAAAGAACTCGTTCTTGCATTCATAGTTATTATTCCCAGCATTCTTCTCTTTTCTGATTTTTCAGTTCTGCTTTTTTTTGTTGTTGTTGTTGTTTTTAAGATTTTATTTTTCTTGGGGCGCCTGGTTGGTTCAGTCAGTTAAGCGCCTGACTCTTGCTTTCAGCTCAGGTCATGATCTCACTGTTGGTGAGTTGGAGCCCTCTGTCAGTCTCTGAGATGACAGTGTGGAGCCTGCTTCAGATTCTCCGTGTCCCCCTCTCTCTGCCTCTCCCTCACTCACACACACTATCTCTGTCTCAAAATAAACTTTAAAAAAGTATACTTTGTTCTTCTTAAATGGAGAATTTCAAGCTCTCACCCCATATCTGCTGAGTCAGAACCTGAATTGTTTTTTGTTTATTTATTTATTTTGAGAGAGAGGGAGAGTAAGTGTGCATTAGCGGGAAAGGGCAGAGAGAGAGGTGAGAGAGAATCCCAAGCAGGTTCTGTGCTGTCAGCTCGGAGCCCGATATTAGGATCTGAGCCAAAATAAGAGTCCCACACTTAAACAACTGAGCCACCCAGGCTCCCCTAAGATTTTATTTTTAAATAGCCCAGTGTGGGGCTTGAACTCACAACCCTGAAACCAAGTAGCACGCTCCACTGACTGAGTCAGCCAGGCGCCCCAATTTCTGCTTTTGAATTTACTAATTCCTTTCTTCTGCCTTTTTAAGGCCTATATGCAGTTCTTTTTCTAATTTCTATGGTGATGCTTAAATTATTTATATTCATCATTTATTGTATATGTCTACAAACTTTCCCCTAAGCTCTGCTTTAACTGTAAGTAATATATGATGTAGTACCTTTATTATTGGTATTTTTACATACTCTGATTTTCTTAGTTTTAATTTTCTTTTTGGCCTAAGAGTAATGTGAGGTAGATATTTTTTTTTAATTAATAGACTATTTTTTAGAATTGTTTTAGTTTTACAGGAAATTGAGCAGATAATACTGGAGTTCCCATTTATTCCCTTCCCCCCTGTTCAGAGCATCCTCAATTATTAATATCTTGCTTTAGTGTGGTACATTTATTACAATTGATAAACCAGTATGGATACATTATTATTAACTAAAGTCCATAGTTTACATTAGGAGTCACCATTTGTTTTGTGTTGTACATATACGCTATATGTGTATTTGAATTTATAGATTATCTCTGAAAGAATTATTTAAGAAACTGGTAATAGTTGTTGCCTCTAGGGAGGGGAGTTTGATGGTTAAAGTATAAAAATAAAGGTAATCTATTGCCATGTACATATATTACCTGTTAGCAAATTTTGAAAGATGAATAAGAATCAAGGAGTAAAGGGGCACCTGGGTGGCTCAGTTGGTTAAGCGTCCAACTTCAGCTCAGGTCATGATCTCATGGTGTGTGACTTTGAGCCCCACATTGGGCTTTGTGCTGACAGCTCAGAGCTTGGAGCCTACTTCAGATTCTGTTTCTGTCTCTGTCCCTCCCCACTCACCGCTCTGTCTCTAGTTAAAAATAAAAGAATCGAATAAAGAAAACTTGAATACAATACCTCTTTCAAGAACTTTTGTTGCATAAAAAGCGAAATGAGGTGGTTGTGAGAGGGGGACCTGGGGTCAGGAAAAAATGTTTTTAAGATGGGAAATAACAGAGCATGTCGACTGGTGGGAATGAAGCAATGGAGAGAGAAACAGTGATGAGAAAGAGGCAGCAAAATAGTGAGTAGGTGGGTTTGGGGGGTGGTACCTGGTAGCCAAGTAGAAAGTGACCTTTGCTAGAAATGCCTACTCCCTGGTGACCAGGGGCAAGAAGGAGTCCATGAGTACACATGCAAATGGGAGTAATAATTTAGTGTGTGGAAATGAGAGAGTTCCTTTTTCATAGTTTTCTATTGTCTCAGTAAGATCATCAGCTATGATTCAGAGGACAGAAAAATGTGTAGGAGGTCAAAGAAGATACAAAGTACTAACCAGATTTCTAGGAGAGCCAAGAATCCCTAATTGACTGTCTATCACTTCTCACAGAAGTGTCTATCACTTCTCAAATTCGCTTTTACTTGCTCAGTTTTTCACCTTTTTCCTACCACCATTTGATCATTCAGCCATTCCCAGCTAGATATGGCTCCCTTTATACAAAGGTATTTCACATCACTGTGCCCTATGGCTTACATGGTTTCCTCTGCTTTAAATATGACTCCTGTGAAATGGCTTTCAAAAACCTACATACAGTTACAATAGCATCCAAAAGAATAAAATACCTAAGGAATAAATTTAACCAAGGAGGTGAAAGCCTTGTACACTGAAAACTATAAAATAATTGCTTTTTTTTTTTTTTTAATTTTTTTTTCAACGTTTATTTATTTTTGGGACAGAGAGAGACAGAGCATGAACGGGGAGGGGCAGAGAGAGAGGGAGACACAGAATCGGAAACAGGCTCCAGGCTCCGAGCCATCAGCCCAGAGCCCGACGCGGGGCTCGAACTCACGGACCGTGAGATCGTGACCTGGCTGAAGTCGGACGCCTAACCGACTGCGCCACCCAGGCGCCCCATAAAATAATTGCTTTAAAAAAATTAAGACAAATGGAAAGACGTTCCATATTCATGGATTGGAAGACAATATTGTTAAGATGACAATATTACCTAAAGTGATCTACAGATCCAATGCAACCCTTATCAAAATCCTAATGGCTTTTTTTTTTTCAGAAATGGAGAGTCTGATCTTCAAATTCACATGGAATTTCAAGGGACCCCCAAATAGCCAAAACAATCTTGAAAAAAGAAGAACACATTTGGAGGACACACACTTCTTGATTTCAGAACCTACTATAAAATCACAGCAATCAGAACTGTAGTAAAGCCATAAAGATAAACATACAGACCAATGGAATAGAATTAAGAGGCTAGAAATAGGGCACCTGGGAAGCTCAGTCGGTTAAGCGTCTGACTCTTGATTTCGACTCAGGTCATGATCTCATGGTTCGTGGGATCAAGCCCGCTGTCAGTGCAGAGCCTGCTTGGGATTCTCTCACTCTCCCCCTTCTCTGCCCCTCCTTCTCGAGTGTGCTCTCTCTCTCAAAATACATACATACATATATACATAAACTTAAAAAAAAAAAACTCAAAATGAGTTGAGGGCCTAAGCTAAAACCATTCAACTCTTAGAAGGAAACATGGGTAAATCTTCATCACCTGGTTTTGTTCACCAGTACATCCTTACTTAGTATGTGGCATACACTAAACACTCAAAAATGGTTATTGAATGAACCGATTTCTTGTTTGCTATTTTGAATCACTTAGAGCATTACATATTGTATATGTGTTATATATGATATGATTAGGTTGTACTATTCTTATTCTTTCATTTTTGTCTGTCTTGCTCATCAGATTATCAAACTCACCCTGAACAGTGCTCTGTAAACAGTCCATAGTAACTGTTGCTATTTGGCCAGCCATAGTGTCTTTGCCTCTTTGATTTCCACCACCCCACAGTGAAAAGAGCAACTTGAAGGAAAGCGAAAATTGCCTTTGATGTGAAAAGCAATTTGTGTGGATCTGAATGCATGCCAGGAGCAACTTGACAAAAAGGCAAAGATGTGGGAGGGAGCTAACCAGTCCAGGATAACTCAAGGTTGCATTTATTCGGTAACAGATGAGCTCCTTTCCCAGGTGACTGACATGCACACAAGTATACAGAGCAGGAGGAGGGTCTGAATGAACTGCCAAGCATTTCAACCTCTCCAGAGACCAAGTATATCAAGAACAACTGATTGGGTAATCTGGCAAACTGCCAACTGTAAGACATCCATCCACCAGCAGGAACACAAAGAGCTTTCATTTTCCTCCCTAGCTGAGCACACTGATTAAAAGTAACAGCTGCCACCCTCTTTCCATGAGACTTGATTATGATAATTCCCCACAGCCAAAGGCTTGCTGTGAAACTTCTACATCATTCTTCAAAATGTAGTCTGGAAATTACCTAAAAATTTGAGAAACAAGGATTGTAAGCTATTATCTACACAAAGTATCTTGAAATAAGTACACCGATTAGTGCCAATTGTTCCGAAAGGTTTAATGACTCCAGCTATTTTTCAATTATTTTGCAGCTTCATTTTTTTTTTTAACGTTTACTTTTGAGACAGAGAGAGACAGAGCATGAACGGGAGAGGGGCAGAGAGAGAGGGAGACACAGAATTGGAAGCAGGCTCTGGGCTCTGAGCCATCAGCCCAGAGCCCGATGTGGGGCTCGAACTCACGGACCGCCAGATCGTGACCTGAGTTGAAGTCGGACGCTTAACCGACTGAGCCACCCAGGTGCCCCATTTTGCAGCTTCATAAAGGCATTAACACTCTGGGATCCTGGCTATTTTAAAGATAGGCAAATAGGGGTGCCTGGCTGGCTCAGTCAATAGAGCATGTGACTCTTGATCTCAGGATGGTGAGTTCTAGCCCCGTGTTGGGTATAGAGGTTACTGAAAGGTAAAATCTTAAATGTTTTTTTTAATGTTTATTTATTTTTGAGAGAGAGAGAGAGAGAGAGAGAGAGAGAGAGAGAGAGACCATGAGCGGGGGAGGGGCAGAGAGAGAGGGAGACACAGAATCCAAAGCAAGCTCCAGGCTCTGAGCTGTCAGCAGCACAGAGCCTGATGCAAGGCTCAGACTCACAGACCATGAGATCATGACCCGAGCCGACTGAGCCACCTAGGCACCCCTACTTAAAGATAAAATCTTAAAAAAAAAAAAAAAAAAAGTAAATAAAGATAGGCAATGGGGTGCCTGGGTGGCTCAGTCGGTTAAGTGTCCGACTTCAGCTCAGGTCACAATCTTGCGGTCCGTGAGTTCGAGCCCCGCGTCGGGCTCTGGGCTGATGGCTCAGAGTCTGGAGCCTGCTTCTGGTTCTGTGTCTCCCTCGCTCTCTGCCCCTCCCCCGTTCATGCTCTGTGTCTCTCTGTCTCAAAAATAAATAAACGTTAAAAAAAAAAAAAAAAAGATAGGCAAACAGCCAAAACTTCGTGGCTCAGTTCTACCCTTCAGTACAGAGCCTGCACTATGTAGACTATAAACCTTACATAAGGCACTTTTTTTTAATTGCTCTACTGTATTTAGCAGATGAATAATCTCTCAAAGCATGTTCCCTTAATAAGCCCGTGGGAAAAGGTTTCCGTGATAAAAAAAATAACTTGGGAAATTCTGTATACCCTACTTCCCTCTTAGAGCTTCATCATGCATATTATAAGCTCTAAAAAGTACACAGAGAAGCTTCTCTAACTTTTTAGAACTTAACCACTAGCCCTTGCAGCTTAAACTTGCTCTTAACAACTTCAATGATTTCTATACCCTTAAGAGCTAGTGACATCAGCCTTACGGATTATTCTTTCAGCACTTTCAAAGAAAAGCATAAATACAAAGGTTAGGTGCGATTTGAATGAAGATGGCTGTAGAATGAATAGAGTTGACTAAAAACTTACTTTTATATAAGAACTTTATGTTAGTTGATGAGCAAATATTAGTTAGGTTCCTCTCCCCCTGGACCCACTTATACCCCCGCATCAGAGATTCTACCCCTATCTAAATCTTCCTCAGTTTGTGCTCTCCCAGCTTCAGCTAATTGGAACAAGGATAGTCACCTGGCACAAGGTAGGTTGTAGGGAGTCCTCAATTGGCAGCAAGTTCTGACTCAAAAAGATGAGATATCGGAGTGAAATTACCAGCTGGTAGTGAGACAAAAGGATGCAGATTCATGGAGCAGAACCAAGTCAAATTAATCACAAAGGATTAGACTGGAGCAAGCATTGATGGTCACCTGTGCTGAGGTCCCAGTGCTGAGGTAGGCCCAGCCATTTCACTGCTCTTGTTTGAAATGAATGCTTCTTACCATAATCCCCTTGTATTTAAATAGTTTGTGTGGGTCTCTATTTCTTGCAATCAAACAGTTCTACATTAAAACAACTGTTTACCAAGTGTTCTTCTGAGATCAATGAGACATATGCTACAAAATGAAATATGGTAATGATCTTAAATGAATGAATAATAGTTACAGAAATAAAACATAATTGTTAGATAATTGATCATCTAAAAGTATTTATAAAATTATAGAATAGAGTATAAAGAGTATGACTGGACTTTATTAAAACATGAATTTTGGGGGCTCAGGACTCAGGGTTTTGACAGGGAAGAGGTGGCACATTCAAAATGTTTAATTCAAGAATGTTTAATGAGGGGCACCTGGGTGGCTCTGTCAGTTGAGCATCCAACTCCTGATTTCGGCTCAGGTCATGATCCCAGGGTCATAGGATCAAGCTCAACATCGGGCTCTGCGCTGAGCTTGAAACCTGCTTAAGAATCTCTCTCTCTCCCTCTGTCCCTCTCCAGCTTGTGCTGTGTCTTTATCTTTCTCTCTCTAAAATAAAAATAAATTTAGTAATATGGGGTGCCTGACTGGCTTAATTGGTGGAGTATATGACTCTTGATCTTGGGGTCATGAGTTCAAGCCCCATGTTTGGCACAGAGCTTTAAAAAATGAATGTTTATGGGTGCCTGGGTGGTTCAGTCAGTTAACCATGATCTCATGGTTCATGGGTTCAAGCCCCGAATCCAGCTCTGTGCTGACAGCTCAGAGCCTGGAGCCTGCTTTGGATTCTGTGTGTCTCTCTTCACCTCCCCCATTCACACCCTGTCTCTCTCTCAAAAGTAGATAAACATTAAAAAAAAATTTTTTTTTTTTTCAAAGAATGTCTAGGGGCACCTGGGTGGCTCAGTCGGTCAAGCATCTGACTCCGGCTCAGGTCATGATCTCATTGTTGTGAGTTCCAACCCCGTGTCAGGCTTTGTGCTGACAGCTCAGAACCTGGAGCCTGCTTCAGATTCTGTGTCTCCCTTGCTCCCTGCCTCTCCCCCACTCACTCTCTGTCTCTGTCTCAAAAATAAATAAACAGTAAAAAAATTTTTTACATAAAAATTTAAAAAGACGAATGTTTAATGATAATTTTTTTAAAAGAAAGAATGTTTAATGAAACTTTTGAGGTAGAGTATGGTTATTGGTCATAGTGATAGGTTTAAAGTGTACATTGTCAAAATTCGCGTGCTCCACACTTTAAATTTGTGCACTTTACTGAATGTCAGTTATGTTTCAATAAAGCTGGGGGAAAAAAAAGGATATTTCATGAAGGAACTATTTAGGAAGTCTGAGCAAAGTCAAGGGTAATGCATCTATGGACAAACAATCCTGAGAAGCCATTACCACCCTAGGGCTAAAGGAGCACTGGGAGGAAACTTTACAGGAAATCATCAGAGCTATAGCTGTAAACATGGGGCCAGCCATCTACAAACTGTTTGTAACCATCTAGGAAGAGAGAAGGACAGAAACTGAGAGTGAGCATTTAGAAACTTCTATACCAATTTAACAGACTAATTTTTTTTTAACCAAATGTCATGTTTTAGAAAACCTGAGGATCATATTTTGTATGTATTTGGTTTTTAATTTCACTTTTCTAGTAATTCACTTTTGTTACTTATTTTTTAAGGTGTTGGTCATTGGTGGGGTGGTTTAAGAAGGATTGTTCATCACTAGTTTGAGAAACACTGATCTAAAGAAATTCAATCTCTGATAAAACTTGAGCTGTGCATGGAAAAAGCTAGGGAACATGCATACGTCAATCACTTTCCTCCCACACTGATCTCTGTCTTTCCCCTGGACCAAACCCAATTAGAAGCCAGGTGACAGAGAAGTTCAGGTGATGCAGTATATAGCCAGCCATGGCAAAGAGCCCAGCAGGGAAGGGTGGATCTGGAGGAACATACAGAGAATACGTTGTACTCTGGGCTGTGACACTCAGATGTGTGATCATCAGAGAGTAATTTAGTTTCAATGATCCTTAGTTCACCTCACCCCCAAAGAAATGGGGATCCCTAGACCACCATTCACTTATTCTACCACTCTGCATTCGCTTCTTAAACTAGAGACTTGGCAGTCATGTTTTATTCTCTTTACTCCCATCCCATCCAGTCAGTGCTGATTGGCTCACCTCCATAATGACATTTACATGTGACCCCTCCTCTCCATTCTATGCCCTGCCGGAGCTGATAAATTTTTTGGCATTTGTCTGCTGAGCTGCAACAGCTTTCTAACTGGTCATGCTCTATTCCAGTCCATCCCCTAGGGTGACAGATACAGATTTGACTAGCTTATTCCCTAGATTAAATGCAGATCTGGAAAGAGAGCATTTAGAAAAACTTAAGTGTTTAGAATCCTTGAAAATTTTGGTTTGCTTTGATTTTGGTCTTCAGATTATAATGCTTTCTTGGGGCATCTGGGTGATTCAGTCAGTTGAGCATTCAACTCTTGATTTTGCCTCAAGTCATGATCCCAGGGTCATGGGATCGAGGCCTGTGAGGAGCTCACATCAGACTCTGCACTGAGCATGGAGCCTGCTTGGGATTCTCTCTCTCCCTCTCCCTCTCTCTCCCTCTGCCCCTCTCCCCTGCTTGTGCTCTCACAAATAAAAATAAAACAGATATTATGCTTCCATGCTTCTAATCATGCTCTATGTCTCTCTATGTAGCTGTTGTCTACTTTGCCAGCTAATCCTCTATACACCTTTGAGAACTTGGGAAAATTTCCCTGACCACCACACCCAATACAAGCAAGGGGCGGGTATATGCTTTTATTGTACACTTTATTACATCATTTATTTCTGCATTGTAATTAACTTTAGCTTTAGAAACTGTAAAACCCTTGAGGCACCTGGCTGGCTCAGTTCGCAGAGCAAGTGACTCTTGATCTCAGAGTTGTGAGTTCAAGCCCTATATTGGGCATGGAGCCTACTTAAAAAAAGAAAAGAAAAACAAACCATAAACCTCTTGAAGAAAGGAACTACACCATTGTCATGGTTGTATTTCCATGCCTAATATTACCTGAACACAATAAGTGCTCTCTTTATGTATTTGTTGAATGAATGAATAAATGAGAATTGGGGTGGTCAGTTGATCTTCATGGACATAGAATTTGAACTAAATTCTGAAGGACATAAGAATGAGATGGCCAGAGCAATCTCAATCGAAATAACACCAGCATTCTTCACAGAGCTAGAACAAACAATCCTAAAACTCGTATGGAACCAGAAAAGACCCCAAATAGCCAAAGCAATCGTAGGTTTGAGCCCTGCGTCCAGCTCTGTGCTGACAGCTTGGAGCCTGGAATCTGCTTCAGATTCTGTCTCCCTCTCTCTGCCCGCTTGTGCTTTCTCTCTCTTTCTCTCTCTCTCAAGAATAAACATTATTTTTAAAAAAACAACAGTGGTCTCCTATGATGAGCATAAGTGCATGCAGCTTATCATTTACTGATTGTTTGACACTGTAAAATCCTGGTCGGTACCAATGACAGAAATAAAGATGGGACAAGATGATGACACGATGAATCCATCTGGTTCCTAAAGTATACTGCTGTTATTATTTAAATATAAAAAGTTATGTTGAAAATTAAAATCTCAGGCAAAAGATTTTACATTTTGAACCCCAAGGACTAGTTACAATATCTACTGCCACCTGCTGGCAGAGGTACAGTGACTATAGTCTCTTAATTGTGAAACCTGCAAGTTATGGTTAACATTATATAATCATCTAAATGTCAAGCATCTGGATGGTAATAGGAGTTTCTGTTCTTTATTATATACACCAATAGCCATATCAGTACCAGCTCAAGGAGCCCTATGGATCTGCTACTGACTGATCAAGCTTGATGCCTTATCCCATTTTCATTTGACTATTCGTGAATGGTTTTAGGATTTCCTTAGATTAACAATGTCCTCACTTCTAAGACTAAAATAGTAAAGCATTGCTAGTTACTTTTACAATGTCGTAAAAAAGAATGAAGAAAAAAAAAGCATTGAAAAGTAAGGATGTTTTTCTTTTGTTTGTACCAGGCATCTGTTTTGTTCTACAAATTGATTTTTTTTTAACATTTATTTATTTTTTGAGACAGAGACAGAGCATGAACGGGGGAGGGGCAGAGAGAGAGGGAGACACAGAATCGGAAGCAGGCTCCAGGCTCTGAGCTGTCAGCACAGAGCCCGACGTGAGGCTCGAACTCCCAGACCGTGAGATCGTGACCTGAGCTGAAGTTGGACGCTTAACTGACTGAGCCACCCAAGGGCCCCTACAAATTGATTTTTTAAGAACTTCGATTCAGTACCTTAAAGTTTTTATTCTTGCCACGTTGTAGTAATATATTTTAAAATATACTAGTGTGAGGCACTTGGTTGGCTCAGTCGGTTGAGCGACTGACTCAATTTCAGGGTCATGAGATCAAGCCTTGAGTTAGGCTCCTAAGATTCTGCTTAATGTCCTCTCTGTCCCTCTCCCCTGCTCACACTCTTTCTCTAAAGTAAAAAAGAAAGAAAGAAAAGAAAAGAAATCAACGTAAAAATTTATAAATAAATAAAATATACTAGAGTGATCCTACGTTTAAATGAATATTGGTAGGTTGATATTAGTAATACTGGATCTAAACACATATCCATAAAAGATTCATGCCCTTTGACCCAATACTTTTCATTTTGGAAGTTTATCTTAAGGATGTAATCACAAAATGGTAAAATCAGCTTTATTTACAAAACATGTATCACATCATGTGTAATAACAAGAAATTAGACATGTTAAATGTCCAATAAAATAGTAGTAATTTTAAACAATGTTATAATCATAAAGTGAAGTGTTTTACAGCCATCAAAATATTTATGAATAACTTAGAATCACATAGGAAATGTATAATTACAGCTATGTAAAACTAAACAAAATTTTAATAATCCATGAATATAAAAAAGCTAGAAACAAATATACCAAGAGGGGTGTTTCACAATGAATCTCATTTTAATTTTTTTCTATATTCTAATTTTTTAATGTTTATTTTCAAGAGAGAGGGGGGTGGGGGAGGGGCAGAGAGCGACAGAGACAGAATCTGAGGCAGGCTCCAAGCATTGAGCTGTCAGCAGCACAGAGCCCAACTCGGGGTTTGAACTCACAAGCAGTGAGATCATGACCTGAGCCGAAGTGGCTATTCCCTGAGAGTATCTGCAAGAAAAAAGTACCTCTCTGTTACTACAAGTGTGCAATTCTCTGTTATATGAATGTTATGATTATTATGCTTTGTTATATTGAGACAGTACTATGCTGTAGGGATGAAGCTACATTCTTGCAGGTCTCCCAGGAAGGGTAAGGTCACTTCTGATGTCAGATATGAGGGAGGAAGTGTGTTTTTCAGATAGAAACTTGAAACAAAGAGGGAAGTCCAAGATAAATAGTTAAGGTGGTTTTGCTGAATGAAGGGTTAAATGCCTAGGAACTAAAAGATGTTATCAAGAAAGTGAAAGGGTAATTTACAGAACAGGAGAAAATACTTGTAAATCATATACCTAATAAGGGCTACAATCTAGAATATATAAAGAACTTTTATAGCTCAACAACAAAAAGACACTTTAATTAAAACGTCCAACTTTAGTTAAGCGTCCAACTCTTCTTGATTTCAGTTCTGGTCATGATCTTGAGGTTCATGGGTTAAAACCCCCATGTTGGGCTTTGCACTGATGGCTCAGAGTCTGTTTGGGATTCTCTCTTTCCCTCTCCTCTTTGCTCCTCCCCCACTCCCTCATGTGCATGCATGTGCACATGTTCTCTGTCTCTTTCAAAATACATAAACACTAAAAAGAAAAAAAAATGGGCAAAGGACTTTATAGATATTTCTCCAAAGCAGATATGCAAATAATCAACAAACACATGAAACGATGCTCAACATCATTAGTCATTAGGGAAATGCAAATCAGAACTACAGTGGAAAAAAAGAAAAGAACTACATGAAGAGGGGAGGGGTGGAGATATGAATTAAATAGATGGGGATTAAGAAGTGCACTTGTCACGATGAGCACCGGGTGATGTATGGAATTGTTGAATCACTGAACTCTACACCTGAAACTAATATAATCACTATATTGTACACCTGAAGCACTATATTGGACACTTGAAACTGATATAACTAATATAAGAATTAAAATAAAAACTTTTAAAAACCAAAAAAAAAAAAAAACTACAATGAAATACTGCTTCACACCCAGTAACATGGCTATAATGAACAAAATATAATTAACAGGTGTTGGTTAGGATGTGAAGCAATTAAATGTAACTGGTGCATCTATTGTGGAAAACACTTTGGTCATTCCTCAAAAAGTTAATCACAGAATTACCATGTGATCCAGAAATTCCATTCATAGGCATACACCCAAAGAAATGGAAATAGAGACTGAAATATTTGTATGTTCAGCAGTATTCACAGTAGCTCCAAAATGGAAACAACTCAAGTGTCCATCAACTGATAAATTGATTAATTGTAATGTATCATACAACAGGCTATTAATCAGCCGTAAAAGGAAATGAACTCCTAACATATGCTGTAGTATGAACGAACATTGAAAATATTATGCTAAGTGAAAGAAGCCAGGCACAGAAGACCACATATTGTATGATTCCATTTATATTAAATATCCAGAATAGGTAAATCCACAAAAGTAGCAAATTGGTAGTTGCCAGGGACTGAGGACAGGGTGGGAAGGGACATAACTGCTTAATGGGCACAGGGTTTTTTGAGGGAAGATGAAAATGTTTTGAGGGTAATAAAATGTGGTTGTGCAACACTGTAAATGTACTAAGTGTAAATGTAATTGTTCACTTTACCTTTTTTTTTTTTTTTAGAGAATGAGAGAGAATGCATATGCACGAATGGGGTAGGGGCAGAGGGAGAGGGAGAGAGCTAATCTCAAGCAGGCTACACCCCCAGCGAAGAGGAGCCCTACTCGGGGCTCAGTCTCACGAATTGTGAGATCTTGACCTGAGCGGAAGTCAAGCTTAACTGATTGAGCCACCCAGTTGCCCCTGAATTGTTCACTTGTAAGTGATTAGTTTTAGGGGCACCTGCGTGGCTTGTCAGTTAAGGGTCTGACTCGATCTTGGCTAAGGTCATGATCTCTTGGTTTATGGGATGGAGCCCCACCTCGGGGTCTCTGCTGACTGTGAGGAACCTGTTTGGGATTCTCTGTCTCTCCCTTGCTCTCTGCCCCTCCCCTGCTCATGCGCACAAGTGCACTCTCTCTCTCTCTCTCTCTCTCTCTCTCTCTCTCTCTCTCTCAAAATAAATAAACTTTAAAAAATAATTAATTAATTTTATATTATGTGAATTTTGCCTAAAAATAAATAAATAAAACCAAAACACCTAGGAAGTTGCTTCTGGGTATTAAATGAAGACAGCTTCTTCCACGGAGAGAAAAGGGAGGAGCCAGGAGGTGAGGGACCTAAGCAGGCTACTTTGGGCCAACTCTTTGGAGCCACAGTGAAAATATCTCAAAAAGGCAGTAGAATGACAACTGTGCCAACTGTGGAAACTTCTTTGTAAAACAGACTTTTATAATGCTTCCAATTTTTATATTTATTTCCCATAATTTTGAGTAAAATTGTTTGGAAAATTTGAAACTCTTAGACTGAGCTTCTTCAAAATCAAGAACTGTCATATTTTTGAACCCTTCTTTCCTGGTACAGAGTAGGTTCTATAAATGCTGATTTGATGACATTGGAGCAGGAGGGTTTGTTTACACTTATACAGGAGCGTAAAAATGAGAACAGCACACTTTTGGAACATCGTTGTCATAGCAACAATAAACAATTACAGATCCCAAGGGAAAGTGAAACTCTGAAAGTCAACTTCAAGAGGAGGGGAGAGAGGAGTCAATCTTCCTTCTATGGTTAAATAGGTATTTATTTTCTTAAAAGGGTCTGCAAACCTTTATAGTGTATGTCTGACTATGGTAAGCAAACTCTCATCAGTTAGTAGGAATTTCATCACAAATAATAGAAAACCAAACTTAACTGGCTTAACAATAAAGGAAATCTATTGGGTTGTACATAAGATGTCCAGAGGCAGGGCTAGCAAGCTCCACGTTCCCTGAGGACCAGTTTCTCACTGTACACTCTGCCTTCTTTGTTCTTGCCTTCGTCTTAAAGCTGGCTCTCTGCATTTCCAGGATGATAGCCTAAAGTTCCTGTGATGGCTTACTTTCGTACATCCAACAGGAAAAAGCCGGCACAATTCTCCCAACATGAATTTCCAAGAAAATTCTGATTGGATTGGTTTCGCTATCTGCCCACCCCTGAACCCATCACTGTAGTCTGTTGGATGGAACACACTGAATGGGATTAGCCTAGGTCATATGTTTCATCCCTGGATTGAGGGGCAGAATCAGCCTCCCTAGAATCTTAGGATCTCAAAATGGAAACTGAGGGTTGCAAGAAGGGAGAAGAGGAAAATGTTGCTAGGAAGGCAACTGACAAAAATGCTTACATAAACTGTCTCAAAACCACATTGTAAAATCCATCTTTTCTGGTTAAATGTTAGTCCTATGGGATGCTCCTCAAAAACAAAACAAAACCAAAAAAGGAAAAAAAAAGTCCTATGATCAAATGCATTTGACAAATAGTATATACTGTAACCTCCTCTTAGAGGTTCCCATTGCACATTAATATAGTGAAGGCTTTAAGAAATGCTTCAGCAGAGAGAGTGTTGAATTTTGTGTAGTCAATTGTTTCAACAACTTCTTTGGAGAAACTTTTTTCTGAGGAACACCTTTAATAGCCTTGGAACATGTTTTGGAAAAGACTGTGTCAAGGCAAACATCTGACGTCTTCAGACTTGGCTGTCTCTGGTGGTTGGAACTGGTCTGTACTTAGTTACCAAGTCAACAATTACAGAGCCATACTAATGTAACATTGTATGTCAAATATCCTCAAATTTAAAGAAACAATGTAAAACCAAACAAACAAAAAATTACAGAACCAGGAGTGAATTTAGCAACCATAAGATTAAATGCCATTTTATAATTTTTTAGCAATATGAAGTGATTGTTTCATAATTTCACTAGACTTTTGTCTGCCAAAGAGTTCTGTGCCAAATCTTTTTGTAACTGGTTTTGTTACTGTGGTTAGAAATAAATGAATCAACATTAAATAGTTATCTCTGGGAATGGCAAATTGTTAAGGGCACTGTCACAGTGTAAATTTTAGAATCTAAATGCACAAGAGCTCTAAAATCACAGGAGAATGGCACCCATACTTTCTAATATTTCCAGAAAATGTTCCCTATTAAAAATCATCTTTGGAGCACCTGGGTGGACTCAGTTAAATGTCCAACTTCGGCTCAGGTCATGATCTCTTGGTTTGTGGGTTTGAGCCCAGCTGTGCTGACAGATCAGCGCCTGGAGCCTGCTTCGGATTCTGTGTCTCCCTCTCTCTCTCTCTCTGCCCCTCCCCTGCTTGTGCTCGCTCTCTCTCTCTCTCTCTCTCTCTCAAAAATAAACTTAAAAAAAAAAGTCTTTAATCCACCTTATCCCTATTTCACAAAATGAAGAGGTCTCATACGTGTCTTTGTAAAAAATCCTGTGGGAATCTTTTTAAAATTAAACTTAACATGTGTTTAAAAAAAAATTCAACTGAGTAAAATTTAAAGATCTAATTGGCTTTACTCAATGAGTCATGAATCAGGCAGCATCCCATATAGCAAATAGAAAGGCACAGCTTGTCCAAACTGCTGCACAAAAGGGGAGACTTCTACAGGCAGAATGGGGCGGGGACAAAGAAAGAGTGGATTACTCATCTTTCTTTGGGGGGATGAAAGGGGTCTATTAAGTGAATTACCTCACTACCGCAGACCAGGAAATTCCAGACTGACCAGTTAAAATTATATTCCTGGGGGAGGTTGAAACTGCAAAGTAGGTTAGGTATTAAGTTTCAGTTTGGTGATATAGTCTTAGCACAAGTGACTCCATTTTGATGCTGTTGTCTTTTTTTTTTTTTTTTTTTTTTTAACATTTGCCATTACCATTTGAAAACTTCTTCCCCAAATATCTCATTGATTTAGAGGGCACTGGAGAAAAAAATCTGGGAAGTGAGTAATGTATAAAAGAAATGTGAAAACCATGATTCTCCATCAAAAACCAGAAGAGGGGCCCCTGGGTGGCTCAGTCAATTAAGCATCTGACTCTTGGTTTCACCTCAAGTCATTATCTCACCGTTCATGGGTTTGAGCCCCGCATCAGGCTCCATATTATTATCGGGATCTTTGGGATTCTTCCTCTGCCCCTCCCCCGCTTGTGCCTCTCTCTCTCTCTCTCTCTCTCTCTCTCTCTCTCTCTCTCTCTTAAAATAAATAAACTTAAAAAAAAAAAAGCAGAAGCAATGTGGGCACAGATGAAATTCCCTTTGAATATCCATCAAAGAGATTGAATGGTGTCAGCTTCCCAGTGTGATGGTGGGTAATAACCTCAGATGGTCTGAGGCCTTTATTTTCTTCCTGCCTTTATTCCCTAGCTGTCGTAGTTCTCTCCATCACTATACTTTGGTCTTCAGTTGTATATTTGTATCAAATGTCCAGTTTCACACGAAACTCTGGTTTCAGAAATTTTTCAAAACATATCATAACAGGCCAATCAACAAGTGCCCAGCTAGGTATGTGGTTTTTTATAGACAACGACAGCTGCTGATTTGCTTATTTCCTCCACTAAACATTGCTTAGTTGATAGGTCATCTGGCTTTAGTTGTTTTATTGCAATGGTGATTGAATCAATCCTTTAAAATCTATTTTCTTATTCATATCTCCATGATCCAGGAAGAGCAAAGTGTGAGAAGGATCAATAATATTTGTGGAATGAGTTATGATCATGTTAGGCAGATTTTCCAGTTTCTCTTATTTAGCAGCATATATATTCTTGCTGTATTTTGCATATTTGTGAAATTATTGCCTGGAACTCCAATATGCATGATGAACAGTTTCAGATACTAAAATTCTAGTTATATAATGCATTTAGTATTTTTGGCATATGTCTCAATCATTAAAATTTATGTAATAAGCATAAATTTATGTAATAACTAGGGGTGCCTGGGTGGTTCAGTCAGCTAAGTGTTTGACTCTTGATTTCAGCTCCGTTCATGATCTCACAGTTCATTGGATCGATCCCTGCATCAGGCTCTATACTGACAGCACAGAGCCTGCTTGGGATTCTCTCTCTCCTCCTGTATCTGCCCCTCTTCTGCTCGTGCTCTATCTCTCTCAAAATAAATAAAATAAACTTAAATAAATTAATAACTACAATGAACTCTGGAATTTTTTTAAAAAAATCACCACTTGTTTTAAAACCCCAGAAAATCCAAAGATTGAAACTACAAATTAGGGATACCTGAATGGCTCAGTCGGTTAGGCATCTAACTTTGGCTCGGGTCATGATCTCAAGGTTTGTGAGTTTGAGCCCTGTGGGAGGCTCTCTGCTGTCAGCACAGACCCACTTCAGACCCTCTGTCCTCATCTCTCTCTGCCCCTCTCTTGCTCTCTCTTTCAAAAATAAATAAACATTTTTTAAAAAAACCTCCAAATTTAACTAAATTTTTTAGTGACTGATAAATTACAAAACTGGATGAAATTCATATGAAATATATCTTTCAAAATGCATATTAAGCATGATATGATTTAATCTTTGTTCCTTTGAACCACTGGAGCATGACTTCCTTTTAGTTAAATTTTTACCTTTTTAAAAAAAATTTTTATGTCTGTGTCTTCATTAGGATAAATAGGCTATTTGGGCCAGAAAGGATCACAGAATGTTGAATCTCTATACAAATAATCTAAACATTAAGAAGGGTATTCAGACTGAAATTTTTACGTTATCAATGTGAAAAACCCACAAATGATAAACTTATCCCTGAATTATTGAGTGCCACTTCATATGTTTTTCTTTCTGTTTCAGTAGACTATGATTTTGTTAAGAAAAGAAATTTGGGGGGTCTCCTGGCTGGCTCAGTGGGTAGAGCATGTAATTCTTTATCTTGGGGTCTTGAGTTCAAGCCCCACATTGAGCATAGAGCTTGCTTAAAAAGAAAGAAAAGAAAAGAAATTTTTGTATTCCTTTCCTAGACTTAGTATAATTAGGTGGTTAGTTGGTGTTTACTTAGCACTGGTTAAAAGAACAATGAGTTTTAAGGGCACACACACATACACACACACGCACACACAAGTGAAAATGAACATTGGTCAGAGCCTTTCAGAGGTAAAGAGAGATTTAGGTCATTTGAATCTGGGGCAGCTGTTGATACATTAAGAATTGAAGAAGTACCAAAACAGCTTGTAAGAATTGTGGTATATTTTTCAATGCTTATATTTAACACATTAATGCTTTTTAATACAAAATATAGAATGCAATATAATTAATTACATAAATCACAAAGTAATTAGGGGGGGTTAGTTAAGAAATATGTATAGTATCCCCTAGGCTGTATGGTCTGGTAATAGGACAGGAATTTCAAGTTCCATGACAAATCTCTTCTGTCCTTGTAACAGTATCTCTCTGTAGGAATCATCCCCATTGGGCAGGTTGAGCCCCACTGTGAATCTGTGGTCAGCGCCAGGAAAGACCTGCTGGAACTACCTGCGAAAGAACACTTTGATATTAGAGAATCAAAAGATGGCCTTCATCATAACCATCACAACCAACCACAAAGAACAGTCGAACTACATGAAATTGCAGCTGTTTGACACTTTTTGACCTGAAACATCCACAGTTTTAGCCTAAAAGTATGCCCTATGAGCCGAGTTGCTGAGGACTCAAGGAGGTACAAGACATGTATACAGCCCTCTGGGGCACTGGGGTAACTGGATTAGAATGAAGGTTCTGTCTCCCTCCACAGAATCTAGCCTAGGTTTGACAAGGAGTAGAGACTCCCAACAGGAGAAGGGCAGCTGGATCTCGTTGCCTCCAGTCTTGTTGACCTCACATCATGTTCCCCTGGATATCTTCAGTGCTAGCCTTCAGGTGCACTCCTTGAAAACTCTGACCCCTTCGCAGACACGCTCCCTTCCTCCTAACTCTCGGTGACAATTACAGATGTCTTCCTTTTATTCACAGAGGTAGCTAAACTTCTGCGAGTTTGAGACCCACCTTGGGTGTAGAGATTACTAAAACAACAACAACAATAACAACAACAACAGCAAGGCAGGAATTAGTGAATTAGGGGCAAAAGACCAGGGAGAAGAGGGGAGATTAGGAGACAAGAGTTGGGGTGGGCTGGGACATACCTAGCATTTTTGACACCATGGGTAGATCATTTTTAATAATCAAGAAATTTATGGGGCACCTGGGTGGCTCAGTAAATTGAGTGTCTGACTTCGGCTCCGGTCATGATCTCACAGCTTGTGAGTTTGAGCCCCATGTCGGGCTCTATGCTGACAGCTCACAGCCTGGAGCCTGCTTCAGATTCTGTGTCTCCCTCTCTCTCTGCCCTTCGCCTGCTCACATTCTGTCTCTCAAGGTCTCTCAAAATTGAATAAACATTAAAAAAAATTTTTTTAAGTGCAGACCACACACTGCTTTATTACAAACAGAAATAATAATAATACAATTTCAACTTGTTTGCTCTGTTGTATAGTTAAGGTACTATTCACTATAAAGTCTTTTCTAAAGATTTAAAAGCAACAATCGAGAAATCAAGTAGAATATGCACAACTAGAGAATGTAATCTACAAAATCTCTCTCAAGTGCACAGTACACACCTGTGTAGTTCAGGCTCTGCCTGCTGTGGACTGAATTGTGTGTCCCCTCACCCCCTGAAAATTCATATGTTGAAGTCCTAACCTCCAATGTAATTGTATTTGGAGATAGGGCCTATAAGGATATAATTAAAGTTAAATGCGGTCAGAAGAGTGGGATCCTAATCCACCCGGTTGTAATTCTGAAAATTACTGTACTGACTCCATGTGGCCACCAGAGGGAGTCAAACTATTGAGGCTCTGTCTATCACCAGAGGCATTAAATGTGATCTATGCCTTAGACTTGCTCCAACCCAAACATAGATCTAAATTAGGGGATCAAATTGCAAAAGGCAGTCCAGTCCTGTTTTCCTCATATAAAAGCCTGGGAGATTTTCTATGTATTTACTGCTCCACCAAAGTAGTTAAGGGGCCAGTGTGACAAAGTAAAAGTTCTAAACGAAAGTGTGGTCCTACAGATCCAAATCCTAACCACTACTTGCATGAAGACATTGTTAAATTCAAAGAGGTTATAGAAGTTTATGTATATATACACACATACAGATAAAACAGTTTATACATATACATACAGATATACATATGTATACATACATGATACATATATATGATATAGATGAAATGTAAATAATTGAAAGGATATACACCAAAATGTTACAGTTATCTCTCTTTGGATAATGGGATCATAGGTGATTTTTATTTCCTGGTTACCTTTTTTTTTTTTTTTCCTGGTTACCTTTGTTTTCCAATTTTTAAATATTTTTAATTTATTTTTAATGTTTATTTATTTTTGAGAGAGAGCACAAGCAGGAAGGGGCAGAGAGAGAGGGAGACACAGAATTCAAAGCAGGCTCCAGGCTCCGAGCTGTCAGCACAGAGCCCGATGTGGAGCTTGAACTCACAGACTGGGAGACCATGACCTGAGCCAGAGTCAGATGCTCAACCAACTGAGCCACCCGGGTGCCCCTAAATTTTTATTATAATAACCAGAAGTTATTTTTGTAATTAAAAGTAAAAGTTTGGATTTTTTTAAAAAAAATTTTAACGTTTATTTATTATTGAGAGACAGAGAGAGACAGAGCATGAGCATGGGAGGGGCAGAGAGAGGAGGAAACACAGAATCCAAGGCAAGGTCCAGGCTCTGAGCTGTCAGCACAGAACCTGACGTGGGGCTCGAACTCACAAACCACAAGATCATGACCTGAACCAAAGTCAGACGTTCAACCGACTGCGCCACCCAGACACCCCTAAAAGTAAAAGTTTGGATTAAAAAATTTTTTTAATCTACAATATATTACCTCTAGAGAAGTCCCATATAATTACCAGTTACAATGCACACAGTTCTGGGTTTTTCCCAAAGTCCTAATTTTTTTATTAAATAGCGTTTTCGTTTTCTAGGGGTTGCTCCATTTAGTAATAGTAATTCCCACTACAGGCAGAGGTTTGGGAAGACAGATTCAATCTCTTGTAGGTCCTTGAAGTTGAAGCAAACACAGAGCTGGTTCTGAAAGCCTAGAGATGGCCCTTGTTAGGAAGAGGTATTTAAGCAGAATCTGGGCTGGCCAGATTTGTGTGTGTGTGTGTGGCAAAATATACATGACATACAATTTACCTTGTAATAATTTTTAAGTATACAATTCAGTGGCATTAAGTAAGTACATTAACAATGTTGTACAACCATCACCACTATCCATTTCCAGAACTTTTCCATCTCCAAGAACCCAGTAACCACTTTTCTGTCTCCATAAATTGATGACTCACGTAAATGGAATCATACAATATTTGTCCTTTTGTGTCTGGTTTATTTCACTTAGCATAATGTTTTCAAGGTTCATCCATGTGGTAGCATGTGTCAGAATTTCATTCCTTTTTACAGCTGAGTAATATTTCATTGTATGTGTGTTCCACATTTTGTTTATCCACTCATCAGTTGATGAACACTTGGGTTGTTTCCATATATTAGCCATTGTGAATAATAGTATTACAAACATTGGCATACAAGAATCTGTTCAAGTCTCCGCCTTTTAATTCTCTGGGGTATATATCTAGGAGTAGAATTCCTGGGTCATAGAGTAACTCTATATTTAACACTTTGAGGAACTATCAAACTATTTTCCATAACAGCTGTAACCACTTTACCTTCCCTTCAGCAATGCACGAGGGTGCTCACTTCTCCACATCTTTGTTGTTTCCAGTTTTGCTTTTTTTTTCTTTTCATTATAGTCACCCCACTGGGTGTGAGACCCACTCACATTTTCTATGCCTTATATATCCTTAGCAGGCACACTACCAATAAACAATTATGCTTGTTGGTTAAGATTTGTCACACTAAGTGTTATTTGACCCAGGGAATTTAAAAAGCAAAGTTTACTGTTTGCTTTCCCACCCCTAGACACCTCCTAAACACTTTGTATAGGAAAACAAGCATGGAACCAGAGAGCCATAGGAAGCATCACAATTGAGGGCAGGAAGAGTCTGAGGGAAACATGGAAGAAGGCAAACATGGAGCCCAGGAGAACCAAGAAAGCCAAAGGATGTGACACAGAGATAAAAGATAAGAAGAAAAGAGAAAGATTACAGAGTTAAGGGGGAGGAGCAAGGAGAACGAAAATTCAAAGGAAGATTTTACCCAAACAGAAATATCACTAACTGTCACTCATCCGGACCAAGCCTGCCTCCAGAAAAGCCAGTTTGGCAGCTTGGAAAGAGGAGAGGGTAAAAGTCAAAGTTTCAGATTTGAGCGTTAAAAAACATATCTGGACACGACCCTTTTACATTTTCATCTTTTTTGGTTACTTTGCTAATCCCCACCCTACTTTGAGTGATTTCTGAAATTAACCTGGGCATTACATAATCACAAAATTATTCAGGCATCTACAATGAAACCCCTTCCACTAGTTTTTGGAAATAGATGTCTGGGTGTGGCAATCAGGTAATTACCAAACTTGCATGTCTCTTAATGCCATTCTATCTCATAAAAGCATTTGGTGGATCAACAACACACTTTACATTTTAAAAGATTAAAAATTTTTTTGCATTTCCTAATGTTTTGCCAGAATTGTTAGATTTTAACAGAAGCCTTCTGTTTTAACTGTAAAGAATTAACTTCTGGTGGGGCACCTGGCTGGCTCAGTCCCTGGAGCGTGAGACCTCGATATCAGGATTGTAAGTTTGAGCCTCATGTCGGGTGTAGAGTTTACTTAAAAATAAAATCTTAAAAAAAGAAAAAAATAATTAACCTCTGGGGCACCTGGGTGGTGCAGTCAGTAGAGTGTGCAACTCTTGATCTTGGGGTCATGAGTTTGAGCCCTAAATTGGGTAGAGATTATTTTAAAAGAAAGAAAGAAAGAAAGAAAGAAAGAAAGAAAGAAAGAAAGAAAGAAAGAAAGAAAATGGGCTCCTGGGTGGCTCAGTCGGTTGAGCGACCGACCTTGGCTCAGGTCATGATCTCACAGTTTGTGAGTTCCAGCCCCTCGTTGGGTTCTGTGCTGACAGCTCAGAGCCTGGAGCCTGTTTTTGATTCTGTGTCCCCCCCTCTCTCTCTGCTCCTCCCCCTCTCATGCCCTGTCTCTCTCTGTCTCAGAAATGAATAAACATTAAAAAAATAATTAACTTCTAAGCCTCAAATACAGTAAAAATATATGTAATATATTCTGTTGCAAAAATTAACTCCTATTCCTAATGACTCACTTCCTCTGTTTCATATTTGAACTTGGTGGTCTCAAAAGAGATTTTTTTAATCTTAAAATTAAAACATTTATGAAAAATATTTTAAATTCTTTTGAAATATTTGTCACGGGGGGAAAAAAACTAAATACAAAATAGAAAGATTCTAAATGGAGCCCTGATCTTGTATGCTATTCTCCCAAACTAATTTCTTTTCTAGACATGACTAACTGGACATCTTTGGAGTCCTTCAGGAAAACCTAGTGTGCTCAAGGACATAATACAAGTGATTTAGTAAGACAAAAATCCCTTCTGAGTTGGCACTGGGACAATATTGTTTATACTTAAAAAGATACATAAGACATAATCTCAGGCTGAAATTTTAAGGTGCCAAGTAAGCATTATCTCATCTATTACTATGTGACATTTCACAACATATTTATTTATAACTCATTCTCTCTTTCTTAGTCTCTGCTGAGGGTACTTTTTTATATCATCTGCCAGTTTCTCTGTACCAGAGAATCAATCAAACACTACTCATTGAGCCTCTTTCATAAACATCACACTGGCAGACATTGTGAGGGATGGAAATGAGGGAAAGTATAACTTTTGGTGCTTAGAGAAGTGACTTTTTTTGTTTGTTTGTTTTGTTTTAATATTTCACAAGAGCTGGGAAACTGGGTGGCTCACTCTGTTGAGCACATGACTCTTGATTTCGGCTCAGGTCATGATTCCAGGGTCATGGGATGAGCCCCACGTTGGGCTTCCACTGAGCATGGGTCCTACTTGAGTTTCTCTCTCTCCCTCCTTCTGCCCCCCTTCCCCACTCGTGCTCTCTCTTTCTCTCTCTCAAAATAAGATAAGTTATTAAAGGAATATTAAATATTTCACAAGAGCTATGTAGCCTGTGTTTGTGTATGTTTTGCCTTCTGTTATATTTAGTTATTTAAATGCCTGTCTCTCCAAATAGAATCTACATGTAAATTCCTGAAGACAAGAATAAAAACTGTCCAGAAAGCAGGTTTTATTCTTCCATGAAGTCCTCACAGTGAAGCCCTCATAGTACAGGGAATATTTGTTGATATATAGAAACAGATGGGCCACAACTTACAATATCATGATGTTCTATAACTTATTAGTTAGTTTTAGGGACTCAGCGTTAGATTTCTAACAGAAACTTTTAAAATTGGTGGTTCAATGGCCAAACTGGTAAAGATGGGAGTTTAGTGGCCAAACACACAACACTGAAAATTGAATTTTAAAACTATACAGGTCTTCCTTCTAAATTGTAAAAGTATCGGGGCGCCTGGGTGGCGCAGTCGGTTAAGCGTCCGACTTCAGCCAGGTCACGATCTCGCGGTCCGTGAGTTCGAGCCCCGCGTCGGGCTCTGGGCTGATGGCTCAGAGCCTGGAGCCTGTTTCCGATTCTGTGTCTCCCTCTCTCTCTGCCCCTCCCCCGTTCATGCTCTGTCTCTCTCTGTCCCAAAAATAAATAAACGTTGAAAAAAAATTAAAAAAAATAAATAAAATAAATTGTAAAAGTATAGCCCTAAATTAAGATAATCATATACTTCAATAAATAAATAAAATGTAAAATGTAGGAGAGCAGAAAACGTGTCTGTCTTGGTGTATCTGTAAGGATGCTTTTGCTACAAACAGTAGGAATCAACTCTAGGGAGCCTGATGTGTAAAGGAATGTAATCAGTGAAGAAGTGTGACAGAGGAACACAGAAGGTACTAGAAGAGTACAAGATGGGAGAGGCATGTGGAAAGTTTCCAAGAGGCGTTGTTTCATTTAAGGTGAATCTTAGAGAACAAACACATTCCTAGGCAAACAAGAGAGGAAAGACCACCCAAACGGAGGTGGCAGCCCATGCAAAGGTCAGGGAGAAAGAGGTCAACTGAGACATCCAGTGAATGGCTGCAGTTTAGTAAGGCAGGAAATAAAGCTTTCAAGTATTCATTCATTGCTTTACATTAATATGTTTATTGAGTGCTTCCCATGTGTCAGTGTAATGAATGTCTTTTTAGCTACCATGTATCCATTTGTCCTATCTAACATTATTTTATTCCTTTCAAGAAATTACCTCACCTCTATTGGCCAGTTATATGGGACTTCATCAGGGACCTTTCTGTCATGGCTAGGGATGGGCATAGCTATAATTGGGTAATCCTTTCTTTTTTTTTAATATTTTAATTTATTTTTGAGAGAGACAGAGAGGGTGAACAGGGAGGGGCAGAAAGAGAGGGAGACAAAGGATCTGAAGTGGGCTCCACACTGACATCAGCAAGCCGAATGCAGGGCTTGAACTCATGAGTTGTGAGATCATGACCTGAGCCACCCAGGTGCCCCCAGGTATTCCTTTCTTGAAGTCTGCCCAGCCAAAGAGACAAAAAATGGTTGGAGTCCATTTAGTTTGCTCCAGTTACAAGATTTTCTCTCCACCTCTGTTTCCTATCTCTTAAGAACAGCCCTAAGCCCTTCCTACTTCCAAATTGACTCTTCCCATTGAGTCTGTGAACTGATATCCCTCCTCTAAATCCCTTTTGGTTTACGTTGATCAGAGTCAGGCTTCCACGGTCAATAGAAGACCCTCACCAATACAGCCAGTCTCTGTGTTAGCAATGAAAAGATACTACTAAAAAAGATGTGGGTCTTATTCAGAAGGAAGCGTATTTTCCAGAATGGAATGGGGGGAGTAGTGAGGATTATATAACCAATATAATTGAGTTATGTAAAAGATATAATGGGAGCAAAAGAGAACAATCCTAAGACCCTCTGAGAAAATCAAAGTAGGCTTCAAAGCAGAGGAAGCTCTTGTGCTTTCTCCTAAGGGAGAAGTAGGAATTTATGGATAGAGAAGTGTAGAAGGACTACCAAAAAAAAAAAAAAAAAAAAAAAAAAGAACCATATGCAGGAAGGAAAAATCATGACTAATCTGATGACTAATCTGGGGGGACTGAAAGGATATTTTGGAATGTGGAGAAGATTCTGTATAGGATTCAGATATGCCTGGAATTTATCTCATAAACAGTGACAGGTCATTCGAGAATTTTAGGCAGAATTATATGACCTGATTTTTATTTAGAAAAATAACTCTGCAGACCACTGAGGATAGAGTGAGAGAAGGTAGGAGATGAGAAGGTGGGAGAAGAGTGTGAGGAGGAAGGCAGTGATAGAGAGGAGGGAAACATTAGACTGGAAACAGAGTCTAGAGAAGCAAAAGCGTTACTTACATGAGAAATGGCAAGGGCACAAACTCAAAAAATTGCAGCGGGAAGGACTGAGTCCAGCGATATTTCAAAAAGTAACTGATAGATGGGGCGCCTGGGTGGCTTAGTAGGTTAAGCATCCGACTCTTGATCTCAGCTCAGGTCTTCATCTCAAGGTCATGAGTTCAAGCCCCGCATTGGGAAAAAAAAAAAAAAAAGGTAATTGATAGACTTGAAATCTGTTGGCTGTAAGAATTGAGGGAGAGGTGAGGGTGATAGTCTAAGATGAACGATAAATCACTGGGTAATTGGTAATAACTAAGATAGGGTATACAGGGAAGGAGCATCTTTGGGAAAAGATAATGTGGCTCCTTTAAGAGGTGATACCTGTATGTCAAGCCTTGAGCTCAGGAGATAGGGATGTGGGAGTCATCATGAGCCAGTAATTAAAGGAAAAAAAGTAGGTGAACTTTCCTGGGAGAGTATGTATAATGAGAAGGAAAAAGGGCCCCAACAGAAGCCTGATGTGTTGCAAGTCTTCAAAGGTGGCCCCAAACTGCCTAGGTGGCTCAGTCGGTTGAGTGGCTGACTTCAGCTCAGGGCATGACCTCATGATCCATGAGTTCGAGCCCTGCGTCAAGCTCTGTGCTGACAGCTCAGAGCCTGGAGCAGCCTGCTTTAGATTCTGTGTCTCCCTCTCTCCCTGCCTCTCCCCTGCTCATTCTCTCTCTCTCTCTCTCTCTCTCTCTCTCTCTCAAAAATAAATAAACATTAAGTTAAAAAAAAATTACTAGAATAAATTTGAAATATTGTACCGGTTAACTTGAGATTTCACTAGACTGTTTACAGAACTGGCCGAAAGTACACAGCAGTTTTTAGAGAAATAAAAAGTCATGCCTTGCTAGAACTGACCAATCTTGAGTGATTTTGTGACCTGATTGTACAATTTGTGCTGTACAACTAAAAGATGAGCCTCCAGCCCCAAGACCTTTCAATTAACGGTTTCCTGGAGTCTGATGGCCCTAACCGATGAACTTCTTATACTGAAAAAAAAGTATAGTGAACTAGTGACTGAAGGTGAGTTATTTCATTATCTCAATTTTAAAGTTTTTTATGTCTCCTAAAATATAAAGTGACACAACCACCTTGGAAAACTGGCTCGCTCTTTCTTTCTTTCTTTCTTTCTTTCTTTCTTTCTTTTATGTATATTTATTTTGGGGAGAGAGAGACAGAGACAGAGCAGGAGCGAGGGAGGGGTAGAGAGAGCAGGAGACACAGAATCCAAAGCAGACTCCAGTCTCAGAGGTGACAGCAGAGAGCCCTACGTGGAGCTCGAACTCATGACTTGAGGCGAAGTCTGATACTGAACCGATTGAGCCACCCAGGGGCCCTAGAAAACTGACACTTTTTAATAAACTCAAATATTTGCCCTATGACCCAGCAAATTCTGTTTCTAAGTAATTTTCCAAGAAAAATTAAAACATAACATCCGTGGGACGCCTGGATGGCTCAGTCGGTTTTGTGTCCGACTTCGGCTCAGGTCATGATCTCACGGTTCAGGGGTTCAAGTCCCGCGTCAGGCTCTGTGCTGACAGCTCGGAGCCTGGATCCTGCTTCGGATTCTGCGTCTCCCTCTCTCTCTGCTCCTCCCCTGCTCTCACTCTGTCTCTCTCTCTCTCTCAAAAATAAATAAAGATTTTTTAAAAATTAAAAAAAAACCCATAACATCCGTGAAGAGCTGTACACAAGTGTTCATAGTAGCTTTATTTATTTATAATAGCCTGAAAAGATCTGGAAGCAGTCTGAACATCCATCAACAGGAGAATGGATAAAGAAATTATGCTATGTCCATACAATGGAATTCTACTGAGCAATAAAAAGAACTATTAGATGCAATAACATGGATAAATCTCAAAAATAATCTGAATGAGGGGCACCTGGTTTGGCTCAGGCAAAGCATGTGACTTTTGATCTCGGGGTCGTATTTTCAAGCCCCACGTTGGGTGTAGAGATTACTGAAAAAAAAGGTTAAATGAAAGAAGCCAGAGGCTCCCCCCCATACATATTGTATAATTCCATTATATGAAGTTCAACAACAGACAAATCTAACCTATAGTAATAGTCAAAATTCAGTTTATCTCTGGAGAGTAAAAAAAAAATTATCCTTCCCAGGATGGTTTAGGAAATTACATGTTATAAATCCCTTAGTTTGATTAATTTTTATGAATAGGAAATTAGTTTCTCTTCATCCTCACTAAATAAATGTTGAACACTTACAGAATATCTGTTAATTTGAAGAGTTACCAAATTCTCATTTCAGCCCTGAGAGCTCCCTGTCGTGAACAAGGGACACGGAGGAGAAAAGGGAATATACCATTGATGGGGTGATGGGGGTAATTCTGAATACAGAAATAGCTTGACTGTCACCAGGACACAGAGAGAGCCAGTTCTCCTGAACCCCCTTGAGTGGAGAGATTCTCCAGCAATTGGGTTCTTCTGGGAATGGAAGCTAGCTGCTCTAGAAATAGGAGTGCTGTGGTTTCCATCCGAGATGTGTTTCCAATTTCAGCTACTAGGGGGCAGAACTGCAGCAGCGGGAATGGTGGAATGGTTCCAGAAATGGAGAAGCTGGAGGCAAAATTAGGCATCTAGCCAGTAAAAAAGCAAGAAAAGGTATAGGCCAGAAAAGGCACAGGAAATATGGGCTCAGCTGAGCTGGTAAGCAAGAATGAGGGTGTGGACAGACCAGGAACATCACGCTGAGGTGGCAATAGGCTACTGAAAACTGCTGAGGTGCAAGGTGGACAAAGATCACCTGACCCCCAGAACCTGACATTGCCTCTGAGAAGAGTACCCAAGGTGTAGCTACTGCAAACAAGAATCTGTAAGCTCGGATGTTCAAACATCTATTAATGTTGGGGTGGGGGGTGTGGAATTCAACTAGGGAAGAACAGTTTTCTGAGGGAACCTCCCAGGAAAGTTGGAGGGGATCCAGAAGCAAGTACAGACATTAAACAGGGGTGGCCTATAAAAATAGAGGTATGATTTTTCAGGGGAGTGGTGAAGAAATTCTCCTCAGTCAGTAAATTGATAATTAAAATCTTACCAGCTTGCTTTTTTCCTGATCTTAAAGCTTTGAGCCCAATTAAAATGTAATGCCCAAGAAAAATGGAGTACTTGAAGCATTTGTCAGACATTTACACTCTGGTGTGAATAAGTGATCTATTAAGCAAATGTTAACTGAACATCTACTTTGTGGAGCTAGAGCTTGCATTCCAATGGGGCTGGACCAGCAATAAGCAAGTAAACAAATACGTAAATAAGAATTTCAGAGAGGGAAAGGGCATTGGAGAAAAGCAGTCAGGTAACGACAAAGCGAAAGACAGGGCAGGTTGAGAGTCTTCAGAAAAGTATCTCTTAGGGTGATATTCAAGCCAATACCTAAATGTTGAGGAGTCCATAATGCAAAGATCTCTGGGAAGAATCTTCCAAGCAGAGGGGAGAGCAGTACGAGGGTTCAGGGCTGTGTTGTTTAAACTTTGTAAGCTCCAAAATAAGGAGTTGGATCTTATTCAATTTGCAGTGAAAAGTCATTAGAATTTTATTTTTTTATTTTTTATTTTTTTTTAATTTTTTTTTTCAACGTTTATTTATTTTTGGGACAGAGAGAGGCAGAGCATGAACGGGGGAGGCAGAGAGAGAGGGAGACACAGAATCGGAAACAGGCTCCAGGCTCCGAGCCATCAGCCCAGAGCCTGACGCGGGGCTCGAACTCACTGACCGCGAGATCGTGACCTGGCTGAAGTCGGATGCTTAACCGACTGCGCCACCCAGGCGCCCCGAAAAGTCATTAGAATTTTAAATGAGAGAGTGGTCTGACCTCATTTACATTTTTAATAGTGTTCGGTAGAACATCAACTCAATGGAAGCAGAGAGACCAATTAGGGAGCAATTGCAATCACTGCTGAGAGATCATGGTGGCATGGTCAGAGAAGTAGCTGAGAGACAGTAAGTGGAGAGGTTCTGATGGGATTTTGTAGGTGGATGGAGAGGTAAGCAGAAGCACAGATGACTGCTAGATGTTTACCTTGAACAACTGCCTGGATAGTGGGGCTATAACATGACAGGAGTAAGGCTGCAGAAATAGCGGTGGTGTTGGGGGTGGTCAAGAGTTCTCTTTTGGACATGTTAAGGTTGAGATGCCTAGTAGATCACCAATGGAAGTGTTGAGCTCTGGTAGAAGATCAGCTGCGGAACTGATCCCCCAAAGGGAACACAACAGATGAATGGTATTGAAAGCCATCTGCCTAACTGGGATCACATAGGGACAGAATGCAGGCCAGGCAGAAAAGGGAGGCCATCAGGAGCTCTAGGAAAGGGAACTGGAGGAGTGAGGCATGGGAGGTGGAGCCTGCAAAGGAGCTGAGAGGGAAGAATCTGAGAGGTAGGACAGCCCAACATGGCAGAAATCAAAAGGTGAAAGTATTTCAAGCCAAGAGGGTGTGCCACCAAGTTAAAAGCTGCTGAGTTGTTGAGGAAGAAAAAGAAGTGATAATGACCTTGACAAAGGTAGTTCCAGGGAGTGAGGTTGAAAACCAACCAGAAACCAGCTTTCGATAAAAAGGAAAACTTTTGCGAGGACAGATCTTCCAGGAGAGAGGAAGACCCAGGGATATCAGAAAAAGTCCGTAAGAGGCATGAGAAATAGAGGAGGTTCTCAACCTGGCTGAATGTCAGAATCATCCAGGAACTTAAAAAATAAAACAAAGGGCACCTGGGTGGCTCAGTCGGTTAAGCATCCGACTTCAGCTCAGGTCACGATCTCGCGGTCCATGAGTTCGAGCCCCACGTCAGGCTCTGGGCTGATGGCTCAGAGCCTGGAGCCTGCTTCCGATTCTGTGTCTCCCTCTCTCTCTGACCCTCCCCCGTTCATGCTCTGTGTCTCTCTGTCTCAAAAATAAATAAACGTTAAAAAAATTAAAAATAAAATAAAATAGGGGCGCCTGGGTGGCGCAGTCGGTTAAGCGTCCGACTTCAGCCAGGTCACGATCTCGCGGTCTGTGAGTTCGAGCCCCGCGTCAGGCTCTGGGCTGATGGCTCAGAGCCTGGAGCCTGTTTCCGATTCTGTGTCTCCCTCTCTCTCTGCCCCTCCCCCGTTCATGCTCTGTCTCTCTCTGTCCCAAAAATAAATAAACGTTGAAAAAAAAATTAAAAAAAAAAAAGCTTTTAAAAAAATAAAATAAAATAAAACAAGTTTTGGGGTGCCTGGGGGGCTCAGTCGGTTAAGTGTCTGACTTCGGCTCGGGTCATGATCTTACAATTCGTGAGTTCGAGCACGGCATCAGCCTCTGTTCCTACAGTACAGAGCCTACTTGGGATTCTCTGTCTCGCTCTCTGCCCCTCCCCCACTCACTCTCTCTCTCTCTCTCTCTCTCTCTCTCTCTCTCTCTCTCTGTCTCTTCTCAAAAATACATAAGCCTAAAAAAATAAATTAATTTAAATAAATAAAACAGGTTTCTGGTCCCCTCCCAGATTTACTAAATTAATAGGAGTGGGAGTTGAAATACATATATATATAGATTATAATACATATATACATATATACATATACATATATATACATACATAAATACATATATATAGATTATAAATACATATATATGTAGATTATCTTTTATTGCCATTTAATTTTTTAAATGTTTATTTATTTTTGAGAGAGAGAGAGTGCAAGCAGGGGAGGGGCAGAGAGAGAGACACACACACAGACCCTGAAGCAGGCTGCACACTGAGCTGTCAGCACAGAGCCCGATCCAGGGCTCAAACCCCCAACCATGACATGGTGATTTGAGCCAAAATCAAGACTCGGACACTGAACTGCTTAACCGACTGAGCCACCCAGGTGCCCCTATTGTCATTAGATTTGAATTTAGTTTTTACTAATGGAATCTATATATTTCTTTAATTTTTTTTTTGTTTTTAATTGAGGTATAATTGACATTGAGTCTATATATTTTTTAAAACTCCTTCAGTAATTCTGATTTAGCTAAATAGAGTAGAGGTGAGATGTGCAAGAATATTCCCCCAAAACAAAAGAAATACCTTCTGAGGGGAGAGGTTAATAGGAAGAACTTTCAAGTTTTAAGTTTACCTCCCCTAGGGGGTGCCTGGGTGGCTCAATCAGTTAAGCGACAGACTTGGGCTCAGGTCACTATCTAGTGGTTCCTGAGTTTGAGCCCCACATCCAGCTCTGTGCTAACAGCTTGGAGCCTAGGGCCTGCTTAGGATTCTGTGTCAGTCTCTCTCTCTGCCCCTCCCCTGCTCACACTCTGTCTCTCTCTCTCTCTTAAAAAAATAAACACTTGAAAAAGAAAATAAAATAGTTTATCTCCCCTAAACTTTTCACAACCTTTAGAGCTTGATATCACTTGTCTTCTGCTGAGCTTCGAACACAAAATGAGTATTAACAGAAAGACTTAGAAACAGGCAGCCAGGCTTAGATATCCTGCTCTTTTTCAGGGATATGAGGGCTCATGACTGTGATTTTATACTGCATATACAGAATTAAGTGTATTTTCTTCTGCCATTGAAATTGGTTCTTGTATTGGATCCCGGAGCTGTTTTTAGCAATTTTGGCAGCGTTTTGCAAATTGCTAGTAGATTTTGAGGTACTCTGTCATCAGAACAGGTTTGAGAATGCTTCAAAAGAGCCCTGAAAGCTTCATGCACTCTCCTTCTCCCTCTTCCTCTCTCTCTAAGCCTCTCTCTCCCTCCCTCCTCCTCTTCCCCACCTCTCTCTCTCTCTCTCTCTCTCTCTCTGTCTCTCTCTCCCTTGTTCCCTCCCCACCCTACCACCTCTCTCCTTCTCTGCTCAGGTTAGCAATTTCCTCAAGGGAGGGCTGAAAGTTGAACTTGAGTCCCCCTTGAGTTCAGCTGGCAGGAAGAAAATCCCAAAATGGGAGTAATTTGATATGTCTGGAAGCAGGAAAAACAAAATTTAAAATAGAAGCTTCCTTCCAAGAGGCGATTATAATAATGTCTCACATGTATACATCACTTTACAGTTCACAATACACTGTTGTGTCCATTACTTTATTTGATCTTAGTATCAGTCCTGAGAGAAGCTCTGCTCTTATCAACTTCACACCATTAAAAAAAAAAAAAAAAAGACAGATGAATACATGGAGGCTTAGAAGGGTTAAGACCATTTCCAAGGTCCCTCAGGTAGAAAAGTATAAACTTCTTTTTTTTAATACTTATTAATGTTTATTTATTTTTGAAAGAGAGAGAGAGAGAGAGAGAGAGAGAGAGAGAGAGAGAGAGAGCACAAGTGGGGGAGGGGCAGAGAGCGAGAAGGAGACACAGAATCTGAAGCAGGTGCCAGGCTCTGAGCTGTCAGCACAGAGCCCTGTGCGAGGCAGCTCGAACCATGAGATCATGACCTGAACTGAAGTCTGATGCTTAACAGACTGAGCCACCCAAGTGCCCCAAAAAGTATAAACTTCTAAGTGACTTGTTCACTATCACAGAGTAAAAAAGTAAATGAACTCAACAATGAAAAGGAACCGACTACTGATACTTGAAACAATTTGGATGACTTCCCAAGGACTTATGCTGGGTGAAAAAAGCCAAGCCCCTAAAGTTTACATCCTCTTTGGTTTCATTTATATAAAATTCTTAAAATAATAAAGTTTTAGAAACACGACAATGGTTGCCAGGTTGCTATTCAATATCTACACTACGATGGTGGATACAGGAAACTTCATGTGTGAGAAAATTGCATAGATCTAAATACAAGTGAAGCAGGAGAAGTCTAAATAAATGAACTACACGAATGTCGATATCCTGGTTCTGATGTTTTACCATAGTTGTGCAAAATGTTCCCAATGGGAGAAACTAGGTAAAGGATAGACAGGAGCTCTCTGCTTAATTTCTTACAACTGCCGATGAATGTATAATTATCTCAATAAAAACTTCAATTTAAAAAAGTGAATGAGTCAGGATGTGTCTCTGCTTCTTGCTTGTGCGTTATTTACCTTCCCACAGTGTAATGGAATGAGAGATGACCTTGCTCTTGGGATCCCCAGTTTGATTCGATACTCTGTGAGTGAGTGAGTTGGAGATGGGGGTATATCCAAATTTGACCCCGATTATTAAATTAGGTAAGGGAATAGTGTCCCCAGAACGTTTCCTACATTGAGAGTCAGGGGAAGCTTAATTCTGTACCAAGCACTGAAATGTGTTAATTTATCTGAGTCACCTATTCCAGCACACACACTCTTAAGTCTTTCCTGGCTTTTTGGTCTCACCTGCTGATGGGGGGCAACGTTAAGGGTAGAGAAAGGAGGGAATGGGAACAGAGCCTCAGACCTGTGGGGTGGGGCAGTGGGGTTGCTGGTAGGGTTAGTGATGTTCTCTCGGTGATTGTGCATGCAGAGCCAGAAGCTGAGGGTCACCTCTGATGCCTATCCATTCCACGCCTCAGATTTTGTTTACCCTTTCCTTCTCCTGTTCTCTTCCTGTCATTTAATTTTAGCTGCTTCTCTCTACCCTGCCCCCACCCCTGCTGTCTTTTTGTGTCTCTTTCTCTTGATTTTTCTTTCTCTTTTTTACTATATTTTTCTACTATGGTCACATTTTATTATTTTTTTTAATGTTTTTTTTAAAAAGAACTTATTCTAAATTTTTTTTTTTGTTAATGCTTATTTATTTTTGATATATAGAGAGAGACAGAGTGCAAGCAGGGGAGGAGCAGAGAGAGAGGGAGACACAGAATCTGAAGCAGGCTCCAGGCTCTGAGCTGTCAGCACAGAGCCCGATGCAGGGCTTGAACTCATGAACCGTGAGATCATAACCTGAGCCGAAGTCAGATGCTTAACCGACTGAGCCACCTAGATACCCCATGTTTATTTATTTTTGAGAGAGAGAGAGCAGGGGAGGGACAGAGAGAGAGGGAGACAAGAGGATCTGAAGCGGGCTCCGTATGCAGGGCTTGGACTCACAAACAGTGAGATCATGACCTGAGCTGAAGTCAGTGGCACAACTGACAGAGCCAACAGGCACCCTGACTGTATTTTAATTAGTACACAATTTTATTTTATCTTATTTAAAAAAAATTTTTTTCAACGTTTATTTATTTTTGAGACAGAGAGAGACAGAGCGTGAACAGGGGAGGGGCAGAGACAGAGGGAGACACAGAATCCAAAACAGGCTGCAGGCTCTGAGCGGTCAGCACAGACCCCGATGCGGGGATCAAGCCCACGAACCGTGAGATCATGACCTGAGCCGAAGTCGGACGCTTAACCGACCAAGCCACCCAGGCGCCCCTAGTACACAATTCTAAAATATTAACTAAAAAATATCAAGAAAGTCAGTGTAACCTAGTACAGGTCTTGCTGTAAAAGCCACATGACTACAACTCAAGTCCAGAGGAGTCTCTACTAAGACACAGCTTCCTGGTGCAGGAGTGCTTTTTGCAGGGTAAGAAAACCCAAATTAAGGTCTGGGTTCCACCACTGACTTTCATTTGATCTACCACAGTTTGTTTCCTCAGCCACAAAACAAAAGGGACAGACTCAAAATTCCCTCCCTAAATCCCTGCAAGGTTTGTCCGAGTCTAGAGAAACAAGCCTTCCTGGCCAGGCGTGGTGGAATGCTAAAAAAACAAAAATTAAAAACTGGTGAATCTAGGTAGAGAGCGAGATGTTCGAAGATTGCTTCATTTGGAGGCTTTCCCAGAGGCTGGGTATTCCAATGGGCCCGGAAGTTGTGATCCAACCAGGTGCCATCAACCCAAGGCTGTGCAGGCCAACACTGTAATTACGCTAAGGCCTCAGTAGCAGGCAAGGCCTGTGGGCATTGGACCACAGAGAGGGGTGGGTTAATCAAGAGAAGAGGAGGGATCTGGCCTGAGCAGAATGAATGTCTAACTAGAAAGGGAAGAGGTGAAAAAAAAAAGAAAAAAAGAAAGGGAGGAGGTGATTTGGTTCATGCATCTGGGCAAAGATTTGGGTAGGGTGATTCAAACAGTGGCAAGGAGAAGAGAGAGCTGGCTCTGGTGAGGGTCAGAGTGGAGAATAGAAAGTGTAAATAAAGGGGAGCCTGGGTGGCTCAGTCGGTTGAGCATCTGACTTTGGCTCAGGTCATGATCTCAGTTTGATACCTGCGTGGGGCTCGGTGCTGACAGCTCAGATCCCAGAGCCTGCTTCGGATTCTGTGTCTCCCTCGCTCCCTCTCCTACTCTCACTCTGTCTCTCTCTCTCAAAATACATAAACATTTAAAATGTTTTTTTTTTTTTAAATGTAAATAGAGTCAAGCAGTGGAAAACATTGAAGAAAAAGAAACTACTATTCCCAAGGCAACAACAACCCATAACCACTAGGCTCTCACAGGTTAGGGTCAAGGTGGAGAAGGAATTTTTATCACTGGGGCAAGGTAGATATTTGTTGTGATCTTAGTATGTGCCAGGCACTTTCACGGGTGCTACCTGCCTTGATCTTCACAGCAGTTCTACTAAGTATTAATATCTCCATTTTATACCTAAGGAAACTGACCTTCAGGGAGGTTAAGTCCCAAAGTAGGACCTTGGGGAGAGCCAGCATGAAAGCTGGGTTTGTCTGAGTCCCAAACCTAACTCCCAGGATTACTGAATGCTTTTTTTCACGTTTTTTAAAAAAATTTATTTGTTTATTTTGAGGGTAAGGGAGGGGCAGAGAGGGAGGAAGAGAGAACCCCAAGCAGGCTCTGGCACCAGAGAGCAGAGCCCGACGTGGGGCTCAAACTCACGATCATGACCTGAGCCGAAATCAAGAGGCGGACACTTCACAGACGGAGTCACCCAAGCACCCTTCGGGTGCTTTTTTGGAGCCGCTGAAGTCCCCAGTGTCACTTTGCCACTGACCACATGCGCTCGTGTGCTAACAATAACACCAAGAATGCTGTGTTATCTAGCAGTGGGCAGGGAGCTGTGGCCCTGATTTTGAGTCAGAAAATCCTGCATTTGAATCCTGACTCTGCTAACCTGTGCCTGGGGGCAAGATAAAAACTTCACGAAACCTCAATATTAATTTCTTTAAAGTTTTTTTTTTTTTCAACGTTTATTTATTTTTGAGACAGAGAGAGACAGAGCATGAACGGGGGAGGGGCAGAGAGAGAGGGAAACTGGCTCCAGGCTCTGAGCCATCAGCCCAGAGCCTGACGCGGGGCTCGAACTCCTGGACCACGAGATCGTGACCTGGCTGAAGTCGGACGCTTAACCGACTGCGCCACCCAGGCGCCCCAATATTAATTTCTTTAAAGCGGGAGTAACAATACTAAAGTTCTAGAGTTGTTGCAAAGATTATATGTAAATGTAAATGAGAAGTTCAATGCTTGGCACATTATAAATGCTTCATAAATGATAGCTATTAAATTATATTAGCGTGAGCCGAGGCAGTGGGCTTCCAGCTTGGGTTGCACGTTGGAATCACCTGGGGAGCTCTAAAAACACTGAGGCCTGGGCTGGCTCCACCCCCCAGGGATTCTAGTTTAATGGGTCTGAGGTGCAGTCTGGGTGTGGGAATTTACAGACTCTCCAGGTGATTCTAATGTGTGTGGTTTGCAAGACTTCAGCACGTGCATCAGAATCACCTGGAGGGCGTGTTACAACAGAGATTCCTGGGGTCCCGTCCCCGTCTGAAACCTTAAATCTTTCAGGAAACCTCCAAACTTTCCAGCTGCCTTCATGAAAATAACATTTTTATTGAATACCCATCATATGCTGGATGGTGATGCTAACTGCTTTACGGGTAGTATGTCTCATTTCATCCTCACAACAACCCTGTGATTATTTTTCGTTTTACAGGTGAAGAGTCTGAGGCTCAGAGGTTAAGTGATTTGTCCCAAGTCCCATAGCTGCTAAGTGGATAGGGCCAGTTTGGACTCCCAAGTGCATCCTCTTAATCGAGACCTTGCAGGGCTGCTTTTCCTCTTAAAGCCCTGTTCTTTGATCTTACTGAGACCTCCAGGCCTTAGCCCCTTTTTTCTCAGTCTCTCAGCTATCATCCTTCCATCCTTCCCTTTCTAACTTCTAGCTGTGCCAACGGTGGAGCCTGAGAAGTTGCTTTTCCAAGTTCCTAAGGTAATGGTGATGCTGCTGGCCAGGGGACCACGCTTTGAGAACAACTAGCCTAGAAGAAGTGGGGAGGGATTGAAAGGAGGAAGAGCACTTGTTTTAAAATCTCACACCCAGGAATCACAGTAGGTCTTGAGTGACTCACAAATTATTTGCTTCCAAGAGCAGAACAGGGTTCCAAGCCTGGATTTCATTGCCTGATAAATGTGTTGGACACTGTTGTTGGGAGATGTGGTTAAAGTGTGCAGGACCTGGTAGGTGGCATTGAGTGGGCAACTGACATCTGTTGTATGTGGCAGAAAGGGCCACCTTTGCCCTAAGACCCAATATCTGTAGAACAGATGGTCCAACCAGGAAATAAAATGTTCTTACAAATTCTTCACACATTCCTAGACAAACACTCATGCCTTCAGCACAGTTTTCCTTTAGTGCTCCCATTCAGGGAATCCCACACAATGGCTTTCTCTCCAACTCTATACAACAGGCATAGTGGGTTTACTCTATTATCCCTCCCTGGAATGTTTGCAATTTAAAAGAGGTCGATAGAGAGTATGAAGTTAATCACAAAGAACTCAGTTACTATTAGATGCAAACGTCTAGAACTAATAAAAATGCCTTTCATGATGGAGAAAGAGAGCTGAGCAAGAAGCCTTCAGTCTGTACCACCGGTGCACTGGTCCTTCCTTTGTTGACTCAGAATCACTGTAGGGTTTAGAGACAAGGTGACCCAGCCAGAGTAGTGTTTTAGGGAGGTCACTGGAGCGCAGTGGGATTTAAGAGGGCAAACCTGGAGCTCCTGAGGTCAACCCAGAGGCACCTAGAGTATTGAGATGAGCATACAGAAGGCCTGCACCAGACAAGAGGAAGCAGAAATAAAGAGGAGTCGCTGGGCAGGAGATTTTAAGGAACAAGAATATGCAGGGCCTTGTGATACATTGAATAAGAGGAGCGCCAGGGAAGGAAAAAATTCTAGGCATGGTGCAGGATTCTAACTAGCGTGGCCCAGGAGGGACTTTAGAAGGATGAGTGGATTTATAGGTAGAGAAAGTAATCCGTTTACTTTGGAACATATGGAATTTTTGTCTGTGTTTGGAATAGCTGAGTGGAGATGCCACGTAGCTAACATTTATTGATCAAATATGATAGATACTGTGATAAGTGCTTTACAAACTTATTTCTCAACTGTTTGGAGAGGTACTCTTGTTTTCAGATGAGACAAAGAATTAATGGATTAAACAAATGGCCTAAGGTAGATGGTAGAGTGAGGACTGAAGCCCAGCCTCCAACCTAACGGATATTAGCATTGTGAGGAAAGGTCTGCATGGAAGACCAGAGACTTGAGGGTCATCAACAGAGTATAGCTAGAGCCATGGCAGTGGAGAGAGGTGCTGTGCAGAGGAGAAGAAAGCCACACAGGCCATCAAGAAGGCCTGGTCAGAGAGCTAGAAGGAAAATTAGGATAGGCTGTTTCCTTAGAAACCAAACAAAAGGCAGTAATACACCATGTGAAATGCCATGTAGGAAGGGACAAAACAGTGGCCTTGGGGTTTAGCAACATCTCATTGGTGACCTTTGCTAAGGTAAGTTTCAACAATGTGTGGGTACCTAAAGCTACAAGATTATTGCTAGGTTGAAAGAGGGACTGGGAAAGGAGGAGGAAGATGCTGTTTTTTTGAGATACTGGCTTAGAAGAGCAGGAAAGAGCAAATGCTTTATCTTGAGGAGACCCAAGAAAAGGTTTCCTTAATGAGAGGGAAAGTTTGAAAATACAAAAAAAAAAAAAATTATATATATATATATATATATATATAAAGTTTGAAAATACAATTAAAAAATATAAAATTATATAAATTATATAAATATATTATCTTTATTAATATTAATATATTACATTTATATCGTTTTAGTCAATGTATATATAATATATATTATATAGAATTATATATTATATATATAACAATATATAAAACAAATATATATATAAAACAAAAATATAAATAAATATATATATAATTTTAGTCATCTAATCTTTTGTATTTTTTTTTTCAATTTTTAAAAAAATTTTGGGGCACCTGGGTGGCTCAGTCAGTTAAATGTCTGACTCTTGGTTTCAGCTCAGGCCATGGTCTCAAGGTTCCTGAGTTTGAGCCCCGAATTGGGCTCTGCACTGACAGTGCAGAGCCTGCTTGGGGTTCTCTCTCTCTCCCTCTCCCTCACTTGTGTGTGTGCACATGCTCTCTCTCTCTCTCACTCTCTCAAAATAAATAAACTCAAAAAAATTTTTTTAAATTTTATTTTAAGTAGACTCCACACCCAATGTGGGACTCAAACTCACAACCTTGAGATCAAGAGTCACATGCTCTACCTACTAAGCCAGCCAGGCATCCCCTAATCTTTTGTATTTTGAAATACAGAGCATAATGATGTAAGGAACATCAGTGCATCCTCCACCCACCTTTATCATATCTTAATGTTTTGCCACATTTTATATGCATATATACATTTTATATTAAAAAAAAATAATAACCACATCAGGGCTGCCTTGGTGGCTCAGTTGGTTGACCCTTGATTTCGGCTGGGGTCATAATATTGAGGTTTCATGGGTTTGAGTCCCTTGGGCTTTGCGCTGGCAGTGAGGAGCCTGCTTGAGATTCTCTCTCTCTCCCTCTTTCTGCCCCTCCCCCACTCTCACTGTCTCGGTCTCTCTCAAAAGAAATAAATTAAAAAAAAATAATAACCACATCACGCTTAAGTTTTCAAATGGTATTATTATCTGCCTTCTTAGAGTCCACTGAGATAATGATCTGATTTATTTTCACTCCTTAAGTGCAGTGGCCCCTTGCCTTTTGCAACGCTTGTGGTACAAGCCTGCTTAGACAGTGTGGGGAGGGCTCAGCTATGTCTGTGTAGCAGAGTTCGATTACACCCATATTCAAAAACAGGATTAACCAGTACATTTTTTTCTTTCTGGTTATTCTTCTCAAGTTTTTAGAGTTAAAACCACACTAGCCTCAGAGTGACCAAAGTGTACCAAAGTACAAACTTTCAGTTATATGATAAATAATTTACAGCATGGTCACTATAGTAATAATAATACACTACATACTTGAAGTTTACTAAGAGTACATCTCAAGTGTTTTCACTACACACACACACACACACACACACACACACACACACAGTAGTAACCATGTGAGGTGATGGATAGGCTATTAGCTTCATTGTAGTATCATTTCAAAACGTCGTGTTGTACACCTTAAAAATATTGCCTTTATGTATTTGTCATACATCAATAAAACTGGGGAAAATAAAAATTTAAAAAATGCATTAATTTCATAAAAGAAGCAAAATTGTAAAACATGTCCTTATCTTTTTGTTAAAAAAAGATAGTATGTAATGTAATGTAATATGGGGATTGTACAGTTTTTTTTTTTTTTTTTTTTTAAATTTTTTTTTTTTTTCAACGTTTTTTATTTATTTTTGGGACAGAGAGAGACAGAGCATGAATGGGGGAGGGGCAGAGAGAGATGGAGACACAGAATCGGAAACAGGCTCCAGGCTCTGAGCCATCAGCCCAGAGCCCGATGCGGGGCTCGAACTCACGGACCGCGAGATCGTGACCTGGCTGAAGTCGGACGCTTAACCGACTGCGCCACCCAGGCGCCCCGCAGTTTTTTAAAATTTGGAAAAGTCTTCTAAGAGTCTTTCAAGTGATCCTTTTTCCCCTAACAGAAATACCTTCATTGACTTTACCAATTTTAGTCACCGTAAAAAAATCAATTAGAAATGCTTTAAGTAAAAGGGAAGACTTCATTCATATCTCATTCACTAGAGATAACACTATTAAACAGTTTCATATACATCTCCTTAGCCTTTTTTTTCTTTTTAAATTAGGTTATATGTGCATACCTTCTATAACCTGCATTTTTCTTTTATCAATAGATTTTGGTCATCATTTACGTCAAAACATAGAAAATTATACTGTTTCTACACCACATCAAATTAAGATAGTTGCTAAAGTTTTATTCTTTTTTTAAAAAATGTTTTATTTATTTTTTGAGAGAGAGAGCATGAGTAGGGGAGAGGGATAGAAGGAGAAAACAAGACAGAGAGAGAGAGAGAGAGAGAGAGAGAGAGAGAGAATCTCTAGCAGACTCCATATTCACCGTGGAGCCCAATGCAGGGCTCTATCCCACGACCCTGGGGTCATGACCTGAGCCAAAATCAAGAGCTGGACGCTCAACAGACTGAGCCACTCGGGCACCCCCTAAATTTTTATTCTTAAAAATATTCTGTGGTGTGGGGCGCCTGGGTGGCTGGGTAGATGGACTGTGCGACTCTTGATCTTGGGGTTTAAGTTTGAGCCCTATGTTGGGTGTAGAGATTACTTAAAAATAAAATCTTTTAAAAAATAAAAATTATGTGTGATGAGCAATCTCTCTTTTGAAACATTCATATTTAAACATTTCTTCAGTAAAACTTTCTAATGTACAATTGCTGGGTCAAATGGTAACCACAAAAAAACTGTGATATGTCTAAATGGTACTCCAGAAAAAAATTTCTATTCCCAGCAATAGTGTATGAAATGGTCACCCTTTTTGTTGTTGCTCTATTAATAATTTGTTAAGTACCTATTTGTTTCTCTGCTGTATGTATCTTCCTGGTTTCTTTCTGTGACCCCCTTGAGTTTGGTGTCCTTACAGTATCATCAGCTGGTCTTCTCTTCCTCTTCTTTAGCATATTCTATAACCTTGTGGCATAATATAACATTACTGTCGGGGCGCCTGGGTGGTGCAGTCGGTTAGGCGTCCGACTTCAGCCAGGTCACCATCTCGCAGTCTGTGAGTTCGAGCCCCGCGTCGGGCTCTGGGCTGATGGCTCAGAGCCTGGAGCCTGTTTCCGATTCTGTGCCTCCCTCTCTCTCTGCCCCTCCCCCGTTCATGCTCTGTCTCTCTCTGTCCCAAAAATAAATAAACGTTGAAAAAAAAAATTTATAAAAAAAAACCATTACTGTCATTAAAAAATATGTTCGAGTTATGAGACCTTTTTTCTGTCCCTGATTCTGTTACTTCGAATTTTTCTTTTATTAACTAATCTGGTGGTTTCTCATTTTTCCCCCAAGGCAAACTGTTGATTTGTCATCAGTTATAAAATAAACACAAAAAAACCCCACAGTTATAAAACAAACACAAAAGTTGGTGGAGCATGCAACTCTTGATCTCAGAGTTGTGAGTTCTAGCCCCACGTTGGGTATAGATATTACTTAAAATCTTTAAAAATAGGGGCGCCTGGGTGACTCAGACATTTAAGGGTCCGACTTGGGCTCAGGTCATGATCTTGCGGTTCATGAGTTTGAGCCTCATGTTGGGCTCTGTGCCCAGAGCCTGAAGCCTGCTTTGGATTCTGTGTCTCCCTCTCTCTGTGCACCTCTCCTGCTTGCGCTCTGTCTGTCTCTCTCTCTCTCAAAACGAAACATTACGGGGCCCCTGGGTGGCGCAGTCGGTTAAGCGTCCGACTTCAGCCAGGTCACGATCTCGCGGTCCGTGAGTTCGAGCCCCGTGTCAGGCTCTGGGCTGATGGCTCAGAGCCTGGAGCCTGTTTCCGATTCTGTGTCTCCCTGTCTCTCTGCCCCTCCCCCGTTCATGCTTTGTCTCTCTCTGTTCCAAAAATAAATAAACATTGAAAAAAAAATTAAAAAAAAAACAAAAAAAATGAAACATTAAAAAAAACTTTTTTAATCTTTAAAAATAAAATAAAATTGGGGTGCCTGGGTCGTTCAGTTGCTTCAGCATCCAATTCTTCATCTCCGCTCAGGTCTTGATCTCAGGGTCTTGAGTTCAAGCCATGCTGGGTGTGGAGACTACCTACCTACCTACCTACCTACCTACCTAAATGAATAAATAAAGAAATAAGTAGGGGTGCCTGGGTGACTCAGTTGGTTGAATGTCTGACTCTTGATTCTGGCTCAGGTTGTGGTCTTGGGGTCATGGGATCAAGCCCTGTGCCCAGCTCTGTGCTGAGCATGGAACCTGCTTGAGATTCTCTTTCTCTCCCTCTGCCCCTCTCCTCTGCTTACACTCTTTCTCTCTAAAATACAATTTTTTAAAGTTAGTTTAATTAATTAATTAATTAAAATACAGACAAAAAATAAAATTGATAAGCAAACCAATATAATTCTTTAAAAATTAACAGAACATGGGAGCCTGGGCTTAGTTACTTGAGTGACCTGCTGACTGACTCTTGATTTCGGCTCAGGTCATGATTTCAGCTTTGTGGGACTGAGCCCTGCATTGGGCTCAGTCTGGACAGCACGGAGCCTGCTTGGGATTCTCTCTCTCCCTCTCTCTCTCTCTGCCCCTCCCTTGCTCACACTGTCTTTCTCTCAAAATAAATAAATAAATAAACTTTAAAAAAATTAACAGGGGCGCCTGGGTGGCTCGGTCGGTTAAGCGTCTGAATACAGCTCAGGTCACGATCTTGCGGTCTGTGAGTTTGAGCCCCATGTCTGGCTCTGGGCTGATGGCTCAGAGCCTGGAGCCTGCTCCTGATTCTGTGTCTTCCTCTCTCTCTGCCCCTCCCCCGTTCATGCTCTGTCTCTCTGTCTCAAAAATAAAAAATAAAAAATAAAATTAACAGAACCGATTTTTCAAACCTGTAATTTCATATAAAATATGGCAAAATGTTAAGATACAACAGAACTGGACTGTAAAGAAATACTGTTTCTTTTCATAGTCTTTAGAGAAAGACTTAATTTATCATGCTTCTTTCTTAAATTTTTCTCTTTTTGCTACGGGGCGCCTGGGTGGCTCAGTCAGTTGAGCATTCTACTCTTGATTTTGGCTCAGGTCATGATCCCAGGATTATGGGATTGAGTCCTGAGTTGGGCTCTGCATGGAGCATGGAGTCTGTTTAGGATTCTCTCTTTCCCTCTGCCCCAGTTCCCCACTTGCACTCTTTCTCTTAAAAAGAAATTATTTTGCTACTATAAGCATTTAAGAGCAAAGAGGTTTTCTACCAAATACTGACTTAATAAATGATATGTGTATTTTAATTTTGTTGTTTAGAAAACTGATTATAGTGTGAGCTGGTTTTGCTTTATGACTTAGGTTTTATTTAAGAGTATATGCAGGGTGCCTAGCTGGCTCAGTCCTTAGAACATGTGAGTCTTGATCTCTTGGTCATGGGTTTGTGAGTTTGAGCTTCATGTTGGGGGTAGATATTACTTAAAAAAAAAGTCAAAAGTATATGTGTGGTGTATGTGTATATATATACAGATACATATACATGTTCATGTGTTTATTTTAAAAGATATTACATTAAGAATGTATTTAAAATTTTGTTTCATCATTGTCAAAGAATACCATATATAGAAATAATATCTTGAAGGGTGCCTGGGTGGCTCAGGTGGTTAAGTGTCTGCCTTCAGCTCAGGTCATGATCTCATGGTTCGTGAGTTTGAGCCCCACATCAGGCTCTCTGCTGTCAGTGCAGAACCTCCCTCAGATCCTCTGTCCTCCTCTCTCTCTGCCCCGGCTCTGCTCTTTCTTTTCTCTCTCTCTTTCTCTTTCTCAAAAATAAATAAACTTAAAAAAAAAAAGAAATAATATCTTGAGATATTAACTATGTGTATCTTTGTCCTGTAATACAGGATCAGATTATATGAATCTTACAACTGCATCAAATAGAGTGTGTTCCCCAAATTCTACCAGTAAGATATTTTCACATGTAAAGTCTACCACAAATTTTCTAGTTCTGTAGTTTCCTTAGTTCTTTTGGTATTATGGGACAGATGTATTAACTTTTCAAATATACTTTAGTGTTACGGTTCCTTTTCATCTTTCACTGTCATATTTCAAAATGGGTTTGGTAGCTCTGTGATTTGGCTCATCCAGGCAGTGGGAACAATGTGCACAAAGGAAAAGTGCTATACCACACACCAGGTGGGTTGCTATGAGTGGTTTGGTGTGGCTGGAGGATAGAGAGTAAAGAAAGGAAAAGTGACGGCCAGCAGAAAGGGAAAAAAAGGAAACCAAGGCTTCTGAGTTCTCAGTAAGATCAAAGAACAGTTGCTTTAGGAGGAAAAGAGGCTCTTCAGGGTCTCCATTAAGAGGACGTACTTGGGATCCCAAACTGGCTCCGTCTACTTACCAGCTACGGGACTTGGAACAAGTCACTTAACCTCTCTGAGCCCCAGATTCGCCATGTGTTAAATGAAAAATACTCACAGGGTTCTTGTGAGGATTAAATGAGATATAGGACCTATAAAGCAGTTAGCACAGTGTTCAGTACGTAATAGCTAGTCAATAAAATGTTATTTTCTATAATTAAAAAAATGCTTATTTATTTTGAGAGAGAAAGCTTGAGCAGGGAAGGGGCAGAGAGGAAGGAAGAGAGAAAATCCCAAGGGGGCACCATGCTCAGCTCAGAGCCCAGCTGGGGGCTTGATGTGGGGCTCCATCCCACGACTGTGAGGTCATGACTTGAGACAAAATCAAGAGTCGGACGCTTAACCAACTGAGCCACCCAGGTGCCCCAAATATTATTTTCATTAAGAGAGCTGGAAAGCTTGGAGGTTGTCAGAAAGATTTAAGATTTTAATGTAGAATTATCTTTATAAGTGATTGTTTCCTAACTCTGGTTCTTAAGCAAACTTCCATTATCATTATAGCCCTTGCCCATTATAGCATGTATTTACATTGTATTCTAATTATTTGCTTCCCTATGTAGACAAGGGGCCCTGAAAGCTGGGGTGGGGCCTCACTTCTGTTTATATTCTCAGTGCACCAGTCATTTTGTCATTCCCACAACATTTGTTGAATTGAATTTGGAAATCATTCCCAAAGAGGCCAATAGCTGACATAAATGAGAAATATCTCTAGGAGAGAACTTTGGGTCAGGAACTACACACTTAGCTAGGGTTTGATTTCTGTTCTCACTAATTACGCACTTACAAGTCTTACAGAAACATATTTTCACAATGTCCCCATCTGCTGGGTTCATTATTTTGCTTCTCAATGGCTGCTTGTTTATACAATTGACAACAAGCACAGTGATGGTTTATTAAAAATTTAAAAAGAGGGGTGCCTGGCTGTCTCAGTCAGAAGAGCATGTGACTCTTGATCTTGGGGTGGTGAGCTCAAGCCCCACATTGGGTGTAGATATTACTTAAACTTAAAAAAAATTTAAGGGGTGCCTGGGTGGTTCAGTCAGTTGAGCGTCTGACTTCAGCTGAGGTCATGATCTCATGGTTCATGAGTTCGAGCCCCATGTCGGCTCTGTGCTGATGGCTCAGAGCCTGGACCCTGCTTCGGATTCTGTGTCTCCCTCTCTCTCTGCCCCTCCCAAGCTCACACTCTGTCTCTGTCTCTAAAAAATAAATAAACATTAAAAAAATTAAAAACTCAAAGGGAACAGTTCTCTACCGCCTTATTTACACACAGAGTGAGGTAGCTGCCTCCTAGGAAGTCAGACCTTCCTGTCCCAGTAAGGGGTGATAGAAAAAGCAACCAATCAGAAGGAAGAGCTGAGTTCCCAAGCCAGCTTTGTTGCTTACTAGCTGTGTGACCTTGAAGGAAATCATCTAACCTACCTAAATCTCATTTGTGTCATCTGCAAAATGAAGATAATATTTGCCCTACCCTTTTTTCTTTTTAATAGATTTGAGTATAAAATGGAATCTTGCATGTGAAATCCTTAAATACTATATGGTTCTATTCAAATACAAGATAGTATCTTGCATTCACTAGAACTGGTTTTTTAATCTTTCTAAAATATTGCTACTAATAGTCCAATAGAAAGGCTTCAGCCCAACATTGGATACTATACACATATTAACATAGTTTACTTATTTGCTGCTATATCCAGCGCCTGGCATAACACCTGGCACAAAGTAAGTGCTTGATAAATATTTGCTGAATGAAGGAATGAAAGAAGGAAGGAAAGAAGCTGGGCAGACAGGTGCGAACAGTAGGTTTTTGGCTTTAGAACTGTGTGAAAGTAGGGCAGAGTAGTTGTGTGAAAGAAGCATGATGATCACCTGGGCTTTCAAAGCAGGCTTTCCAGTGTGGCCAGAGCTGGTCGTGACAGCCAACGATAAAAATGTTTTCCTCCTCTGTTTTGCTCTAATTGGAGCACTCTCCCTTGTAGGTTTTGAGTAAACTAATGGAGTAGGAAAAGGCATAGGGAACAAGTAAATGAGACCTAAGAACTGGCCTTTGGTTTCAAATATTTAATTTGTTTCTATAAACCTTAATAAAAACAGTAGATCAAAAATCAAAAAGAAAAGAAAAAAAAAGAAGAAAAGGTGTAAGGGAGAACGGTTGAATCAGCATTTTGTTTGAAAATACTTTTCATTAGCAAAACACCACCAATTAGCCAAAATATTGAAGGACAATTAAAAATGGCACATGTTTGGGGCCACCTGGGTGGCTCAGTTGGTTAAGCTTCCAACTTCGCCTCAGGTCATGATCTCATGGTTTGTGGGTTTGAGCCCCTCATGGGGCTCTGTGCTGACAGCTCAGAGCCTGGAGCCTGCTTCGGATTCTGTGTCTCCCTCTCTCTCTCTGCCCTTCCCCTGCTCACTCTCTCTCTCTCTCAGCAATAAACATTAAAAATTTAGGGGGAAAAATGTTTTGGGGCACCTGGGTGGCTCGGTCAGCTAAGCATCCAACTCTTGATTGTGGCTCAGGTCATAATCTCATGGTCCGTGAGTTTGAGCCCTGTATCAGGCTCTGCCCTGATAGGGTGCAGTCTGTTTGGGATTCTCTCTCTCCCCGTCTCTCTGCCCACTTACACACTCTATTTCAAAATAAGTAAATAAACTTAAAAAAATGGTACGTGTTTACTAGGTAGTACCACCCTTACCACCCATATCTGGACAGCTTCCTTTTCTATGTCTCCTAGCCAGATGGGATTTCAGGTTGCCCAAACTCGGTGCCTTTTCTTCTCTATACCTCTGCCCAGCCACCAATAATCTTTTCATCCCCACTGCCTGTCGAAGTCTTAAACTTCTTTCAAAGATGTCAGTGAATGAATTATTGATCAACAGGTATTTATTATTTTCACTGAGTACCTACAATATGTAAGGATGAAGGGAGTTCATAGTCTAATTCCAGTAGGAGGACAAATACATAGAAAGACATAATTTTAATGTTATATGATAGGCTTTTTTATATAACAGCTTTATTGACATGTAATTCACACACCATAAAATTCATCCTTTTACAGCATGCAGTCCAGTGGGTTTTAGTGTATCACAGAGTTATAAAACCAACATTACTATCTAAATTTCATTGTCCTCAAAAGAAACTCCATGTTTTTTGTTTTTTGTGTTTTTTTGAAACTCCAAATTTATTAACAGAAATTAGCCATTTCTTTCTCTTTCCCAATCCCTAGAAACCACTAATCTACTTTGTGTCTCTATGGATTTGCCTATTCTGGGCATTTCATATAAATAGGATCATATAATATGTGGCCTTTTGTGACTGGCTTCTTTCATTTAACATAATGTTTTCACGTTTCACTTAGATCGTGGCATGTATCAGTACTCCACTCATTTTCATGTCCTTCATTCGAGATCATGTCCTATGTATCTGTAACTTCTATAGAGAGATTTACTGATATCAAAAGAATGCACCCGTTAAACTTTCTTTGGACAGCTTTATATTTTTTTTTTATAAAGTTTATTTGTTTATTTATTTAGAGTACACGAGCAGGGGAGGGGAAGAGAGAGAGGAAGAGAGAGAATTCCAGGCAGGTTCTGCACTGTCAGATCTGAGCCAAAATCAAGAGTCGGTTGCTTAACTGAGCCACTCAAGCACCTCTGGACAGTTTTAAACTAAAAATGGCTCTAGGGGCACCTGGGTGGCTCAGTCGGTTAAGTGTCCGGCTTTGGCCCAGGTCATGATCTCACAGTTCGTGGGTTCGAGCCCCGCATCGGGCTCTGTGCTGACAGCTCAGAGCCTGGAGCCTGCTTCAATTCTGTGTCTCCCTCTCTCTCTGCCCCTCGCTTGCTCACACTCTGTCTCTCTCTCTCTCAAAAATAAATAAACATTAAAAAATTAAAAAAAAAATAAGAATGTCTCATTCAGGGGCTCCTGGGTGGCTCAGTTGGTTAAACATCCAACTTCAGCTCAGGCCACAATTTCAATGTCCGTGAATTTGACCCCATGTCAGGCTCTGTGCCAACAGCTTGGAGTCTGAAGCCTGCTTTAGATTCTATGTCTCCCTCTTCTCTTTAGATTCTATGTCTCCCCATTCACACACTCTCCCTCTCAAAAATAAAACAAAAGTATAAAAAAAAAAAAAAAGAATACTTCATCCAGGGATGCCTAGGTGGCTCAGTTGGTTGAGCACTTAACTTCGGCTCAGGTCATGGTCTGGCATTTTGTGGGTTTGAGCCCAGCATGGGGCTCTGTGATGTCAGAGTGGAGCCTGCTTTGGATCCTGTCTCCCTCTCTCTCTGCCCCTTCCCCATTCATGCTCTCTCTCTCAAAAATAAACATTAAAAAAAAAAAGAAAAAAGAATGGCTCATCCACCCCCCACCTGCTCTCTCCCCACCAAAACTCTTCTAAATTCTCAATCCATAGGCAGTAACTATGGAATCAGACTCCAGGACAGCAAGTAGACATGAGTCAGCATCAGACACTCAAGTCTCTCTCTCTCTTTTTTTTTTAAATGTTTATTTATTTTGAGAGAGAGAGAGAGAGTATGCACAGGTGCATGAGCAGGGAAGGGGCAGAGAGAGAGAGAGAGAGAGAGAGAGAGAGAGAGAGAATCCCAAGCAGGCTCTGTGCTGATGGCACAGAACCCCACCTGGAGCTGGAACTCACAAACTGTGAGATCATGACCTGAGCCAAAACCAAGAGTCAAATGCTTAACTGACTGAGCCACTCAAGCACCCCTCAAGGCCTCTTTCTATCCCCTAAGTTGCAACCAAGATGTCTTTTCCCTACCAAAACCTTAACGATAAAGGTCATTTTCACCAAAACCAGCTACACAGACATTTCTGAGTCCCATCTAGAAAGCCTATCATATTCTCAGAGGGAGCACACTTTCTGGGTAGTCATGGACACAACAGGGAAAGAGCATTGGGCTAGGAGCCAGGAGACCTGAGCTCTGAGTACAGCCCTTCTGCTAATTAGCTATGTCACCTTTGTTGGGCAAGTCACTTACTTCTTTGGCCTCTTGTGAAAAGGAGTTGGAACAAAATTTACAAAAGTCTCTTCCAAATATGAAAATAATAAGCCTTGATGACAGATTTAATGCTTGTTTTAACTACCATGTTATTTATAACTGTTGTAGAATATTATATCCTCGATTGGTCTCAAGTATACTTCATAATACATGGTTATTTTGCAAGCAAGCTGAGGTATAAAATGCGGGCTATTTTATAAAATTTAAGGTGTGATATTACTAAAACTATTAAATCAGCTTACCGTAGCTTTGTTTTTGTGGCTTCTTATTGGCCATGTGTATGTGTTATAACCCAGTTTTCACAGGGAGATAGGTTTTACTTTGTGACAGTCTGCTTTATTTTAGTTTATTAATAAAATTTCTAAAGTACAAATGTGGTTCGTGTTAAGTACAGAGTAGTAGCTAAATGTAGTCTCTGGTGTCAGACTACCTAGGTATAAATCCCAGCTCTGCCAGTGCCCCCCATGCTGTTTTCACCAAGTTCTTTTTTTTTTTTTAAGTTTATTTATTTATTTTAAGGGGGTGATGCAGAGAGAGAGGGAGACAGAGAATCCCAAGCAGGCTCTGCATTGTCAGCACAGAACCTAACGCAGGGCTCAAACCCATGAACAAGATCATGACCTGAGTCAAAAATCAAGAGTTGGACGGTTTAACTGACTGAGCCACCCAGGCTCCCCACCAGGTTATTCTCAACCTCTGGTTTCATCAGTTGTAAAGTGGGGGATTAAAAAAAAATGTACTTTTACCTTATTTGGTTGTTGTGAGAATCACATGAGATAATATATATAGTGTCAATTTAATACATAAAAGCTATTTTATTGTCATTTATGTTTATTAAGAGAAAGATCTTCCTCCTGCCCCCTTTCCCATCATGTCCACTATTTACAAGGAGTAAGTGCTAATGCTGTTTTTTTGTGTGTTGCCTTTCAGCATGATGATCTGATTCAAAATATTGTTTGCAAAAATGGATGCTGATTTAAATAGATTCTAAAGCAGAAATACAGATTTGAACAGGAAAGGGATGTCCTATTGCTGAGAGCAGTGCTTCCATTTTGGAAATGTTATTCTTCTAAGGCCAGCATAATTGATGGGTACCCTCACCAAACATCTTTCCCAAGTTCAAAGCATGAGCAAGTTCTCCAGGTTGTTACAGTGCATAGAGGGATGACAGTCTGGCTCAGTCAGAAGAGCATGTGACTCTTGGTCTTGGGGTCATGAGTTTGAGCCCCACGTTGGATACAGAGATTACTGGAAAACAAACTTAAAAAAAAATAGAGTGCACATAAAGAGTTTAATAAATGGGAATAAAACCACCCATCCAGTGACCATTGAGAGTCTAGAATTTTAAGAAAAGAAAGCCATTGCCTACTTGAAATAAATAATTTGGACAGAATTTTAAGTATATATTCTATTGTGGTAATCACTGAGGGCTTGACTCTGGGAAGCATCATAGATGGATTTGAGATTTCAGTTAAATAATATACAATTTATCCCATACTTCTAATTTAATTTGAAAAGAGAAGCAACAAGATTGAACTAGGCTTCGACCTTTCTGAGTCAGGTGGCCTGAGCTGGTGGGACTGTGCCGAGGTGCTTAAAAGCCTTATTAAAAATGTTGCGATCCCTATGAAGCTCTACTACACCCAAGTTTACCAGGAGATTTGGGTAGCATGAGGTTGATGGGCTTCATGACTTATAAAATCAGGGTTACTGATTTAAAAAAAAAAAAAAAAGTAAAGCTTTGAAAGCTCTGAGTCCTGCACCTGCTCACAGTCATCTTTAATCAGCTTTACTTGAAGTACACATCAGAGGGACTATCAGCCTGACTGTAAACTTCAGGAAGCTCTGTTGGATGGGAACATGGAACATCATGTGTACACTTGTAGGAGTGTTGTTCCCTTTGTGGCATGAACAAATGTACCTGTGAGATACACTTAAAAAAAAAAAAGATTGAAGTAGGATTTTAGACTAAATTTATTTGTTTGTTTATTTATTTATTTATTTATTTATTTATTTATTTATTTATTTATTTTAGTATTAGTACGTGCATGTTATTTGTAAATGAGGAGGTCACAAGAACAGAAAACAGCTGGAAGTCGGTAGTGGCTGCCTCTGGGAAGCAGGAATCAGAATTCAGGGAGAGACAGGTAACTGCAGTTTTTTTGTTATAAACATGTAGAAGGATTAGACTTATAAAATGACATATTTGGTTTTTTTTAATGTTTGTTTTTGAGAAAGAGACAGAGCGTGAGCAGGGGAAGGGCAGAGAGAGAGGGAGACACAGAATCTGAAGCAGGCTCCAGGCTCTGAGCTGTCAGCACAGAGCCTGATGCGGGGCTCGAACTCACGAACTGTGAGATCATGACCTGAGGCGAAGTCGGACACTTAACCGACTAAGTCACCCAGGTGCCCCTAAGGTGACATATTTGAATTACTTTAAATATATATTAATTTTAAAAACACATGAGTTTTAGGGAAAAGTTTTTTAGTACACTCAATGTACTAAACTCACGACCCAGAGATAAAGAGTTGCTGGCTTCACTCACTGAGGTAGCCAAGTGCCCTAGAAAATCAATTCGTTGATAATTTTCAGAAGGGATGGAGGCAGTGACTTCAAAACCCTGGTATATGACTTTTTCCTATAGGAGATTCAATGAGACAAAAAAGGACCATGTGGAGGGGTGCCTAGCTGGCTCAGTCGATGGAGTGTGCCACTCTTGATCTCAGGGTTTTAAGTTCAAGCCCCACGTTGGGTTGAACTTAAAATATTTAAACAACCACTCCTGTCAACCCAACTTGACTTAAAAGATAAGGTTTGCTGCTATGCTTCCCTCTCTAACAGGATTTTGGGAGGGACAGGGATGTGCTTCTGGGCAAACGGCATGAGGCCAGGAGTAGGGAGGAATTCTCTAGGTGGCATAATTCCCTTGTATGCCAAGTTGAATCTGTTGTTCCCAAGGAGAAGGTTCATCTCGTCTAGATTCATGGAGTATTTCCCTGCATATAATTTTTCTGTGTATTTCCCTATGGCATGGGAGTCAGTAAAGTCTTGTTTAAATGTTTCAGCCTGCCTTCAAGGCTAGGGTTAGAAGGTTAAGGCCTTTGTGGTTGTCTGAAGACACCCCCATCCCACCTGGATATTGCTCTTGAGTAGTAAACTTCCTGGTACTCATGTTTGTCTTCTTTAAGGAAGACACTTCTTTTTAAATTTTATTATTATTTTTTTATGTTTATTTTTGAGAGAGACAGAGACAAAGACAGAGACAGAGCAGGGGAGGGGCAGAGAGAGAGAGGGAGGCACAGAATCTGAAGCAGGCTCTGAGCTGTCAGCCACAGAGCCCAATGAGGGCTCAAACCCATCAGCCTCAAGATCATGACCTGAGCCGAAGTGGGATGCTTAACCAACTGAGCCACCCAGGCACCCCTAAGGAAGACACTTCTTTATACATTTCCTCTAAACTATGAAGTGTACATTGTCATCATCCCAATTTTTACAGGCAAAAAACTGTATCCTTGTCAAGCTAAGGAACACATTCAAGGGCAGGAGGTAGCAAATGGCAGGGCCAATTAATAAACCCATACTTTTTCCATACAGACCATCTATAATAGTTGCTATAATAAAGGTTCAGACCAGTAATTTGTTTAAATATGTGATGCACAGAGTAATTCACAGGAAATTATAATGTATCTAATTACCTTGACCATCACTTCCTCTTACCGCTCTATTTCAGAGAGGTTGGATTTGTCCATGGAATATAAAATGTGATCTTTTACAACTGTCTCTAAAACAAATAACTAGGAAATATCAATGGCTTGTGGTAGCCTCAGAACACAGGCTTTTACTTTAATTTGCTTTTAAAAAAACTGAGATATAGGGGCATCTGGGTGGCATAGTCAGTTAAATGTCTGACTCTTGGTTTTGGCTCAGGTCATGATCTCAGGGTGGAGATCTCAGGTTCAGTGAGATTGAGCACTATTTCCGGCTCCACACTGAGCATGGAGCCTGCTTGAGATTCTCTCTCCCTCTCTCTCTCTCTAAAAATTAAAATAAATTTTAAAAACACATATAATTCATATGCCATAATGTTCATTTTCAAGTGTACAATCCAGTGGTTTTTAGTATATTTACATGTTTGTGCAACCATCACCATTATCTAACTCAAGAACATTTGTTTCACTTTTTTTTTTTTACCATTACAAAAGTTTATTTTACAAAAAGGTTCAATATGAAAATGCACATGACCTGATTTTTATATCGTAGGAAAACAGGTGCTATGGAGAGGGGAAATGTAGAAGCAGAAATCAACTGATTTCTTCCAGTGAACACACCCATTGTTTATACTTGTTCCAAAGCTCTAACATGATACTATTTCTTCATATCATCACCATTCCAATATTGTTCTGTTGCCCACTGGTTGACATCTCCACACATTTCATCTGTCACAAGATTTATAAAGGGATCGAACCCCCGCAATATTTTTTGGACACGTCTGCCAACCTTTCATTTTTTTTTTTTTTTTTAAAGTTCTCCACACCCAGCATAGAACCCAATGTGGGGCTCAAACTCACAACCCTGAGATCAAGATCTGAGCAGAGATCAAGAGTCAGATGCTTAACAGACAGCCACACAGGTGCCCCTGCCACCATTTAATCTCAATGATAAGTTCTTGTACATAAATTTTTCAACTCAGATGGGTGAGCTTTGCTGTGGTACCTATTTGTTAGCTCAAAGATCCATACTTTGATTCACTTTTGAAGGCTCTATTCTAACACATGCAAGAGAACAACTAGGTATGTGCAACTGAGAACTCCAAGAAAGATCTAGAGATCTCAAACAAAACTGGAGCCAGCAAATGTAATGCTACTGTAGTCTTAAAAAGGGAATTGTATGACAAGTTATAAGAATATGACATATAGATACCACTGTGTCAAAGGTCAGGCCATGGTAGACACATTTGAATTTTGTCTAGTTCAAGAGCGGCTCTTTAAAAGTGATAAAAGGAAAAGGGTCCAAGGAGTATAATGAAGATCATTAAAAGAAGAAAAGTAAGATTCACAATGAAAGCTTTAAAGAGCTTGGAGTAATTCAGTCTAGGAAAACTATTTAAGAACAAACTTGGGGCGCCTGGGTGGCTCATTAGGTTAAATGTCCAACTTCAACTTCAGCTCAGGTCATAATCTCAACAGTTGGGTTCGTGGGCTGGAGCCCTGCGTCGGGCTCTGTGCTGACAGGTTAGAGCATGGAGCCTGCTTCAGATTCTGTCTCCCTCTCTGCCCCTCCCCTGCTTTCTCTGACTCTCAAAAATAAATAAACATTAAAAAAAAATTCTTTAAGAACAACCTTAAAGTATATAAGAGGATTGTTATACAAAAAATGTGATGACCTTTATTTCCTTCTTTCACTAAGGAAAAGACAAAGAAAATGGATTCATTCTACAGGAGGAAGGATTAGGTTAGCATAGAAAGTCATCAGAGCCTTATTAAACACCAAATGGTAGTTGCAGCAAAAAGTCCTCCGAAATTTTTTTAAAAAGTTTTAAAAGTTAAAGGATAGTATAAAAAATTCCTTCACCCAGATTCACCAATGTTATCATTTTGCCACATTTGCTTTATCATTTTCTCTCTTCTGTATGTATATTTACAATCATTTGAGAGTAAAATTATTTATATGAATCCCCCTTTATCCCTAAATACTGGGTATTTCCTAACACAAAGCACATTCTCCTGCCAAGCCACAGTAGTATAAAAATCAGGAATTTAACAGATACAATACTATTTTTTAATCTATAGCCCTTATTCAAATTTTCCCTATTGTCTTAATAATGTCTATTAAATTAAGAAAAAAAGAAGTTTTCAGGTCCAGGGTCCATGTTGCATATAGTTGTCATGTCTCATAAATTTCTTTAACCTGAAATTTAAAGACTGAGTTCTTCAGTCTTTGTTCTTCCCTTAATACTGGCAAGTTATGTAGCCTGTCTTGCAATTGGGTCTCTGCTGCTTTAAAAAACAAAAACAAAAGAAACAGATTCTCATTTGTTTTGGGAGTTTTAGGTGTGGTCTTGAGTGAAGATCACAGGTAAATGAGCCATTCAAGGCTCCTTCCAGCCATTTCCTACTGCTTATTGTTACTAAGCCAGAATTATTCTAGATGGTGGGGATAGACAATAAAACATATTTGTATTCAGAGCTGCAATGTATTTCGTAGATTTTGTTTCCTCGGCATGCCTGTATTTTATGAGAGTTTAATGTCTTTAACAAAATTAGGTTTGGTGAAGAATTAGCACCTACTCTTTTTAAACACTTGAGACTTAAATTCCCGGTAGACTACCATTTTCAGAATTTCACCTTCGCAGTGATGAACTATGCCCTCGCTAGGAAACAAGAGCTGCAAAGATGGGTGGGTGTCACTCATTAAAATCTTTCAACAAATATTTGTTGAGTGCCTCGTAGGTGTCCAGCTCTGTTCCAACCCTGGGAATACATTAGAGAGCAAAACAAAACAAAATCCCTGCCCTTGTAACCTAATTGTCCAAATTTAAATTAAAAAAATCAGAGCCCAGGCACCCGACTTCCTTAAACAGGAAGAAGCCAAGCTCTGAAAAGGGGCAGTTCGGTGATTCAAATCGAATATGGATAACGCCGCGGAATCCCCGACAAACGCGCGGATATTTAGTAAAGTTCCCAGTTTATCCAAACGCGCTATACAAATGATTAATCCGAAGACCAGAGGCCACAGAGGACAGGCGGAGCAGGACTTCAGACCCGTTCTAACCACTTTCTCAGCCACAGTCCGCCGTCCCGCCTTGGGCCTCCGGGCGGTCGCGGCTCGCGCTCGGGTCCGCCCCGCAGGGGCCACGCACCCAGCCCCGCGTCCCCTCCAGGCGGCACCTCCCGGCCCAGGCAGAGCCCAGCACCTGGGAACCGCGCATCGAGAACGCCCCGCGGGGAGGCGGCTCGGGGGAACCGGCTCCTCCGGCGGCCTCGCCCACTGCAATGCAATCTGGGTGGTTTTTCCAGGTCCCTCCCTGTCTTGTTCCGCGCCCAGTCCCTGCCCCCGCAGCGCCTGCGGGCCGGGGAGCGCGGCTCGGGGATCGGGGGTGAGGGGCGAGCCCGCCGAGAACCGCGGGGGGCGCCTTCCCCACCACGCGCTCTGCGGTCCAGGAACTGAAAGCACTCGCCGCTGGAGCTCGAGCTGCGGACGAGGATGGCCCCGAGCACTCTCGTGGGCCGGTGAAGCGCTACCTAGCCCCAGCCTCCGCCCGCTCTCTGGGGACGCGAGCTGCTACCTGCGCCGCGGGCGGCAGCGCCTCCGCCCGCACAGTCCTGCCGGGAAACGCAGCGGCGCGGCCCTGGGCTCCTCAGACTCCCTCCTCCCTGCCCCCGGAACGCTCAGCCGCTCCCCACTGTGTCCGCGCTGCCTCGCGACGGGGAAAGTGCGCTCTCCCGCCTTCCCGGACACGCATCCCGACAGGTTCTCAGATCTGTACCCGGAGCGGGTTCCGGCAGTGACTATATATATGCTTGCCTGATTTCACACCATGAACACAAAGGGCTGGACACCTTGGGCCCAACTAAGTAATACTTCGGACCGATTTCGGTTCTCCAATAATAGATAAGTTGGAAACATAAAACTCCAGGAAACGTCACCTCTGGCTCTTTCCTTTCCCACGTCAACAGGTCCCAACCACATTGCCTTCTGACTTGGTGGCTGGGTGGCGATAGTGGGCGCATAAGCCTCTGTGCAGACCTAGCTTAGCTAGAGAAGGGAAACTGCTCGCAAAGTTGGCCAAATCGACACATAAGTACAAAGGCAAAGGTATGAGGAGGGACGTAGGGGTCAGAACTGGGAACTGAGGGAAAATTTGCTTTGGCCTGATTTAGGAAAACATTAGTGTGTATGTTTTATTTAGGGCCCAGAGCAAAACAAAGTTTGTGGGCCCAGCCATGGAGAAGGTTCTAGTCTCAAGCTAGCAGCCAGAACCAAACAAGACGTGGCAATTAAGAAGTAGAAGAGAGACAAGGAAGTGGGGTCCATTGTGCCTAAATTTCTTCGCGGGGACTCCCTGCTCCGTAGCGCGCAACCTCTGCGCCTTTGGGCGAAACTTGGTGGCTGGGCGTGTTGCCCCGGGCGTCTGGCTGTGTCTCCAGAAGGTGGGTAGCGTCCCGGGGTTTGGAGGAGCTCAGGCCTGGGCTCTGGCCGGGAAAGAGGGAGGGCCCACAAGGTTTCACCTACTGTTTGCACTTAAAGGTGTGTTGGGCTCAGGAGCGGCTTTCCCGGTGCTTGGCAATTGCCCCTGCCGCTTCCCGGCTATGGTTGGCCGGTGCCTCCCTCCGCGGTTCGCCCTCTTGGGGCGCCGCGCCCTGAGCAGCTCCGCACCCCAGGCTTCACCTCTGGCCTCTTTTCTCCTTCCTGCGCCAGGCCTTCTCCCTTGACCCTTTAGAACCCCCGGCTTAGTTCCCCCACAGTCGACATTTTTCCATGCCCCCCATCCCTCTCGATTACCTCCAAAGGGGTGACCCCCACAAGCGACTCCGGCCCTCCCCTCCGCGCCCTTCACCCCTCACCCTTTTCCCGTCTGGCCTCGGCTACCCTTCGGGTGGCAACCGCCTCTTCCCCGCCCCTCACGTCTCCCCCTCCTTCCTTCTCGCCCTCCCGTCTCCATTCATCCAGCCATTGTCTCCCGCCCCCTCCTCCCCTTTCCCCAGGCGGCCTCCACCCCCACCTCTGCCACGTCGTGGTTTGAAGGAGCCAATGGGCCGGCGCCGCCAGGTGTCTCTTACCTGCACCACGTGGGGGAGGGGGAAGGGGCGGGCAGGTAGAGCCACATCCCAAAACAGAAAAGCTTTCAGCCATTGCGCGCTCCACCCGGGGTGCAGCCCAGCTCCTGGCTTTTTGCATAGACTCACGGGCAATTGAATACAAAAAGGGCAGGCCTCCTGCGCCCTCCTTCCCACCCCCTTCCTGCCCAGGGTGTGGAGCACCGACCAGGTGTGGGCTAGGGTGGTTGGTTACCGCCTTTTGCACCGGCGGCGGCGAGGAGGGGGGGGCGGGCGCTCTTTCTTCTTTTTCTCTTGGAAGAGGTTTTAGCACGGGTTTTCTCGTTCTCACTTCCACCCCGCCTCACCGCCTCCCGACCCCCCTCTCCCCCTCCCCACCTATCGTCATGACGGCGTCTCCGGATTACTTGGTGGTGCTTTTTGGGATCACTGCTGGGGCCACCGGGGCCAAGCTGGGCTCGGATGAGAAGGAGCTGATCCTGCTGTTATGGAAAGTCGTGGATCTGGCCAACAAGAAGGTATTCCTCCAGATTTCTGTCCAATTGATAGGTGTGGGGCAAGAAGTTTATTGTAGAAGTTTGGAGAGTCGGTAAACAAGTGCTCTCGTTTAGCCACTTATGAGGCTGGACCCGAGGCCTACAGAATCCAGAGTAAAACCAAACTTGTTGGCCAACGGCCTGGGAACCGTTTCAGTAATCTGAAATCTGGCTCAGGTGGAGCGGCCGGGCGCAGCCGAGCCAGGTTCTCTGCCCGTCGGGGGACGCCCCGCGGAGCCGGGGTGAGATCCTTGGGGCTCGGGTTCCCACTTCTGGGCCTTTCCGACCTGATCCGGGTGGGGGTGGGGCCGGAGGCAGGGCCGTGCCGACCTCTCTGCCACCGGAGTCGCTCGCGACGAGTGAGCTTTGATTCTGTGGCCAGACCCCTGCAGCAGCGCTGGCCGCCCCAGCAGGAGAGCGAGGAAGGAGGGTGAATATGGGGGCTTCCAAATTGAGGAAGGGGAAACTGACCCCAGTTTCTTTCCGCCCTGGAGGTGGGACAGTTGCATGAAGTGCTAGTTAGACCGGATCAGTTGGAGCTGACGGAGGATTGTAAAGAAGAAACGAAGATCGACGCGGAAAGCCTGTCCTCCGCGCCGCAGCTGGACCAAGCCCTTCGACAGGTGACAGCCTTGGGCCGCGCGGTCCACCTTTATCCAGGCCACTCCGGCGTCCCCCGCAAGGCAGCCCAGCCACACCAGGTCCCACGCCCTCGCCGGCCGGTCCACGCACATCCCCGGGGCAGAATGGCAAGACGCCCAACCGCGTGGGTGGAAACCCGGCCTTGGAGGCCGAGGTGGACCTCTTGGGAGGAGGTCGCTGCTCCTCCAAGCCTCCCAGCCCCTAGCGTCGTGGGCCCAAACTCGCTAGTTTTCGAGTCTTTCCTGGGGCTTCAGGAGCAGTCGGGTTTTACCAATTGAGGAGCAGAGGTTGAATCCTAGCGCCCCCATCCCGAGGCCCAGACGCCCGACGCGCCTGTCCTCTGCGGGGCTTTGGGTGTGTGGCTCAACGCTAGGACAGAGGGCGCTGTAGTGTAGATGAGCGGGTGGGCCCCGCGAGGCGTGCCAGAGGCGGCCCCAGTTCGGTGGGAAGCTGAGGGTGCCTGCTTGGCTTCAAGCTTCTGAACTCCTAAAGGCTCGGTTTGGGTTCCCTTATTACTTCTTCAGTGGCTTTGATCCTAGCTGGGGAGGGCTTGCAGACCCGAAGACGTAGGGCTGATCGTTGGGTCACTGTGAAACTGGTGGAACCCCCTTAACAGAATTGAGATGACCTAAAAACCTGCTGCTTCCTGGTTCTGACGGGTACTGGATCAGGGATAGGGCGGGGCGCTAAACACCTGTGCACAGGTGTGTGTCCGGTGCTCTCTTGGCCTGTGCGCCAGGACACGAGGTGCGAATTAATAGGGGAAAGTTATCATTTGGGATTGTGTTCCAGGGAAAGTGTTGCCAGACTTCCCAGAGGTCTGTATACCCATTAACCGCCTTTGCTTATCAGAAACTGGCATCTTTCTTAATCTTGAAACATCCGAACATAAAATAACACCAGGGAATGATGTAATCTGAAGGCAACCTGCTGATGAAACGAGACCCGACTTAAAAGTCTTGAATGTGGATTTAGCGCAAAAGTAGATGGGGGCACTGAAGGGAGAATGTCTATACTAAATTCTCCTGCGGGTGAACTGTGGGTTGATTGGAAAGCTTGTCAATCCAAAGGATTCTAGATAGCTTGTGGGAACGGAGCCTTTCTTTCTAATATTGCCCCAGCACTGGTGTCCTCTTTTATGGCAGCGTGGTTTTCGTTGGTTACCAACACGTGGGGCCACTTTGCCGGAGTTTGTAAATCCTGCTTAAGTTGCATCCCTGTGTCTTGTTTACAGTTTAACCAGTCAGTAAGCAATGAACTGAATATTGGGGTTGGAACTTCCTTCTGTCTGTGTACTGACGGGCAGCTTCATGTCAGGCAAATCTTGCATCCTGAGGCTTCCAAGAAGGTAAGAGTGCTGGCTTCTCGGAGAATGATTGGACCTTCCTTTGGGGGTGACTGGAGGCTTTTTTTTTTTTTTCCCCATGGTTTATCCAAGTTTCTCCATTTTAAAAAGATGTGTGTCGGGAGTTATTGTTTCCTGACAGAATTTCAGTTTGAGAAGATAACAAAGGAATAGTGGTAATGGTTTCACAACAGTGTGAGATGTAGTTAATGCCACTGAACCGTAAATATTGTGTTGTGTATATTATTGAATGTTAAAATGGTAAATATTATGTATATGTTACCACAAAAAATCATGACCCTTTAATAGAGATCTTTGAGATTGCAGTAATTTTATAGATACCCTCTGGTGACTTAACAAAAGTTTCTCTTTTTGTTTTATGTTAAGTTTTTGAGATGGTTGACGTTCCCCCTTTTCTAAGCATATTAGCTGAATTTTGACGTTTAAAGTAACAGCAAGTAGGCAGGAGAGAACATTTACTTTTAAATTTTAAGACATTGTAATATTCCCTTCTGTAGAAAATGCTTTATCCTAGAAAGGAAGGAGCAAAGAAAAATAGTTTAATTAAACCTTGTTAATCGTAACTAATTTCATTAAAGAGCTTTGTACTGTGTAAAGACCTAGTCATATAACTAGTGAAACATTAATTATAGCATACTGCACTTTGACTTAAAGTAAATATTCAAAACTGATTAAATACTGTATCATAACAGTAGGGTCAGCCTTCATCTTTTACCTTTGCTGGTCTTTCTGACATAGAAAAGGGTATGGAGTGAAAAAAACATAATCTTACTGTAAAAATGTGACTCCTCTCTGGGAAGAATACTGAGGGGCTGTGGGGAAATGGAGACAGCAGAGGGCAGCCCCAACGTAGCCAATCATTGCTAATATAGTTGATCTTATCAACTTAATTAGTTTGAGCTGTAACTTTTTATTGTGGTAGGCAAATACTGAACTTGAAAAGATGAAGTATTTTCAGGAAACTGGATGAAGCAAGTCTTCAAAGAAAGATTCAGACTGACAATTGATGTCCCAAGTATAGTGACTAGTCAGTACAGATTTTTCTTTTTACCTCACTAGGGAAATGGAAAGAAAGGAGTTAAATATATGATGACAATTTCAAAAATTCAAGGGAGAAACTCAAGTTCCTAGATCTTAAAGGTTGAGAAAATCACTCCTCTTATAGCAACTTTTGTAATAACTTGGCTAAAGGGGTGGGCATGGGGAATGTTTTTTGTTAATTAAATGTTAGACCAGTTGCTATCCCCTTGATCCAGAAATAGACATATGAGGATTTTTTTTTTTTTTTCCCCTTTCAAATTCTTTTGGAGAGGGATAAAACTTGATACTTTCCCTATTTGGCTTGAGGAAAACAGCTGTTTTTGTTATTTTAGATGGGCTGCTTTAAAATGTGGGGAAACCTCCAGAGAACAATTGAGACATTTTCCTGAATCACTTCTATTAGGATTTTCATAAAGAAACCTGAACCAACTTAGTATCCTAAAACCAGAAACTAATTTAGTATCATAAAGGAATTCTATTCATGGCAGGGGGGAAGGGGGAGAGAAAATGGTAAAACATAATAATCCTGCCATTCAGAAAACAATATTATTATTTTTCTCTAATATAAACATATTTGAAAATATTCTTCCAGGTTTTTGTAGAAAAGCCTCATTTTTACAAGGAGCATTCATACTACACACACTTTTTAGCCTATTTTATAATTAGTATAACATCAATATCTTTTGTAGGAATTAAATGTTAAGTATTTTTAAGTGGATACAGCTATTTAAAATCTTTTATTGTAAAATGTGAGTTATCAACAGGTTTTAAATGAACATTTTTGTAGATAATCCTGAAGATTTCACCATTTTTTTAAGTAACTGTTTTGAAAACTCTGACCATGGTACAATGATATCTATTTCATTTTTTTAAAGATTTTATTTATTTTTTTGTGAATCTCTACACCCAACATGGGGCTTGAACTCACAATCTTGAGATCGAGTTGTAGGCTCTACCAATTGAATCAGCCAGGTGCCCCTGCCAGACATCTATTTTAATTACAGCATGAGCAGGTGTACATCTGATAGATCCAATGAGGAAATCTGAATAGAAAGAGACATTGTATAAATGTTATGGTTGCAAACATTAAGTCTTTATTTCCTTGACTTTCTAATGTATAAGTAGGTAGAAATTCCCAGTAAATCAACAAACTATTTTGAAATTGTAAGAAAAATCTAAATTAAGTTTTAAAAAATTCATCTTTGACAGTTATTTGATGGGGCTTTTTTCTACTAAGGGAAACAAAAATGCATTAGTACAATATCTGCCCAGACAGTTGAACTTGCTTAATAAGTACGAGAGTAGTACTAGTAGCTAAGAACAGTAGGTAACTATTTCTTCTTTACCCTTGAGATTTGTGATATCTTTTTTTTTTTTTTTGAGTCTAATTTGAGTTCTCAGGTATAGCTAGAATATTGGTCACAAAACTAATGTGGGACTATAATTTGGCACAAAATCATCCTTTTTAGGTAATCAGGAATTTACTATCTTGCTCTGATTTTAGTATAAAAATATGAGTATTATATGAGCCTAGTATTTAACTATGTTTTGTAACTGAATCCTGTATCTGGGTAGACACTGTAAATATAAGCATCTTTATGAGAACTGAGAGGGCTAATGTTGCTGCCTGAAAATATAGACTGTATGAAATGATTATGGCTGAAAAGAGTGTAATTTTATCAATTGGAAAATGTATGACAGCCCAAATATAGCTTCAGAAGTGTTTTGAATGGAATGTGTAATGGAACACAAATGTAATCTATTGCCTTAAAATAAGATAATTTTTTTCCATGACACTTGTATATAGGATATAATACAGTACTAGAAAATAGTCACTCTTATATTTAATTTAAAAAATTAATTTTGGTAAAATATACTCCATGCAATTCTTAGGTTCCTAATTATTAGAGAAACATTAAATTCATTGAGTTAACAGTGTCTACCTTGTCCTTCCTCAGAATGTATTATTGCCTGAATGCTTCTATTCCTTTTTTGATCTTCGAAAAGAATTCAAGAAGTGTTGCCCTGGTTCACCTGATATTGATAAACTGGATGTTGCAGCAATGACAGAGTGTATCCTTTAAGTGATTACCCAAGAATCCTTTGAAAAGGTAGCTCCAGATAAAATGGCAATTCAGGAAACTTTAAAATCCTTTTGTTAGTGTATGAATGAAATTGACCTGTCCAAAATTTGTCTACTGTGCTAGGAAGAACTAATAGTACAGTTATAGGCATCTTTCAAAGTAGCTTTTATTTTTATTTTATTTTTTTTTAGAGAGCGCACCTGCATGAGCAGGGGAGAGGGGCAGAGGGAAAGAGAGAATAAGAATCTTAAGCAGGCTCCCTGCTCATCACGGAGCCTGATACAGGGCTCGATCCCATGATCCAGGGATCATGACCTGAGCTGAAATCAAGACCCCGATGCTCAACCAGCTGAGTCACCCAGGCGTCCCTCAAAGTTATGATTTAATTAATTTAAATATTGATTTAGTGTGATGGATTTAGAGTTGGATTTTTGTGAGTTGAACATATCTAAACTAGTTTTCAATTTCACATTATGGGAGTGTTTTTGGTTTTTTGGTTGATGAAGAATGTGAAGACTACCTTCTTTGATAACTGATTCCAAGGCCACTTATTCTTGATTATCTTTGTTTTAGGGCTTATTTTGACACCTTTCAAATGGATATGCATTTTTTTAAATAGCGGAATATATGCTCTTTACAAACGTTTCATTGGTATTTCTTTTAACCCTCCTTGGGTTTCTCAAATACATATGGTGATTATAATGAGTCCTCTTTTGAGATGATACAATGAGGTGGGGACTTTACCCCAAAATCCTTTCATTACCAAAATAGCATATTTGATGCAATATGTATCTTAAAAGTAAATTTTATAATCACAAATCTTGTAGTCATGAATGACTGACTTGTCATCTTTCATCCAGTAAGTTTTAAAAGTGCTAACTAATAAGCAGTCATGTGCTAACATCAGATGTGAAATTGAGTAATAGAAAGGTTGGGCAACTCACCCAAAGCCACTATGAGAACCAACTTAAAATTGCATTTAAGTTCTTTCAGGAACCTGTGGGTCATAGATGTTTATTCGTAAACTTTCTCATTTTTTAGGAGCCAAAGCCTGATTCTTGTTTTATTTCAGAATTTCCTTTCCTGATTGGAAAATGTTTGCATGTTTTTCTTAACCCCTTGTAAGCAGGTCAAACCCATTATGTCTACCTTCTTTCTGGAAGTAGTTAGCTGGAAATTTGCTTTAGCGTCCCTAGTAGTGCTGGGAGATGGATGTAGTAAGCTCATTTTGAGGGAACTTTTGTAAGAATTAAAAGGTTTGGACACCAGAAAAATTCTTACTGATTGTTTTGTTGGTTTGAATGCTGTATTAGCCTGCTAGGGCTACCATGACAAATACTATATAGACTATGTGGCTTAAACAACAGAAATTTTATTTGCTCACAGTTTTGGAGTTTGGGAAGTCTAAGGTAGACAAAAAGAGATCCAAAAAATCAATAGATGGAGGGAAAGTCTAATAAAGTTATCTTAATTTAGAAAAAGACAATTTGAGTAGAAAAGGCAGTATATTAAGAATTGTTTATCCTTGACAATTCAGTATCCTCTTTTAGCAAAGAAAATCTTCCCCTAGTGATTATAGGGCACATGGTAGTAAAAATTTCCACAGCTACAAGCAAGAGATGCTTATATTTGGGTTTTTTGGTTTTTCTCAGTGTGTTGACAGTTCAGGGAAAATTTATTAAAAGTTCATCCTTTTTTTTTTTTTTTTTTTTTCCTCCTTGGCTTCTTGTGACCTTCACATGTATAAAATTTGGGGCTATTAGTAAGCATTTTCATTGTGGTGATCTGGACTTTTTACTTGCTTTCTGCTTTGCAGTGGTATATAGTACTTTTTAAAATAAAATTGAATTATCTGACATTAAATTTTTTTTTGTTTTTATATTTGAGAGAGAGAGCATGAGCAGGGGAGGGACAGAGAGAGAGAGAGAGAGGGAAACACAGAATCCAAACCAGGCTCTAGGCTCTGAGCTGTTAGCACAGAACCCTATGTGGGGCTTGAACCCACCAACCTGAAGATCATGACCTGGGCCGAAGTTGGATGCTCAACCAACTGAGCCACTCAGGCACCCCTGAATTATCTGACATTTAAGTGAATAGATATAGGATGCTATGACAATTATTGTTGTTTTCTTGTCATTCATATTAATCCTAGCTCTAAAACTGTTGTTGGTGGTTCTTTTTCAAGTGCCATGAAGATGAAAATGAGAAATATTTGACTATAGTAAACAAAGAAATTGTGAATAAAGCAAACTTGGACTCCATTTCAGACATATCGCACTTGGAGTATGATCTCATGGCCCTTTAGTAATGCATTCATTGGAAAAACTAAGGTATTTTCTTTTTTCTTTTTTTAAGTTTATTTATTTTGAGAGAGAGTATGTTCAAGTGCATGAGCAGGGGAGAAGCAGAGAAAGAGGGAGAGAGAGAATCCTAAGTAGGCTCCACACTGTCAGCACAGAGCCTGATGCTGGGCTCGATCCCATAAGTCATGAGATCATGACCTGAGCCAAAACCAAGAGTCAGCTCAACCAACTGAGTCACCCAGGCACCCCACTATTTTCTGTTTCTTAAATAGCTTAATTATACCCTACTTCCTTTGGGCTTACATTGGAAAAGTCTTAGATTTATAGTTTTATTACCAATCAGAAAATTGATTTTAATCTTAAATGTTCTTTTTTATCTGCATATTTTTTCCCCACTTAATGGGTAAGAAACCTTAAGCTTTCCTAACAGTGGTTTTTATTTTACGTTGCAGCTGTGACGAGTTATTTTATGACTCCTATTCAGAGGAATCATTATTTCCTTGACTAGACCACCAAAGTCCCCAGCTCAAAAGTCATAATGGGGCTTCCGGGTAGCTCCGTCAGTTAAGCATCGACTCTTGATTTTGATTCAGGTCATGATCTCATGGTTCGTGCTTGGGTTTCTCTCTCTCTTTCTCTTTGCCCTTGCACTGCTCATGCTCTCTCTCTCAAATAAATAAACTAAAAAACACAAACAATCATACCAAATATGACTATCTACTTGTCCTTATCTATGCATAGGATTTCTACAATGTCTGGACCAAAGAGTTCTTTCAGTTCACTAAATATTTCCCTTTCTAATATGGAAATGACACTGGCTTTGGAAACCTAAAGATGGTCATTACACATCCTTGATGGTTTTGCCAAGTAGATGGAGAGTCATTTGCTCCTGAGGGAATGAATACCTGTTGGACCAGGTAAACCAGCAAGGGAGGGAGAGGCTCTTGCCAACCCTTGGAAAGGAGCAAGTAAGAGAATATGTAGCTTTACTTTCCTGGGAAAGTTACTTACCTTCTCCAAGCTTTACTTTCATCTCAGGTATTCCCAAATGAAAGCTTTGTAAACCACTAGGAGCTATGTAAATGAAAAAGTATGACCACTTTGATAAAAGAAAGGGTTTAGGAACTTCTTGAGTGCGGTTCTCGTCCTTATTTTAGTGCTTATTTCCCTCTTTTGTCTTTGTGTTGGTTCTGAGACCACTTCTGGTGTTAGTTGTTGGGTCTCTCTGAGTTCTTCAAGTTGCAGTTTTGTTACCTGCTTTTTAAATTATGCAGTCTCAGCAGACAAAAAGACCTCATTTAGCAGATGAATGATGGGTAGCATTTTGTAAGCTTTTTATTTAATCGGGTGAGGTGGTGAGGGTGTGAAATAGGGATTGAGGCCTCAATTTTTATTTTTTGTTTTTGGAAGGAATTATCTTAGATTTTTTTGGAAATTAATAGTTTTCTCCTGTGGAAAAGACCTTTCGATTATGGGACTATTTGTATAAATGACTTCTTTTATCCATTTAAAAAAAAGAACCCTATTTTCCCCCCAGTGGTGGATGGAATTACTTCCTCTTGGTTTCTTAACCTATTTTTTCTTTGCTTTGTTGTTCATTAATTTATTTTCATTAATCAAGACCTCTCCCATTTTGTTTATTGTACTTAGCCTTTGGCAAGAACTTTTTAATGAAGTCTGGCCTTGTAAGGAGAGCAGTGAGCACTTGTGAATTAAGTGCTTACTGTATGCGCCTCCAGCAGCCTCATAACCAGTGGGGGAGTGTCGCCCCCTTTTTACAGCTGGGAAAACTGAGGCTTAGAGTTAGAAGTGTCAGCATTTGAGCCAGAGTCCTTCTGAGGTAAAAACCGTGCTCCTTAACTAGGGGGTAATATTCTAGAATTTACAGAGCTCACTTGAGGGTGGTGTTACATGTTTAAATAGATGATCTCCCTTGTAAGTTTATATTCTGTTTCCTGAGCACGTGTTGAACTATTCGGCAAGAAAGAGGAGTGAATAGAAATTTTGAAAAATTTTTATCCATTTGGATCTGTAGGTGCCGTTTATTATTAGCAAATGCCATTTCACTAGTACAGCTTTCTATTATCAGGATAAAAAAAAAAAAAAGTCACTAAACCACTCTTGTCTGCCTGTCCAAGGGTTAGTAGGGGTGTGTGTGTTTCACCACTTATTTATTTTTTTAATAAATATGTCATACTCCTGTTCTCCCAATCACTTTTTTTTAAATGTTTGTTTATTTTAGAGAGAGAAAGAGACACAGCACAAGCAGGGGAGAGGCAGAGAGAGAGGGAGACACAGAATCCAAAACAGGTTCTAGGCTCTGAGCTGTCAGCACGGAGTCCAGTGCTGGCTTGAACTCATGAACCCCAAGATATGACCTGAGCTAAAGTTGGATGCTTAACCAACTGAGCCACCCGGGTGCCCCTGTTTCACTACTTCTTGATGAGGGTGAAGGATTGTATGTGTGTATGCATGTGCTAACACAGTGATATTGGCCTGTTTTCCCATATATTAAAGATCAAGATAAAGCCTTACAAGCAGAATGGTTGAGAACACAAGCTCTCAAGTCAGATTTATTGGGGGTGAATTTACTATACCTCTTAGCTTCATTTTCCCCATCTTAAAATGGCCATGCCTATTATAAGGAATAAGAGGGGCACCTGGATGGCTCAGTTGGATGAGTGTCTGACTCTTGGTTTCTGCTCAGGTCATGACCTCCTGGTCCAGGGGATTGAACTCTGTGTCAGGCTCTGTGCTGGTGGCAGAGAGTCTTCTTGGGATATCCTCTCTCTCTCCCCCTCTCCCCCTCCTTCCCTCCCTCCCCCCCACCTCTGACCCTATCCTGCTCATGCTCTCTCTCTCAAAATAAATACACATTAAAAAAAAAAAAGAGAAGAAGAAGATAGTATATGCAAACACGTAGCCAGTGCCTGGTCTCCCACACACTTTCCAATGTTGCTGTGATTATTCGAACCTCACCAGGTTGTTGGGGATGAAGAAAAACAGCTTCAAAGGACTTCCTTGTTGATTTAAGACCTTATTTAAACTATTTTACACTTAAAACATTTTTTTTAACTTTGAGCGAGTTTGGATATAGACCTTTTAAAGCCTCAGGTACATGTTAGTACAGCTAATCTTCAAGGTTCACTTAGCTTCTCCAGTTGTAAATAGTGTGTGTGGTTCATTCTGCACTTACTCGCTTATTCTGATAAATCCAACAATTGCATAAACCTTCATTGCCCTTCTTAAAAGGGGGAGGGAAGTACCAAATCCTCCTTGGTACTTTTTTGCGTATGAAAAGGATTTTACATATCCCCAAGTGTACAGTTAAGCTAGGTTAGTAGTTGACCTTGTTCACTGGAGGGGGAAAATTATCTTTGGCATCTCATCGGCATGATATGAGCCAAATCCGCAAATACTCTGGTTTGTGGTCTGTAGTAAGTGACTAGAAATACTGTATATTCTTGGCCAGCACTCAGAGTTATGTTAATTTTGTGTGGTTATTTTAATTATAAAATAATTTACTTTTAAAATCGGAGTTTGGGAATTTCAGGATAATTTTTTTGGTTTGTTTTAGATGGCGTTAGAAGACTTTGTTACCATAGAGTCTCTCTTTTCCTAATTTGTTTATCCCACATACGTGTCTTTTTCTAAAGTAGACATTTTCACTCCTTTGTGGCATTAGCCCATACTTCTATTTTATTTCTTTGAGATTACAATTGAATCATCAGTTTTGTGTTTTGTTAAAATAATACCTCCTGAAGTAATATTCGTTAGGATCGGTCTTATTTTTTCCCTTCTTGGAAAGAGTAAGCTTCTGGGAAATACAGTTAGAAAACTATGGGTTTTTAGATTCTTTTTCCAGCATTTTATTACTGTTATGAAAAAGGTTTTGTTGCCTTGGCTGTTAGTTCTGTTTGACAGTGGCATTCTTGATTTGCTTTTTTCAAAATTTTTTTTATGTTTATTTATTTTTGAGACAGAGACAGAGCATGAATGGGGGAGGGTCAGAGAGAGGGAGACAAAGAATCTGAAACAGGCTCCAGGCTCTGAGCTGTCAGCACAGAGCCCGACGCGGGGCTCGAACTCACGGACCGCGAAATCATGACCTGAGCTGAAGTCGACTGAGCCACCCAGGCGCCCCACTGATTTGCTTTTTTCAAAGCCTACTTTAGTATGAAAGGTTACTTACAGAACCTATTTTTTTAATTATGGAACTCAAGGGTAATTTATCACTTGCTTTTTCCCTTCTTTCCTTCACATAATTGTAGGAAATTCAGTTCTTTGTTGGAATACTAATCCAACTTTTCTCTTGCCATATTGTTATTCTTTTTGTTCATTAGCATAGGTATTTTATTGTAATATGTCTGGCAATTAGGCAATTGGTGTTTTAAATCAAAGAGTAAGAATAGAATGGGAGGAAACAAACTTGTCTTCTGAAGGGTCTATGACAGGAAAAAATGGCGTGGGGTTGGAATTTCTAATTGGGATGCAATTATAATGTAGCTTTAGCTTAAAAAAGAGGTTACTTAAAAGTGAAAATTAATAACCAAATGAGTATTTTTAAGCAGTCAGAAAAGGTAACTTTTTGGCTGGATAAGCTAATAGTGGCGAGTTTTTGGTGATTCACCCCGCCCCGAGAGAGTTAGCTAATATTGATGAACTCTAAAATCTCACACTGAATTCCACCTTCAGCTATGGTATAAGTTTGGGTCAAATCCTGAAATCTGTTTCACTGAAAAGAGTGCTAAGGAAAATGTTCCCCCCACTCAGATGAAGGCAACAGCTGGACTTCTGTAAGCTCAGTGTAAATGCAGCACTTTGCTCAGTTGTAGCCCGAAATGTTAGTTTTGTTCCCACCATGTCTGGCTTTACCCTTCCTCATTTCCTCATGGCATTTCTCATTTGTAAAGCTGGCTGAGCCTGTTCGTGCTGTTGTGGTTGCCTCGAGGGCAGAGTGAGTAAGTTGCATGATGAGCCATAAATCAAGGGGCATAGACTCATCTTTCCTTTCCTCAAGATCAGACGTGCAGCAAGTAATTCAATATATAATTATGAATTGATAGAGGAAAGAATTGGTACTAAAGCATTTTTTTTTTTTTTTTTTTTTTTGCTATTCTTTATTTGTTATTCATGTTAAATTCTGGTAAGGATTATGGACTGAGCAAGCCTTTTGAAGAGAGGGTGTCTGTGTGTGTAAGTGTGTGTGAGTTTTGGTTTAGGTTTGGGCATGCAGGAGGTTGGGTGACTTTTAAAAGTTGTCGGGAGCTTAGAGCTGCTGATCCTTGGTGTGTGATGTCTTGAAGGGAAACATGTTGGGACGTGTTATGTGGAACCAAGTTAGCCAAATGTCTAGAACATATTCCTACTTTAAATGTAGAATTCAGTAAATAATCCTTCATCTACCAGTCTTTGTCTACACAGACAGAATACTTTACATTTTTACTTTTGATCTTTTTTCATTTGACTTTGATATATACATTTAGAAAATCTCTCATAAAGTATTGCTTAAAATGAATTAAGCAAAGCTGCTTCTCTTGGTTCAGGGAATTATGTACACATAGTCAGATCAGAGCTGTATTGTAATCCCAGCTCTCTTACAGATGAGCTAGTGGACTGGGTAAGTTATGGAACTTCTCTAAATCCTAGTTTCTTCATCTGTTTGGTTTTACTCTTCTCTATCTGGTAGGGCTATTGCAAAAACTGGAGGAAACAGTGTGTGTGGGGTGTGAAATGTTTAATAAATGTCATCATTTATGTCACTAGATTCTGGGAAATGATAGGTGCTGTGATAGATGGATAGAGAACAGAAGGAGGTAGGGGCCTGTGCTTAGGAAATATACAGTACAGTTGAGGACAGAAATATTTTATGCGAATGGTAATATCTAATCAACTCTTAAATTGACGGTTGCAGCCTAGAGCAGTTAGGGAGGGTATTGGTGCTGGGTAGGAGTTACCTATGGTCTAATTTGGTTAGGGGATTAGAATGATAAGAGAGCTTCATAGACTAGTTAACTGAGGAAAGGTGGGAAGGCTAGAAACCTCTTTATAGAAGAGAGAAAACAGTGGTTTGAATGGAATATACTCTCCCCATTCCTATTCCTTCAAAGCCTGATTTCCAACCAATATTCTGTTTGGGGATAGAATGTTGTGATGTGGTAAACATTCCTGTGCTGTTCTGCTTTTTGGCCATCTTCAAGCAATCGCTTTTCCTTTAGGCCAGAGGTCAGCAAACTTTTTCAGTAAAGGTCCAGATAGTCAATAGTTTATACTTTTTGTAGGCCACATATGGTCTCTGCTCATATTTTTCTTTTTATAATCCTAAAAATGTAAAATCCATTTTTCTGTTTTTGATCGTCCAAAAACAGGCTGACCATCAAGGGTTGACTTTGCAATGTTTTTCTTTCATTTCCTAAGATTGTGTGTGTGTGTGTGTGTGTGTGTGTGTGTGTGTGTGTATGTATGTGTATGTGTATTTACTGATAGGGGTTTTGATACAGCACTGTACAGGTCCTTACATGGGATTTTTTTAGCCAATTTTCTTGAAACTCTGTTCAGTAATGATCTCCTATATTATAAAAACTTTCTAGGGGTGCCTGTGTGGCTCAGTCGGTTAAGCATCCAACTTTGGCTCAGGTTATAATCTCAGAGTTTTTGGGTTCAAGCCCAACATCAGGCTCTGTGCTGACAGCTCAGAGCCTGGAACTGGCTTTAGATTCTGTGTCTCCCTCCCTGCCCCTCTTCTGGTCATGCTCTGTCTCTTTCTCAAAAATAAATGTTTAAAAAAAAAAAAACAAAAAAACTTTCTTTGATCATTCAGTGGATGGTGAGGGGTGAAGTTGGAACAATTGGGAACCATTAGCCTATACGAGTGGTTCTCAACCCGGAGTGATTTTTGCCCACTTGGGGACATTTGGCAATGCCTGGAGATATTTTTAGCCAGAACTCAGGTGGGTAGAGGCCAGCATGCCAGTAAAAATCCTAGAGTACACAGGATCCCCACCCTATGCACACCACCCACCCACCCCAAACAAAGAATTGTCTTGGCCAATAGTGCCAAGGTTGAAATAAAAGTGATTTATACAGTGGGATTGGTCTCCATTTCTTGGATACTTTTCTCTTGATTCCATCGTAGCCCCTGACAAGGCCAAAAGCAATTATTCTAATTGCAGGGTTCCAGGGGTGCCTGGGTGGCTCAGTTGGCTAAGTGTCTAATTCTTGAGTTTGGCTCAGGTCCATGATCTCACAGTTCATGGGATCAAGCCCTGAGTTGGGATTCTCTCTCTCCTCTTCATCTTCCCTGCCCCAGTTCGCATGTGTGCGCTCTCTCTCAAAATAAATAAACGTTAAAAAAAAAAAAAAAAAAAAAGAATTGTAGGGGTGTGTGGGTGGCTCAGTTCGTTAAACATCCAACTTTTGGTTTTGGCTCAGGTCGTGGTCTCCCATCTCATGAGTTCAAGCTCCGCATCTGGGATCTGGGCTCCATGCACTCAGTGCAGAGCCTGCTTGAGATCATCTCTCTCCCTTTCTCTCTGCCCCTCCCCCTCTCACTGTCTCTCTTGAAATGAATAAATAAACTTAAATATTAAAAAAGAATTGCAAGGTTTCCAGGGACTGTTCAGTGGCAGGGTTTGCGTGGTAAACTATGGCTAGTCACAGCTAGTCCTTAGTTCTGTAAGGATTCTTAAAGTACCCCTCCTCACCCCTCCCTTGCCTTCCCAGAAAATTTAGGGCAGTTGTCTCCCCAGAGTATCTTCATCATTTGTTTCTACTGTTTCTGTCCTGTCGTACTTTTTGAAAACAACACTGGATTAATACTTACTGTATACCTCCCATGGATAATCATTTCATCTTATTTTTAAGATTTTATTTTTAAGTAATCTCTACACCCAACATGGGGCTCCAACTTACAGCCCCACGATCAAGTGTCACATGCTCTACTGAGCCAAGCAGGTGCCCTGATAATCATTTTAATGACCCATTCCATGGTCATTGCTCAGGTGGAAGCATCTCCTGGGATTGATTTTCTAATTCCTGAGGGGTCAGCACATTTATTTCATCACTAGATGATGTAAACGGTGGGATTAGGGGGTGGGGAGTGTAGAAATTATCTACCATTTCAGCTTGATGATTATCCTGTGAGTATACAAATAGGCATCTGGTGAGTTCAGAATTTTGGTCATAAATGTGACTCTCAAAGTGTGATTATTGTGGGTTATGAAAGTTGGTTACCCAAGGGTTCTAGGATGAGGGGGAGGACATCGCTTTTTATAATGCCTGCTTTGTGCCCTGGACTTGTTTTATCTCATTTAATCTTCACAAAAATGCCCAGGGAGGTAAAGATTATCACAGCTTTGGCTTTTCAGATAAGCTGAAGTTTAGTAGGGTTAAGTAATTTGCCAAGGAACATATGCCTGCATTTCTACATGTAGTATATTTAACTGCAGAGAAATGTAGCCGGATGAGGGGCAACACAAAGTGAATTTGTGCAGCACTGTGGGAAAACAACGTCTCTTTAGTGGAGAAAGAAAGGAGGAAGGGGGGGGTGGAGCTTGTGGAAGGATGAAATGGAAAGGGATTTTTAATTGAATGGAAAAGGATATTTATTGCTCATTGAATTAACTCCTCAGATGATTGGTTATAATGCTTGGTGGAAGTTAGGCTCTCTGAACTGTTTGAATCTTGTATCCTCTTTGATTGCTGTGAAGTAGTGCTTTGAAGTTTTTCTTAATGTCTGTCTTCATTTTTTACCCTTATTATAAAGTACCAGTTAGAAAACTAAAATAAAGGCAAACAACAACCCAGATTGCTGTTTTCATTTCAAATTGGAGGAAAGATAGGTCCCACAGTGTTATCTATTGTATATGTTGTGTACTATATTATGAAATTTATGCAAATTTATACATAATACAAAGTATGACTGTGGTATTGAAACTTAGAAATAACAAAATTAAACATTTTAATAACTTCTTAAGCAACCATTTTGTCAAAGATACATGCTTCTTTTAGAGAGATTATAAATTTGTAAAACTTGATGTAAATCTCTTCTGGTCCCACTCCCCAACCCAACTTAAGCCACGCATTTCTCAAAATCCATGTATCCTGGCTTGCTCAAAGCATGTATTCACTTGATTGAGAGGCATATTAGCCATTGTTTGTTAGCTCTGAGTATTTGAATTCTTTCTACAAATTTACTCTCAAAGGACAAGCATTTGCTGCCATCTAAGAAGGCTATACTATATGGCTCTATAAATCTAGTAGGGAAGTTCTGAGTAAAGGTGGCATAGAAATAGTGTCATCACTAATCTGAAGTTGTTTTTTTTTTTTTCAAACAGCCTTAAAAAGCCTTTTGATGCGTCATGATCTTGACTGATGTAACTATCTTTTTTTTTTTTTTCCTTTGAAAAAGAGAAAGAATCTAGCAGGCTCCATGCCCCGTGCAGAGCCTGATGTGGAGCTTGATCTCACAACCATGAGATCATGACCTGAGCTGAAACTGAGTCAGACACTTAACTGATTGAGCCACCCAGGCACCTGCCTATCTATCTACCTACCTACCTACCTACCTACCTACCTACCCATCCATCCATTCATTCATTTGAGAGAGAGTGGGGGATATTTACTTATTGAGAGAGTGAGAGAGATGTAACCATATCTTTAAATTTTTTTTAATGTTTATTTGAGAGAAAAACAGGGGCGCCTGGGTGGCTCAGTCGGTTAAGCGGCTGACTTCGGCTCAGGTCATGATTTCGCAGTCCATGAGTTCGAGCCCTGCGTCGGGCTCTGTGCTGACAGCTCAGAGCCTGGAGCCTGTTTCAGATTCTGTGTCTCCCTCTCTCTGACCCTCCCCCGTTCATGCTCTTTCTCTGTCTCAAAAACAAATAAAGGTTAAAAAAAAAAAAAAAGAAAAACAGAGCTCATGTGGGGGAGGGGCAAAGAGAGAGGGAGACACAGAATCCAAAGCAAGCTCCAACCTCTGAGCTGTCAGCACAGAGCTGGACGCAGGGCTCGAACTCAGGAACCATGAGATCATGACCTAAGCCGAAGCTAGATGCTTAACCGACTGAGCCACCCAGGCATCTCTAGATGTAACCATATCTTTAAGTCAGTATGATCACTGCCTTGGATGTGCTATAATGATAATAGGATGAAGAGGTTTACTAACTTTGGTGTATACTAGGTAGTTTGAAACTAAACGAAAGTGCTTAGTATTCATGCCTTTGCTACTACTCAATAAATAGAAATTTTATTACTAGTAGTGCCTCAGGATAGGATTGATTAGGCCACTTTTTAATATATTTGCCCAAGAGGGAAATTGGAGACTCCAAAAAGTGTGGGTGAAGTCCAGACTGACAGGAAGCATCTATTCTGTGATTTCAAATAATTCTTGATCTCAGATGTGTTTTACTTGGCTTCTTGGCTCTGTGTAAGTTTAATTTGGGGTTAGAAGCAACCTCATGTTACTTCCTCAAAATGTTTCCTTAACTTAATATCCCAGGTTTAAACTTTGAGAAGAATAGTTCAGTCTCCCGGTATGGAGCCTCTCAAGTTGAAGATATGGGGAATATAATTTTAGCAATGATTTCAGAGCCTTATAGTAAGTATTGCTGTTTTAACAGTTGCAGACGTAGAGTTTGATCCTGCCATTTTTCCCTCATGTATACTTTTAAATCTCCTGCCATATCTTTGTCTTCCTAATAGGTAAAATGATGACTTCTGTTTTCTCGTTTTTAGATCATAGGTTTTCAGATCCAGAGAGAGTAAATTACAAATTTGAAAGTGGCACTTGGTAAGTACTAGAGTGGTATTCAGTTTGAGCCTTTTCATTTGTTTTATTCATATTGTGATATTTAACTCTTCTTGTAACTTCACTAAACCTTTTGGCTATCCATTGTTAAAAATATTATGTTATTTATAAAAGAAAGTTGTATCAGGGCGCCTGGGTGGCTCGGTTGGTTAAGCGTCCGACTTCGGCTCAGGTCATGATCTCGCGGTCCGTGAGTTCAAGCCCCGCATCGGTCTCTGTGCTGACTGCTCAGAGCCCGGAGCCTGTTTCAGATTCTGTGTCTCCCTCTCTCTCTGACCCTCCCCCGTTCATGCTCTGTCTCTGTCTCAAAAATAAATAAACGTTATAAAAAAAAAAAAAAAGGAAGTTGTATCTTAAAGTGAGCTTGGATGTTGGCATTACACTTAAGTGGAATATTTGTATCTTTAGTCACTATGACCCATAGGTGTTGTATCTGTGACTCTTGCTTTAGCCTCTCAGAACTATTCATCCTCTCACCAGAGAACTTCCAAAGGAAAAATCATAGGCTTTAAAAGAGTTCACAAGGCCCTTACGGAGATAATTTTAAGTATGTTCTATCAACTTCGACTTTAAAGCAAAGGAAATAACTGACAAGAAGTATGAAATGGTGGGATCTCATTCTGATGACAGAACTGTTTGTAAATCACAGCAGTGAATCCCTGAGATTGCCTGCTGCCTGAAATGAGCAAAAACTTTGGACATCTTTGCCCAGCGAGAGACTTTGAGGCCTATTTAGTTGGGGAGAAAGTGACTCATTCTGAAAGTGTCCTAGGACTATTAGAAATATGAATATGGGAGGAATAGCACATCAAAAGGTGTTAAAATATATAATAGGTGATTTGCAAATGACTCAGTAAGGTGTGGGAACTCCCATGCATTTCCATAAACACTCTGATGGCTCCCCTGTTTGATAGGGGAGATATTGTAATGGCAGTATTCTGACTGCATGCACACATTCCTGATGTGGGTTAATTGTCAGCTTTATGCAGATCTTAACTTTTGCTGTCAAACTGGATTTAAACTCCACTGGTATACTGGCCGGATCTCATAATAAATTTAAACGTATTCTTCTTGGTTCTAGGAACTTACTGGCTATCAGGGTATTGGGAGAACTTTGCTTTCTGTGACTTGATCCTAGGTCTTTTTGAGTTTATGGCAAGCAGGCAAGCAACTCCACTGATAGATGGTTTGTTGAGTGAGCTACCCATGTAGGACCTGCTTTGGCACTTTCCTTTCTATAGTGAACCACCTAAAGAATACTTTGTGCCCAGATAATTTGTTTTTAATATTTTTATTTATTTTTGAGACAAAAAGAGACAGAGCATGAGCAGGGGAGGGGCACAGAGAGAGGGGGACACAGAATCTGAAGCAGGCTCCAGGCTCTGAGCTGTCAGCACAGAGCCTGACGCGGGGCTCGAACTCACCAACCGTGAGATCATGACCTGAGCTGAAGGTGGATGCTTAACCGACTGAGCCACCCAGGCGCCTTGAGTGCCCAGATAATTTTTGAGGTTCTGAAATAAATGAGGCAGTATTACAAGTCTGTCTGAACACCAAACAATACCTTATGTGTAACTAGGAAAATGGTGGGAGGGAATAGTTTGGACTCCCTAGTGCTAATTATGCAAACTGAAGTTTTGCTTGACCCACAGCAGCAAGATGGAACTTATTGATGACAACACCATAGTCCGGGCAAGAGGTTTACCATGGCAGTCTTCAGATCAAGACATTGCAAGATTCTTCAAAGGACTCAATATTGCCAAGTTGGTTTTCTTTAATTCTATTTTGTTTAGTAATCCCAAAGGGATAATGCGTGTCCTATCATTTTTCCTCACTGTGTTTTTCCCCCACTGCTGTCTGTCCTTTTCAAAGGGGAGGTGCAGCACTTTGTCTGAATGCCCAGGGTCGAAGGAACGGAGAAGCTCTGGTTAGGTTTGTAAGTGAGGAACACAGAGACCTAGCATTACAGAGGCACAAACATCACATGGGGACCCGGTACATTGAGGTACGTCCTCACAATCTGAGATCCTTGGCATCTTGAATGAATATTAATGTTGGAAGGCTCAGAAACTGTATTTAATTCCCCTTTCTTTTCTTAGGTTTACAAAGCAACAGGTGAAGATTTTCTTAAAATTGCTGGTGGTGAGTGCTTTTTATATAATGTGGCTATAAGAAGAATCTAAAATTTATTTAAATACTAGAATAAATAAGTAGGGTCATGAATGGTTTCTATTGCCTAAAGAAACAAAGGAATTGACTTTTTTTTTTTTTTTTATAAGTTGGAAACAAGACCCATATGGTATCAGTGACTAAATGTATACACTCACCCTAAGGCTTGAGTCAACCAACTGTAGTTAAATAGCCATTAACAATAGTAACATAAGGGAGAGTCTGGCTGGCTCAGTCAGTAGACCATGTGACTCTTGATCTTGGGGCTGTGAGTTCAAGCCCCATCTTGGGTGTAGAGATCATTTAAAAATAAAACCTTTAAAAACAAAATAGTATCATAAAAAGGTGAAAGGGTCATTGTAAAGTCTTGTACTTCTTGAAAGAAATTAAATAGTCTGAAAACTACTTTGAAACAATCACAGAATACCACACCAGAATACCTGGAATTGTTGCATATCTGCTTATGGTTTTTCTCTCAAGCTTCCTTAACTCATCAATGACCAAAAACATAGTACTTTTCTTGCTCTAATATGTTTGAGTATGTAGTGTTTTGTTTGCAGTACTATGGTCAAAAATGGGAACAGATATTTATCTAATTATTGAGTAATTTGTTACTTTAAAAGCTGTAAGTAATGAATAAAAAATGTTAACTATGGTTTGTCTGACAGATTTTTTCTATACATAAAACTACTTTGTAAGTTTCTGTTGCTCTGTTCATACAGCTTTATAACTTTCTCCTTTTAGTATATTATAAATATTTTCCCATGTAACTAAATATTACATGTTAATTACTATACAATATTAAGTACCATACATTATTTTAAAAACACCCCTGTTGGGCATTTAAAGCTTATTTCCAATTTTTCATGCTAAGTATGTTGCAGTGAATATTTTTGTGTCTCCGAATATACCACTCATTAAGATACCTCTCTAAAATTAGGATGGCTGAATCAAAGAATGTAGGTAGACCTTTTAAGAGGCTTTTGAAAATCTTCTATTGCCAAATATATACTAGGATGACTTTTACTTAAATATAGAGAACTTTTGTATCTCTGCATTATATAGCCCTGGTTAAAATCCTTGCAACTGTTGAACTTGTAGTAAAAACATCCTGTTTTCAATTTGCTGGTATATTTCTATTCTGGCACTTATTCCTTTAGACAAATGAAGGCTTCCAAATTCAGAGCTTCAAATTTAATAGTGCTTCCAGAATCTCAAAGTGATGTTTGATACTGGTTGGTGATAAAATACATTTGGAGTTGCTATGGCTCTGAGGTTCCATGATAGCTAATACTGTAAATTGAAGAAGCAAAGTTAACTAATACGTTCATGCCTGGGATTTCATGGCTTGTAGGTAGTATGATAGTTTGCTCTTAAAGGAAAATGTTCCTGGGGCACCTGGCTGGCTCAGCCAGTAAAGCATGTGACTCTTGTTCTAGGGCTTGTGAATTACTGCTCCATGTTGGTGGTAGATGTGCATTTGAATATTTGCTACGTGGCAATATTGTACAAAATGCTTTATGTCAGGCAGAATGTTGATAAATCTTGAAATTAGCTGCCATGTATGTTCATTATACTCCCCTTAACTTGATTATTTTTGAAACTTTCTTAATAAAACAGTCAGGAAAATAATAACAAAAGTCACCAAAGTGCTTCATGTATAGTAACTTATTTAATTACCATAATTTATGAAGTAGGTAATTTTACCTCCACTTTTAGATGAGGATACTAAAAGATAGAGGTTAAACTTGACTAAAGTCATAACCTAGTAAACGGCAAAGTCAAGATTGGGCCCAGACATTCTAGCTCCCTGACCTGTGCCCTTACCTATCACAATGACTTACTGCCTCTCTGTGAGAAGAATACAGTGGTTGGTGCATGATTTAACTGTCTGGCCACCTTCCTAAGTTAACAGGTATTTTATGAAAATGGTAGGGGAAAAGTTTCAAACTTGTGGGAAGAGAATTCTGATTCCTGGGATGTTGTCATGAATTCAGTGGGAGTGTGAATTTTAATTAAAAACTCAAGACATTGCCAAGAATTTTGCCATTTTAAATTTGGTAAAGTTGATGTCTTAACCATTTCTCCCCATGTTTCCTGGTATTTGTGTTCCCTAGGTACGTCCAATGAGGTAGCCCAATTTCTCTCCAAAGAAAATCAAGTCATTGTCCGCATGCGGGGGCTCCCTTTCACGGCCACAGCTGATGAAGTGGTGGCCTTCTTTGGACAGCATTGCCCCATCACTGGGGGGAAGGAAGGCATCCTTTTCGTTACCTACCCAGATGGTAGGCCAACAGGGGATGCTTTTGTTCTCTTTGCCTGTGAGGAATATGCACAGAATGCATTGAGGAAGCATAAGGACTTGTTGGGTAAAAGATACATTGAACTCTTCAGAAGCACAGCAGCTGAAGTCCAGCAGGTTGGTTTTTTAAGAACATTTTGGTGCTTAGTGTGATTTATTATTTATTTCCAAGAACAAGACTACATTATTTATTGTGCTAAAATAAAACTTGAGAAATATAGAAAGTGTAAGTGCATTTAAAAAATTTTTCATTCCATGATTAAAAGATAACCACTGTTATTTTCTATACGCATAGGAAAAATACTATGTTTTTATATAACTGGAATACTGCTGTATATCTACTTTATATTCTGTTTAAAACCTATGTTTAAAACCTACATATCTTGAGGAGTCTGAGTGGCTCAGTTGGTTAAGTGTCCAACTCTGAATTTTGGCTCAGGTCATGATCTTCCGGTCCATGGAATTTAGTCCCCCAAGTCAGGCTCTGTGCTGACAAGTCAGAGCCTGCTTGGGATTCTCTCTCCCTCTCTCTCTGCCCTTCCCCCGCTCACACGTGTGCTCTCCCTCTCTGTCTCAAAATAAATAAGCTTAAAAAAACCAAAAAAAGAAAAAAGAAAAAAAACTTCCATATCTTGGAAGTTTACCCATGTCTAAAAAGTTCCATTTTTGATATGTCTCAAAGGTACATGATTTATTTAGAGAACCCATTGTACATTTAGGTTGGGGTTTTTTTCTCCTATAAGAAATTTCTATATAAACATGCTTATAAAACTCAACTTCCGGTTGATTTCTTTAGAACTGGATGGTGTGAGCTTTTAATGTTTTTAATAACTTACCAAATTTATTTCCCAAAAGGCTTATTCAGTTCCATACTGCTGGTGACAGCATGAAGTGCCCTTTTGTCCTGTTATTGCCTTCCAGAATTCAGAGTTGTTTTTGAGGCACAAATGGGACAATTGTTTGCCCCACATGGTCCAGACATGAAGCCATCTGCAGGGTTTCAAGCATTTTGACTATTCTTGACTTACCAGCTGAATGGTCTTCAAGGGTCTGTTCATTTTTCCTTGTATCTGAGATCATGTGGAGTGCCTCACACATGGCTCTTCCAACTTCTTTTACTTGGGTCCCATAGTAGAATAGAGTCACTTTAATGATTCATTTTTGTCCTCTTTACAAGCAATTAGGACACTGACTCCACTATTATTTCTATGAGTTCATAAAATGATTTTGTCTAGCTTTTTTCTGCAAAGCCCATTGTGTATTGTGGTTTGACATCATTGCCCAAAGTTGAAAAGAACGTTTCACCTGGTAGAATACCAACATGTTTTTATACCTACAGTGAACAGAGGTGACATTCTGAGCTAGTTCTGCATCCTGATGTCCTCCTGTTCTTGAACCCTAATCTATGAACATACTTCTACTTTAAGTAATTCTGTACCTTGTTGAAAATTAGAATCATAAACTCTGAATTTCTAAAATATGCTAAATGTGCTTGAGGCTTCACATGTTACATTCATCAGTGCCAAACCAGAGGAGGTGAAAATGAGACTTTAGGTCTTTAATTGGAAGAAAAGTTTTATGGAAATCTTGGCCTAGAACAGACTACTCCAGGGCCTTGGCTACTGTATGTTGATTGGTTTGGGTATAGAGTATGCTGCCTCTGTATGACTTTAATGTGGTTTTGGTTATAGATGAGCTTCCTCTCTAACCCCATCCTACTGACTTATTTAAGAAATGCTGAAGTAATCATATGCTCTGCACTGTCATCTTCTCATTACTCATACAAGTAATCATTTCATTCAATAACTATTTGCTCACCTCCTATTTGGCAGTTATTGGAAGGTGCCTGACCGTGTCCTGTCCTGAGTTTGTCTACAACTATATTTATTTTCATGTTCATCCTGTAATGTTTGTTCTATGTCTAGATTATTTGTATAATTTCTTTTTATTTTATTTTTTTCTTTTTAAATCTTGCTGTCTCTTTAAAGTTTATTTGGCTGTGTTTGTATTTATTTTTGTCACCTCTTAGATAGCAACCAGACAGGGTGTGAGTGAGAAAATCAGGACAATTTTTGGGGGAGGGTTTTGATTCTATATTTCCAGTTTATAGGATGATGAAGGCTACCGTAGTAAGTTCAGAAAACCTAGGGATGTCACACATTGTTGCACAAGGACCTTCTAGTATTATAAACAAGTAGGCATGTTCTAAACTAAAACAAAAGTAGACCAGAACCTTACAATAAGGTTTTGCCTGGCAGTAATCCTTTCTCCTAAATATACCTGACCTCTCATTCATTGTCAAGATAGCTGAATTCCATGACTTTAAAAGATAGTCAAGGGGCACCTGAGTGGCTCGGTCAGTTGAGCATCTGACTTTGGCTCAGGTCATGATCTCGCAGTTCATGAGTTCAAGTCCTGCATCGGGCTCACTGCTGTCCATGCAGAGCCTGCTTCAGATCCTCTGTCCACCTCTCTCCTTCCCCACCCCTGCTTGCTCTCGCACACACTCTCTCTCAAAAATAAACATCAAAAAAAAAAAAAAAAAGATAGTCAAGATGTTCTGTCTTGCTACTATCACAAATTCACATGACAACTGATTATTTTGATGGTCACCAAATGATTTTTTTCTTTCATTTTTACATTACCAGTTATTCTGTTTTGGGCTTTATATGTTATTATAAATGTGGCGTTATATAATCCAGAGTCATTGTTTGACCTGTGGTTCCTTTATTATGTCATTCTCTTGCTTGAGTTTGGAGGTAGAATGTGATAACAGTATTAAGGGAAACACTGTGTCTGGTGAAATGAAATCTAATAGATTGCTACAACTGTCCACATTTAGCAATATGTCTGGTTTTTATAAAAGCAGTATACTTTCGGGGCGCCTGGGTGGCTCAGTCGGTTAAGCATCCGACTTCAGCTCAGGTCACGATCTTGCAGTCCGTGAGTTCGAGCCCCGCGTCAGGCTCTGGGCTGATGGCTCAGAGCCTGGAGCCTGCTTCCGATTCTGTGTCTCCCTCTCTCTCTGACCCTCCCCCGTTCATGCTCTGTCTCTCTCTGTCTCAAAAATAAATAAACTTAAAAAAAAAAATTAAAAAAAAGCTGTATACTTTCAGGATATGTGTCCTGAGACAGAGATGTACTTGTCCAGTAGACAAGTCCTTAATCTAAGCGTGTTGTATTGTGTGTGGCACATGCCTCAGCAGGCATCTGACAAAAGTAGGGATCATGCTTTCCCAGCTGAAAAGCATGGATCCCTTTCTCCATAAGTGCTTCTCAAGCTTTAATATGCTTATGAATTACCTGGGGATCTTGTTAAAATGCAGGTTCATATTTACGAGGTCTGGGTTGGAGCTGAGGAGACACATTTTTAACAGACTCCACAGCGCTGCTGGTGCTGGTTTGCAGACCATGTTGGAAGAGTAAGGCTCTAAATCACTTCTCTTTTGCTTTGAGTATAGGTGCTGAATCGATTCTCTTCGGCCCCTCTTATTCCACTTCCAACCCCTCCCATTATTCCAGTACTACCTCAGCAATTTGTGCCCCCTACAAATGTTAGAGACTGTATACGCCTTCGAGGTCTTCCCTATGCGGCTACAATTGAGGACATCCTGGACTTTCTGGGGGAGTTTTCCACAGATATTCGAACTCATGGGGTTCACATGGTATTGAATCACCAGGTAAGAAAGTTACTTTCGAACGCTGACTTGCTTATTTTTATGATCAAAGGCTCTCTTCCAGTAAAAAAAAAAAAAGAAAAGAAAAAAAGTACAAATGTTCATCAGCTGTGTAGTAAGTCTTTAAGGAAAGATTTAACTGTAAATGGAGGAGGTCTTTAAAATGGACTCCAGAAAGAATGCTATCATTAGCCTGGTAATTTAAATTCAGCTCTGATTCCATCATTATTTATATCGGTCAAATTATTTGCCTCAGGAAGGAGACAAATACATTATTAGTCTAATACAACATTTTTCTGAGCTCTGCTGTTGTAGTGTGAAAGCGATTATAGACTGTATATAAACCAATGAGCATGTCTGTGCATCAGAGTATTTTATATTTATAGACTGTTTAGAAATGGCTTATTTTATATGTATGACCTCAAATGACATTTAGTAAAATGCGAAGTTAGTAAGGATTTGTATCTGTACCACCTGGAACAGTATGTGATCATAACAGGTGCTCAAATGTATTAATGAATTGTGAGAAGTCTCCATCAAAGTGGAACCAAATTCTAACTGTATACAAGTATACTTATGAGTATATTAGCAGTAGTTCCTGGCTTGGTGTCCTTTGATTTTTGGTTAAATAAAATTAGTCCTATTTGTTGCTGAATAATTTACCAGCATTGTGTGCTATTATAAGCAGGACAAAATTTCTAAAAACCCCCAAGCCAAGCAATTCTAATTAAAATTTTGGAACTCTATTAAAAGCAAAGTTGAATTTTTGAAAATGTTTTCTTAGTATTATGGTTTAAATCTAGATTTGTATTGGAAGTTCCAACATTTTTCTAAATTGCTAGTCTCTGGCTTTCTCTTCTCATGTGGAGATTTGGTCACATTCATAACCATAATCCTGTCCCACTGGAAAGTACATCCCTCTGGGGATGAGGAAGCAGAAAACATCCTGAGCCTCTGGCTTGGGTTTCCACACCAGCACATGCTCATTCTTACTCGTATGTCAATATTAAGCTACGCAACTTTTTATCTTACACATCCTCAGCATGCTTCACTGTGGGAGTCGTTTTAAATAAAACCTCCCCACAATTCAGCATCACCAGGGGATTATTTTGTTTCTCTTCGAGCACCATTTCTAATAACCTAGGGGCTATTATAATTCTTTGATTAACCACAGTAGACCTATTTGTCTCTTATTGACCCACATGACCTATTATGATTGCACTTGGGAGAAATGCTTCTTTAATGATGAACAAGCTTTTAGCTGCCTCAAAGATGTTAGGTTTCCATCTTGGACTGGGTTTCCATGGTATCCCTAATTTCCCTGGTATGGTAACTCTTATGGTAACTTGCATGGTTATAATTTGCACTACATAGTCCCTTAGAGATTTTTAAAGAAATCCATAAAAAAGGAATCTTAAAAACTGACTGTGTCTTTTTCTCCCCCACAAAATGTCCATGTTAAATAAAGCCAAGGTGTTCTGGTTCTGTGAAACAGAAATCTAGTGTGGTTTTAAACAGGATTTTTAGCAAGCTATTAGTAATAGAGGAAGTGTCTATAAACACCTGTCTGACCAAGGTTTAAGATGGAGGTGCCAGGGAAGAGATGAAAGAAGGGCTCCCACGCAAGACTTTTAGTACAGCTTTCACCAACCCCCACGGTGCTTTGCATCTCCCGTTTCCTTATCCCCCTTCTCTATTCCTAAGCCCACTTCACCACCTAGGCTTCAGGGAGAAGGGAAAGGGATGTTGCAGGTCAATGATAGACAACTGAGAGCCAAAAGAGAACACTGGTTTACTCAGCTTCTTGTAGGAGGATACATAAAGCTCTTATACTGGTTCTATTCCTAGCTTTTCTCAATCAAATAAGATTTAATCAGGTTTCTCAGAAATGCAAAACCCAATGTACAATCCTATACTTTGAAACCACAGTTACAAGGAGACCCTTTCAAAACCCTGTAAATCTGATACTAACTAATAGAAATAAGAAAGGATCACTTTTAGCTACAAGCCCTCAAAACTGTTTCCAAGGTTTTGTGGGCCATTCTGGTGATTAGGTGATGAAATGCGAATCAGATTTCAGTAGACAACACTTGTCACCCAGATTTTGTGGCTAAAACGTCTGTACTATGGGTGATTGTCACTTTGCATGTTTTGTAAGCAACCATTTCCTTGTTGAAGGAGACAGTCTCCTTTTGTTTTTATTCTTCCCCCACACGCTCAGGGCCGCCCATCAGGAGATGCCTTTATCCAGATGAAGTCTGCGGACAGAGCATTTATGGCTGCACAGAAGTGTCATAAAAAAACCATGAAGGACAGATATGTTGAAGTCTTTCAGTGTTCAGCTGAGGAGATGAACTTTGTGTTAATGGGGGGCACTTTAAATCGAAATGGCTTATCCCCACCGCCATGTAAGTTACCATGTAAGTTTTTCTTGGGTCTTGGCGCTATTCTACGCTATATGCTGGTAGGTGCTTAAGCTGCTTTCATAACTTTCTGTGCCCCTGGTTCTTTCTAAGGCAGGTGAGATGGTTACATAAGGCTTTCCCATCTGAAATCGGTAGTATCTGGTAATCATTTAAGACCTTGGTTGTGGACACCCATAATTAGAGATGCTACGAATACCTCCTTTCAAATTATATTCTTGCTTTTCCAGTGATAAGCACTTGATTTCTGAAGCTTAGTGTGCTCAAGATAAGCACTGACTCTGAGAGGCAACCTGGCTATGTAGATATTTTAATACGCATTTAAAGGTAAAATAAATATGGCTGGATCCTTTTTCTTTTCCTTCTGCTTTTTTTTTTTTTTTTTTTTTTTAGAAGGGTGATTGATGCCCATTTTGCATTTTTAATTTTTTGAGCATTAAGTATGTCTTTGCAAAGGACAACCTGGGGAGCATTTCTCTTGCTTTCCAGGATATCTGTAATGAGTAAGTTAGTAAAAAAAAAAAAAAAAATATATATATATATATGTATATATATATATGTGTATATATATATATACGTATATATATATATGTATATATACACACACACATAAATGCGTAAATAAATTAGCCAAAGTTTCCATTGGATCGCAGGATCAGTGCTTAATTTCAAGCCATGCTCTTGCTCATTGGCACCTGGGTGCAAGCCATCTGGAATCCTGTTTGAGAGGAATAAGCCCTTTAGTCTGGAAACCACGTTCTGGATAGTGAGGGACATTTGGGGATCTTATGTTAAAACTTGAATCTTTTTGACACAGTTTTCACTTTTGAATAAGACATACCTTGTTAGGAGTCATACTGGGTATGTTCAAAGAATGTAGCACTTGGAATGTAGTTCAAAGATGACTGAGAAAGCAAACTGGATTATGTGCTTGATCCCAATAAAATGAGGAGTGTTAGGACATTGCTTTCTAATAAAGAGTATCTTTACCAATGAAACTATTTGATAAAGTATTTTTCATAGAAGATTCGGTGGGGCTTAATCCTTTTTTTCCCCCTTGGACTTCCTAAATGCTAATATTCCATTTACCTGCTGCTTGCTGTTGGTGAATAGGAGTTGATGACTAATGGCTATCAAGTTTTGAAAACTTGTGATTGGGTTTAAGCAGTATCTTAAAGTAATCTTAGTCCTATGTATCCTGTCCATAAACCACTGATAATATCAGTAACTTTCAATTTCCTTTAGTGATAATGTTATCAAACATTGTGAGATAAGGGAATTTCTTCGTGATGTATAACCCAAATTATTCTGCTGTGGTATCCTTTTACTTCTCTCTTCCTAGTGGAAAACTGGTCAATACAGACTTTCTTCTTAAGACTTCATTTTTCCCCCTTTCCTCCTACAAGTCCTAAAATAATAGAAAAAATTTAAATTTTTTTTGTAAAAATAGATTTCCATGTATTTTAATATTCTTCAAAAATTTTAACCCAAATTAACTACTTACAAGTGGAAGACATACTCATTTAAAAAATAAAAATAAAAAATAAAAGAATTCTAATCAATACATTGTAATATTATGCCTGTTCTACTGGAGTTTTTTTTCCCTGCCAACTCTAGGTGATTTCTTATTTTTACAGCAACCAAAAAACTTAGGGAAATTGCATATATTTTTTTATCTACTCTCAATGACTAAAGAAGTTAAAATAGTGATTGGAAATTCCCCACTGAGGAGTTTCTTGTTCAATGTGGAAAGAAATGCTGCTACAGTGTCAGTGGTTTAAAGTTTAAAACATTAATTTGTTCATTGAAATTGAAGGTGAATTCCACTTTTCTAACCTATGAATGTATACATCTGATTTTCTCTTAGGGGTATAAGAATAGCTCTTTTCAATTGAGGAAAATCCAAATCTGGGCAGCCTAATCTGTTTTGTTATCAAAAATTTCTACCTTTCTTTATATTGTCACATAATGAATTACTTGATAGTTCAAAAGCAAGATATAGGCATAAGCTTTATAATTTTCTGTATGACTTAATGCCTCAATTTGTTCCCTTTTGTGGAGTCTTGAAGGCCAGGAATCATAATTTTAAAATTTATGTACATTAAGGACCAAACATGCATCACAGTTTTTGTTGAATTATGAAGGAGATACCTAAAAGTTGAATAGGAGATCAATATGTTGGTCTTTGGTTTATGTACCCCCACTCAGACTCTTACTCATCACTATACATGTGTAGAAACTTTTAAGAAAAGCATAAGACAATAGAGATTTTCCTGTGAAAAGGTATCCCTTGGGCCTCTGTTATTTACAAACTGTATTAGATAGTTCCTGGTGTAGAAATTAAAGTCAGGAATTCCAAATTCAGGTCACCCCTCAGTTATCTCTTCTGTTGGGTGCAGATGGCCTGGATAGTTATATTCATCCCGCTTGATAAAGCCACTGTCTAGTAATGAGTCTGATTTAAAAGGGTTATGGGGCCTGGAAGATGTTGAATAACTGGAAGTTAATAGAATTTCATCCTTTTCTATTTTCTGTTTAAACTGAGCTTTTTATCAGCTGATGCTTGGAAGCCTTGAACATATATTTCTTGAGAGTTATTTTTCAGGTTATATGTGGTCTTTTGTTCTTTTTTTTAATTATTATTTTTTTATATTAAATATGATTTATTGTCAAATTGGTTTCCATACAACACCCAGTGCTCATCCCAACAGGTGTCCTCCTCAATGCCCGTCACCCACTTTCCCCTCTCCCCCACTTAATTATTATTTTAGAGAGAGCATGGGTGAACAGAGGGACAGAGGGGGAGAGTGAGAGAGTGAGAGAGAGAGAGAGAGAGAGAGAGAGAGAGAGAGAGAGAGAGAGAGAAAATCTTAAGTAGACTCCTTACTCAGCACAGACCCTGATGTGGGGCTCCATCTCAGGACCCTGGGATCATGACCTGACCCAAAATCAAGAGTCAGATGCTCAACCAGCTGAGCCACCCAGGCACCTCTGTTGTCTGTTTTTTAAAAACAGGTCCAAAAAGTTAGATTAGCTTCAAATCCCACCTTCTGGGTTTTGTTTAGGTGGAAATAATGCAGTTAATCTATTCTTAGATCCATTCACTCTGGTGTCATCTATGCTTGGGCATAATGCATGGAACTGGTTAAGTTGTTTTTATCATAACAATTTGCATCTCATGCTTACTACAGAGTAGTTAATAAGATGAAAGAACAGCATAGCTCTCAAAAGGGCAACAACAACCCAGCTTTTAATTTGAAGTTATACTAGATGTGAGTCCTGTGTTTGTTTCCTCAAAGGGTTAGTTTGTAGTAACTGGCACTCAAGAGTAGAAAATAAAAATCAGGGGTGCCTGGGTGACTCAGTCGGTTAAGCATCTGACTTGGGCTCGGGTCATCTCGTGGTTTGTGGGTTCAAGCCCCATGTCAGCTTCTGTGCTGACAGCTCAGAGCCTGGAGCCTGCTTCGGATTCTGTGTCTCCCTCTCTATCTGCCCCTCCCCTGCTCGCTTGCTTGCTTTTTCTTTCTTTCTTTCTTTCTTTCTTTCTTTCTTTCTTTCTTTCTTTCTCTCTCGCTCTCTCGCTCTCTCGCTCTCTCTCTCTCTCTCTCTCTTGCTCTCTTGCTCTCTCTCTTTAAAAAATAGACAAACATTTAAAAAAATCACATCATGAAATGGTTGAAAAGACGTAAAAGTTCACTTGCTAATTGGTTTCTCCCAATTTCCAGGTATTCGGGTTTTGAGATTATTTTTAGGTGTTATCTGTGTAATCAAAAGGAAGTTATTTGGACATTTTAATCAAATTTTGTATGAAGGATCAGGATTCAACGATTGATGAGTTGAAGATTCACCAAAAAATTACCAACCTTAAAAATGTTTTTACAGATTTGTAGGAGATTACACATTTGAGAAAGTTCACGTTGGTATAAAGAATTCAGAAAATATTAAATCTATGCAATAATAAAAAAGCTGCTTGGGATGACAGAGCTAGTCTCTTCAAAATGTATGGATGTGTGGAACGCTGACCTTATGGCTTTAGTGTTAGCATATGTGTCAGTTGTGACAAATGGGTCTTAAAGTCTCTCTCTTTGCTTATTTAGGCCTGTCTCCTCCCTCCTACACATTTCCAGCTCCTGCAGCGGTTATTCCTACCGAAGCTGCCATTTATCAGCCCTCTGTGCTTTTGAATCCACGAGCACTACAGCCCTCCACGGCATACTATCCGGCGGGCACCCAGCTCTTCATGAACTACACTGCATACTACCCCAGGTGAGGCTCGGGTGGAAGTGGAAGCGAAGGACAGAAACAAAGGACTCCTTTGATGGCCAGTGCCTGGGTTCACAAAAGAATATTGTCTGCCATTGAAGGTTAGGATGGCAGGCAGCAGCCTCTGTCCTATCTCTCTGACCACAGAGGTTGTTTCGAGACCAAAATAAGTTTATTTTTTCACCACGTATTGACAGGATCTTTAGGTTACTCACAGAGACAAATTTCCTTTGTTTCCTGCTCCTGTCTTAGGACCATAAGTAAGTAGCACTGTAAGTATCGCAACAGCGTGGCAATATCATGTAACTGGATTTTAAAACAGGAAAACCCATAAGAACAATTATATTTTTAAGTAGCATCAATTCATATGTCGGCCCATAATAAATAAAAACTTTTAAATTTTACAGAACTTGTATTTTGTTCGCCCCACCCACACCCCAAACCAGTACTAACAAGTCCAAGATGAGATTCGTCAGTACTTTTCTTGGAATCAACATAGTTTTAATCCAGTTCATTCTTTTGAGTTCTGTTCAATTTCTGGAAGGCAGGAGGTATAATGGAGAGAAAGCTGTTGGTCTGGAAGTTAGGAGACCTAAGATTTAGTCTCAGCTCTTATTCTAACTGGGGCAAGTCACTTAAGTTTTCTGGTTCTTAAAATATGATAAGATTGACCAAGTTTTTGAAGTCCCTTTCACGTCTGACTGCTTGTGAATCTAACTTGGATGTATAATGACATCTCAAAATTTTGTTAAATTTTCTTTTCAAAAAAACTGTTTAGCCAGTAACCGGTTCACGTTATTAGAATAAAATTTTACTTTGGTGCAAGCAATATTGCTCAAAAATTTTTAGCTTATCTCAGGCCTTATTTTTCCTTCCCAAGCTATTTGCATGTTTTGAGTACTTCCACCAATATGTAAGTGAAGTTTTTTGATAAGTGATCTGGAAGTAACCTATCCTATCCCCATAGTTGCCATGTCACATTGTAGTTTTCTTCCTTCTCCATCTAGTTTTTGAGAATGGAGCAGAAACTGTAGAATCTCTAGTGGTGAAGCTTGTAACCACAGTTCATTACATTTGTTACTTAATTAGGCATTTAAAAAATATTCACTAATGTTATTATACATGTTCTTTTCTTTCTTTCTTTAAGAGAGCACATGAACAGGGGAGAGGGGCAGAGGGGGATTGAGAGAGAGAGAAGGAGAAATAGAGGCTTAAGGAGAACCACGCTCAGTTCAGATCCCACCATGGGGCTCCATCCCATAACCACAGGGTCATGACCTGAGCCAAAAATCAAGAGTCAGACGTTCACCCGACTGAGCCACCCAGGTGCCCCACAGCTATTCTTTATTCTACTGGGGAAGAATAGGGAGGAAGCAATAATAGTCAGTTGGCCATCTTTTGAAGGTTTGAAGAAGCTCAGAAGCATGAATGATTGTTCATGGTTGAGTACTGTGTCAGGTGCCCAGCCGAGTCCCAGTCTGTCACCTTCTCTGGACCCTGTGACAATCACTTGGCTAGTAGTGGGTTCTGGTTATAAGAAAGATCTTTGTCTACACCATCAGAATGTCAGGAGTGAAAAAGCATTGTTCCTTTGGGTGCTATTTCTCAACTCTAGAATACATTTGCAGAGTATTCTATTCCACTGTTGACTTGTAAGCTGGATCCTATGAAAAGAAGGAATCCCTTAGAAATAGCTAGCTATCGTGGTAAGATGGGAACTTAAGTCTTGAATGGAAACCCCAAAGGCAGGAGGAACTGACATTTATGGCTTGATAGCTCCTGTAATTTCATGCCCTTGCCTGTAGGTTAATTTTTTTCTAGTAGTTTTGAAGTTGGTAAGGTCCTCTTGTTAAGTCTAAGAGTATAGAAATATAGTGAGTAAAAGTAGACTCCCATTTTATAAACCTCTAAGTCCAGAAGCAATCACTCTTATTGGTTTGAGAATACACACATATGTTTGCATTTCTAAATAGTGTGGCATACTTAACATGTACTGCTCATTTGTTCCTTTTTTATTTTTGGGAGAGAGAGTGGGGAAGGGGAGGAGAAGGAGAGAGAGGGAGACAGAGCCTGATTGGGGGGCTTGATCCCACAAACCTGGGATCATGACCTGAGCGAACATCAAGAGACAGTACAGTCAACCGACTGAGCAACTCAGGCACCTGTTTCTTTCCTTTTTTTTTTTTTTTTTTAACCTGCTATGAGAGGTTAAAACTTCTGCATGATGTCACAAGGGTGAAAATACATGAGAATTTAACAATTCCTTTATTTTTAGACCTCTAATTTTAAAAAATTTTTCTCAGGGCACCTCGGTGGCTCAATCAGTTGAGCATCTGACTTTGACTCAGGTCATGATCTCACAGTTCGTGAGTTCACGCCCCATATTGGGCTCGCTGCTATCAGCATAGATCCTGCTTCAGATCCTCTGTCCCCCTTCCTCGCTGCCCTTCACTGCTTGTACTCTCTCTCAAAAAAAAAAAAAAAAAAAAAAAAAATTTTTTTAAACATTAAAAAAAATTTGTTCTCTATTAAAGTTTTTATTGATCTTTAAGTACATCTATTTCTGTAGGACAATTTCACAGAAATGAAATTTTTAATCAAAGATCATGTGTATTAAATTTAAATTAATACTTTCAAATAACCCCTAATATAGTTCATTATTTTCATTGACATTTCCCTAATTGTAATGAAATTGCCCACATAAACAAGGTGTTGAAACATGGGAATGTCCTCTTATTTATACTGCAAAATCTAGAATAATTTTTAAAAATGAACTCCAAAAAACTATAAAATAGTTCACAGCTTTGGAATAATACCACTAAACTCTAATCTGACATGACTATAAAGCATTTGAGGCTATTGAAAAATTGCTGCGTAAGTTTTCACGTATATTTTGACCATATTCCCTGATAAATGGAGGAAGTCTTAAGAGAACACATGTGAGGCTAAAAAAGGATATTAATCAGAAGTGTTGGAGTTTGTGTCTCTTTTTAAAGATTTTTAAATTCCCTACTTTTTTATAAAATATGTCAGTTTGACTTGAAATTAATTTAATGTGTTCATTACTTTAAGAGTTTAAGATGCCAAGTATTTTGCAGAATTTATAAAGCATGTCCCTCAAAAAGAAGTGATTGGTTTTAACTGTTTAAGATTTTATTATTATTATTATTTTTATTTTATTTTGACTATTCTCTGCCCCTGACATGGGCCTCAAACTTAGGACCATGAGAACAAGAGTTGCATGCTCTACTGACTGAGCCAGCCAGGCACCCTGGTTTTAACTGTTTTTGACTTTCAATTTAACTGAGCAAACTATTACTTAGTACCTCTGTGTGATATCTGTTGGGAACATTAACAAAACCTGGACTCTTTCTGGTATAGAGCAGCTGACGGAGTATGTATGTAACCCTGTTCAAAGTCAGTGCTGTCAGTGGTCTCCTTCAGCTCAAGAGCATTTGTCTTTATTTTGTCTCTAACTTGGTCTCTTTAAAAATTTGAAGATAAACTCCAGTGGCTACTGCTCTGAGATATGGCATCTTTTATCATAAGGATTTGGGTTTCTTGAGGAACAATTTAAGGAGAAAACATGAATTGTTTGTTTGTTTATTTAATGTTTATTTTTGAGAGAGAGTGTGAGCGTGCCCACGCTTGAGCTGGGGAGGGGCCAAGAAAGAGGGAGACACAGGATCCGAGGCGGGCTTTGTGCTGACAGCAGACACAAACTCAAACTCACGAACCTCGAGATCATGACCTGAGCTGAAGTCGGACATTTAACCAAATGAGCCATCCAGACGCCCCATGAACAATTTAATACTAAATAAGTTTTTGGCAGTTTAAATGTGTGGCTGTGACAATAACATCATGAAGAGTAAGTGAAATAAAAGCATATGTGGTTTTTATTTTCTGTTTATGGACATTCTTTCTCCTCCTTTTTTTTAAGTTTGTTTATTTTGAGAGAGAGAATGTGAGCGAGCACACCGGGGAGGACAGAGAGAGGGGAGAGAGAGAATCCCAAGCAGGCTCCACACTGTCAGTGCAGAGCCCCACGCCTGGTTCGATCTCATGAACCAAACAGTGAGATCATGACTTGAGCTGAGATCAAGAGTCCAACACTTAACCTACTGAGCCACCCAGGCACCCCCAATTCCCCTCTTTTTGGAAGACCGTTCCAGTTCCTTAGTATCCTAGAGCTTAGCCAAGGGTACAAAGAAGTTAGGCCAATATGTTCATGCCCACCCTGTTTACCACTCAAAACTCTGTTAGATCACACCTTTTCCTCTCCAGTTGCATGAAGTCCCACCTTTTATTCTGATCTTTCAGTTTTCTAGGAAAAGCGTATTCTCCTTTGCATCAAAGCTGTAGCACCGGTGAAAAATCTGCTTTTTAACTCAATGCCATCTAATTTAAGAAAAGCCAGATTAACATAAATGTCTTTGTATGCATCACCTCACCTTTTGTAGGACACTAAAAAAGTAACATATTCCTTGGACCAAGAAAGAGGACAAGGGATATTTTATTTTATTCATGAGTGTGCTTCATTTGCATGCCCATGTGAAAGATTGGGGGTGGTAGAGATTATTTCTTTCCTGGGATAACCATTTGTTATACAATCAGCTTATTTCTACCTAAGCAATGTAGATTTAGTAATATTGAGGCATTCTGCACTGTTTGCTTTGTTGTACAGCATTATCGTATTCCATTCTGGAATTCTTTGCATTTGAACCAAAAAAAAAAAAAAAAAAAAAGAAAAAGAAAAACCAAGCCTCTGGGAGATGCCTATATTTCATATTTTCAAACTTAGCTTTTGAGAGAAGTATAATTTAATTCACATGCAATTGTAATAAATACTAGGGAGAGATCTCCTATACACCCTACCTAGTTTCTCCCAGTAGTAACATTTATCTTCTAGTCTTTAAGAAGAGCCCAGGTGTAGTAATCAGAGTATGGGCAACTGCCATACAAAATTCATAAACAGTGCTGAAAATTAACCTTGAGATTATTGATTTCAGATGAAAAAGTCAAGTCAGATCAAAAATTTCCTACATGAAAATTGACTCCAGACTTCACCCTTGCTGGAATTCAAAGAGTCACTTCTGAATACATGGTCTTTGTAACACTGTGGTGTTGATGAATGTTGTTACAAAGGTTGTGCAATAATTTTGGCAAGGGAATATTTCCTAGGTTAATGTGTTGTAACTCATCAGAGGGGAGAATGTATTTCATGAATCTTTTCACTTAACCTATTTCTCTAACAGACTACATAATGCTTTGATTTCTCTTTTCAAGAGAAATCTGGCAAGTCTTCAAATTAAGAATATTGTCACACTATGACTACCTTGATTTTGAATGTCATCTGATGACATTAATTTGTGTTACCAATGTTTAGTAGTTTGTAATTAGTAAATGAGGAAGGGTATTATGAGGCTTGTTTTCAACAGAGTGTGTATTATGAGTGTTCTGATGTGGTAGGCATCTTGGCCCCAGTATTTTCTTTCTTTTTTTTTCTTTTAATTTTTTTTTAATGTTTATATTTATTTTTGAGACAGAGACAGAACATGAGCAGGGGAGGGGCAGAGAGAGAGACACACAGAGTCCGAAGCAGGCTCCAGGCTCCAAGCTGTCAGCACAGAGCCCGACGCAGGGCTCAAACCCACAAACCGCAAGACCATGACCTGACATGACCAGACACTCAACCGACTGAGCCACCCAGGCACCCCAGCCCCCAGTATTTTCATATATCTTTCCCTGTTCTGCAAGAATTTTTGTAAGACTTACTCAAATACATTGGGTATTACAAAATTAGATATAAATTCGAATCTGGGAAAATAAAGGATAGAAAAGAAATGTTTGGGTAGTCTTGACAATAGACTCTTAGGCTATTGATATGGGAATAACAATCTTGAACTCTGAGCAGGTAGTCAGATGAAAGGAAACCTATATTCAAAACTCCTAACTTCAAAGGAAAGGAAGTCATAACTTCTCAGAAATATAGGTTTTCTCTACATTGGGTTTGAAAAAGTTTTTAACTGGACAGAGAAGACATGGAGTACTACAGTGGAGGGAATCTTCAACAGCTTTATAATACACTTATTCATGTGTTTCATTAAGCAATTTCTTAACACTGTCTCAGTGCAGCTTGTCCCAGCAAGTGGTCATAAATAATGTCTTTACTTCTTGTGTTCTTTTTCCCTTCATTTCCTCTGCCTCCCCTCATTCTTATTGGGGTTGCACCCAGCTCAAGTGCAGTCTCTCCCTTTTTTTTTTCTTTTAATATTATTTATTTTGAGGGGGGTAGAGAGAATCCCAAGCAGGCTCCACCCTGTCAGAGTAGAGTCCAATGCAGGGCTTGATCCCACAAACTGAGATCGTGACCTGAGGCAAAAGCAAGAGTTGGACGCTTAACTGAGCCACTCAGATGCCCCTCAAGTGCAACCTTCTTGCTTATGTGCCTACGGTACAATCTTTCCAACCACAGGACCTTTGAGTTCAGTGTTACCTTTTTAGTCCTATCAGTTTTTTTTTTAACCTTTGTGGCTTCTGAGTAGAAGTTACATTGTGGACCTCCTATACGCATGAGACATTGATAAACACTTGCACTTGAGAATCTGAAACCTCACTAACGGTATAATGGCAGCAAGAACCCAAAACAGTAACGACTGAACGATTGAATGTAAAGATTAAGATGAGTTACTAGTATAATCTGCTTTTGATGGGTAGCTCTTGTTTATGGTTTGTTTTAACGTTTATTCATTTTTGAGAGAGACAGAGTGTGAGTGGGGGAGGGGCAGAGAGAGGGGGACACAATCTCAAACAGGCTCCAGGCACTGAGCTGTCAGTACAGAGCCCGACGCGGGGCTCAAACTCAAGGACCGTGAGATCATGACCTGAGCTGAAGTCGGACGCTCAACCGACTGAGCCACCTGGGCATCCGTCTCATTTATGTTCTTAATTGGAGTGGTTAGAAAATTTCCTGCTTGAATTTCTTGTCTTTTTCTAAATTACTGCCATAAAGCAAATGCACATAATTTCTGTGTTCTCCTTATTCTGTTGTGGCAGATAAATCCATACATATTTTGAAGCTATTCTTATGTTGAAATTTCTCTTATCTTTCATAATGTTTTTTAATCTACACAGAATCTGATAAAAGACTTAAAATTTTTTTTTTTAAATTTTTTTTTTCCAACGTTTATTTATTTTTGGGACAGAGAGAGACAGAGCATGAACGGGGGAGGGGCAGAGAGAGAGGGAGACACAGAATCGGAAACAGGCTCCAGGCTCTGAGCCATCAGCCCAGAGCCTGACGCGGGGCTCGAACTCCCGGACCGCGAGATAGTGACCTGGCTGAAGTCGGACGCTTAACCGACTGCGCCACCCAGGCGCCCCAAAAGACTTAAAATTTTTTAAAGTTTTATTTACTTAAGTAATCTCTAACACCCCATGTGATGCTCGAATTTACAACCCCGATATTAAAAGTCTCATGCTCTTCCAAATAAGCCAGCCAGGCACATCCTAAGATTTTTTTATAACTCAGTAATTTATGTTCCATGAAAAGCATTGAATATCTCAGACATTGACTATAAATTGGTCTTTAACTCAATTAGCTGAAAAGTTAATGCTATGATTTTTCATATTTATTGAGGCACTTTATATATTGTAAAATTGACCCATTTTATTATTTTTTAAAATTTATTCAAATTCAAATTAACATACGATGTAGTAGAGTCTTTTATGGGGCACCTAGGTGACTCAGTCTGTAAGCATCCAACTTCAACTCAGGTCATGATCTCACGGTTCCTGAGTCTGAGCCCCATGTTGGGCTCTGTGCTGACAGCTCAGACCCTGGTGCCTGTTTCAGATTCTCTGTCTCCTTCTCTCTCTCAAAAATAAATAAACATTAAAAAAATATTTTTAAAAATCTCTTATGGTTTGCCTCCATCTTTGTTTTTATCTTATTTTTCCTTCCCTTCTTCTGTGTTCATCTGTTGTGTTTCTTAAATTCCATTTATGAGTGGGGCGCCTGGGTGGCTCAGTCGGTGGAGCGTCCGACTTCAGCTCAGGTCATGATCTCATGGCTTGTGAGTTCAAGCCCCACATCAGGCTCTGATAGCTCGGAGCCTGGAGCCTGTTTTGGATTCTGTGCCTCCCTCTCTCTGCCCCTCCCCTGTTCACACTCTGTCTCTCTCTCTCTCTCAGAAATAAATAAACATTTAAAAAAAATTTTTTTTTAATTCCATATATGAGTGAAATCATATATTTGTCTCTCTGACTGATTTCACTTAACATCCATGTTGTTGCAAATGGCAAGATTGCATTCCTTTTGATTGCTGAGTAGTATTCCATTGTGTATATGTAACACATCTTCATTTGTTACTTGATGGACATTTGGACTCTTTGCATAATTTGGCTATTGTTGATAGTGCTGCTATAAACATTCGGATGCATGTGCCCCTTTAATTCAGCATCTTTGTCTCATTTGGATAAATACCCAGTAGTGCAACAGATGGATCAGAGGGTAATTCTATTTTTAATTTTTTTTTTTAAATTTTTTTTTTAATGTTTTTATTTATTTTTGCGACAGAGAGAGACAGAGCATGAGCAGGGGAGGGGCAGAGAGAGAGGGAGACACAGAATCAGAAGCAGGCTCCAGGCTCTAAGCTGTCAGCACAGAGCCTGATGCGGGGCTCGAACCCACAGACTGTGAGATCATGACCTGAGCTGAAGTCGGATGCTCAACCGACTGAGCCACCCAGGCGCCCCTCTATTTTTAATTTTTTGAGAAACCTCCATACTGTTTTCCAGAGTGGCTGTACCCAGTTTGCTTTCCCACCAACAGTGGAAAAGGGTTCCCCTTTTTCCACATCTTCAACATTTGTTGTTGCCTGAGTTGTTCATTTTAGCTATTCTGACAGGTGTGAGGTGGCATCTTATTGTGGTTTTGATTTGTGTTTCCCTGATGATGAGTGATGTGGAGCATGTTTTCATGTGTCTGTTAGCCATCTGGATGTCTTCTTTGGAGAAGTATCTATTCATGTCTTCTGCCCCTTTCTTCACTGGATTATTTGTTTTTTGGGTGTTAAGTTTAAATAGTTCTTTATAGATTTCGGATACTGACCCTTTATGTGATATGTCATTTGCAAATATCTTCTCCCATTCTGTCGATTGCCTTTTAGTTTTGTTGATTGTTTCCTTTGCTGTCCAGAAGCTTTCTATCTTGATGAAGTCCCAATAGTTCACTTTTGCTTTTATTTCCCTTGCCTCTAAGACAGGTCTAGTAAGGAGTTGCTACAGCTGAGGTCAAAGAGATTGTTGCCTGTTTTCTCCTCTATGATTTTGATAGTTTCCTGTCTTACATTTAAGTCTTTCATCCATTTTGAGTTTATTTTTGTGTATGGTGTAAGAAAGTGGTTTCATTCTTCTGCATGTTGCTCTCCAGCTTTCCCAGCACCATTTGCTGAAGAGACTGTCTTTTTTCCATTGGATACTCTTTCTTGCTTTGAAAATTGACTCATTTTAAATGTATGATTCGATTTTTAGTGTATTTACAGAGTTGTGCTGCTAATTTTACAAGTTTTATAATCCAATTTTTAGATAATATAACATTCTAATTTTAGAGTAACCTATCACCCCAAAAAGAAACCTGGTGACCATTAGTAGAAACTCCTATTCACCTCCCTTCTACCCCCTTCACTCTCTCCCGTAACCCCATCCCTAAAGAACTACCAACTTATTTTTGGTTTCTGTGGATTTGCCTCTTCCAGATACTTCATATAAATGAAGTCATACCACATGTGGTCTTTGTGCCTGGCTTCTTTTATGGAGCATGTTTTGAAGTTCATTCATACTGTAGCATGGGTCAGTACATTATTCTTTTTTATGGCTAAATAATATTATGGCTAATAATATTGTAGGGATTTACGACATTTAGTTTGTCCATTTATCACTTGTTGGACATTTGAAGGTGTTTTGACTATTAAGTATAATGGTACTGTGTACCTCTACATTCAAGTTTTTGCATGTATATAAATTTTCAGATTTCTAGTATAAGGTTTACACCTAGGAGTGGGATTGCTGTGTCATACGTTAATTCTAAGTTTAACTTTTGAGAAAGAGCGAAACTGTTGTCCAAAGGAGCTTCACCAGTTTACATTTCTGTTTCTTTTTTTTTTATGATGTCTAAATTTTTTAATGTTATTTATTTTGAGAGAGAGTGTGAGCACACACGAGTGGGAGAAGGGCAGAGAGCAAGAGAAACAGGATCTGAAGCGGGCTCTGTACCAACAGCAGAGAGCCTGAGTGGGGGACTAAAACTTACAAACAATGAGATCACAACCTGAGCCACCCAGGCACCCCTTAAGACTTTATTTTTAAGCAGTCTCTATACCCAACTTCGGACTGAAACCCCCAACCCAAGACCAAGAGTCTAATGTTCCACCAACTGAACCAGCCAGGTGCCCTACCATTTTACATTTCTAACCAGCAATGTATGAGAGTTCAGTTTCTCCACAACCTTTTAATTTTTTTTTTTTAACGTTTATTTATTTTTGAGACAGAGAGAGACAGAGCATGAACGGGGGAGGGTCAGAGAGAGAGAGTGAAACACAGAATCCGAAACAGGCTCCAGGCTCTGAGCTGTCAGCACAGAGCCCGACGCGGGGCTCGAACTCACGGACCGCAAGATCACGACCTGAGCCGTAGTCGGCCGCTTAACCAACTGAGCCACCCAGGCGCCCCTCTCCACAACCTTTTAAACTTGATTTTATTTTAGTCATTTTTGTAGGTGTGGATTTGCTTTCTCATTATAGTTTTGATTTACATTTCCTTAATGGCTATTGATTTTGAGCATCTTCATATGTGCTTATTATCCTTTTGTATATTTTCTTTGGAGAAATGTTCAAATCTCTTGTGCATTTTGAAACTGGATTAGTCTCCGTACTGTTTTTCAGTGGTAAGATTTTTTTTATATATTCTAGATGAGAGACCTTATTAAGGTGTGATTTAGAAATACTTTTTCTCAGTCTGTGGGTTATCTTCATTTTCTTAATGATGTCTTTTAAAGCACAAAGGTTTTAAATTTTGATGAAATACAATTTATCAGTGTCTTATTTTCTCACTTACAGTTTCGTTGTAATATATCACCCAAGTTTCTGGAGATTTACTACATATTCTTGCAAGAGTTCTGTAATTTTACTTTATTTTTTTTAAGTTTATTCAATTTATTTTGAGAGTGAGTGAGAGAATCCCAAACAGGCTCTGTGCTCTCAGCACAGAGCCCAATGCAGGGCTCCATCCCATGAACCGTGAGATCATGACCTGAGCCAAAATCAAGAGTCAGTCACTCAACTGACAGAGCTACCCAGGGGCCCCAGAGTTCTGTAAACTTTGCTCTTAATTTAGGTGTCTTATTCAACTTAGATTAATTTTTTATATGATATGAGGTAGAGGCCTAAATTCATTCTTTTGCATGTGGGTATTACATTATTTCAGCACCATTTATTGGAAAGACAACAGACATACTTTGTTTTATTGTGTTTTGCTCTCTTGCACTGTGTAGATACTGTGTATTTCTTTTTTTTTTTTTAAGAAATTTTTTTTAATGTTTATTTTTGACAGAGAGAGAGACAGAGCATGAGTGGGGGAGGGCTAGAGACAGAGAGGGAGAGACACAGAATCCGAAGCAGGCTCCAGGCTCCGAGCTGTCGGCACAGAGCCTGATGTGGGGCTCAAACTGGGAGACCATGACCTGAGCCCAAATCGAGTTGAATGCCCAACTGAAAACGTCACCCAGGTGCCCCTAGGTACTTGTTGTTTTTGTTTTGTTTTGTTTTTGTTTTTAACAAATTGAAGGTGTATGGCAATCCTGCATCAAGCAAGTCTGTCGGCACCATTTTCTCAACAGCATTTGCTCACTTTGTTTCTCTGTCACATTTTGGCGATTTTTGAAATATTTTGTAGTTTTCTATAATTTTATTTGTTATGATCTGTGATCAGTAATTACAACTAGCTGAAAGTTTAGGTGATACTTAGAATTTTTTAGCAATAAAGTATTTTTAGGGACGTCTGAGTGACTCAGTCGGTTGAGTATCCAACTCTTGATTTTGGCTTGGGTCATGATTCTGGGTAGGTGGGATCAAGCCCCGAGATGCCCGAGATGGGCTTAAGACATATTCATTCTCTCTCTCTCTCTCTCCCAACTCATGCTCCCTCTCTAAGGTAAAAAATAAGTAAATAAAAATTTTAAACTTCTAAAAAATAGTTATTAAAAAAAACTTTTTAATGTTTGTTTATTTTTGAGAGAGAAAGACGGTGTGAGTAGGGGAGAGGCAGAGAGAGGGAGACAGAATCTGAAGCAGGTTCCAGGCTCTGAGCTGTCAACACAGAGCCTGATGTGGGGCTCGAACTCATGAACCAAGAGATCATGACCTGAGCCAAAGTCAGACGCTTAACCAACTGAACCATCCAGATGCCCCCCAAAATAGTTATTTTTAAATTAAGGTGTGTTTTTAAACCTCATGGCATTGCACACACTTAGTAGACTGCCGCATAGTCTAGACAAAACTTGTATGTGCACTGGGGAACCAAAATATTCATTTGACTCTATTTATTGTGATGTTTACTTTATTGCAGTGGTCTGGAACCAAACCCACAGGATCTTCAAGGTTTGCTTGTATTCTTTCCTCACCAAATTGTCTTCGAATCTTTGTCAAAATTCAAATGACCATAAATGTAAGGGTTTATTTCGGGCCACCCAATTCAATTCCACTGATCATTGCCTACCCTTATGGGAGTATCACACCATTTTGATCACTGTAGTTTTATAGCAAGTTTTAAATTTAGCAAACATAACTCCTACTTTGTTCTTTTTCAAGAGAGTATGGCTCTTCTGGGTCCTTTGCATTTCTGTGCACATTTTAGGTTCAGTTTTGTTGATTTTTGTAAAAAAAAAAAAAAAAAAAAAAAAGTTGAGATTTTGATAGCTTGTGAATTGAATCTGTAGGTCAATTTATTTTTTTTTTATTTTTTTTTTTTCCAACGTTTATTTATTTTTGGGACAGAGAGAGACAGAGCATGAACGGGGGAGGGGCAGAGAGAGAGGGAGACACAGAATCGGAAACAGGCTCCAGGCTCCGAGCCATCAGCCCAGAGCCTGACGCGGGGCTCGAACTCACGGACCGTGAGATCGTGACCTGGCTGAAGTCGGACGCTTAACCGACTGCGCCACCCAGGCGCCCCTGTAGGTCAATTTAGACAAGATTGCCATTTTAACCATATTAAGTCCTTTGTTTATGAACCTGACTGTCTTTCCTTGTGTTTAGATCATCTTTTGTTTTCAAATAATGTCTTTTCGTTTTCAGTAAGTCTAACTATTCCTTTTTAAATTTTTTTCCTAAGTGGTTTTTTTTTTTTTTGATGCTATTGTGAATAGAATTGCTTTCTTAATTTCATTTTTGTGTTTCCACTGTAGTGTATAGAAATGCAATTGATCTATTATATGTGTCGATCTTGTATTTTGTTACCTTGCTGGACTGGTTTTTTCTACCTTGTTTTTAGTAAATTCTTTTTTATTTTCTACATAGAGGTTTACCTTGTCAATATCTTGTCATTTTTTAATAAGTTATTTTTGTTGATTCTGATTTCAATAATCTGAAAGACCTTTGCATTTAGGTTGACAGAAAATTCTTATTCTCATTTCCTGTCAGGTACATACACAATTATTTAATTTTCCTTAAGATGCCTTGTGTACAGCAGAAATCCTAGTGCAAAAATAAGGATGTGATTCCGAGTTTAGGCTTCCTGAAAATAGGTGTTACCTTATAGATACTGAACATAATTGTCACTTAAAATGTTACATTTCTAGTTGGATAACTTTCATCTATTTTGTCTTGTTTGTATTTTGAAGGTACTAGACACCTGGATTTAATTTATAGGAGATCTTTAGCCAAAGGTATAGAATGTGCCGGGACAGAGTCATAGAATAAGTTGTATACTGTGGGAACAATCTGACTCTACTAGTTAGTAGGAAAAACCTAGTTACTCAATTAAATACATAGAGAAGTCTTGGTGGTTTTCGAGAATTAGTTATCAGGCATTTGACATGAGCAAATATGGTCTTTGAATGAATGGTGGTTAAAAACTCTGGGTGGTTCTGGTTTGGTGAAGAGCTAACTAGTTGTGTGACCTTTGGGAAATAATTTAACTCTTAGTTTCTGTTTCTACCTCTGTGAAAACGATGAGGTATGTCTGAGTGATTGCTAAAGTTCTACTCAGGCATAAATTTCAGCATTCCCTCTGTATCTGCTCTTATAGTTACATATAGATTGACTGTTAGTCTCTAAATAGACTCTCCCCACACAAAGTTAGAAACATCTCCCAACTATCTTTAATATGCACATAAGTTGAGGATCACTGCTTTATAGACTTAAAAGATTAAGGGCAGCTTGATGTCAAGTAATTTTTTCACGCTCTGATATTTTAAAAATGATGAAATGGAATGATGGTTATGGAAATAACAAGAATGAGGTAACAAATTATTTTATGATTTATGGAGTAACTTGGTATGTTCGGATTATTGAATCCGAAGAACAATTCTGTGAAACTAGGAAAGTGCTATTATCCCCATTTAGCAAATGATGAAATTGAAGTTCAGAGAAATTAAGTGACTTGCTCAAAGTTTCTGTACTAATAAAAAAAAATGGAGTCTGGAAATATATGCACATCTGGCACCATTCCTATTAACCCATCAGTTAGGATTATGTAGGATAAATAATCTCAAAGATTCTTAGCCCTTCCATTATGTGTTTACTGGTCTTTGAAGTTGGATAATTACCTACTTAGATTTAGAAGATTGAATAATCTAAAGCTGTGGGTCTTGATTGATCCTTAAGCTACTAACACCTTTATAATTTTTCTCTATGTATTTTCAATTATGGGTATCTGGCCACTGTGATGGAAAACAAATTGGGTAGGGGGGTAGGGTGAAACTAATTTCAAAATATGGTAATCACTTGCATTGCCACATAAAGAATAATTATGTATTCACTTGGCTTGTTCTTCTTGGAGGTAATTGCTGCAGATAGCACGGAGAGGACACAAGCATCAATTTTCCCTTTGTGTTAAGTGATTGATTTAACTTGTTATGCATCCCTTCCGATTTACCCACTTCGCTACCTTTTTTTCCAATCAAGGTTGGAAGAACTAATTCATGAGTGCTATAGTACTTTGTGTTTTATGCTGTACAATTGCTTGTATATGTGGGTAGAACTGTCTATTCTTTGGAGCAATAACTTTGGATTTTTTTTCTCTTTTTCTTTTCCTTTTGGTCACTGTGGCTGTGGTTCCTATTAGTGCTTTGAATTCATGCATTTTCATGCCTAACTATTCCTGGCAACTACCCAGTTAATCATCAATGAGCTGGGCTTTGGAAGTAGCGCTTTGTGGTTGAGTGACTATGAAGGCTTAATTCTCTCTTTCCTGTCCCTTTAAGAATCTCAGAACTGGATCTCTGGGGAAGACTTGCACTTAAGTCTGTATTAACCCTTTTGCTTTTCAACTTTGGACTTTTGTGGAAACGTGGGACAGACTAGCTATGGTATTCTTACCTGTCTTGGGAGAGATAACTGAGAATTCTAAGAAAGATCACCTTGAGGAAGTCTGTTTCCTTACATAACTGATGCTTTTAGAATAAATATTGGACATTGTCTATTCCTATTGGTTCACTGTGCTTTCTCTCCCTTTAGCCCCCCAGGTTCGCCCAATAGTCTTGGCTACTTCCCTACAGCTGCTAATCTTAGCGGTGTCCCTCCACAGCCTGGCACGGTGGTCAGAATGCAGGGCCTGGCCTACAATACTGGAGTTAAGGAAATTCTTAACTTCTTCCAAGGTTACCAGGTCAGTAGCTTGAAGAAGAAAATACACAGTGCCCTTATTACTTAAGTTGATTTGCCTAAAGAATGCAGCCAGGAAAGAGCAGATTTTCTGAACCTCATGTGTACATATGCTAATAGGTTTGCTTATAGAGGCAAAAAGAACCAGAGGCAAAGTCAGGGGGACTAGTTTTGAGTGCTATTTTCTTTTCCTTTTTTAATTTTTTTAATTTTTTTTTTAATGTTTATTTATTTTTGAGACAGAGAGACAGAGCATGAATGGGGGAGGGTCAGAGAGAGGGAGACACAGAATCTGAAGCAGGCTCCAGGCTCTGAGCCGTCAGCACAGAGCCCGACGCGGGGCTTGAACTCATGGACTGTGAGATCATGACCTGAGCCGAAGTCAGACGCCCAACCGACTGAGCCACCCAGGCACCCCTTGAGTGCTATTTTCAAACTCACCCATTTGACAAGATTAGGACTTTTCCAGGCTACTCTAATTGTCTCAATATAATCTGTTGGTGCTCTTTTTGAAAATTGGGCTACTTTGGGAAAGCTCTTCAGGGCACACAGCAATGTGGGTCTTTTTATCTAGAATAGGATTGGCTAAGAAGGAGTTTTCCTCTAATTCTTGACTACCCCCCCCCCCCCAAAAAAAAGTACTTAAACATGCAATTTGAGTATGTAAAAAGTAGTCAAGGCCTCTCTACCTAACCTGGAAAAAACAAAGGAGACTCAATGAATCTTTAGATGCTAACTTATTAAAATGAGCTGTAGGATATTTGGTGAGCCTTATATGAAATGATCTGTGATAATTCTTGTGAAACGAATGTTGGCTCTTACCAACTTTTTCTGCCACTGCCTATGTCCATCAATTGTTTTCCGACTCAAGTTACGAAATGAGATGTTTCTTGGTAAACTCTATAAGAGCTCTGTAAGAGTGAGCAAAATCTCCTCATTGCCATCTCCTCTGAGCAGAGACCTTTCTTTCCTCGAATCACATAATTACCTAGAACCCAAATTCCTTTCTTGCAATACCTAAAAATCAGTATCTTGAAACTCTTTTATTGTATTAATAGCAAAAATTATCTTTCTTCTTGAAGCTGAACTTTGCTTGAGTCTCTAGAGCCGAGAAGTATTTATGGATATAATCATCAAACCTAAAATAGGCCTTGAGCATTTACAGTACGGAGTTGTAAGGATTATGCCTACAGAGTCTGTTTCACCATTGGAATGGGTTTACAAGCTTGGCGTCCATGAATCCCGGAGGATTGTGGAGCTCGTCTAAAATTATCTCCGTGGGGATGCCCCAAGCCTACCAAGTTATTGTAATGTTCTTATGGGCTTTTAAAATTAAAAGTGTATTTTCTGGCAAATGAAGAATATCTAATGAAGGTTAGACAAAAGTTATTTTTTGTTATTGCCTGGCTTAACACATTCATACCGGAAGTAAGAGGTCTTTAGAGATCAGTAGATCTTTTCCCCTTATCTATGGGAGAAAACATTCCAAGACACCCAGTGGATGCCTGAAATTGCAGATAGAATCAAGCCCTGTAATTTCTTTTTTCCTATCCCTACCTACCTGTGATAAATTCTAATTCAAAGACAGAGATTAACAATAATAAAGCAGAACTGTAATAAAAGGGATGCGAATGTGGTCATTCTCTCTCAAAATATCTTACTGTACTACATTTACCCTTGTTGTGATGATGTGAAAAGATTAAATGCCTGTGTGGTAAGATGAAGTGAGGTGAATGACGTATGCATCGTGATGTAGTGTTAGGATTGTGTTAGGATCATTTGCTTCTGGTCAGTCAAGGGTAACTGAAACTGCTGATAAGGGGGACTATTGTACATACTTTGCTTCTTCCCTAAACCATTATGCTGCCTATTGGGAGCTCTTGCAGTGGGGGAAACAGTTACTCTAAACTTCACATAAGATTCATGAGATTCTGAAAGGAATAGAGAATTTTACTGAAGGCTATTGAGGAGGTTGCTTAATAAACTTTTGAGTTCGTGTTTTCTCCCAGTGTTTTCCAATTCTGGAAAGTACAAGCAAAGTTTCAGGTTCTAAAAGTCAGCTGATTTTCTATTTTGAAGTCAATTAATTTTCTATTTTGTTTTGACTGGTCAACATTTAGCTTTGCAATGACTAGAATTAAGAGGTCATACACATAAATTGGTTGTGAGATTAAGCAAAATTGCTCTTATTATGAAGTGTTCTCTGGCTGGCTTTTGTGGGTATTCTACCAGAAACAAGTAAAAGCAGTTATTTCTAGATTTATAGCTACAAGATTGATGTGCTTCAAAGTTGAGATAAAATAACTTCAGTTTATAGCAGTTTATCTTCTAGTATCTTCTAGGGAATCATTGAAGCCTGGAGTAGAGTTATCTGGTATAATCAGAAGTAAGAAGATCATACAAAATTATTTGATCTCAAGGAATTTGGCCTTCATTGCTGAAGTGCTTGGAGTTCGTGACCTGGATCAACCAATTAGGATTACGTAGGAACTAGGAGCACTTGTCTGGTTCAATCAGTAGACCATGCGACTGTTGATCCCAGGGTTGTGAGTTCAAGCCCCACATTGAGCATAAAGCTTCCTTGAAAAAAAAAGAAAAGAAAAAGATTATATATAAAACTCATTTATCAAATTAAGTATATCAAATTATTCCAATGTCTTTAGTAATTTGAGTTTTAAGGCAGTTACAAAATCCAAAATCTTTTGTATCTTAATTTTATATCACTCTTACATGAAGGCTCATACATTCAGTCTTTGAGAGTCCATATCCATTTTTTTGTTTTCTTTTTTTTTTAATGGTTTTGTTTTTTAAGTTTTTATTTTTGAAAGAGAGAGAGAGAATGAATCACAAGCTTGATTGAATGAATCACACAGGGCTTGAAACCGTGATCCTGAGATCATGACCTGAGCTGAGATCAAGAGTTGGATACTTATGGTACTGAGCCACCCAGGTGCCCCAAGAGTCTGTGTCTTCTTATTTTTTTCTGTCCTCAATTATTTTGGTAATAGTCCCTAGCTATAGGAATCCAGATTGGGTATAGATTTACCATAAGACAAAATCAGTAGAGTGTGACTTAAAACTATGTTCTCCTAAGTATATTTTGTATTTACCTTTATTTACAGTGTATTCATTGCTGTTGATGTATTGGGAGGTTTTCATTTTATTTCTGGTTATGTAATATGTTCATAAAGCAAATACTTAGTAATAATTGGTTGAGTGAAATCTCTTGATAGTTTCCGATTCTGCCTTCTAAAAAACATCTCAAGATAATAATGGCATATGTCATTTCCTACAAACATTATATTTAAACATAATTTTTGGATATATGTTTCTCCTACCCTTAGCAAAATTCCTTCTACTTCGACGTAATTTTTCTATACTTCACACTTGGTGGTAGTGGGGAAGGGGGTATGAAGCCAGAGAGGGCAAGGATTCACAAAAAGGGAAGAATTCTGATGTCCAAAACAAAATGCAGGACATGGGTTCTGTTGTCAATTTTGTAATTTTGTAGGGGCACCTGTCTGGCTCAGTCAGAAGAGCATGCTACCCTTGATCTCAGATTTGTGAGTTCGAACCCCACGTTGGGTGTAGGGAATACTAAAATAAATAAATAGGTAAACTTTTTAAAAATCTGTGATTTTATAAAGTTGAAGTGCCTGGGTTGGGCCCATTTTGGTAAATGAGATTTATAGAATGAGGACTGAATACATGAAGACAAACTACCATGAAAATATTTGATCAGGAGAATGTCATTCTGGTCGTGAAAATAAACCTGTATCTATATTTGATGGGCCTCTTATTCTGGACTCTCTGGTCTCCTTACATAATTCTTATAACTTGATTTGCCATTTGCTTTATCCTTTACTGTTAATGCTTTGCATTTTTAATGGTTTTAGTTTTTGTTTTTTCTCAGAATACTGACTTTAATCAGTATCTCTTTAAGCCTCTTGCCGCTATTATGTTTATCTGCTGTCTGCCTGAGAAAATTAGGTTGATATTACAAATACAATATTTAAAGTTCACAGAGTTGCTTGCAGATGCTGGGCTTATTGGACAATACTTTGCAAATAGTTGGTACTCAAACTATTTTATATCTACTCACACCTGTGATATCATGGAAACTGTACCGTTAGCACGATCTGACATGTTTGTTTATTGTGTTATGGGTTCTTTATCCCTGTGTTCACTCTAACTAACCCCTTCCCTAAAAGAAGGTTTTATTAAGTAGGAAGTGGTGACTTGGGATTAGTTGTTACATATGTGGCTCTTACCAGCATTTGAGCTTGTTTCCTACATTCTAAATGTCGTATAGTAGTGTCCGTAGATCTATTCAGTTGAAATGCTAATCGTCCATAGTGGCAGTTTGTCCATCTTATGATCCTGTTTGTTCTAACTTGCATTGTAGTACGCAGCCGATGATGGACTTGTACACACAAATGACCAGGCCAGGACTCTACCCAAAGAATGGGTTTGTATTTAAGGGCCCCAGCAGTTAGACCATCCTCAGAAAAGAAGGTAAGGCGCTATGATGTGAAAGCTCAATCATAAAGGGCCAAATAGAGATCGAGAATCTGAATGTATTTTTTATGAGTCGCGTAAGAAGTTCCCCCTTTTCTTTAGTGTGATGTAGGAGTGACAGAGATCCTGGAAGAAATGGGAGACTGGAATTCAGTGTGTCATCCAAGGAGACAGTATCTTAGAAACATTTATGGATCGTAGTTGTATGTTATTTGGGGGTAAGGGAAAACTTGTCAATTTAGAAATTCATTTGCTAGATTTAATGTGGAATACAGTTTGGGTATGCTTTTTTGTTGTTTTAATTTAGGTAAAAATCATAACAAAATCTACCATTAAAAAAAATTTTTTTAACATGTATTTACTTTTGAGAGAGAGAGAAAGAACATGAGTGGCGGGGGGGGGGGTGCAGAGAGAGGGAGACACAGAATCAGAAGCAGGCTCCAGGCTCTGAGCTGTCAGCACAGAGCCCGATGCAGGGCTCTAACACACGAACAGTAAGATCATGACCTGAGCCGAAGTAGGACGCTTAACTGACTGAGCCACCCAGGCACCGCCCTTAAAATCTATCTTTTTAAGTATACAATTCAGTGGCAGTTACTATATTCATAACATGTGCAACCACCACATCTATCTAGTTCCAAAACACTTTCATCACCCCAAAAGAAAACCCCAAACCCATTAAGCATATCTCCCTATTTTCCTTCCCCATAGACCCTGGAAACACCATTCCTGTCTGCTGGATTTGCCTTTAGTGCATATTTCATAAAAATGGAATCCTACAATATGTGGCCCTTTTGTGTCTGGCTTCTTTCACTTCCCAGGTTTTTGAGGTTCATCCTTGTTGGAGCCTGTATCAGTACTTCCTTTCTTTTCATAGTTGAATAACATTCCATTGTATGGATAGACCGCATTTTTTATTCATTCCTCTTTTGATAGACATTTGAGTTGTTTCTGCCTTCTTGCTATTGTAAATAGTGCTGATATGAACATTTACGTACAAAGATTTGAGTACCTGTTTTTTAATTCTCTTGGGTATGTATCTAGGAGTGGAATCACAGAGTCCTATGGTAATTCTGTTGAGTGTACTTTTTTCCCATTTCATTTTTTTTAATGGTGGTAAAGTATACATAACATAAAATTAACCATTTTTAAGTGTATGGTTCAGTGGCATTAAGTACAGTCACATTATTATGTAACCATCACCACCATCTATTGTCATCATCTCAAACTGACACTCCCCTCTTCCCTCACACCCTGGCAACTACCTTTCTACTTCCTGTTTCTATACATTTGACTATTCTAGGTAACTCAAAAATGGAATAACCTAATATTTGTCTTTTCATGATTAGCTTATTTCCATTAGCATATATTTTTTTTAATGTTTATTTTTGAGACAGAGCATGAGCAGAAGAGGGGTGGAGAGAGAGGGAGACACAGAATCCGAGCCAGGCTCCAGGCTCTGAGCTGTCAGCATAGAGCCCGACGCGAGGCTTGAACTCGTCAACCACGAGATCATGACCTGAGCTGAAGTCAGACGCTCAACCGACTGAGCCACCCATGTATCCCCATTAGCATAATGTTTTTAAGGTTCATTGTCTAAATCTAGAAGGAATCCTGATAGTTTTTGAAAATAGTTTTTTAATTGGTAACCTTTTCTTAAAGGATATTGGCTTTCATTAGCTAACTTGAACTTAAATAAAAACTTCGGGGGTGGGGTGGGGCATATGGGTGGTTCAGTGGGTTAAGCGTCTAACTTCCACTCAGGTCAGATCTCATAGTTTATAAGTACGAGTCCCACATCAAGCTGTCTGCTGTCAGCACAGAGCCCACTTCAGATCCTCTGTCTCCCTCTTGCTCTGCCCCTACCCTACTTGCATGCGTCCTCCCTCCCTCCCTCCCCCCCCCCTTTCTCAAAGATAAACATTTAAAAAATACACACATACATACATACTTGGAAGGGAAAAAAAGGATACTGGGTTTCTGTGTGAGCTTGCTCTAGAGATGGCATTGTGGGGACATGGTCAGGAATTGCTGTAACTTAATTCCTTCATTTTTTTTTGTTGTTGTTGTTGTTGGATTTGGTTTCCTGGTATGCCACTTTAAAATTTTGTTACTGGGGCACCTGGGTGGCTCAGTCAGTTGAGCGTCCGACTTTGGCTCAGATCATGATCTCATGGCTTGTGAGTTCAAGCCCCGTGTCGGGCTCTGTGCTGACACCTAGGAGCCTGGAGCCTGTTTCGGATTCTGTGTCTCCCTCCCTCCCTCCCTCTCCCTCTCCCTCTCTCTCTCTCTCTCTCTCTCTCTCTCTCTCTCTCTCTCTCTCAAGAATAAATTAAACATTAAAATAAAATAAAATTTTGTTACTATTTTCATGGCTGAGGACCCTATGGGCCTTAACTATATGAGTTCTAAATTGGAAAGTGTGGTTGCCAATAGTACAATATTGTCCTTGAGAAATGACAATTGGGGTCTTAGGCTCTCGTTTTGAAGTTGTAGAAACCCCAGTTCTGGGATGGAAGTGATGATTCTCTGCTATTTTCTGTGAGATTTCAAGATATCTTGGGTACTAAAGAACATTGTGCCCAGATACTTTGCAGTGGGTATGGAGTATTTTCTAGTTTAGTTCACAGGAATGAGAGCACATTATTCTAGCCTTTTGATACTTTTTTTGATCCATACTTCGTCATTTGAAATGTTCTTTATTCAACTTCTTAATGCTGTTTATGAACATGATAAGCATACTCTTCTATATCATAAAATGAATATATTGAATGAGAAATGACTAGAGGGGTGACTGGATGGTTCAGTCAGTTGAGTGTCTGACTTCAGGCACTCCCAACGTCATGATCTTGGGGTTCCTGGGTTCAAGCCCCTCGTGGGACTTTGTGCTGACAGTGGGGAGCCTGCTTCAGATCGTCTCCTTCTTTCTCTCTCTGCTCCTCCCCTGCTTGCACACACGCTCTCAAAAATAAATAAACATTAAAATCTTTAAAAAGAAAAAGAAGAAATGACTAGACGTGGAACTTTGTTCTTTTTTAAAAATGTTACTTTGAGAGAGCGTGTGTGCATGCACACACATACAAGACAGGGAGGGGGAGAGAGAGGGAGAGAGAGAATCCCAAGTAGTCTTATGGGCTGTCAGTGCAGAGCCCCATACAGGGCTCTATCTCACCAATGGCAAGATATCATGATCAAGAGTAGGATGCTTAACCAACTGAGCCACCCAGGCACCTCAGCTTTTTGTTATTATATGAGAAATGTCCTAACTTGACTATAACCATTACTCAACTCTGATTCTATCTTATGTTTATATATTTGAAGTCATGATAGAAATATCAGGTGCTCTGTTAAAATCCAGGTGTTTGCATTTATTATTATAAAATCAGATTGATCTACTTTTATATTGAAATTTTAAAAAATTCACATGGAGTACTGGCTGAAACACCTGGCTAAGTTATCAGTTGTTTAATGATCTCAGCGATCCTGGGAGGTAAGGATCATAAAAGTATTGTGTGCTCATTGTAAAGAATTTGGAACATACAGACAGGTGCAGAGAAGTCACTAATAATTCCACCCTCCAGAAATAACCATAATGAATATTTTCTTTCAGATTCTTTTTTTGTACTTCCTTATGCAATTTGGACCCCATTTATTTCCCTTTAACCTTCTCGTGCCTATATATTTTTTCTCATCATCTATATTAATAATCAAATTTATCATCACTAGTCATCTCTTAAACATCACTAGAATGCCTTATGCTCTGTAAGCAATTTTATATCTCCAGTGCCATTTACGTCTCATTGCAGCACTGTGAGGCATCAGGGCAGGTACCCATGGCTCCATGTGACAGATGAGGAAATGAAACCCAGAGAGGCTGGGTAATTTTTTGAGTCCTACAGTTAATGACCAAGCTGACTAAAGATACATCACTTTGAGTTTCAGTCTTGGTGCTCTTTTCTACTAAGCAAATAAGAGCCTGGCAGAGTAAGTACTTATAGTGGGATGGATGGTGGCCCCAAATAAATGTCCACATCCTAATCCCTGGAACCTGTGACTATTACCTTATCTGGCAAAAAAAAAAAAAAAAAAGTAAGGATCTTGAGGGGAGTTTATCCTGGATTATGTGGGTGGGCCCTTAATGCAATTATAAAAGAGGCAGAAATAGGGGCACCTGGGCGGCACAGTCAGTGGAGCACATGACTCTTGATCTCAGGGTCATGAGTTCAAGCTTTCACACTGGGTATGGAGCCTACTTACAAAAAAGGGCAGTGGGGAGGAGACCAGATGGACACAGGAGAAGAGGAGGCAATATGACCATGGAGGCAGAGATTTAAATAATACAGACATAAGCCAGGGATCACCTGCAACCATTGAAAGGTGGAGAAGGCAAAGAATTGTTCCCTAGGGCCTCTGGAGGATGTACATCCTGGCTGACACCTTGATTTCTGGCTGCCAGATATGTGAGAGAAGTTTCTGTTTTAAGTCATCAAATTACATTATTTTTTACAGCAATGACAGGAAACTAGTAACAGTACTTGAAAAATTTATTGAAAGCATGATGCCATTACTGGTTATGGAGTCAGATAAAGGTAGCCAAAGCCCATGATAAGGTCTGATAAAGAAGTTTCAGTATTCTGCCTTCTTGTATAGCCAACATTTGTCAGCTAACCCAAGAATTCCTCTAGGTATGCCTCTTTTTTTATCGTAAAAGATCCCCAACTACTGCTCACAAGCTGTTGAAGATGCCCTCTTGGGAAGGAGGTTTGATGGCTGTCTGGAAAAAAATGCCTCCTCAAAAGGCCAGAGTTCTTGTTTGTACCCCCAACTCCCTCACCATAAGCTCCAAGTGTAACTCTCCTAGTGTGTTGGGGGGGTGGGGGGGCAGGACCAGCTCATAAATTTGTCAACAAATGCTTGGCTATAAACATATTTTGCATACATATGGAGAGACAGTTCTTCAGAGGTAACATTTCCCTATTCTGTAAAATGCACATAACATCACTTCTTCATATGTGACTTAACTTTTCTAGGTAAGAATCAGGTGGGTTAATGAGCGTAAGCAAGTTTTACAAACTATAAAGTTCTGCACATAGACAAATAACTACTTTATTGCTATGATTACAATAATCAATACAGAAGCAATGTTGATGACTATTACCTATGCTCCAGACATTGTTCAGATTTCACCAATTTTTCCATTAATGTTCTTTTTCATTTCCATGATCTAGTTCCATGATCCAATCTATGAATCCATGTTGCAGTTATTTGGCCTGTCTCCTTAGTATCCTCTAGTCCATGTTAGTTTCTCAGTCTTTGCTTATTTTTCATGGCCTTGACAATTTTGAGGTATTCTGCTTTTGAGGTATTTTGTGGGCTATCCTTGATTTTGAATTTGTTAGATGCTTTTTTGGCAATTATACTGGGGTAATGAGTATTGGGAAAGAATAATACCATGGAGGTGAAGTGCACATCCTATCACATAATATCTGGGATGCTATTACCTACATAACATTACTGGCAGTGCAATCTTGATCATTTGCTGAATGTCTTAGTTCATTCTGGCTGCTGTAACACAATTCCATGGACTGGGTGTTTTATAAATAACAAACCTCTAATTTCTCACAGTTCTAGAGGCAGGGAGGTCCAAGATGAAGTGTTCACATTTTCCTTTGCTTTTTTTTGTGAGAACTTTTGTCTATACTGGGTATTTTTGGAAGTTCTTGTGATGTGTTAAGCCTGGTATTTTCACAACAGCTAGGTTTTAAGGAAAAACAAAAGAATACCCAACAATCAAACAAAAACCATGCAGCTTTCATTTGGAGAGTATCTTTTATACCTGGCCTCTTAAGTATATAGTTTAGATTACTTTGTAGTTCGAAAATTATCTGTCTTGCACTATCAACAATAGCCAAATTATGGAAAGAGCTCAAATGTCCATCGACTGATGAATGGATAAAAAAGATGTGCTCTGTGTGTGTGTGTGTGTGTGTGTGTGTGTGTGTGTGTGTGTGTGTACTGGAATATTACTCGGTGATCAAAAAGAATGAAATCTGGCCATTTGCAACGACACAGATGGAACTAGAGTGTATTATGCTAAGCAAAATAAGTCAGAGAATAACAAACATGATTTCACTCCTATGATGAATTTAAGATACAAACAGATGAACATAAAGGAAAGGAAGCAAAAATAATATAAAAACAGGGAGATAAACCATAAAAGACTCAAATACAGAGAACAAACTGAGTTGCTGGCGGGGTGGGAGGTGGGGGATGGACTAAATGGGTGATGGGCATTAAGGAGGATTTGAGATGGGATGAGCACTAGGTGTTATATGTAACTAATGAATCACTAAATTCTATTTCTGAAATTATTATTACACTATATGTTAACTAACTGGGATTTAAATTTTTAAAAAATGATATGTCTTTTGTATTATGTAATTATTTGTTTGGACCAATATAGTGACTAATATTTTAGTTTCTGGCCAAAATATTCAAGATGTTTCTTGGATAAATGAGATTTTAAAATGAAACAAGATTTTACTTTCTTTCTCTTTCAGCTAGTATTTATAATAGTGGGCAGCAACAGATACCTAAATGCCGATTAGTGATTTAAGTGACAAAAAGGCTATCAAAACATTTTTCTTTGATTAAAGAATCTGAGTTATGGGTTTTATTTTACCTATTATATAAGGAAAAAGAAACTATTTCTTTGTCCTAACAAAGAAATCTCACAAATGACTTAATTTTTTTAGAAAAGAGATGTCAAAATTACTACAAGGAAATAAAATATTACAACTAATCAGAATTGCAAGGTTTTTGAGGGGTTTAGCTTCATTCCATAAGATGTAACCCCAGTTGGTGAAATCCAGTTTTCTTAAATGATTTCTTTCTACATGGTACTTTCAATGTCCGTGTACAAAAAAACATTTTTTAACACAGATCTTACTGGAAAGGAAAGAGATTTGTGAATATTTGCAGTTGTAACTTCAAAATTGTCTTTGCATAATAGTTTCTTTATACTTTTACTCTTTTCTGCAGCTAAGGGAAAATAGGAAACATTGGTTGTTTTTTGTTTGTTTTGGGGGTTTTTGTTGTTTTGAGGGGGAGTTGAAGGTTTTGTGGGGTTTGTCTTGTTAACAGCTTGAAGTCTAAAGTTTGATTACTAAACACTAAAATTCCATTGGATCCTACTGGGATTAAAAAGCAAGGGGCACCTGGGTGGCTCAGTCAGTTGAGCGTCCGACTTCCACTCAGGTCATGATGTCACGGTTTGTTAGTTCGAGCCCCAAATCAGGCTCTGTGCTGACAGCTCAGGGCCTGGAGCCTGCTTCGGGTTCTGTGTCCCCCTCTCTCTCTGCCCCTCCCCTGCTCATGTTCTGTCTCTCAAAAGTGAATAAACACTAAAAAAAAAAAAAAAAAAAAAAAAAAGGCAAGCTTCAGAGGTGAGTGGGTCGCTCAGTCAAGCATCTGACTTCAGCTCAGGGACTTCAAGACCCATATCAGGCTCCACACTGAGGGTGTAGAGCCTGTTTGGGATTCTCTCTCTGCCCCTTCCATATGCACATGCACGTGCACTCTTTCTTGCTTTTCTGTCTCAAAATAAGCTGAAAAAAAACAGGCTTGAGAAAGCTAAACTTTTCATTTTTTCAGACTTTTCTACATTTTCACAGAATATGAAGGTATAGTTTTCAGCATCTACATTGGTTTCTTATTAGAATGATAATATGAGCTGGGAATGGGAAAGGTTTTATTTATTGACTCTGATAACAGGCCCATGGTTGACTGACTTGACTGGATCCAAGGGCTTGCTCTTTCCAAACTGTCTTGTAGGGTACCTCCAGCAACTCTTGGCTTACATCCTTCCATCTTAAATCCAGAGGCAGGCCAGGAATTGAGGTTATTTGGCCTGGCTTAGGTCCATTTCAGAAAGCACTGTGGCCAGGAACATGCAGGGCTCTGATTGGCCATGTCTGTGTCACTTGTTGGGCTCAGTTGTAAAGTTGCTTCATTATGGGCTTAAGATTAGGTTATGGGACAGTCAGTTATTTAAGGACAATTCAGATGCTATTGCCAAAAGAAGAATATAGTAGATCTTGGACAATTGTGTTGGTAGATCATTGATAGAGATTTTATTTGTACTTAGTAACCAAGGGGAAACTTGCGTGTCCTGTGTTTTACACTAAGTACTAAATTACAGTCACTTTGTAAACCACATTTTAAGAATGATTTCTAACAAGTATTTCCCTGTTTTATAAATACCTGATTCTAAATTTGTATCAATTTTAGAGTCTATTATTAAAGCAAATCTAATCTTGACCATGATTTCAAACTGGCCATATGAACAGATCTGAACTCTGAAGAACCATTTTTATGTCTATCTGCAGTCCAGTTTCTCATCTACTTGTGAAAGCATGCACAATGCCAAAAGTTTTCACTTGAAAGTTTTTGTGTGGTGGGGTACCTGGGTGGCTTGGTCAGTAGGGCAACCAACTCTTGATTTCACTCAGGTCATGATCTTGCAGCTCGTGAATTCGAGTCCCGCGTCGGGCTCTGTGCTGATGGTTCACAGCCTGCTTTGTTTTCTCTCTCTCCCCCATCTCTCCGCCTATCTCTCTCTCTCACACATCACACAATGAATGTATGTATGTATGTATGTATGTATGTATGTATGTATGTATGTTTTTGTGTGGTGTATAAGTGAAATAGCATAACAGAACCAATTTGTGTTCAAATTCTGGACCTGCCGATGACTACTTTAATTGCGCTGTGCCTCCATTTCTCCATCTGTATGATGGGGATAGCATGGTAATCTTTATAGGATGGTTGTGCAGATGAATGAATTCATATAAAGGTTGTCTATCAACTGTTCACTGAAAGAGTTGATGTTTCCTATAATGTCATGCCTCATTTCTTATTGACTCGAATATTTTTGTTTCATATTTGAAATTTCTTATACTAGACTTTAATTTTCAAAAATTGTCTTAATGGTTTTAATAATGGCATCAAGCCTCTTAATATCAGAAGAATTGCTATGATGGGGTGCCTGAGTGGCTCAGTCAGTTGAGCTCTTGATTTCAGCTCAGTTTGTGATCCCAGGGTCATGGGATCGAGCCCCATGTCAGGCTCTGTGCTGAGCATAGAGTCTTCTTGTGGTTTCTCTCTCTCTCCCTGTGTCCCTCTCCCAAGCTTGCATGTGTGCTTGCTCTCTCTCTCTCTCTCTCTCTCTCTCCCAAATAAAAATTAAAAACACAACAAAACAAAAAAACGCTGTTGTAACTTGAGGACCCAGACTGAGGAATGTCTATGTATAGACATTGTGAAATAGTCACTCCACAAAGGAGCTGAGTAAAGTATGGAGGTGCAAACATACACATCATCAACACATGGTAACACAAGGGAGGGAGCTGCGGGAATGCCAGTTACCATGTAAATTTCATCTGCCAACACTGCTCCTTGAGAACTTGCTGTAGAAATCCCAACTATGTGTAAAATAACGGCTTTAGATTCTGTGTCTCCCTTTCTCTCTGCCCCTCCTCTGCTCATGCTCTGTCTCTGTCTCAAAAATAAATAAAACATTAAAAAGAAAAAAAGAATCCCAACTATGTGTAAAATAAAATTGTGGACTCCCTTAAGGCTTTTTTTGGGGGGGGGGGCCTTTTGTAATTTGAAATCGTTTTATTATAGCTGCCAATAATTGAAAATTTAGAGACTGTAATATTTCCTTTTATTGTCTTGTGTTGTTTTTTTCAGTGTTTGAAAGATGTATGGTGATCCCGAAACTGTCAGATATATCAACTTCTAGCAACTTCAGGGGAAGTTTGTCTACACTCAGGCTGCAGTATTTTCAGCATACGTGATTGGACAGTGGGCCTGTGCCCTATCTTTTGGTAGAGGAAAAAATTTGAGCCAATGAAGCCAAATCCTTCTAGCAAGCAGCATGCCTGGCTCCTTGCTGATTGCAAATAGGCATTTAAAATGTGAATTGGAAATTGAGTGACTCTAATACTTACAGCTAACGTGGCATCATAGGTGTTTCCTAAGTTTTAAGTCTTGGACAAAAAATACTAGTGTCTACCGTCTCCATCAGGAACTCTGTTGTGGAAGCTTCATTTGTGTGTTTCCATTTTTCTATCTCCATCTCCCTATCTTCTGCACGAGTGTGCCCTCTTAACTAAGTAATTCAAGAATAAGATCTTGGAATACTTGAGTCACAAACTTAAGAAATAAAACTATTCTCCCACTATCTTGGCCATCATGGTGTCTTACAGTTAAAAACGAATGAAAATGATTTTTAAAACACCTTGGGATAAATTAGAAGATATTGTGCACCCACTGCAAAACATACATGGCTTAAAAGTTGCATCTTTTTTCTCAGCAGGTACCAGTTGTAAATAATGAACTAGGGGCCAAAATGCAAAACCAAAAATGAAGCAGCTATGTGTAGCTAGTAATTTCTAGTTTAAACTAACTGAACATTGTGGCTTCAAATGTATTATTTTATATTGTACTTTTCCCATTACTGATGGTTTGGACTTTAATAAGAGATATTCCATAGTTTTTAATATCGCAAAATGAGAATATTTGAACAGTGTATTCTAGAAAGCAATATACTAACTGAAGTGAATGCTTGTATATATTAAGATATAGCCTTAAACCTTTCTCTCTAATGCCTTAACTGTCAAATAATTAAAACTTTTAAAAGCATAGGATTAGAGTCAGCATGCTGGACTGAGAGGTAAACACTGAAGCAGTTAGAGCAGTTACTGATGCTGTCAGCGTTTAGCACTATGTGTTTAGCTGTGTGTATGCTACAAAAGTGCAATATTAGACACTAGCTAGCTAGTACTGCTGCCTCATGGAACTCCAAAGAGGAAAACAGGATTTGATTAAGTAAGTGCACATGTGTCTTTAAGTTCCTCCTATTGTCCTTGGCTTGGATGCAATGCCATGCAGATTTATGTGGCTGCTATTTTTTATTTACTTTGCATTACTTTGATTAACACCTTGAATGGAGAGCCAAACCTTCCCTCTTCACTTGACCAGCAATGGCCCTTTAACTGCAGTAGGAAAAAAGAAAAAAACAAAAAACCTTTTTGTGTGAAAACTGGTGACAACTGGCACTTAGGATCAGAAAAAGAGTTGTTTATACTTGATGCCTTAAGATGCTGTCTGCCCAAAGCTCTGAAAGCCTTAAAGATAGTAATACTTAACTACAATACTACTGAGAGTTTTCATAGAATTGTTACATTTGATAATAAAACATGCCTGTTTAATCTCAAAGTGTGTGTTCTTTTTTATTACTGAAACGGTTAGGGTCATGGAAAGGGTGTGGGTAAGCCATCTTTTCCTGAGGTGGTAAGGTTTTTCCCTAAGTTTGCTATAAGTATTTGCTCGCGCTCTCTCTCTCTCTAAATAAATAAACTTAAAAAAAAAATGTTTAGGGGCACCTGGATGGCTCAGGAGGTTAAGCCTCTGACTTTGGCTCAGGTGTCATGATCTCACAGTTAGTGAGTTCAAGCCCTGTGTCATGCACTGTGCTGACCACTTAGAGCCTGGAGCCCACTCCGGATTCTCTCTCTCTCTCTCTCTCTCTCTCTCTCTCTCTCTGCCCCTCCCCCACTCACACTCTCATTTTCTCTCTCTCTCTCTCTCTCTCCTTCAAAAATAAACGTTAAAAAAAATTTTTTTAACGTTTATTTTGAGAGCATGTGTGTGCACACGTGAGAGCAGGGGAGGGGAAGAGAGAATCTCAAGCAGGATCCTTGCTATCGGCGCAGAGCCCATCTCGGGGCTCCATCTCATAAGAATCGTGAGATCATGACCTGGGCCGAAATTGGAGACTCTTACTCAATTGACTGAGCCACCGGGGCACCCCTTCAAATCAAATTCTATCCATTGTTCAAGTCTTTCCTGAGTGGTGCTACTTCAGAGCTGTATATATTGTCAGTATCACTTGACATATATAATCTTGTTAACAGAGCACAAGTGTGTCAGTTCTGAATTTAGGTTATAACCTCGTGGACAGGAAGTATGCCTCTATTTCCCTCTGTTTAGCACATTTCTATTCACTCAATTAGCCCTTATTAAGCATTCACCGAATGAAGTTTAGTTCACGTGGGAAAGTCTCAGTCCTTGCCAATATCATTTACAAAAATGGAGCTGTTGCTTTCAGGTTTGTACTTCACCTTTGGGTGTGTCTGGCATCATTTGTAAGGAGGTGGTAGAGTTCTCTAGACAAGCTGAGATTCTGACCCATGTTCATGATCTCTGGCAGGCATTTGACATTGCCCAGTCTATTCCCTGCCTTCAAAAACAAAGTTGCCTGTGCTGAACTCATTTGTCTGTTTACCTCCTTGAAATTGTCCCACGTGTAGCTGCTGTTTGCATGGCAGAAAAGAAAAATAGGATGTCGAACTGAGTAAGGGAAGGAAGACAAGATGAGGGCAAAGAGGACCAGAATATATAAAATACCTTAAAGGTTCATCTTTTAGGATCATAGTTGATTACACAATTTCTCTTCCTTTCCCTGCTTTCCCCAGCGGTGGTTGGAAGGGGTGGGTAACCTGCAAAAGTAGAATGATGAACACTTTGTACCCTTTAGCCAGCTTCAACAATTATGAACTCCAGGCCCATCTTGCTTTATATCTCTTTCCTCCCCCCCCCCCCCCCCATTGTATTATTTTGAAACAAATGTTTTGGGTCAAGTTTAAAATGTATCTCTGGGGATGCCTGTGTGGCTCAGTCAATTAAGCATCCGACTTTGGTTCAGGTCATGATCTCACAGCTCGTGAGTTCGAGCTCCCTGTCCGTCTCTGTGCTGACAGCTCGGAGCCTGGAGCCTGCCCTGGCCTGCTCCCTCTCTCACTCTGCCCCTTCCCCACTCGCACTTTGTCTCTCTCTCAAAAACAAACATTAAGTATTTTTTTTAAATTGAACCACTGTAGGAGGTGCTGTTCTTGATGAAAAGAGTAGAAGACTGGAACTGAACTGAAGACATCTGTTTATGGATGTCTTTGGTTCAAGGTTGGATCTAATCTATGATCTATTCATGTTATAGTCTATGTGCTAATACAAGGAAACAGACTAGGCAGGAGGTGATCTACACTCAAGACCAGAAGGCCACCGGGATGAAATTCGCAAGCAAGACCACTAAATGGGTGCTATAGGGAGAAAACTGGTTTTTTTCATTTTTACTGCTTCCTTTGTATTGAGTGAATTCGTGAAAGCCAAGATCCCAAGGCGTGAACCTAAGGAAAAAAGGTTCAGAAGCAAACTACTTGACTTGCCCAAGCTCAGACCTCACTTTTGTCTTTATTTCAATGTGGTTCAGCACAATTCCATTATGTGGAATGTGGAGGGATATTTAAAGCCAAAAACCAAGCTAGGACTCATTATATTGGAAGAGTATACCATAAACTACAACAAAACAATCACTGAGAACACATTTTGTTAATGATAATAAGCATTATATTGGTTAAATGAATCTTCACAATAACCTATTACAGTAGGTACATTATTAATAGACTAGGAAATTGAAGCATAGGTCAAGTAAAAAAACTTCATGGTTGCACAGAAAGTAAGGGAAGGGATCTGGAAAATAAAGTGAGATTTGGAGACTGGTTGATAGGGTTACTACTCTCATAGTTGCTCCTTTATCCACTTTGGCTCTTTTTCCTAGCACTGCACAAACACAGTTCATTGTTTAGTGTCACAAAGTAGGGCCTTGTAATGTTCCTTTGGTCCACCTTTTTACCCCCTTTGGTCTGCCCTTTTATTTTATTGCCAGCAATGCATTAATTCAGCAGCTGAATTCGTAGCTGCCTATTGTTGCTGTTCTAAAAGTGAATGTAAACGGTAACAAAGCTGCTGGTTGCACACTTGAGTTTGAGCTAGTGTTTTATAACTGAAACCTGTATGATAGTAGAATTAAATACCGAGGCACCTGGGAGGCCTAGTCAGTTGAGCACCTGACTGTGGCTCAGATCATGATCTCACAGTTTGTGAGTTTGAACCCCACATGGGACTCGCTACTGTCCGAGCGGAGGCCACTTTGGATACTCTACCCCTTCTTTCTCTGCCCCTGTCCTGCTCACACACTCTCTCTCTCTCTCTCTCTCAAAAATAAACAAACATAAAAAATAAAAAGAATTAAGGGGCACCTGGGTGGCTCAGTCAGGTAAGTGTCCTACTCTTGGTTTTGGCTCAGGTCATGATCTCACGGTTTGTGAATCCAAGCCCCGCATCCAGCTCTGCGCTGGCAGTGCAGAGCCTGCTTGGGATTCTCTCTCCCTCTCTCCCTGCCCTTTCCCCATTCATGCTTTCTCTTACTCAAAAATAAATAAGCATTAAAAAAAAAAAAGAATTAAACACCAGAAACAACACATTAAAAAAAAAAATCAATGTAGTGGCGTCTGAGTGGCTCAGTCAGTTGAGTGTCCAACTCTTGATGTCAGCGCAGGTCATGATCCCAGGGTTGAGATTGAGCCCTGCATTGGGCTCCTTGCTGAGCATGGAGCTTGCTTGAGATTTCTCTCTCTGTCTCTCTGTCTCTCTGTCTCTCTCTCTCTCTCTCTTCCTTCTGCCCTCCCTCCCCTCCTCACATGTCCTCCCCTCTTTAAAATAAAAAACAGGGGCGCCTGGGTGGCTCAGTCGGTTAAGCGTCTGACTTTGGCTCAGGTCATAATCTCGCGGTCCATGAGTTTGAGCCCTGCGTCGGGCTCTGTGCCGACAGCTCAGAGCCTGGAGCCTGTTTCAGATTCTGTGTCTCCCTCTCTCTCTGACCCTCCCCCTGTTCATGCTCTGTCTCTCTCTGTCTCAAAAATAAACATTAAAAAATTTTTTTAAGTAAAAAACAAAAAATTTTTTAAAAATTGAAAAACATCAATGTAGGAGTTCCTGGCTGGCTCAGTCAGTGGAGCATGCAACTCTTGATTTCAGAGTTGTGAGTTTGAGCGCCACGTTGGGTGTGGAGGAGACTACTTAAATAATCTTTAAAAAATATGAATTGCTTCTCGGCCTTTTGGCTAAGATCGAATGTAGTATCTGTTTTTATCAGTTTAACATCTGGCATGTCCTATATCAGAGGACCATATATTAAATGGGTTTTTGGAGATGGAATAAGAGCTTGCTCCGTCCACTCCCCCCATCGACTTGCTACTGCAGTACTTCCAGGAACGGTGCACCCCCTCAGGGACAACAGTAGGGAAAAAAAAAAGAAAATCAATGTGAAATTCTTGGCTTGCTCTGCTTCTGGCCTCCCTTGTGATTCATCCTTCCCTACCTGGAGGTGTTTTTCATGGTTCCTTCCTCAGCTACCTTTTCCATCCATTCATTCTCTGAGCAAACTCATTTTCTTCCACACACACAGGTGTGCCACAGACTTCTATACTCAACACTATAATGGACATTTCCATTTGGACATCTCCCTGGCAATTCAAATTCAACATGCTTAAAATAGAACTTATCTATGACCAAAAACCTGCTTGTACTCTTGCATTCTGGTTATACTCCTTATATTCTTTTTACTTGAGGAAGCCGTGCAGCATACCACCAAATGCTAAAGTTAAGAAAGTCATTCTTGGGGTGCCTGGGTGGCTCAATCGGGTAAGCGTCCTACTTCGGCTCAGGTCATGATCTCGCGGTCCGTGAGTTCGCGCCCCGCGTCGGGCTCTGTGCTGACAGCTCAGAGCCTGGAGCCTGTTTCAGATTCTGTGTCTCCCTCTCTCTGACACTCCCCCGTTCATGCTTGTCTCTCTCTGTCTCAAAAATAAATAAACATTAAAAAAAAAAAAAGTCATTCTTTAACTTCCTCTTTCACGTGTTTTTGCCTCAATACTGGAGTCCTTGCATCAAATTCTGCTTTCCTCTCTTGGCAGAATGTTTAAAAAAAGAAAAAAAACACCTTTTAAATTAACACAGATCTGGGGCACCTGCATGGCTCAGTCAGTTAAGTGTTCAACTTCAGCTCAGGTCACGATCTCTCTTTGTGAGTTCGAGCCCCGCATCGGGCTCTGTGCTGACAGCTCAGAGCCTGGAGCCTGCTTCACATTCTGTGTGTCCCTCTATCTCTGCCCCTCCCCCTCTCATGCTCTATCTCTCAAAAATAAACATTAAAAATAAATACAGATCTGATTACATGTTCCTTAGAAAAGCACTTATTGAGGTATGATTGAGATACAAGAGCTGTACATATTTAATGTACACAACTTGGATGAGTTTGGAATTAAGTACACACTCACCACAACTGATGTCACAAACATCCGTCGCCTCCAACACGTTCCTCCTGGCATCTTTATTTTTTGTATGTGTGTGATAACACACAATGATTATATATTCCTAAAATCTTTTTTTAATAAATAATTTTTTAAGTTTATTTATTTTAAGAGAGAGAGAGAGAGCATGAGCAGGGGAGCAGCAGAGACAGAGGGAAAGAGAGAAAATTCCAAGCAGGCTCCACACTGACAGCGTGGAGCCCAACACGGGGCTCGAACTCGCAAACCATGAGACCATGACTTGAGCCAAAACCCAGAGTCTTTAACCAAGAAAAAACCAACCGAGCCATCCAGGTGCCCCGTTAAAATCTTTTGATTAAATGTTCCCATTTGCTATTGGAAAAAATCGACACATGTATGAGTGCATGGTATTGCATGGGATGCCTCCTGCTACTTCTTGAGCCTTTTTTTTTTTCAGGGCACTCTTCCCCTCGTGTGCTACATTTTGTTGTTTTTTCTAGCATTTTGTGGGTTTTGTCTGAAATACCCTTTTTCCCCCCTCTGTTATTCCTCTTTTCACTAACTGCTACTCAGAAATATTTTTCTCAGGGAGGTCTTTTCTGATTCACTGAGATCAACTGCCTAAATTGTAACTTTCATCGAGGCAGTGTGTATCTTCCCAGTGTATCGTTAGTGACTAGCCAGTTTTGAAATATGTACACAATAACTGTTGAATGAAAAAGTTTATGTTCATTCCTAAAGAGGAAAACTAATGTGATTCTTAAAAAAAAAAAAGTAATTCTATACAGTTGAAGTGTTGCTAAACAGCGGCACCTGGTGGCTCAGTCAGGTAAGCATCTGACTTCGGCTCAGGTCCCACAGTTTGTGGGTTCGAGTACTGTGTCAGGCTATCTGCTGTCAGCATGGAGCCTGCTTTGGATCCTGTCTCCCCTCCCTCTGCCCGTCCCCTGTTCACACACACACACACACACACACTCTCTCTCTCTCTCTCTCTCTCTCTCAAAAATAAGTAAACATTAAAAAAAATAAAATGTTGCAAAACAGTAAAAATTGTTTTTCTTTAGCACGATTAAAAATGTTTAAATGTCAGTATTAATGCAGTTATTAATGGTACGCTTTTTATTTTGAAGTACAAATTCAGAGAGTCACTTTGTACATTGTACACATCCAAAGTACACATCCAAAGTACACATCCAAAGTGACAGTTTTGTTTAAAATTTACCTAAACATGACGTTTTCGGCTGCTTCTGCCATCTACTGGACATATAGTGCTACTGGATCTTCAGAGTCCTATTCTCAGCCAGAGTGTTTATTCAGGATTCCAATAGGATTTTAAAAATGTATTTGTATTTAAATCATGTCATAATTGATTTCTTCACGGTACTTAAAAATATAGGGTCACTTCGGTGGCTCAGTTGGTTAAGCGTCCGACTTCAGCTCAGTTCATGATCTCACGGTTCTGGTGAGTTCAATGAACCCCGCATCGGGCTCTGTGCTGACAGCTCAGAGCCTGGAGCCTATTTCGGATTCTATGTCTCCCTCTCTCTTTGCCCCTCCCCCACTCATGCTCTGTCTCTGTCTCTCTCCAAAATAAGCAAACATTTAACAAATAAATAAATAAATGTTTTGGCAATTTCTCTATTACACATGAATTGTTATGTTGCTAAGTCATAATTTTGAAGAGAAGCAGTTTCCCCCACAAAATCATTGTGCTCTTTTCGATTTAAGATACATATAATTTGGAAGTGTGATTAGTGCCCAGCAGAGCAGGTCTTGAGATGCCTGGTAAATCATCTGCACTGGCTGTTTGAGAAGTAGTTCAGTGGTAGCTCCAGGACTGGACTAGGCCCATCCAGGTCTGGCCTGAGCCAGGATGGCAAAACAGCAGAGCAACTTCATGTGCTGGGGCTTTAGAAATGACAGATTTTTTTTTTTTTTTTCTGAATTAGTTCAGTTGAGGTACTCAGAGTCCACCTGCTATCTAACTGCCTTCCCTCTATCATAAGAAAGAATTTAATCTGTTAATTACACGTTCCCAGAGGCCTGAAAGCAGTCAATGCTACATGGCTTCAAATGGGGCCGTCTCAATCCATGTAAATAGGGCTACTGGAATTAGTGGAAACAAACAAAACACCAAGTCAAACTGAATAAAAAAAAAAATCAGATAATTAAATGGGAATTTCAAATAAATAGATAATTTTTATTAAATATGGCCCAAATAATACATGAGACATAATTATACAAAAGTGTTCTGCATTTTATCTGGTACCTTTAATATATAATTCAATTCAATTTCACAAATATTTAGAGAGCATACTATCTGAAAGAAAAGAGGAATGGATCTTGGTACAAAGTCAGCAAACTGTGTCTACTAAAACAGAAGTTTGCTGGGAAAATCTCAGTAATAGACCACTAAATGCCAATAATGTTTTGCTTTAATTTAGGAGTATTCTTTCATATGACCAATTTGGTCAAAAATCTCTTTCTAGAGGAGTTTTAACACTAGAAAAAACTGAAGTTTAGAAAATGTCCAAAGATGTCTAATTTAAAAATATTTACTTACTTTGGAACACCTGGGAGGCTCAGTCAGTTAGGCAGCCAACTGTTGGTCCCAGCTCAGGCCATGATCTCATGGTTTGTGAGTTGGAGCTCCACATAGGGTTCTGCGCTGACAGTGCAATGCTTGCTTGGGATTCTCTCTCCCTCTGCCCTTCCCCTACTTATTCCCTCTCTCTCTCTCTCTCTCTCTCTCAAAATAAATAAAGTTTTAAAAATATATATCTATTTATTTACTTGTTTTATTTTCAGGAGAGCAAGAGTATGCACATGAGTGTGGGAGAGGGGCAGAGGGAAAGAGAGAATCCCAAGCACGTTCCGTGGTCAGCACAGGGCCTGATGTAGGGCTCAACACAGGATTCGACACAGGGCTCAATCCCACAACCCTGAGATCATGAACTGTGCTGAAATTGAAAGTCGGATGCTGAACCTACTGAGCCACCCAGGTGCCACAAAAAAAATTTTAATGTAATATAGATTGTTTAATGTATCTCCCTTGGGAGGACTACAGCGTTCACAGTTTGACTCTGTTGGTTTGTATGACTCCTGATCAGTGGAAGAGGAAGACAGCAAATCCTTACAATGAGTGACAATAGAGAAAACGTATTCAGGAGGCGTGGAAGCACAGCTTCAAACAATGAGGAATAAGTGAGGCCTCTATGAGAAACAACTGAGGAGCAACTGAGAGTGTAACCCTGATTCCCTTTCCTTTTAAAAAAAAACTTTTTTTTAATGTTTATTTTTGAGAGACAGAGAGAGAGACAGAGACAGAGACAGGGCACAAACAAGGAAGCAGCACAGAAAGAGGGAGACACAGAATCCGAAGCAGGCTCCAGGCTCTGAGCTGTCAGCACAGAGCCCGATGTGGGGCTTGCACTCATGAACTGCGAGATCATGACCTGAACCGAAGTCAGATGCTTAACCAACTGAGCCATGCAGGCACCCCAACCCTGAGTCCCTTTTAATGAAGAGGTACAGGGGGTAAAATTTCACACTAATCCAAAATCACAATCAGAACTAGTGAACAAAACAGCTTCAAATCAAGGGATAGTTCTCATGGATAGTGTAGAATACACAATTTATGTTGGTCTTCTAAGTCACACCCACAGCTAATACTTGCTATTATCAACAACTTTTAAGTCAATTCCCAAAATATTTGTCTACAAAGTGTTTTCAAAGAGTTGAAAGTATGGGGATCAAACATGACCAAAATACAAGCCAGAATATAACTGTGGTCAGGGTGCTACATGTTTCAAAAATGAATTGATCTCATTTGGTTAAGAGGTCACAAAGGAGATGGTGTTTGAGAATAATATAAACATGTTGTTAACTAATGTGCAGTTGAGAGTTTATTATATAATAAAAACAAAATTCCGTATCTTTAGGAGAGGAAAAGCTGAACTTACACAAGGATTTTCTATTTCTGTTCTGTTCTAATAATAACACAAAGCATTTGACAGAAGAATGTTGATGAAATAGACTTTGCCTGTATCTGATTTCAAGTAGCTAAGTCCTCAGGGGCTTTTTTTTTTTTTTTTTTTTTTGAGTTCATTTATTTTGAAAGAGAGGGAGAGAGTGTGCTCATGAGCAGGGGAGGGGCAGAGAGACAGAGGAGGGCTAGGGGAGAGAGGGAGAGAGAGAGAGAGAGAGAGAGAGAGAGAGAGAGAGAGAATCCTAAGCAGGCTCCACACTGTCAGTGCAGAGCCTGATGCGGGACTTGAACTCGAAGTGATCTTTGGACCATGCATCCATACCCATGCCCATTGCCATCTGGAAGCAGCTGGTATTAGAGAATAATGGATTGGCCTTCTGAAAACTCAGATATAATGCCTACTGCAAAGCAATATCTTGAGCAGTTAGGGTTCTATCTTTTCAGATTATGTATATATTTTGAATACAAAATGGCCCATTTCTCTCAAAGCAAAATGAGAGATGGAGGGGAAATAGAATGCTCCATTCTCATTACCCTTATGTGGAGGTTTTAGGGTTCAAGGGAAGAACAATGTTTCTACTAGGAAACAAACACAATCATGATTCCACTGGTTATCTATCTAAAGATTGAATAATGATCTTTGTTCTTTCATATTTTCATTTCATTTTAAGAAGCTGTCTTCCCTTTCTATCCACTACTGTTTAGAGCAGGTACATTTGTAATTAAGCCCATCAGTCACCTTGAGGTGATTATGAAGGAACTATAGGAAGAATGGTCATCATCACCTCAAGACTCTCAGAAAAACTGTTTTTCCATGAGATGGAACTCTTGCAATGAAGCTCATCTAATAAGAAGAGCACTCTGGTATCTGCTGTCCATGGCATGGGCCCTGCCATAGCTTCAGGTTTTCAAGGACCATACATTTTGTTCTCCGTCCTTTGATCTGGGTCTTTTCTGGTCCACTGGCAACCTCCACCGTGTTTCTAACTCCTGGTCCAGTGTTGTTTATGGGCAAGACTTATGTATAGGCAACCAAAGCCATAAAAAGAGTTCTTGGAACCGTTTTTGCACAGCACTGAAAAACGCTAGCTTCTCTCCAAATATCCTAACTTGACAAAGGCGCTATTAGGCGAATCTTCATGCCTGCTATGAATGGGATGTTCATAATTACCCCATGACTTCAGTGAGTTCTTGTGCTTCTTTCTCTCGCTCTAAAATGAGCATTTTCTCATCTAAATCTACTTCTGGGTATTGTTGGGGGAAAGTTCCTGGCATTTGTTGCAGAATGCCAGCCGTAATACAAGCAAAGATATAAACAGCGTAAGAAGTTAAAACTATGTTCGGCTGCTGTGGAATATCTGAATGTATCCGCTCCCCCCACTGACCTTCGTATTACTGTTTCTTTAAATATGTTGAAACGCAAATGCATTTGTCCAACCAGTTTGGGGAGTTAAAAACAAAGTTCCAAGCACAAGCTTTCTTGTAATGAGCACGTGGCCTACTACACCGAAGCGCCACCCAGAGCGTTTTACCGCTGCCTGAAATCAGCCGGCACGCAGGTACCGAGAGGAGTTCGGAGCCCTGGCTTCCAGATGGCCTCCAGTCCATCTCGGGGGCCTCAGCTTCCTCTCTGTAAAATGGGGCGCGGACGGGGTTCGGATCTGGAAGACGTGGCCAACGCTATTCTCCGACTGAGTCGGAAGACAAAAGCCTCGGCCAGCCCCCTGCACTCCCACCTTTCGGAAGGGGCGGGCGAAGGGAGGGGCTTCGGCAAACGGCTGGAGCGGGCCCGGAGCGAGGGCTGTGGGCGGTGCCACCCGCGGCGACTCCCCTTCCTGCCTGCGCAGGCCCAGGCACGCCCGCAAAACGCTCCGGCTGCCCTTCGCTCCCGGCTCTCTGGTTCCCGGGCCGCCCGGGGGGACGCGGTTGGCGGCGACACCAGAGGGGGGCGGGTCAGGAAGTGGGGGCGCGGCGGCCGGGAGCTGTCCTGGGGCTGCCGAGGGGCTCGGCGACGCTGAGGACCGGCGACTCCGGGCCGCGCGGGAGCCTGAGGGGCGCCCGGACCTCCGCGGAGACGATGGCGGAGGAAGAAGGTGACGGCCCCGGGGTCCAGCGCGCCAACTGTCGCTCGTGGTCGCGGGAAAGAGGGGCGGGGCGCGAGGGGCCCAGAGGCCTGGGCTGCGGGCGGTCAGTGGCCGCGGCCGCGCGGGGTGGGGGGCGGAAAGAAGCGGGGCGGCGGCGGCGCGGGGACATTTAGGAGCGGAGTGAGTGGCCTGAAGTTTTGTCCGCCTCAGTGGGAAGCAAAGGTGGAGCTTAAAGTTGGGAATCGGGCTGGTAGAGAAAAAGCTGCGGGTGGGAGGAGTGCTTGAGAGGGGAGGCCACTAGCAGATAATTAATGGGGTGGGGAGCATAGTTTGGTTTAGAAGATGGAGGCTTGGGCACTGAGTGCATATTTGAAAGTGAGAGTGTTTAACCAAATGCCCCTCATTCTGAGTGCCCTCTTCAGAGGTCTGTGGAGGCTGATAAATACGAAGTCACAGGGCGAGAGGAGCCGCACGCCTAGAGTGTAGAAAGAGGCGGGGGTTGGGGAGGGGAAACTGAAGAAGGCCTGGTCACTTACAGGTTAGGGGGAGGTGGCAAAGGCTGAAGGGTGTAAGTATTTTGGGAGGATTAGGAAGCCACGAGTGCTTTGAGGGTGAAAGTGGGTGGGCCGGAGAAAGCTTTCCATGCCCCCACAGGGCCAGTGTTAAGAAAATTAAGCCCTTCAGTAATATTTAAAATAAGTATGAGAGACAAATGGGGAGTTGGAGGAATTGATCAGCTAGTGATAGATATCACAGGAAGCATTCATGGCATAACAACTTAATAATACCAGTGCTAGTGTCAGGAACAGGTCTATTTGATGGTGTCGCTTGACTGAGCAGTTAGATTTTGCATCCTGGTGGGAAACATGACTTTTTACTTCCTTGAGTGCGGTTGTGAATGTGATCTCATTTAGATTTAAACCTTTATTGAACCAAGAGTGCAAGGAGGGAATTTCAAGAATTCGGTGGAAAGTGATATTTAAAACATTGTTTATTGCTCTTTGGCTTTCTGCCTTGTCTCTGTCTATGCTCACACTGACTTCATTATCTGCCTCCTCTTTTTTGAGTTCTCAGAGTGTTAAAGCTGATCTAAATTTAAGACACTTCCTAATATACAACTTAAAAACCAGTGCTGTTTGTAGTTGATAAGGGATAAGTAATTCCATTTGTTACCTTCGTTTTATTTTTGGTTGCAGTAGTTTAAAACATTTCTTGATTTTTTTTTCCTTTTCTGACTACTTGCAAATCTGTGGAGTAGGTTGATAAGCTAGCTTGTATGTTTCCATGAGCCCTTTCATGCTTAATCTAAAGCAGGAAAAAAGTACTGCAATACTAAAAGTCTTTAATATTTTGCATCATGCAAAATGAGAAATTGCTTTAGGATATTATGGTTACACTTAATTAAATCAATACCACACTATTCTGTAAAATTTACTCATGGGATAAAAAAGGAAAAATGATTTTTCATTGTAGAATTACAGATAAGCAAATACATGTTAAATGGAACAATTAATGGATTGAAGTTTTCTTAAAATATAGTTTCATTCAACAAATTTTTCAATTCTGTGAACATTTGGTGCCTACTATGTTAGGTGCTGGGATATAATAGTCAGCAATGAATAATTATATTCTTATTTATTAAAATAATGCTAGTAATGATAATATTTATAGCAAACATGTCTGTGTGCTAGGCATTATTTTGTGTGCCTTACGTTTATTTGGCCCTCTAAATTTTTTCAAAATACATATTATCTTAAAATTAGTCTACATGGTGTATTTTACTTGTATCCATATCTTCCCTAGATCCCTTTTTTGTTATCATTCACATTCACTTGGATCCTTTTCATTGTCCCACTGTTACTCCACGTACATAATTTTGAGAATCTCATCTTATGAAAAATGTCTTTCTTGATGCAGTAGAGCCTCAGGTTGTTCATACTTAAGGCTTCCTGAAAGAAATGTTAGAACAAACAAGTGACAACTTTGAATACAGCAGTATTAACACTTCATGTGGAATAGTTTGGATGGACATTTGCTGGCCTATTTGTAGCTCTGCTCACTATCTCATGTGAAGGTCGCTGGACCAGAGACTGAAATACTGGGTTATTTTTGTGGCTTTGTTGTCATTTTCATTTTATTTTTTAAGTTTATTTATTTATTTTGAGAGAGAGAGTGTGTAAACGAACCATGGGGGAGGGGCCGAGAGAGAGGGAGCGATAGAGAACCCCAGGCAGGCTCTGCATTGCACTGTCAGCACAATGCTGGATGCAGGGCTCGAACTCCCTAACTGTGAGATTGTAATCTGAGCCTGAGTTGGGTACTTAACCAACTTAAGTGCCCCTTTATGTTATCATTTTCATTTAGTTTGACTTTAAAAAAATATGTATTTGTTTATTTTGAGAGAGAGTGCATGTAAGGGCAGAGAGAGAGAGAGAAAGAAAGAATCTTAAGCAGGCTCTGTGCCGTGACCGCAGAGCTCATGGTTCATGAGATCATGGCCTGAGCTGAGATCAAGAGTTCTATGCTTGGGGCACCTGGGTGGCTCACTCAGCTAAGCGCCTGACTTCAGCTCAGGTCATGATCTCACGGTTTGTGGGTTTGAGCCCCCGTCGGGCTCTGTGCTGACAGCTCAGAGCCTGGAGCCCGCTTCGGATTCTGTGTCTCCCTCTGTCTCTGCCCCTCCCCTGCTCACGCTGTGTCTCTGTCTCTCAAAAGTGAACAAACATTTTAAAAATTTAAAAAGAAAAAAGTTTTATGCTTAACTGACTGAGCCACCCAGGTGCTCCTAATGTTTTTGGGACAGAGACAGAGCACAAGTGGGGGAGAGCTTAACCGACTGAGCCACCCAGGTGCCCCTTGTTGGGTGCTTTTAACTTTTCTTTTATCACAGAGCAGGGGAAAACAAATTTTTTTTTAGTTTATTTAATTTATTTTGAGAGAGAGGGAGAGAGGGAGAATCCCAGGCAGGCTCCGTGCTGTCAGCATGAACCATGAACATCATGATCGGAGCAGAAACCAATAGGGGCACCTGGCTGACTTAGTTGGAGGAGCATGCAGCTTTGTTTCTCAGGGGCGTGAGTTCAAGCACCATTTGGGTATAGACATTTAGAAAAAAATAAATTAAGAAAATGTGTATTTGTTTTTTCATTTTCCACAGTAAAGCTAGAGGATTTTTTAAAGGAATTTTTAAACGTTTTATTTATTTAAGTAATATCTGCACCCCACATGGTGTTCAAACCCTTGACCCCAAGATCAGGAGTCACGTGCTCCTCCGACTGAGCCAACCTGGTGCCCCTCCACTGTAAAGGTAGAACCCTTCATCTGATCAACAGTAGCTGATTCATTTTCCTTTTGTGACTTGTCTTTTTAGGCTCACATTTCATAGCCTAAAGTCATTCCTAAGAGAAAAGAAAACTCTCCTCTGCTCCGTTAAGAAGGAAATAAATTTCTTGAACCATCTTATAAGGTTGGGAGGACAGTCTGCACCTACACGACAGTCATAGTTGACTCTGTAAGATAATTAATTCTAGGAAGGAAACGTAGTTAGGTTGAATATAGTAAATTCTTGTTTCATTCGGAATTTAGTTTACTAGTTTGGAGGTACTTTTTGCTTTACATTTTTTATCAGACATAGAAAGGGTAGTCTAATATTGGGAAATTTTCTGACAACTTCCCACATATAGGGATATTTATAGGTTCAGCCTATTTCTAACACCTAAATCTATAAAACAATCTATTACAATGGCAATACCATAGCACTGTGAAATTCTGCAGAGCTTGCAGGATTATTTTAAAAATGAAGTATAATTTTATGATCAATGTATTTTACTATATTCAAATTAAAAAAAATGGTTAATCCTTGAATGATGAATGTGATACTCTCAGGTAACTAGAATATTATGCTAATGTATTAAATAACACCTTGTTCCCCAGTCATTCTAGAAAGGAGTTTACTTATTTTGGGATATTTTGAAAATAACATTATCTCAGGAGAAGAGCTTGTTGATTTATCACTAGGACTCTGAAAGCACAGATGGCAGACAGAACCTAAATTTTTTTTTTTGTATGAAAGATTGTTTTTCAAGAAGTGCTAGGGGCGCCTGGGTGGCGCAGTCGGTTAAGCATCCGACTTCAGCCAGGTCACGATCTCACGGTCTGTGAGTTCGAGCCCCGCGTCGGGCTCTGGGCTGATGGCTCAGAGCCTGGAGCCTGTTTCCGATTCTGTGTCTCCCTCTCTCTCTGCCCCTCGCCCGTTCATGCTCTGTCTCTCTCTGTCCCAAAAATAAATAAACGTTGAAAAAAAATTTTTTTTAAAAGAAGTGCTAAAATAATTGTGGAAAAAAGCTATCTTTGATACTAAAAGATCTCTATGTGACTCATTGCCCTATTATAATAAAAGTGAATTCGTTTGGATTACAGATTAGAACAGCTTGATACACATGTTGCAATAACTTCTTAAATATTTTAAGGACCAACTGTAGAACTGCGCCAGAGAAGAAAGCTGAAGTCTTCAGAAAATAAGGAATCTGCCAAAGAAGAGAAAATTTGCGATACTCCAATGCCTGAAAGAGCTCCAAAACGTAAGTTAGATAAATTTGTTTTCATGCTACTATAAAAATGTTTTTTTATACATTAGGTAGTATATTTTATATTAATGTTTTAAATGTTTATGCCTATTTTGAGATTAATTGTATGGTGTTGGCAGTCAACTTTCATAGGTTTTGTTGTAGAACAAACCCTAAATCTCACTGGCTTACAAAAGACACTTATTTCTGACTAATGTTACGTGTTGTGGCTGCAGGTTGGCTGGTTTAGCTTCATGTATCTTGAAGGAACAGCCCCTATTTGGGATATGGTTTTCTTATGGCAGAAGAAAAGAACAGGAGAACAGGCAGAATCATTCAGTGTCTCTTAAAGTTTCTGTTGAACTGGCACACCATTACTTGTAGTCACATTCTGTTGACCCAAGTAAGTCACATAAGTCACATAATTAATCCAGACAATGAGATGGAGAAGTATACTCTGACTACAGGGATGCATTGCAAGTCACATGGTAGTGGGCAGAGATGAATAATCTTTTTATAAGAAAGGACAAAATAAGTGGGAATAATAATAACAGTCTACCACATTCTGTCCTTTTAGTCATAAATATTTGCTTTTCTCCGTCAGACAAAATACTCTCACTACCTCTCTGACCCAGGAAGACACTCAGTCTTACCTGGTCATGGCATCAGTCTTGAGGCCCAAGGTCTTGTTCAGGGCCAGCTATGATTCATTCTAGTCCAGAGACCCATGAATTAAAAAGATAAATTATGTGCTCTGTGTCAGGGGTCTCCAAGACCACCCCCGTTTGGTGATGAGCTAGAAGGACTTACAGCCTCAGAATATTTACAGCTGTGATTTATTACAGTGAACAGCACAAAACAAAATCAGCAAAGGGAAAGGTCTGTGGGCTAAAATCTGTAAGATCTAGGCATAAGCTTCCCTGATTCCTTTCCTAATGGAGTTACACAAGATGTGCTTAACTCCTTCAAGCATCAAATTGTGACATTTGTAAAGTTTTGTCTACCAGGGAAGCTGGTTAATGGCTCTGCACAGAATGTGTGTGTGTGTGTGTGTGTGTGTGTGTGTGTGTATGCGTTTTAATTTTAATTTATTTTGAGATAGAGTGTGAGTAGGGGAGGGGCATAGAGAGAGTGAGAGAGAGAATCCCAAGCAGGCTCTGCACTGTCAGAGCAGAGCCTGATGCAGGGCTCGAACTCACGGACTGTGAGATTGTGACCTGGGCTGAAGTTGGACACTTAACCGACTGAGCCACCCAGGGTCCCCTGCACAGAGTTTTTACTGTTAGCTGGTCGCCATACCTTTTCCTACCACATACCCAAACTAGATTCCCAGAAGGAAAGCAATGAGCATGAACCACATTGTTTGTACAAACAGGTCAGGTACAGTAAACTAACATGAGAGAATGGTGATAACCCTCCTGAAATCCAAGTTCCCAGATTCCAGCAGAGTTTACCTTGCAAGCAGACCTTTCTTGGCAAAGTAATTGTAGAGCTGCTATGCTATGTTAACTTTTCTTTCCTCAGAGGAAGAGAGACGTACATCAGCCACTGGTTCATAGCAGTTTTGAAATCCTACAAGATAAATATGAGGTCTTACTCTGGTGTAGGGATGTTTCTTGATTAGGCCCCAGTTGTTTACCTTGGGAGTAGCTTCATTATTCTGTGTGGTCCTTGAGTCCACCCTCTAGAGGTCCTTCCTTTTCTGTTATCCTGCTGAACCATATATGAAGATGGCTTTGGAGAACATGCCATCCTTAGGGACTGAAATGCCTTCTCAAATTGCTTCTTGCCCATAAAGAGTCGAAGGCACATTTATATATATTTTCCTCAAATAAGGTAAAGGCAGTGGGTCATCTATAGAGCTAGTTTAGGGGTTAGCAGCAAGAAAATTTTTTGGAAGCTGGAAAAATAATAATCCATGTTATGCAGTGACAAAACATTTGTATCTGTTTCCTGTGAATAGTTACAATTTTAATACTAAATTTTTTTATTATTTTAGGTAACAAGATTATAAAACAGAATGTTACTAGAGTGCCTTGGTTATCAGCTGCATTTGATTACAAGAAAGATGAATTTAAAACATTTGGCTTATTTGCAAGCGGGAATGAAGAGAAAAATAGAGAATCCAAAATTTCTGGGACCTGTAGTGTTGAGTTAGAACTGTCTATTTCAGCTAGTAAAATCGAGAAAATTGAGAAATACTTTGAGTAACAAAGGCTGATTAAGATGAATCCTCAGGGGCGCCTGGGTGGCGCAGTCGGTTAAGCGTCCGACTTCAGCCAGGTCACGATCTCGCAGTCCGTGAGTTCGAGCCCCGCGTCAGGCTCTGGGCTGATGGCTCAGAGCCTGGAGCCTGCTTCCAATTCTGTGTCTCCCTCTCTCTCTGTGCCTCCCCCATTCATGCTGTCTCTCTCTGTCCCAGAAATAAATAAACGTTGAAAAAAAAAATTAAAAAAAAAAAAAAAGATGAATCCTCAGGGCAATGACTAAATCAGGGGCATGGCTGTCAGCACATAGTTTGTTAAAATATATGAATGCATTAAGGTATTTCCTAGTAAATCCTTTCAGTTGGATAAAGTAAGATAGAGTGTGGTTCTACAAAAGCTCAAATACATGTAGTTAAACCTTGCCACGACTCATCTAGAAATAAAATTGTGGTTACAGTAGTCCCCCACCTTATCCAGTAGTTTCAGTTTCCATAGATTCAGTTATCTGGTCAATCAGAGTTTGGAAGCAGATGATCTGCTTTCTGACGCATTGTCAAAGTATGTACTGTTAGCGTGTAATGCTATGTCACACTCACAATGCCTTGTCATTCTTCTCACTTCATCTCATCACATGGGAATTTTATCATCTCCTATCATCACAAGAAGTAAAGTGAGTACAGTACAATAAGATATTTTAAGAGAGAGACCATGTTCACATAACTTTTATTACAGCATATTGTTATAGTTGTATTTTATTATTAGCTATTATTGTTAATCTCTTACTGTGTCTAATTAATAAATTGAACTTTATCCTAGGTGTGTATGTATAGGAAAAAACATAGCATATCTAGGGTTCACTACTAGAATTCAGTTTGAGGCATCTGCTAAGGATCTTGGAATATATCCCCCACAGACAGTGGGGAGGGGGACTACTGTGTAGTTGTTGGAACATGGAACTGAATAGAATCAAGTAGGTAAAAAGCTAACAAAATTGTTTTTTTCTTTGCAAAAATAAGTGATTTAACTGTTAAAAATTAAGGTACAGGCATACCGCCTTTAATTGTGCTTCATGTTGTACTTTGCAGATTATCTTTTTTTTCTGTTTTTTTTTTTTGTTTTTTTGTTTTTAAATGTTTATTTATTTTTGAGAGACAGAGCGTGAGAGGAGCAGAGAGAGAGGGAGACACAGAATCTAAAGCAGGGTCCAGGCTCTGAGCTGTCAGCACAGAGCCCAATGCGGGGCTCGAACCCACGAACCTGAGATCATGACCTGAGCCGAAGTCGGAGGCTTAACCGACTGAGCCACCCAGGCGCCCGTTTTTTTGTTTTTTTAATGAATTGAAGGTTAGTGGCAAGCAAGTCTATTGGCTCCATTTTTCCAACACCGTTTGCTAACTTTATGTCTCTGTGTCACATTTTGTTAATTCTTGCAGTGTATTATCATTGTATTTCTTGTGGTGATCTGTGATCAGTGATTGTGACTCATTGACAGCTCAGGCGATGGTTAGCTTATTTTAGCGTTAATTAAGATAGGTATGTTGTTTTTATAGATGTAATGTTATCGCACACTTAATAGGCTACAGTATAGTGTAAACATAACTTTTATATATACTGGGAAACCAAAAAAATTAATTTGATTCACTTTATTGTAGTGGTCTGGAACTTTACTGAGGTATAGCTGTATAGTTAACATATTAAAAAATGCCCAGAATCTTAGGTGTTTTATTAAATGAGTTTTGACATCTTAGTCCAATTAACAAGATACAGAACATTTCCGTTATCCCAGAAAGTTTCTTTGTATCCCTTCCAGTAGATTTTCCCTGTACCCCCTAAGACAACCACTCTTCGGATACTTATCAATATTGATTAATTAGTTTTGCATGTTGTAGAATTTCATGTAAGTGGAATCATACAACATGTGTGCTTTTGTGTCTGGATTCTTTCACTTAGCATTTTATCCTTTAAAAATATAATCATTTTGGGGCACCTGGGTGGCTCAGTTGGTTAAGCATCCGACTTCGAAGGGCTCAGGTCATGATCTCGCGGTCCGTGGGTTCGAGCCCCGCGTCGGACTCTGTGCTGACAGCTCAGAGCCTGGAGCCTGTTTCAGATTCTGTGTCTCCCTCTTTCTCTGACCCTCCCCTGTTCATGCTCTCTCTCTGTCTCAAAAATAAATAAATGTTAAAACAAATTAAAAAAAAATATATATAATCATTTTGAGATTCATTCATGTTGCTGTAATTTTCTAACTATTTTCTTGTTGGACATTTGAGTAGTTTTCAGTATTTAGCTATTATGAATAAGGCTTCTGTGAACATAGTTCTACAGATATTTTTGTGGACATTTGTTCTTTTTTTTCTGTTAGGTAAATATCTAGGAGAATTGCCTGCTAAGCTTTTGAGAGATGTACTGTTTTGTTTTTTTGTTTGCTTTTTTTTTTTAACGTTTATCTGTTTTTTGAGAGAGAAAGAGAGAGAGAACGTGAGTGGGGGAGGGGCAGAGAGAGAGAGAGAGAGACGGAATCCAAAGCAGGCTCCTCACTCTGAGCTGTCAGCACAGAGCCTGACGTGGGACTTGTATTCACAGACCGTGAGACCATGACCTGAGCCAAAGTTGGGCATTTAACTGAGCCACCCAGGCACCCCAAGAGAGATGTACTATTAAAAGAACTATCAGCCTAAATTTAAGAGGATGCAACTATTCAGATCTTAAAATGATGTATACATGCAGGAAACAAGCTGAATAAGCTGCTCTTAGGATGTTTTTCTTGAAAAGCAGTGAGAGTGTTTTGCGTTTGGGCAGGAAATGAGTGTTTGTGATGAGTGGGGCAGACCCTGGTGGACTCTTTTACTGTTCCCAAATATTTGCTGCTTTCCCTAAAATGAATTATCCATTCCTTCCCATTGCCATGTGATTTGGAGCGCAGTCTCTGAAGCAGTGTTTACTTCACTACCTCATTGTCAGGCTTATCCACGTGACTCACGTGGACCAATGGGATGTGAGTGGAAGCAACACTGTACTAGTTTTGACCAGAAACTGTAAGAGGCATTGTATGCTCTGCCTGTTCTCCTGCTCTTTTCCTCATGAGAATAGCATGTCTCAAATAGGGATTGACCCCAATCTGGAACTCTGAAGAAAATCCAAGAAGAACCACAGCTAATCTGAAGTCTGGAATTGGGTGGAGAGTCACTGCAGACCCAATACCAACAAGTAGCATAAGTGAGAACTAAACCTTTATTTTGTAAGCCACTAATAATTTGGGGTACCTTTTTTTTTTAATCACAGCAAAGCTTACTAATAGAGTGGTTATTTAAAACATTTTGGAAAATACAATATAAGAAAGATTAAATTAAACAATCTAGAGATAACTAGAGATAACTACTATAAAATAGTATTTCCCCCTGACTACAAAAATATATTTTTAGGGCAGAAAATATGGAAAATGGAGAAAAGTATAATAAAAATAAAATATATGAATAATGCCAGTAGATGGAACTACTCTTAAAAGTTTTGGCAAGTATTGCTTGTATTTTTTTCAATGCAGTTATACTTTTCCGTTTTTTTCCTTTTTTTTTTTTTTTTTACTTTTTGTGAAATTGAATCTTACATTTCTTTTCCTAACATGTCATTAGATTTTTCGTTAGCTTTAAATATTACTTAACTATGACCTGTGTTACTGATACAGACATTTATGTAGTGCTCTTTTTTTTATTCCATTTTTGACTCTTCACAAAAAACTTTGAAAACAGCATATTTAGTATTAAGGTAAGACATTTATATGTAGGATTTGGTTTACATACTTTTTATAATAGCCCCAGATAATTAGGGTTAATTTGCCATTATCTAAGACTTAATGAAAAAAACAGGAAGAGATACATGTTCAGAAACTTGGAAGAACTTTTGTTAAACTGCCACCATTGATAAGTTTCCTTACCAGTTTTTTATAGTTCATATTATGTCAACATTGCTTTAAATGACTATCTTATATATTTTTGCACATATATTTCAACCATAATAGCTAGTATTTACTGAGCTCTTACTATGTGCCAGGCCAAATGCTTTACACATGCTGTTGAAAACAGTAATTTTATTTATTATTTTGAAATGTTTATTTATTTTGAGGGCCAGAGAGCAAGCAGGGGAGGGGCAGAGACAGAGGGAGAGAGAGAATCCCAAACAGCCTCCACACTGTCAGCATAGAGTCTGATATAGGGCTTGAACTCATGAATTGTGAGATCATGACCTGAGCCGAAATCCAGAGTTGGACGCTTTACTGACTGATCCAGCCAGGTGCCTCTGAAAACAGTAATTTTAAAATGATTTTGTTATACTGATACTAATATTTGATTTATTGAGTAGTGTTTCTAAAGCATTTTTTTAAATAAAATTTTTTATTTATTTTTTTTAACGTTTATTTATTTTTGAGACAGAGACAGAGCATGAACGGGGGAGGATCAGAGAGAGGGAGACACAGAATCTGAAACAGGCTCCAGGCTCTGAGCTGTCAGCACAGAGCCCAACGCAGGGCTCGAACTCATGGAGCGTGAGATCATGACCTGAGCCGAAGTCGGCCGCTCAACCGACTGAGCCACCCAGGCGCCCCTCTAAAGCATTTTGAATATAATTCTCATAGACTTACTGATATCTTTTTTAAAAGTAATCTCTACACCTAACATGGGGCTTGAACTCACAGCCCTGAGATCTAGAGTCCCATGCTCTCCTGATTGAGCCAGCCAGGTGCCCTGACTTAGTGATATCTAACTATTTAGTCTGCTTAATGTCTCTAGTATTATATGAAAACTAGTATTTATTAAATAATATTTTGAAAATGGTTAAGATTTTAGTTAAGCTAAACGAACAAATCAGCAAGTTGAGTTTTTTACAGACCTGTCAGTCATTCAGTAACAGAACACTGGACTTTGGGCCCTTATGCCTTATTATTCCTAATAGCTATAGCAGGACCAAATCATCCTGTGTGTAGAAAATCCAAATGTGTTTTATGTTGTTTCATCAAGAAGTAGTTATATATATGTAACAGTTGTATATGATGTTTTAAATACATAATCATCAAAGATCATTGAATTATATACTTTAAATGGCTATATAATATGTAAATTATTCCTCAAGAAAAAAAACTCCTTGATAAGGAAAAGCTATCAATGGTAATTCTGAATGAACCCCTATCTTTCCTTTAGATATTTCGTAGTACATTACTTTTATTCTTTCTTTTGATTAATAGATTTTAATTTTTGAAACCTTTTTTGATTTATAGAAGAACTGAACAGATCGTGTAGAGTTCCCTTGTTATACCCTCCCTCTGCCCACACAGTTTTCCCTCTTATTAACATTTTATATTAGTATGGTATACTTGTTATAATTAACCAATGTTGATACACTTATTTTTATTTTATTTTTATTTTTAAGTTTATTTATTTTGAGAGAGAGAAAGCAAGCTGGGGAGGAGCGGGTGGGAGGGGGGGGGAGAGAGAGAGAGAGAGAGAGAGAGAGAGAGAGAGAGAGAGAAAATGAATGAATGAATGAGAATGAGAATCCCAAACAGGCTCCACACTGTGGCACAGAGCCCGACGCAGGTCTCAAACTCATGACCCATGAGATCATGATGTGAGCCAAAGTCAGAGGTTTAACCAACTGAGCCACCCAGGTGCTCCGATACAGTATTTTTTTTTTTAATTTTTTTTTTTTCAACGTTTATTTATTTTTGGGACAGAGAGAGACACAGCATGAACGGGGGAGGGGCAGAGAGAGAGGGAGACACAGAATCGGAAACAGGCTCCAGGCTCTGAGCCATCAGCCCAGAGCCCGACGCGGGGCTCGGACTCACGGACCGCGAGATCGTGACCTGGCTGAAGTCGGACGCTTAACCGACTGCGCCACCCAGGCGCCCCCCGATACAGTATTTTTAACTAAAGTCCACACTTTATTCAGATTTGTTTAGTTATTACCTAATGTCCTTTTTCTGTTCCAGGATCCTACATTACATTTAGTTGACATTACATTTAGACTCCTCTTGGCTGTGGCAGTTTTTTTAGGCTTTCCTTGTTTTTAGTGACCTTGACAGTTTTGAAGAGTACTGGTCAGGTATATTTAGGATGCCCCTCTATTGGAATTTGCTGTTTTTCTCATTAGATTAAGGTTCTAGATTTGGGGAAGGAAGAACAGAGTTAGAATTGGTTACTTTTTAAAAATAGAAGTGCATAAATATAAATATCATCTACATCTGATTACTTTTAATATGCTTTTTCAGATGTATTATTTCAGCGCTTTGCAAAGATTTTCATTGGCTGTCTTGCAGCAGTTACTAGTGGTATGATGTATGCTCTGTATTTATCAGCATACCATGAACGGAAATTCTGGTTTTCCAACAGGCAGGTAAGAAGAAAGAATTTTGAGCATATGGAAGTTGTTTTAGTATTTAATTTTAACTTAAGTAATGTGTTTTACAGGGAGCCAAAATATATGTATGATAAGTATGAAAAGTGCTTTCTTATTTACAGCCATTAGAAACAAAATGGTGTAGAAGCTGTTTTAATATAGTCACAGGGTCAACCTTGAAAAATGTAATACAATATATTTCAAGGCCATAGAATAGAGACTATGGGTTTCTAAACTAAGGGTGCTTTCCTTCATGTAACTAGCTTATCAGGAGTTTTTGAAGACAGTGAAATGTTACAGTTTAGTCAGTCTTTTAGTTTATGGAGTTTACATTTCAGAAACAGTCTATAGAAATTTCAGCAGTAAAATATTTTAATTTTTAGATGACATGATTAGAATGTTTTTGGGGGATTGGAAATAATTAACATGCATGACAGTATTTATTAAGTTGTCTCTTACATATTAGTATGATTAATGTTTGGTTTTAAGTCATGTGCATTTCACAGACTCTTTAGGCCCTATAGTTACTTAATTCATAATTTAGCCTTTGAATAAGTTTGTTCTCAGACTTCGCAATCAGATACATCTTTAATATGCATTGACAAAGTTCACAGTGTTATCACTTGACTCTAGAGACTTCTCTTTTTTGGTCCAAGCTGTTTTGTAGTAGTAGTAGTAGTCGTCGCCTTCGTCAAACTGACTAAATGTTTTTAAGCCGTTGATTGACCTAATCCCACCAAAACATTTAGCTGAATAATTATTTGTATAGTCTTGACAAAAGCTATTACTGTAGCATATCCTCTGTTTCCTTGAAAATGTTATGCAGATTAACCATTAGTAGTTCTCAATACTGGATGTACAATAAAGTCATCTGATGAGCTTTCAAAACATAACCTCCCTCACAGACTCTTAGGTGGGGTACTGGGGAGTGTCTGGGATCAGTATTTCAAAATATTTCCAAGAAGTTGTGTTATTATAGGCAGAATTGAGAACAACCAAAGGTTTGAAAATATAGAAGGCATACATCAAGAACCTTGTTTTTTAAAACATTGTATATGAGCCAGGAACATTGACAATACCCGGGAGCTTTTTCAGAATCGCAGATTCTCAGGCCCTGCTTTAGAATCAGAATCTAATCAGAGATCTTTTAATAAGATCTCTAGGAGTTTCATATACACATTAAATCTGAGAAGCATTGATCAAAAGTTTACATCTTTGAAATCTTAGAAACAAATTATTTCCATTCATAAGGAATCATTTTAAGGAAATATATTTAATGAACTCCAAATGAGGGGGAAAAATTCACTGGTCAAATAGATATGGGAAAGGTTTTCTCTTTTGAGATTCACCATGCATAACATATACTGAAACTCTTAAAAGTCTTGCAGTAAAGAAACCCACTAATTTTCTTTCATGCGACCTTTTCACAACTCATGTAACCATAGAACTATTTTATTTACTTATTTTTTTAACTATAGAACTCTTACGTAACACTCATTTATATCTTAGCAAGTTCTGTTGATCAGATCTTGGGGAAGCTGGTCTGATATCTTTTGTATTAATTGATAAATATTCATGAAAATAAAGAAGTTAAAAGCATTTTCAAAGACTATAGATTTGTGAAACCTTGATTCATCTTGAAATGCACAATTTTTCAGAGTTTTTGAATTACCTATATTCTTGGCTCTGTATAGCCCAATTTTAGGAAATTTAAGATTTACTTACATTACTGGAAGTTCATTTGAAAAGCACTGATTAGGTGTCTGCTGCTCTTGAAAATACTAGTTAAGAGTTTGCAATTCTGGATACATAAGGAAGTGGAATAGCAATAGAAAATACTGGTTTCTTCTTAAACTTATCTTTTTCTTATGCACTTTAACACCTCAACCATCATTTTTTATTACCTGCCTTACTATTCTTGCTGTCCTTAGGGCATTTTTCTGCTTTTCCTTGTATGTAATAGGTAAATGACTTATGACCTACAATCCATTTTAAACCTTAGGTGTTTCATTAAAATGATTGCCAGATTATTGAAAAGTTTAACCTCCTTAATGTGACTACTAATGATTAAAGGAAAATTCAAACATGTCTTTGAATAAAATGATAAATACATAGCATTAATTTAGAAGACGAGGAGAGAAAAAGAAGATTACAGTTGAAATTTAGGACACTGGTATTTAAATAATCATTTCATTTTCTTTTAGGAACTCGAACGAGAAATCACATTTCAAGGTGACAGTGCCATTTATTATTCTTATTATAAAGATATGTTAAAAGCGCCCTCATTTGAAAGAGGTATGATAACCACATTTGTATCTTTTTAAATTACACTCTGCCTCCAACGTGGGGCTCAAACTCAGGAACCTGAGATCAAGAGTCATACGTTCTACCAACTGAGCCAGCCAGGCACCCCTCACATTTGTATTTTTAATAACAATGTTTTCTAGGGGCGCCTGGGTGGCTCAGCTGGTTAAGCGCCCGGCTTCGGCTCAGGTTGTGATCTCGAGGTCCATGAGTTCGAGCCCCACATCAGGCTCCGTGCTGACAGCTCAAAGCCTGGAGCCTGCCTCAGGTTCTGTGTCTCCCTCTCTCTTTGCCCTTCTCCTGCTCATGCTCTGTCTCCTTCTCTCAAAAATAAATAAACATTAAAAAAAATTTTTTTTAAATAACGTTTTTCTAAAATAAAACATTGTTCTATGTGTGAGCACTTGAATGTGGAAAATTGTCTCAGAATAGAAGTATTACTCTTTTGGGGCGCCTGGGTGGCTCAGTCAGTTAAGTGTCCAACTTCAAGCTCAGGTCATGATCTCACAGTTTGTGAGTTCGAGCCCCGCATCAGGCTCTGTACTGACAGCTCAGAGCCTGGAGCCTGCTTTGGATTCTGTGTCTCCCTCTCTCTCTCTGCCCCTCCCCTGCTTGCTCTCTGTTTGTCTCTCTTTCTCTCTCAAAACTAAATAAATATTAAAAACATTATAAAAAAAAAGTATTACTCTTTTTTATACTTAATAAAGACATTGGAAAAATGAGGCACAGTGTATTGTATTTTGAGATTTTTCTTAATAACTTAAAATATTTAATGACCTCTGACATGTTTAATTATTTTAAAGCAGAATAAATAATCTGGAGAAAAATTTTTCTGTCTCTAGGTGTTTATGAATTGACACACAATAACAAAACTGTATCTCTGAAGACTATAAATGCAGTGCAGCAAATGTCTCTATATCCAGAACTTATCGCCAGTGTTTTGTATCAAGCAACTGGTAGCAATGTATGTTTTCTTTTGACTTTAGTATTTATTTTCTTACATGTTTATGAATCATTAAAATTATTTAATGTTCTATTATCTTTTCTTTTTTTTTTTTTTTTTTTTGCCAATTAGGAGATTATTGAGCCAGTATACTTCTATATTGGCATTGTTTTTGGATTGCAAGGAATATACGTTACTGCTTTATTTGTTACAAGTTGGCTTATGAGTGGAACATGGCTAGCAGGAATGCTTACTGTTGCATGGTTCATTATTAACAGGTAAAAGATGTTTTCTTAATTAAGTTTTACAGTTTTTTATGACTGTGGTATTTGGTTCTAAAAATGCCATCCCCCAAATATTCTACATCCTAATCCCAACCTGTAAATATGATGAGATATCATTCCTGGTTATGTTATGTTACATGGCACAGTTGACCTTAAGATATGAAGATTACGTGGTGGACCTGATACAATCATATGAGCCCTTAAAAGTGGAGATCTTTCTCCACTTGGTGCAGAAGGGGAGGTCAGAGATATTTGAAGCATGAGACAGGTTGCCGTGCTGTTGCTGGATTGAAGTGAGGAGGAAATGAATTTTGCCAGCAACCAGCAAACCTGTGAAAAGACCACAAGCCCTGCATGAGTATGGCAGCCCTGGCAGGTGCTTTGATTTTAGCTTAGGGAGTCCCTGAGCAAAGTATCCAGAGGAACTGGGGTAGGTTTTTTAGCTAATTTGTGTTGTTTTAAGCCTATACATTTGTGGTCATTTGTTATGCAACAATTGAAGACTAATAAACTCACCTTGTATCTCTGTATTTTCAGACGTAGTAACATTGGCATATATGGATGTGCCTTTTCTTTCCCTACTTATTTATTTAAGTTTTTATTTATTTTGAGAGAGAGAGAATGCAAGTAGTGGAGGGGCAGAGAGAGAGTGAGAGAGAGAGAGAGAGAGAGAGAGAATTCTAAGCAGGCTCCACACTGGCAGAGCGGAGCCCAGTGTGGGGCTCAAAGTCATGAGCCTTGAGTTCATGACCTTAGCCGAAGTCAGATGCTTAACTGACTGAGCTACCTAGGTGCCCCTTTTCTCTTTTATTTAAAATTGATGACACGATTTCATGAAAAGAAGGAAGAGGCATCAGATAGATCACTATTTTTTTTTCAACATTTATTTATTTTGAGAGAGAGAGGGAGAGAGAGAGAGAGAGAGAGAGAGAGAGAGAGAATCCCAAGCAGGTTCCACACTGTCCTCGTGGGGCCCAACACGGAGCTTGATCTCACAAACCTCAAGATTGTGACCTGAGCCAAAATCAAGAGTCAGAGGCTTAACCGACTAAACCCCCTAGGTACCCAAGATATATCACTATTAAGTTAACCACCACAGATAAGGATTCTATGTTAATCTGTCATAGAGTGCTTTGAATTAGTAAATCCATCCCTTTTGGTGATCAAAGCAGTCTCAGTTCTTTAATAGTAAGTAAAAAGAGAATAAGCAATGGGGTTTCTTTGAAATGGAGGGCTGATTTGAGACATAAAAATTTTCTTGGCATTGGTCAGTGTCAAAAATTTAATTCTGAATTATGGGTATTTTTTCTCTCCATAGCACTTTTCTTCCCTAACATTTATCATGACTAAATTTTTATTTTTTTATTATTAAAAATTTTTTTTAACATTTATTTATTTTTGAGAGAGCACGAGCGGGGAAGGGGCAGAGAAAGATGGAGACACAGATTCCGAGGCAGGCTGTAGGCTCTGGGCTGTTAGCACAGACCCTGACGTGGGGCTTGAACTCACAAACCATGAGATCATAACCTGAGCCAAAGTTGGATGCTTAACTGATGGAGCCACCCAGGCGCCCCATCATGACTAAATTTCTAAAAAATGAAACATTTCTTCTGTTACAACATTTTCTTTTGGCAATTCCCAAATAAAAAATATGATACTTTTCAAGTTATTGAGACTCAGCATTAAGGGCTATATCTTTTACTGGGCTTTGTTTATATTTAGAGTCATATGCTGCCAATAATTTGATATAAAGCATATTTTAAAAATCTTCCTTAGAAGTTTTAAAGTATAGCTGTTCAGCTTTATGGCTTAAACCTATTTCTTCTTATTATTTTTATTTTTATTTTTTATTTTTTTAAAGTAAGTTCTATACCCAACATGGGGTTTCAATTCACAGCCCCGGGATTGAGTCGCATGCTGTACTGACTGAGACAGCCAGGTGCCCCTAAACATATTTCTTCTTAAAAACAGGAATGAACCAAACTTTATTATTACAAAAACAGTATATGTATGTTATGGAAAATTAAAACCAGCAAAAACAAAATAATAACTTTACATTCCCACCACCTGGAGATCACTTGCCATTGTTTATACCTCGGTATCTATACTTTTGGATCTTTTTCTATGTGAGTATGTATGTGTATGTGTATATAGTGTATTTGTGTGTGTATTTTTTTTGTCAGAATGAAATATATTACACATACTGTTTTATATGCTGCTTTCTTTATTCAGCAGTCTACCTTTCCAATAACTTTTTTTTTTAAAGTAAACTCTATGCCCAACATGGGGCTTGAACTCACAACCCAGAGATCAAGAGTCATGTGCTGTACCGACTGAACCCCTCCACTTCAATAACTTTTTTTTTTTTAAGTAGGGTCCACACCCACTGTGGGGCTTGAACTCAGGACCTTGAGATCAAGAGTCAGATGCTGTACTGACTAAACCATCCAGGCAGGCACCCCTCAATAACTTTTTATCTTACCTCTTACCCATGTTGACCTCAGAATACCCCAAGAAGCTGGTTTGTCCAAACCAGCATTTAATCCAGGACCACATATTGCATCTGGTTGTTATGTTCTTTAATTCTTTTTTTCAAGATTTAAGAAAAAAATGTTGATTTATTTTTGAGAAAAGAGAGAGAGCGTAGTGAGGGGGTGGCAGAGAGAGAGGGAGACAGAGGATCCAAAGTGGGCTCTGCACTGAGAGTGGAGAGACTGATGCAGGGCTCAAACTCACGAACCTGCGAGATCATGACTTGAGCCAGGGTCAGATGCTTAACCCACTGAGCCAGCCAGGTGCCCCTCCTTATTTCTCTTTAAATCTAACGTAATCCCTTTTTTCTGTTGAAGAGACCAAGTCAGTTATCCTACAGAATATCCCACCTTATGGATTTCTCTTGTTGCTTCCTGTGGTGTCATCTAGCCTTTCCCTCTATTCCTTGTGTTTCTATAACCTGGAAGTTATATCCAAAGGCTTGATGAGTTCAAGGTAAACAGTTCTAGTTAGAATATATCATAGGTGGTATGTTTTTCGTGTTCCATGATATTTAAAAGTTGCAAGGTATTTACTTGGCCTGCCCCTAGTGAGTCTGAGATTGCTGCTTTGGGGAATGACAGTCAGATTTCTTCTTTGAATAGTGTGACTAGAAAATAATCTGTGTACTTTTCAATGTTAACCATTTAGCTAAGGGTTGTAACTCTAGTTGATAATCTGCTGAAATTAGTAATTACATTAGGGTTTATTAAATTATATGTATCTATTTTCATTAGCTAGATTCTTCTTCAAAAGGTAAAATTTTTCTTTATTAATGAAGGTTCTTTGGTTACCTTTAAATACAGTTACTATTAGAAAGTCAGGGGGCACCTGGGTGGCTCAGTCAGTTAAGTGTCAGACTCTTGATTTCAGCTCAGATCATGATCTCAGCGGTCATAAGCCCTGGTTGGGCTCCACGCTGAGTGGCTCCGTGCTTAAGATTCTCTTTCTCTTGGGGCGCCTGGACGGTTGGGCAGCCGACTTTGGCTCAGGTCATGATCTCATGGTTTGTGAGTTCAAGCCCTGTGTCGGGCTCTGTGTTGACAGCTCAGACCCTGGAGCCTGCTTCAGATTCTGTGTTTCCATCTCTCTCTGCCCCTCCCCTGCTTACCCTCTGTCTCTGTCTCTCTCTCTCTCTCTCAAAAATAAAAATAAAATAAACCTATTAAAAAAAAAAGATTCTATTAGAGTTCATTCTATTCAGAGTTCATTCTATTAGAGTTCATTGTTAGAAATTTAATAGCCCACTCAAAGTATTTCAGAACTCATAGACTAGGTCTAGAAAGTCTTCCTTTTTAGAATGAAATGTATTTAGTATAAAACTAGCATTATTTAAAATAATAAAAGGATTGTTTTCTTCATTATGTGATGTATTAGTTATTGCTGCATAAAAATCACCCTAAAACTTAACAGCTTAAAACAAACATTATGTCACAGTTTCTGGTGGTCAGGAATCCACAGTGGCTTAACTGGGTGGTTCTGGTTCAGGGCCTGTTATGAGGGTGCAGTCAAGAGTTGTTTAAGGGTATAAACATTTGAAGGTTTGACTGGCCTGGACCATCTACTTCCAAGCTCATTCATGTGACTTTTTACAAGAAACCTTTGTTCTTTAGCTGGTTATTGGCCCGGGAGACTTTAATTTTTCAAAACACAAGCCTCACCATAGGGCTGCTCACAGCTTGGCTGCTGGCTTTCTTTATAGTGAGTGATCTAAAAGAGTGTGGAGTGAGTGTGCTGTAGTGGAAGCCAGATATCTTTTTTTTTTTTTAATGTTTATTTATTTTTGAGACAGAGAGAGACAGAACATTAACGGGGGAGGGTCAGAGAGAGAGGGAGACACAGAATTTGAAGCAGGCTCCAGGCTCTGAGCTGTCAGCACAAAGCCCGACGTGGGGCTCAAACTCACAGACCGTGAGATCATGACCTGAGCCGAAGTCAGAGGCTCAACCGACTGAGCCACCCAGGCGCCCCTCCAGATCTCTTTTAAAACTTAATTATCAGAAATGATAGGACGTTACTCTGCCATATTCTGTTGATCATGCAGACTAACTCCAGTGCATTATGGGAAGTAACTACACAGGGTGTTAATACTAGGAGGCAGGGACCATTGCAGACCATCTTGGAGACTGGCTACTATAGGCAGGGAACTTTTTGTTTTTTAAGTAGGCTCCACGCCCAGCATAGGGCTCAAACTCATGACCCTGAGATCAAGAGTCATATACTCTACGGACTGAGACAGCCAGGCATCCAGCAGTGAACTTTTAATATTCATTTTGTTTAATTTCTAGATCTATCTTTATCTTCATCAGAAATTTGAAGAGGGGAAGCCCAGGCAATTTTTCCTTGTAAAAATAATGGCATTAAAGACTCCTTGCCACATGTTTAAAGTTCATTTGTTTATTTTGAGAGAGAGATAGAGCGAGCAGGGGAGGGGCAGAGAGAGAATCCCAAGCAGGCTCTGTGCTCTCAGCGTGGACTGAACCACCCTGGTGCCCCCCAAATAAGAGTGTTTTAGAGCTCTTAGTGAGAATTGTAAGGAAATTGCCTTATTTAATGACACATTGTATCCTGGGTACCTAGAGCAGGAGTTAGGTAGACAATTTGTGATATATTCTGCTAAAATGTATCTTTTGGCAATTAAAATATTCTTAACAAGTAGCTTTTATTTTTTTTGCATTTCATTCATTTTTTATTGATATATATTTTATACTGGAAAATATATTTTAATGCTATGAAAGATAACTTGCTTTTTTTTATTCAGCAGCTTTAGAGTTTATATATGAATACCTAGAAAAGTATAAAAAGGTATTAGTCATTCCATTATATTATGATTATTCGTAGTGTTCTTAGTTGTATTTTGTGTTACTTGTTTCTTAACACCAGAAAAGAAGTATTCTAAAACTAAAAAATGTAAGCATACTAGAAAATTTGAGGAAATTTTAGGAAACGGCACTGTATAGACAGTAGTGAGGGAAAACTCAGTGGCGAATGACTCCCTCTTAACAGACGTGATCACCAAAATAGGGTAACCAAAACCAGGCTTTACACATAAACAGTATGGAAGAGTCCTACTGATCTTCTCATCTACAAATATATACCTGGATATCACTTTCAGTGAAAACATATTTATATTTGAAGAACAAAGAAGAAATGTGTAGGATTAAGTGTACTACTGGGTGGTTCAGTCAGTTGAGTGTCCTACTTTGGCTCAGGTTATGATCTCGTGGTTTGTGGTTCGAGCCCCGCATCTGGCTCTGCGCTGACAGCTTAGAGTTTGGAGCCTGCTTTGGATTTTGTCTCCTTCTCTCTCTACCCCTCCCAACTCACGCTCTGTCGCTCTCAAAAATAAATAAACCTTAAAAAAAATGTATGTTAAAGTTAGTCTTTGGCCCCCAAAAAAGTAATTGTACATTGGTAATAATAAAGAGGTTAGGTGCAAGGAAATATCCATGACGTAGAGGTACAGCTAACGGAAAATAACGGTAACACATGATGCTGGTTCTGTTGTGATGGTATTGGTATACTCAGAATGCTCATGGAGGTATAAGCTTTTTAAATTTTAGGTGGTAGTCTTCCCCAAGAATTCCATTTTATCACAAGACAGTAATCCAGAAAAGGAGGGAAATAACATGAAAAATTAGAAAACCATCTAAATATAGGAGAATGGTTAGGTAAATTGTAATACATCAGTGCAAGGCAATATGCTGCCATTGGAAGTTATACTGATACTGTGTAAATGTTTTTCATCTTTCACACATTATACATTGACATACCAAACTGTTTTATATGTTATCCAACTCAGCATTTCTTGGACTTCAGTTCTGTATATTTAAAACTTAATTCTCATGTATCCCATGTACTGACATAAATAATTTGAATTCTGTAATGCTACTTACATATAAAACAAAACTAGGTAATGCTCCATATACTTAAAAGCACTTATGCTACTATAAAACTGAAACCAATCGGGGTACCTGGGTGGCTCAGTCGGTTAAGCATCTGACTTCAGCTCAGGTCATGATCTCACAGTTTGTGGGTTCAAGCCCCACATCAGGCTCTGTGCTGACCGCTTGCTCACAGCTTGGAGCCTGCTTCAGATTCTGTGTCTCCTTGTCTCTTTGCCCCTCCCCCACTCACGCTTTGTCTCATTCTGTTTCTCAAAAATAAATAAATGTAAAAAAAATTTTTTTTAAATAAATAAAACTGAAACCAATCTATTAATGAAATAATGAGCCAGCAAAATATTAACTGAAAAGATAAATTTAACATAAAAAATTATATTTTGCTAAAACCAGATTTCTACTATCTGTGTAAATATGGTACCATTCCAGCAGGTTCTTTTGAATATGGTAAACCTACACAGCTGGGTACTGTGAGATGACTCACTTCTCATCATGTTGCTCTCTTGTCTACTATGGAATCTTTTTCTTTTTTTTTTTTTTTTTTTTTACCATAGTGATCATGACATCGTTTTGTTTTTATTTGACAGTATACCATTTAGTATTACAGTCATCTCCCCCCCCCCCCCCCATTAACTCAAGCCAATTGAAGTAATGCTATATTGCCAACTACATTGTTAACACAAACACGGAAGCGAGTACTGAAATCCAGATTAGGCTTATACCATGACGTGTCTAAAATGAAAATTCAAAGGGTGCTTGGCTGGATCAGTTGGTGGAACATGCGACTCTTAATCTCAGGGTCATGAGTTCAAGACCTACATTGGGTGTAGCGATTACTTTAAAAAAAGAAAGAAAATTGAAAATGAAACCAGGGCTTCCTGATTTCTGTGAATGTATCAATAGGCCTATGCATCCTAGGTGATTTAACTAGTTATTATTTTAAACTACTGGTTTGTGCTGCTCTAGACTCTGCCACTGGGGGAGAAAAAGTGGGTCTCATCTGATTTAGTCACTTACTTCCTACTATTAGCCTTCTGTTCCTCACAAGGACCAAACATGGTAAAGGCAAGAGAGAGTAGCTCAGGTGTTCAGCAAGGTAGCAGTGGGGAGGCTTGTGTAGGTGAAGAGGGTAACTCGCAGAGATCCTACTCAGTCTGTGTTGCAACAACTCCCCTTCTCCAGTGCAGAGTTTTAAAGATTTTCACTGTACTGATCTGTGATTTAGGCAGGGATAGTGAGTAAACCTTCAGAAAGGTGACTGCTGGGTCCAGCTTCCCAATTCTGGGCTGATGGAGTGGCTGATAGATATCCTCTCCCTCCTCCCCACGTCCTGCCTTATGACACGTGAATCTCTTATTTGTCTTTAGAGAGTTAACTTTCATAATTTCTCAGAGATAATATTATATGAGAATAGATGGTCTTTAAAATACATGATATTCAGTAAATGGTATTGGAATAATCATCTGGAAAAGAAATCTTGTTGCATCAATACTAAAGTAAATTCCAAATGGATTAGAGCTAAAAGTAAATAGTGAAACCAATACTTACTCTACAGAAACATTGGTTCATGTTTTAAAATTCTTTGTAAAAGATAAGATCTGAAACAATGTAAGTGTATGACAATAGAAATTCGTTATGTTAATGATAAATCTATACAATGATGTGTCCTGGCCATTAAATATTCTTGAACTGTATTTATTGATATGTATGTTATGGAAAGATGCTCATTAGATATTAAGTGAAAAGTGGTCCATTACAGAATTATAAAAGAGCCAAGATCTAATACCGTTTACTAAGCTGTAGATATACTGCTAAGTTAATACTTACAGCTTTTATTTTGTTTGATCTTCATGTATGATCCTGTTTTTTTCATATATATGTATTCAATCACATATATATTCATAGACAAGTTTTCTTATAATACTTTTTAACTGTTTTACTGAGGTATAACTGTCATAAAATGTACATATTTAAAGTATACAGTTTGATCAGTTCAGGCATTTAGACACACTCTTGAACCCATCAATAAAATCAATGTAATAAACATACCTATCACCTCCAAAAGTTTTTTTGAGCCTCCCTGTAATGCTTCCTTCTTTCTTCTTCTTACCTCACCTCTACTAACTGTTCCATTGTCCCCAGAAAACCAGGAATCTGCTTTCTGTCACTATAGTTTTCATTTTATAGAATTCTAAATTTATTTTTATTTTTTTATTTTAGAGAGAGAGCGAGAGTGGGGGAGAGGGGCATAGAGAGAGAGGGAATCCCAAACAGGCTCTACACTCAGCATGGAGCCCAACGTGGGGCTCAATCTCATGACCCTGGGATCAATCTTAGCCGAAATGAAGAGTCAGACACTCACCTAACTGAGCCATCCAGGCACCCCTCATTTTCCAGAATTTTACTTAATAAAGTCATATAGCATATACTTTTTGGTCTTTTTTTTTTTTTTTTAACTCAGCATAATTATTTTGAGACTCATGTATATTGGGCATATCAATAGTTCATTCCTTTTCATTGCTAAGAAGTATCCTATATCACAGTTTGTTGGAACTAACTTACATGCAAATACATTCACCTCTATTATTTAGGAGAATTAATACAACAATTTTCACAAAAATTTTAAAGCAGTAGCACCTTTGTTTCTGTGTAGAAAAAAACATTGAGCGTGAGTCCTAAATTTGGTGATTGTTGGAAAGGTAATTCTCTTGAGGTGTGAGGATATGCCCAGGAAACAACATGCTGTAGTGCAGATTGAGAAGAAACCTAGGAAGAGCCTGGAAAGACATTCTGTATTCGGCATTTAAGGGTTTCTGGATATATCACGTGAAGGATTACTGTAATGGTAATTCCTGGGAACTGCTGATTGAAAAGATTATTAAACTAGATATCAGAAGATGCATTGTAATCCCAGTTGTGCCAGCTATATGACATTGATTAAGTCACATCACCTCTCTGAACTTCATATTCTTTTTTTTTTTTTTTTTTAAATTTTTTTTTTTTTTCAACGTTTATTTATTTTTGGGACAGAGAGAGACAGAGCATGAACGGGGGAGGGGCAGAGAGAGAGGGAGACACAGAATCGGAAACAGGCTCCAGGCTCTGAGCCATCAGCCCAGAGCCCGACGCGGGGCTCGAACTCACGGACCGCGAGATCGTGACCTGGCTGAAGTCGGACGCTTAACCGACTGCGCCACCCAGGCGCCCCATGAACTTCATATTCTTTACATAAGGGAGGATAAGAACCTTGGGCCTGTCAGACCTGCTAATTATGTAATGCAGATTGTATTCTAGAGAAGAGTAGCCATCTATCTCATTAAGGGAAGAGAGGGTAGGAGCTGAAATCTAGTGTCCTCTACGACAAGTTGTGTGCCTTAACATGAGGCATATCTGCTCAGAGCAGAAAGCCTTTTTCAGATTTTCACAGTTGCCCATCTATTCACCAAGCAGTGTACAACCACACTGAGTCTTCCTGGAAGGGAGGAAAGGGGGGTTGAATGAGATGCTTAATTTGCTTCAGGTGCTGTATAGACCGTAGTGGCTCTGTCTATGTCTACCTCACAGGATTGTTACAGAGAAAAATGAGATGTGTGTGAAAGTACTTTGAAAAGTACAGTGTTACATAAATATAATGTCTTGATATTTTGCTCTTCATCTGTGGTTTACTTTAGGGTAGATACAACAAGAATTGAATACTCCATTCCTTTAAGAGAAAACTGGGCACTGCCATACTTTGCATGCCAAATTGCTGCACTTACAGGCTATTTAAAAAGCAACCTAAATACTTATGGAGAGGTAAGATACAAACTTATTTGTCACAGTTAATTTTGATGTATTGCAAATGTATATAATTTTAAAGTTAGTCATATTAACAGGTCAGTGATATTCAGTGAAGCCTAATTACTACATAATAAAGGATATATTTACAGAGTCTTACTATAACATTATTAGTCTAGTCAGATTGACGGGTAAATTATTATTTTTTTAAAGTTTATTTATTTATTTTGAGAGAGGCAGAGACCGTGCCAAGTGAGGGAGGGGCAGAGAGACGGAGAGTGAGAATCCCAAGCAGGCTTCGTGCTGCCAGCGCAGAGGCCCACGTGGGGCTTGAACTCACAAAACCATGAGGTCATGACCTGAGCCAAAACCAACAGTCAGATGCTTAACCAACTGAGCCACCTAGGTGCCCCTGATGGGTAAATTATTTTTAAGAGAAAGGAGATGTTGTGTCGTTTCAGTGCAGTTACTTGGCAAATAAATGAAGAGTTTATTATTTTGAAAATTAATCTCTCATTATTTTACCATTTCTTTTCTGTAATATTGATAGCTTTTAGTCACTGCAAGTTAAGAAAATATTAATGAAGATGTATAGAGTGACTACAAATGGCAGCAGTGTTATCTTTTATGGTAGCACCGCATATTTTCTGTTTTTCTGGCAACCACTGCTCTAATTTTTTATCACAATGATTTTGTTATTTTGAAAGGTTATACAAGTGGAATTATATAGTATGTTATCCTTCAAGATTGGCTTTTTTTCTTTTTTTTTTTTTTTAAATGTTTATTTTTGAGAGAGAGAGAGGGAGAAAGAGAATGAGCAGGGGAAGGGCAGAGAGAGAGGAAGAGAGAGAATCCCAAGCAGTCTCTGTACTGTCAGCACAAAGCCTGACATGGGAATCCATCTCACCAGCTGTGAGATCATGACCTGAGCCAAAATGAAGAGTCGGAAGCTTAACTGACTGAGCCACTCACGTGCCCCAAGATCGGCTTTTTTCATTTAGCCTAATGCCCTTGACATCCTAAGTTACTGCATTGTGTCAATAGTTTGCTTAGTTTCATTGCTGAGTAGTATTGGAATAGGATGTGTATTTTAATCACATATTTGGTAGTTTGCTTCCCATTCTTGAGTCTAGATCTTGTGATCCCTGTTGCATCAGGCTGTCCAAGCTCAGATCTTTGTGCAGTTATTTGGAGCTATGTAGACATATCTGTGGTTGATTACTAAAATACATTTAATGTGTCAAGTAATATGTGTAAAATAGTTAACAATAAAGGCATAGTTGAAAATGAAGTGAGCAGGATAAAGGATAGACAAAAGTGCACAGAATTTTGAAAATGTTCAGAGAAAGGAAAAACAGCTAATTGTGCAGATTGTGTTTGACATATATTTTTTAAAAATCTTTTTTTTAAGTGTTTGTTTATTTTTAAGAGAGAGAGCGTGCATGAGCAGGGAGAGGCAGAGAGAGGGAGACAGAGGATCTGAAGCAGGCTCCACACTGACAGCAGAGAGCCCGATGTGGGGCTCTGAACTCATGAACTGTGAGATCATGACCTGAGCTGAAGTTGGAGGCTTAACTGACCAAGCCACTCAGGCACCCCCCCCCCCGCCCATATATTTCTATCTTATTTCACACTGTATATCCTTTTTTTTTTTTTTTTAATTTTTTTTTCAACGTTTATTTATTTTTGGGACAGAGAGAGACAGAGCATGAACGGGCGAGGGGCAGAGAGAGAGGGAGACACAGAATTGGAAACAGGCTCCAGGCTCTGAGCCATCAGCCCAGAGCCTGACGCGGGGCTCGAACTCCCGGACCGCGAGATCGTGACCTGGCTGAAGTCGGACGCTTAACCGACTGCGCCACCCAGGCGCCCCTCACACTGTATATCCTTTAAAGTAGTTTGAGGGTAAACCCGTGGCATGAGTAATTTGCTTCATTGTACTGTAGCTTTTTCCTAACATCCTTGAAGTAATCTCCACATCCCCAGTAGGTTAGTTAGACCGGATCTAGACCTGATTTCTGGTACTGTTTGCTCAGGGGATGATGGTTTCAGGTCTGGTTATTAGAGTTCTGGTTGTTCCACGTTAGAAGTTTCCAGAATACTTTCTTTTAAAGCTATGGTGATATGAAGAACAGAAGCTTATGTGTTCTATCAGTGCTAAGCTCTCTAGGCCTTGCAGTTGGTATTCTTTGACCAACTGATAGAATTTTTCCATCTCTTACACTTTGTTTTCTGGTCTTAATCTTATTCAGGGTGCTGGAAAATCTTTATATGTGCTGACGGCCTGAAGTATTTCTCATTTTGGAATCTATTATTTTTTAATTTTTAAAAAGTGTGTGGTTTTGTTTTTGTTTTTTTTTTTTTTTTTTTTTTTTTTTTGAGAGAGAGAGAGCGTGAGCAGGGGAGGGGCAGAGAGAGACACAGAATCTGAAGCAAGCACTATGCTCCAAGCTGTCAGCACAGAGCCTGATGCGGGGCTCGAACTCATGAACTGTGAGATCATGACCTCAGCCAAAGTTGAATGCTAAACCAACTGAGCCACCTAGACACCCTGGAAGACTTAGTTTTAGAAGAGAGCATGGCTATTAGGTTTCTTGACTAGACTAGACCCTTATTCCCTTTCTCCTTTGCTATTCTTATCAGAACAAAGTCATGTGATACCATGGCTGATGGAGGAATTGGCAATAAAAATGCAGATCCCTGGAGGAAGTAGAGGTTGTTAGAAATATGCTAAGGAACAATGGATTTGTCAGATTTGGGTTTCTCACTAAGGGATCACTTGGGAGATAACATTTGGAAAGACAGAATTGATTTTAGCCAGGCAAGGACAAGAAGTCCTTGTGTCTAGTATGTTAGCAGAGGAAAAAAGAATTTTATATGATTGACAGTACAAGCATTGGGGAAAGGCAAGGGCACACATTTGCTGAGAAGTAATGAAAAAAGAGCAGTGGGCTTTTTTCCTTGGACTGTGGAATAGGCTGAGACATAAACAGACTGTTTAAATGGAAACTCTTAGGGAAATTTGGAAGTGAACATGTTTTTTAGAGTGAATGGAGTTACTTTCACAATACAAAAGCCCATCGCCACATCTAGCAAAAACCACCGTTGTCTTATATTTATTACTTTACCTCTTGTGATAAAAGAAAAATGTACTGACTTTTTTCCCTTTGTCTTCCTGAAATTCTCAATATGGTTTTGAACTTTGAGGATTTATTTATCTCTGTGTTTTATTTAAGATCTTATTGTTTATGTAAGGATTTAATAATAATTATGTGACTTAAAAGCAAAATTTCTAGAATTATATAGCTTAAAGTTGAACCAGTAACAGGGCTGCAACTTTGAGGTAACAACCTCATGGATTTTTATAGTAATGAAGCTACTGATATTTAGTCTCTTTCTTTTGTTTTCCCTAGAGGTTTTGCTACTTGTTGATGAGTGCTTCAACTTACACGTTTATGATGATGTGGGAGTACAGCCACTATCTCTTATTTCTTCAAGCAATATCTCTATTCTTGCTAGATAGTTTTTCACTGGAGCAAAGTGAGAAGGTACTTTGAATTTTAAAATTGTGGTTTTAAATCCGGAGAATAAATATTTTTATAGTGTTGTATCTTTAGGTAATTTGGCTTTTAAGCTTTATTTTGAAATTTTTGTTGTTTGGGTTTTGTTTGTTTTGTTTTGGGGGGCAGCGGTGGGATTATTTTGAAATGTTTTAATAGGCTCTGACTTCACACTTGTACTCAAAAGATTGGTAAACTCATTCTCCCAGCCATTTAAGAAGGACTTCGAAATTCCCTTCAAGACAGCCTGCTTACCCAAAGTCACCATGTGCTTTTGCTCTTTTGAGCCATTTCTCCTTCCCTTTCTATTTCTTTAAACAAAAAAAAAAAAAGTGAAATATAGAATAGACACAAAAGAGTGTATATACGCTGTGTAAATATACTATATGGAATAAAACATGACTATTTGACCATCCAGGCCAAGAAATAGAGCATTTGAATACCCAGAAGTCCCGCTTTTAACTGCTTCCAGTCACATCTTGCTCCCTCCCCAACAGAGGTTCACTGTCCTGAGTTTTGTTAATCCTTTCCTCCTGTTTCCTTGTGGTTTTTACCACCTATCTATATATTCCTTAAAACATGCTGAAAATAATGTATTGTTTACTTTTGTCTGATTTACTTTTGAGATTCATCCTTGATGATGTACAGACCTATATTTCTTTCATGTTTATGTATTTACACATTCTATTGTTGATGGACATTTCAGGTTTTTTTCCAGTTTATTGTCCATATGACCAATGCTGCTATAAGCATTCTTACCTGGGCCATAAGTGTAAGATTTTTCTAGAGTATACACTTCATAGTGGAATTACAAGTCAAAGGATATATGCATATTCAACCTAACCACATACCAAGCCTTTGTCCAGAATGGTTCTATCAGTTTATATAACTGCCTACAGTGGTTAAAGGTTCCCATCAGTATTTGGTTCCTTTTTTTATCTTTATCTTTTTCACTCTTTTCTTATCTTTTATTTATAAACATTTATTAAGTATTTAATATGTTGTCCAAGCCAGAAACTCGTGGGTCTTCTTGCTCTTTCTTTTCTTCATCCTATATATTTAGATGATCCAGAATCCTGATGAATATCAACATTTAGGTTAATTGAATTGAGGGTGTTTAACATAAAGAGTCATTAATCAAATACAATGCCATTATCTTATTAATTGAAAGGGTAGTAAGAACCCAAAAGCATCATACAGGAAGCAACTGCAGGAAGCAGTTACCACCACTAGAGTTGAGGGAGCAAAGGGGAGAAATTGGAGTTTTTAAAACTTCAAAACTTAGAAGAGGAACCCCTGTGGAGCTGAAACTCAGGCTTCTAAGGAGGGGCTGCCTCCCAGCTTTGCTGGAGTCTCTGAACTGGAGAAATGGAACCCAGACTTCTGAGAATGGGGGCTCTGTCCAGCTGGCCCTGGGGTCTCCGGGGCAAGAGAATGTGTTAAAGCTGGTCTGTCGAGTGTTGGAGAAGCTGCACATGCATTTAGCTGCTTTAGCTGGAAGGAATTGCTCTAGTGGAGTGAAGAAGTATTGCTGATATGATACTCACAGGAACTGCAAAGCAGACAGGAAGCCACAAGCTCCTCCCTTCTTCTTCAGCCTTATTATCTCTCTCTAGCATTTCATATTGGCAGAGTTTAATAGGGAGCCAACTGGAAAAGCAGAGACATAGAAAGCAGAGTTCTCAACCCCAGCATTACAAGACGGTGGGTAGAGGGATAGGTTTGGAGCTACGAGACAGTCACTCAATAACTAGCACACATCTCTAGAACCAGCATCCAAAATCAGGAAGTAGAATTTTTTTAGCACCTGGAAGATCCCATTGTGCCTTCTCCCAGTCAATGTTTCAGCCTTCCTACAGTGAGGTATTTCTTTTTCTTAATGGCTCTGGCCTTCTAAGAGGCCAGATATTTTTTTTCTGTTTTTCTTTTTCTTTCTGTTTTTCTTTTTCATTTTCTTTTCTTTTCTTTTCTTTTCCCTTTAATACTCTGTCTTTTGATTTCCTCCCCTAACTAATGTCTATATTTTGTCTTAGTTTTCCCTTTCCAAAAGGAATTAATCTTATGGTAGAGAAAATTACTATATTATTGAATTTTAGAAAAGAAATCTTTTTTTTTTTTTTTTAATTTTTATTTTTTTTAGAAAAGAAATCTTCTAAGACAAACAACTTTCTTGGGAGATCTTCTATTAGGATATTGAATTTGACTTTCTTATGCTCACTGTTAAATGGACCAAATCTAAAAATACTGGTCTCTGGTGCTACATTTCATGGCAATGTTTTTACTAGGTGGTGTTTGGGAACTGCTGCTAAAGATTATAATTTTTGATGTATGCAGTTTGATGATGTATAGATGGATTTTAATAGCAGGGCAAGCAAGCCAAGTAAAATTAAATCAGAGCCTAGGACTAAGATTTTTTTCAGTCTGATTTAGATGTCCTTGGTTTTAAAGCTTTTTACTTTGCTTATAAGAGTTATTTCTAAGAAAATAAGAAATTCATTTCATACCATAACATTAAAAATACAGATTAAACATTTGTATAATATATCCTAAATTATAGTAGAGCATTTATTTTATAATTGGATTATAATAATATAATTGGATACTAATAATTATTTATAATCTACTCTAAACAAAACCAATGAAAAGATGTACAGTAAGATTCATTTTATTCTCATTCATCTTATTTTGTTTCAACAGGTTCATGAAGTTTATAAAATCTATATATTTTCTCTCTTTCTGGGATATTTACTGCAGTTTGAGAATTCAGCTTTATTGGTGTCTCCTCTATTAAGTTTAGTAGTAGCCTTAATGCTTGCTAAGTGCCTTCAGGTAATAAGAATTGCCTTTTTATCATTCTTGTGGTAAATTTTTTAATTGTTCATTTTTCATGCCTCACTTCTTTGTTCATGGTTGTTTTCCCCACAGCTGAATGTGAAAAAAGGAACTTTTATAGCCAAAATAATGAAAGTGATTAATTTTTACTTGGTGTGTACTCTGACAGTGACACTGAATATTATAATGAAGGTAAATAACTCTGGGTCTGAAATTCATGTAGAAGAGCAAGTTGAATAATGAAAGTACGGGGCTAAATTTTAATGAGCATGATAACATAGCATGGTAATAAAGTTTTTACAGTAAAATTACAAGTTGAACAATGATCATTCTTTCATGAGAATATAGGATTCTGATTCTTTTCTAGATACGCTTAAAAGATACACTTTATTTTCCATTTCACTTAAAATATTAAGTAATATATGGAGTAAATTGAGATGAGTAAAAGTGTTCAAAAGAGTATGTCAAGTCTCCTTGCTTCATAGTTATAGCATGTATTATTTAATTCCTTTTTAATTCATATTTTTTGTTTTATAGTCTTGCTGTGTTTTCAATTTCTAGACAGAAACATATTGCTGTGAGCATAGCTAATAGTTCTTTGTTGTAACTAGTGTTTTTTACTTCCAGATGTTTGTCCCACACAAAGAAAATGGACACATGCTGAAATTCCTTGAAGTAAAATTTGGATTAAATATGACTAAGTAAGTTTTATTTATTAATTTTTTTAAGTTTATTTATTTTCAGAGGGAGAGAGTGCATGCACAAGTCAGGAAGGGGCAGAAAGGAAGAGAGAGAGAATCCCAGGCAGGCTTGGTGCCATTAGCACAGACACTGACACAGGGCTCAAACCCACAAATTGTGAGTACATGACCTGAGCCGAAACTAGGAATTTCGGCTGAAATTGACTGAGCCACTCAGGCACCCCAGTAAGTTTTAGATTATATAAAAATTTATCTAGGGGCTCCTGGGTGGCTCAGTTGGTTAAGCATGTGACTTTGGCTCAGGTCATGATCTCCTGACTCTTGAGTACAAGCCCCGTATCAGGCTCTGTGCTGACAGCTCAGAGCCTGAGCCTGCTTCAGATTCTGTATCTCCCTGTGTCTTTCTTCACCCCCCCCCACCCCCCCATGCACGTGTGCTCTCTCTTCTTCTCTCTCTCTTTCTCAAAAATAAACATTAAAAAATTTTTTTTAAAAATTTGTCTAACTCTATACCACTTAGAAAATATAGAGCAAAAATTAATCCAAGGGGTAGTAGACACTTAATTACATACCACTTAGAAAATAAATAATTTGGAAAATTACAATATCTAGGAGAAATATATTAATATTTTTTCTCATTAAAAAAAATCTCATTTAGAGGCACCTGGGTGACTCAGTTAAGCGTCCGATTTCAGATCAGGTCACGATCTCATGGTTTGTGAGTTCAAGCCCCACGTCAGGCTCTGTGCTGACAGCTCAGAGCCTGGAGTCTGCTTTGGATTCTGTGTCTCCCTCTCTGTCTCTGCCCCTCCCCTGCTCATGCTCTGTCTCTCTCTGTGTCAAAAATAAATAAAAACATTTAAAAAAAATCTCATTTAGGTGTTTTATAAATTAGATGTACTTAAACCCTCATAGTGTGACAGCGTTTGAGAGTATTTTTTCTCTTAATGCAGAACAATGATACAGTCTAAAGTCAGAATAAATTAAAGATATAAAATAAACAAAGAACCAATGTAATTAAAAAAATTTTTTTTAATGTTTATTTTTGAGAGAGAGCGAACGAAAGAGAGAGAGTGAGAGACAGCATGAGTGGGGGAGGGGCAGAGAGAGAGAGGGAGACACAGAATCTGAAACAGGCTCCAGGCTCTGAGCTGCGGGGCTTGAACTCAGGAACAGCGAGATCATGACCTAGACTGAAGTCAGACACTTAACCGACTGAGCCATCCAGACCCCCCAAGAACCAATGTAATTGTAACCACTAAAAATGTTTGCATCAAAAAGAGGTGGGCAATAAGATACTTATTTCATAGCAAAGAAATGAGATCATAATAGTGGATTAGATCAGAAGCTGACTTTTAAATTCAAGAATAATGTACCTTTTGTTTGTTAAATGCATTTTTTAAATCTAAAGTGAAATAAATGACTTATGCACTGATGGAGTCCACTTGCATAACAGAAAAAATATTTACACATTTTTCTAGTTCTTCTAATATACCTTAGAACCTTATAATTCACTGTGATTACATGGGATTTCAGATGCTGTGCGTGGAATTTCATGTGTGTTATATCACAGTTAATAAAGCTTTTGACATGGTTTAAACACTTCAGAAATCTTCTGAAGTTTGTTAAGTCAGGTATGGATATCTACTGAGGTAAAATCCTGTAAGAGGCCATATACTCCGTAAGGGCAGGGATCATGTCTTTTTCAGGGATATTTATAGGCCTGACATTTAGCAGGCAATTAGGAAAAATTGGTTATAGATCTCCATAATTGACTAGCCTTTCCCCTGACTTTTTCTTTAACCTTGGAAAACTCTAGAGTTCACAAATAGAATTAAGGGCTGCTTTTGTCTAGCATTTCTTAGTTGATGTTATGTAGTGCCCCTTTCTTCAGCATGTCAGGTACTAGATTTGTTTCACTGGGTAATATAATAGGTATTTTAAGAATAAGGTAGTGTCTCTGTCCTTAAGAATATTGACATCTCACTTGGTAGTTTTTGTACAGTTAATAACATGGGTGGTATAAATAGTTAAATGCCTTACACTCACATGTGCCAACTGGGTATTAGGATTTGTAGTTCACCAGAATGTCAGGAAACATTTCTTTTTTTTTTTTAAATATATATTTTTTAATTTTATTTTTTTTACCAGAATGTCAGGAAACATTTCTTTTTTTAAAATATATATTTTTTAATTTTATTTTTTTTAATTTACATCCAAATTAGCATATAGTGCAACAATGATTTCGGGAGTAGATTCCTTAATGCCCCTTACCCATTTAGCCCATCCCCCTTCCCACAACCCCTCCAGTAACCCTCTGTTTGTTCTCTATGAGTCTCATCTGTTTTATCCCCCTCCCTGTTTTTATATTATTTTTGTTTCCCTTCCCTTATGTTCATCTGTTTTGTCTCTTAAAGTCCTCATATGAGTAAAGTCATATGATACTTGCCTTTCTCTGACTAATTTTGCTTCGCTTAATACCTTTTAGTTCCATCCATGTAGTTGCAAATGGCAAGATTTCATTCTTTTTAATTGCCAGGTAATACTTCCTTGTATGTATAAACCACATCTTCTTTATCCATTCATCCATCGATGGACATTTGGGCTCTTTCCATACTTTGGCTATTGTTGATAGTGCTGCTATAAACATGGGGGTGCATGTATCCCTTCGAAACAGCATACCTGTATGCCTTGGATAAATACCTAGTAGTGCAACTCCTGGGTCGTAGGGTAGTTCTATTTGTAATTTTTTGAGGAACCTAGATACTGTTTTCCAGAGTGGCTGCACCAGTTTGCATTCCCACCAGCAGTGCAAAAGAGATGCTCTTTCTCCACATCCAACATCTGTTGTTGCCTGAGTTGTTAACATTAGCCATTCTGACAGGTGTAAGGTGGTATCTCGTTGTGGTTTTAATTTGTATTTCCCTGATGATGAGCGATGTTGAGGATTTTTTCGTGTGTTGGTTGGCCATCTGGATATCTTCTTTGAGGAAGTGTCTATTCATGTCTTTTGCCCATTTCTTCACTGGCTTATTTGTTTTTTGGGTGTTGAGTTTGATAACTTCTTTATAGATTTTGGATACTAACCCTTTATCTGATATGTCGTTTGCAAATATCTTCTCCCATTCCATCAGTTGCCTTTTAGTTTTGTTGATTGTTTCCTTCTCTGTGCAGAAGCTTTTTATTTTGATGAGGTTCCAATAGTTCATTTTTGCTTTTGTTTCCCTTGCCTCTGGAGACATGCTGAGTAAGACATTGCTCGGCCAAGATCAAAGAGGTTTTGAGGAAACATTTCTGTTGAGACAGACTTTCAAGAACCAGTAATGAAATGTTAATAAATATTGGATGTGCACGATAGTAGGCCAGGTATTCTGAGCTATTAAAAAATGACTATAATCTTAAACTAGCAAATTGTATTAAGTGCTATAATAGAAGGATAAGTAAAGTGCCATGGGAATATGGGGAAGGAAAGATTGAGACTGGGTGACATGGAAGAATATTCATGAAATTGAAATTTGAATTGGATCTTACAGAATTAGTACCTTTAATAGGCAGATAAAAAAGACATGAATTCATCATACAATCATATATACAAGACAGTTGGATAGCAGCCTCTTTGATACAGTTGTATTGCTGCTTGACACATTGTGAAACTTTGACCTTTAATTCTAAACCCAGTGATTTGTGAAGCAGGCATTCTCAGGCCACCCATGAGCTCTCCCGAAGATCACTCCATCTCTTAGCTCCTTTCCCAGGGTTAGGATTAAGGATAAAATGGTGGTTGGAGATGGGTCAGATGTTGAGAATGCAGATAAAACTATATATAAGCAGGAGCCTTGTTAATCATATTTAGCTTAGAGTCAAAAGAAGTTTATCTTGATTCTTATAGCTTGAAATGTTTATGTGTTAAATCTTATGACTTCTGTCGTAATAATTAGGTTACTCTCTTAAAATGAGTCCTGTGGGGCACCTGGGTGACTCAGTGGGTTAAGCATCCAGCTCTTGATTTCAGCTCAGGTCATGATCTCATGGTTCATGAGTTTGAGCTCCATGTCCAATTCTGAGCTGACAGCATGGAGCCTGCTTGGGATTCTCTGTCTCCCTGTCTCTCTGTCCCTCCCCGACGCACTCGTGTCCATGCTCTCTCTCTCAAAAATAAATAAAAGAAATATTTTTCAAAATGGGTCCTAGTTGAATTACATTTATCCATATAAAACAGGACTGTCCAATAATACAGTGTGAGTCACATATGTAATTTTCTAGGAACCACATTAAAAAAAGTAAAAAGAGGGGCGCCTGGGTGGCTCAGTCGGTTGGGCGTCCGACTTCGGCTCAGGTCATGATGTCACGGTCCGTGCGTTTGAGCTCGTGTCGGGCTCTGTGCTGACAGCTCAGAGCCTGGAGCCTGTTTCAGATTCTGTGTCTCCCTCTCTCTCTGACCTTCCCCCGTTCATGCTCTGTCTCTCTCTGTCTCAAAAATGAATAAATGTTAAAAAAAAAAAAAAAAAAAGTAAAAAGAGAGGTACTGGGTGGCTCAGTTGGTTAAGCATCCAACTTCAGCTCAGGTCATGATCTCACGGTTTGTGAGTTCGAGTCCCGCATCGGGCTCTGTGCTGACAGCTCAGAGCCTGGAGCCTGCTTCTGATTCTGTGTCTCCCTCTCTCTGCCCCTCCCCGGCTCACGCTCTTGCTCTCTCTCAAAAATAAATAAACGTTAAAAATTTAAATGAAGTAAAATAAATTTTAAAAAAGGTAAAACGAAACAAGGGAATTTTATTTTAATTATAAATTTATTTAATCTGATTCATTAAAATATTTTAATGTGCAAACAGTATAAAAATTACTAATGAGCTATTTTGTATTCTTTTGTCCTTTTTCATTTTCTTTTATGTTTGAAATCCGGGATACTTAAAGTAGATCTCCATTTGCATTGGCCTCATTTCAAGTGCTAATAGCCCCATTGTATCTAGTAGCTACCATGTTGAGCACTGCAGATGGAAGGGTTGGACAGCTGAATTTTTTGTTGTTTACAGATAAAAATAGAAAGTGAAACTCTATTGAAACCATATTGAATTCTAGAGATGGTCACATTACTGGATAATACAGAGCAGCAGTTTTACATTTATTAGGGCAATTTGTTGAGAAGAGTTACTAACGCTATTATCTTCATTTATAAAGGGTACTGTTACAAGTGAATTTAGGAAATGTGTTTTGTGTTTTATGTTTTTATTGAGATAATACTTTTATGTTCAGTAGTTTATAACATCTGTGATTTTAACATCATGCTTTTTGTTTTCTCAAGGAATTTTACAATGAATTGGCTCCTGTGTCAAGAATCCCTGCAGGCACCATCTCAAGATTTTTTTTTGCGATTGACACAGTCTTCTTTATTACCTTTCTATGTTTTAGTGTTAATTATTTGTTTTCTTTCTATGATGCAAGTTATTTTTAGGAGAATTAAGTAAGTACCTATGAGAATCATCACATTGCTAACTAATACCTTATGGAAATACGTAAACTATCAATTTTTAGTATCCTTCCAATATTTGTGTATTTGTTTCAGAGTTTGTAGTTCCATTCTCTTGTTATGCACATGTACAAGATCGTTATAACTTAACCAGATAATATTCAAATTTGTTTATACATCTAAATACATGATGTACAAATTTAATGTAGGAATAATATTCATTTAAACTGTTAGACTCCTTCACTAATTTAGTCATATTTTTACTGAATGTAAGAATAATTTTTGTAACCTAAATGAAGCTAGTAATGTAAGTGATTTTAAATTATCAAGACTATTTTAAAATATTTTTGTCATGGCTGAAAGCAATAACTAGTTAAGTGATAATCTTGGAAAAGGAACCTAAAAATCTTTTTTGTCATATTTCCTGAATTTTCATATTTAGTCTTCACTGAGTCAGTTTCTTCAGGTTCTTAAAAGCCCTTTCAAGGACTTGGAGATGTATATAAGTTAGGCATTTGACTATCAGAATATACTTTCAGATTTCAAGAACCACCTGTATTTCTTTTTTTTTTTTTTTTTTTTTGAAAAAATTTAAGACCTTTGATTATTTAAAAATGTTTTTTCAATAGTAAAAAACATTTCCTTTGTGTAGTGGCAAGTCCTTGAAAGAAACTATTACGCTTGAAGATGGACGAATTGGAGGAAGGCCAGAAATAATTTATCATGTGATTCATACTATCTTATTGGGCTCTCTTGCAATGGTTATAGAAGGGTAAGTGTACTTTATTGGAGCTATTTGTTTTTACAAACAGTTGTCCTTTCTAATGGTAATAAATGGATACTTTCAAGAATATATTTATAAGGGACACCTGGGTAGCTCAGTTGGTTTATGTGTCTGACTCTAGATTTTGGCTCAGGTCATGATCTCATGGTTCCTGAGTTTGAGCCTGGCATTGGGCTCTGCCCTGACATTGTGGAGTCCGCTTGGGATTCTGTCTGTCTGTGTGTCTCTCTCTCTTTCTCTCTCTCTCTCTGTCCCTACCCTGTTTGCACTCTCTCTCAAAACAAAACAAAACAAAACAAAAACAAAAACACTTAAAAAAAAAAAGAATATATTTATGAAACTATAAAAACTAAAAATCTACAAACTTTCTTTATCTGGAGTTTACAGAGGTGCTTATAGTACAGTGAACTGACATTTATTTATTCACTCTTTTGTTCAAAAACTATTGAATGTTTTCCAAGGACCAGGCATTGTACTAGGTGCTGAAGGTACATTGGTAAGCAAAAGTGGACATACAGTTTCTAACCTTATGTGACTGTGGCCTAATGGAGGTGACAGATATTAATCACACAAAAATAAAATTACAACTTTGTTAAATGAAATAGAGGTAAATCGTGCTGTGAGGTTGAGAGTTCAGTAAATGATACCCTTTAAAGTTTGGACTCAGATGAAAAATAAGACACATGGGTATAAAATGATTTTGAATACTCAATTTCAATTTGAGGAGGGGCTTTTCCCACAGTAACAACAAGCAATTGTCCAGGTACCAACTGAATGTCCTACACTTTGACTTAATTCTGGCACTGTCCACCTAGAGGTTGCATCAGATTCCACAGTTCAAGATTGCCCCCCAACCCACTTCATGTGCCAGTTGCAAATCCAGGTTATTACCTGTGCTTCTGACCAACTGGCTGTAAATCAGAAGTTCTTAGATCCCCCTCCTCAGGTTCAATTAACTTGCTAGAACAGTTCACAGAACTCAGAGAAACATTTTACTTACTAGATCACTAGTTTATTATAAAAGGATATAACTCAGGAACAACCAGATGGAAGCTCGGCAGAGGGCAAGGTTTGTAGGAAGGGGTCCGGAGCTCCCGTTATCTCTCTAGGTGTACCACTCTCTCCAGGTCTACATGTGGTCGCCAACCCAAAGCTCTCCAAACCCTGTCCTTTTGGGTTTTTATAAAAGCCTCACATAGGCATGATTGATTAAATTATTGGCCATTAGTGATTGAACTCAACCTCTAGGCCCTTTTCCCTCCCCAGAGGTTTGGAGTGGGACTGAGTTCCAACTCCCTAATCACATGGTTGGCTCCACTGGCAACCAGCCCCATCCTTGAGTGTCTTCCAAAAAGTTACCATTAACATAAAAAAAGATACCTTTCCAGTTTCATCACTTAGGAGATTCTAAGAATTTTAGGAGCTGTGAGCCAGGGACTGTACAAAGACCAAATATATGAGAAATACATTTCAATCATCTGAATGATTCTATAAAGGTTGCATTGGAGACCACTTCTTCATGTGTGAACAAAGGGCAAATGCCACCCCAAATTGACCTTAGTCCTCAGACTTTGGGCTTTCCCTCTTTAATGGATAGAGCCTTGGTAAGTTTATGCCCCTGTCTACACCTACCTTGCAAAAGGAAGATACAAAATATGGATGCCTAGAATGTTTAAGCTGGATATGCTCAATTCTCCCTCTTAATACACAAATCAGATAAATCACTGCCATGAAGAGGAGCCATTAAGATTCTGAGGTAGAGGGATAAGAGGGGAAGTAGGGAGAGATGAAAAGCATTGATCCTAGTATAAGATTTCTCAAGTTAAATTTTCTTTAATTATGAATATAGATACTGAATCACAGTCCCATGGTGCTTTTCCAAAAAGAAAGCTTAGCTGTTTTCAAGTATTATATTAATTTTTTATCTTGAAATACTATATACATTACAACCTCAAAGTTACAGTTATTATTGGGCCTGCATTTAACATCTTAATAAGCACAAATGTGCTGTATTATAAATCTTTTTATTATTTGATATCAATATTTCAGCATAATTGGTTTCCTTTGTAGACCTATGTACTTTATGCATTTAAAAACATTTTCTTGGGGTGCCTGGGTGGCTCAGTCGGTTAAGCGTCCGACTTCGGCTCAGGTCATGATCTCGCGGTCCGTGAGTTCGAGCCCCGCGTTGGGCTCTGTGCTGACAGCTCAGAGCCTGGAGCCTGTTTTGGATTCTGTGTCTCCCTCTCTCTCTGACCCTCCCCCATTCATGCTGTCTCTCCCTGTCTCAAAAATAAATAAACATTAAAAATAAATAAATAAAAACATTTTTTGGGGGCATCTGGAAGACTCAGTTGGTTAACCGACTGACTCTTGATTTTGGCTCAGGTCATGATTTCACGGTTTGCGGGTTCGAGACCTGCGTTAGGCTCCACGCTGATGGCAAGGAACCTGCTTGGGATTCTCTCTCCCTCTCTCTCTGCCTCTCCCCCACTCGCACACATGCATGCTCTCAAATAAATAAACTTAAAAAAAAAAAAAAACATTTTCTTATGAGTCATCCGTACACTTTATCAGACTGCCAAACCCCTGACCAATGGGAATCTTTTACTGAAACATTAAGTGAGAATGGTGGTTCACACGAATAGTTAGCATTCCATAATGCCTAGTAAGTAGGATGAAGAAATGTGTTAAACCATGAATATTCTAAGTGATTCATGTTTTGATTCTCATCTCATTGCCTTGTAGTACTAGAATTTTGGTGCATGGGTTACCTTTTTCCCCCTTTGTACTCTCTCAGTTTTATTTCTCTCTGCAGAAGAACATTTTATTATCCTCACTATTCTTCATTGTTGGATCTACCATTTTAAGTTCAAGATCCTGTTTTTGAACATGTAATATGCATTATTCTTTCACTCATCTTTACTTCTTTAATTTATTCACTAGGCCTATAATACTGTGACCACCTGTTCATGCAAATAATAAGCATAGTCACCCAGAATGTGCCAGGCACTCTATTAAGTAGGCAGTAGGGATTAAAGAAATACAAAATCTACTCTTTTGCTTCAAAGGGTAAGTAAACCAAGAGTTAGAATAAAGTAAGTACTATGAGAAAGGTATACAAAGGGTGCTTTAATCACTCAAGAGGAGAGGTACTAACTCAGTTGTAGAGGGTGGACAGAGGAAGTCAGTTTAAGGAAGATTTCCTAAATGGGGCAACAGCCTTCAGAGATAAATAGAGGTTGGCCAGGCTGTTCATTTTCTTGTGGGTTTGTGTGTGTGTGTGTAATAATCTGGACAGAATAAATGTCATGGGTGCTTAGGTGGCTCAGTTGGTTAAGCATCCGATGCCTAGTTTCAACTCAGGTCATGATCTCACAGTTCGTGGGTTCAAGCCCCACATTGCACTCTGCAATGACAGTGCAGAGCCTACTTGGGATTCTCTCTCTCTCTCTCTCTCTCTCTCTCTGTCTGTCTGTCTTTCAGAAATAAACAAAAATGTTATATCAGATTTGTTTTTAGTAAGATCTCTCTGGCAGCAATAATTGAGGAAAACAAGATTAAAGGAAGACAGGCTGGTTAAGAAGGTGTCATAATAGAATATAGAAAAGAGTAGCCATAGAGATGGAGGAAAGGGGCCAAAACTAAAATATTTGGGAATTGGAAACTGAGTAAGTAGCAGTAGGGACTGTGGCAGAGGGACTTTAGGAGGAATTACAACTCAGAAGTCAAAGGAGTTTTTAAAGGAGTACATAATCAGAGAGTAGAAGGGAGGAAGAAGTGGTAAGCATGGACCTCAAGGGGTCTGGCTATAAAGGGAATCAGAGCCTAAGGCAGCACTAGACGAGGATGGATGGGCTTGTATCAAGAAGGAGAAACTTATGTGCATTATGGAATGGAACACTTGAGATTGTTATGCAAACTCTGGCTAGAACACTAATCATATTTAGGGAAGTCCTAGGAGAAAAACTGAAAAGGTGCATCAACACCATATTTTTGAGGGCCCTGAAATTTAGATGAGTTTTCATTTATTTCAGTAGATTCTGGGGAACCACTAGAGACTATAACAAAAAGTGTCTTTTAATTATGTTTGAAGAAGGTTCATCTGGCATTTGGTTGAAGGAGAGTCTAAAGGTAGAGATGTTAGGGCACCTGGCTGGCTCAGTGGGAAGAGTATTCAACTCTTGTTCTTGGGGTTTTAAGTTCAAGCCCCACATAGGATATAGAGATTACTAAAAAACAACAAAACATAGAGATGTTAATTATCAGGCTGTTGCAATAAAATGGTAAGGAAGAGATAGATGCAGAGAAATCATTGGACTGGACATAGTGGTCTAATCTCTAGAGCAGGAAGTTGGTGTTCCAGGGAATGTTATGTACATATAATTCAATGTGAATGGTGTCTCCTGGAGTTCTAAACCAGACTCTAGTTTTGATTCTGGGTGACTTGAAGAATAGCAGGAATGGGGGTAATTAGGAGGAAATATTGGTTGACCAGAGGAAACTAATACAGTTCCTTTGTCTTAGCAATATGTATTCTATATACACATACACTACTTCCGTCAAAGTCCAAGTCAGTTTTCATTTTTCTTAAGATTTTATTTTTAAGTAATCTCTATATCCAACATGGGGCTCAAACTTACAATGCTGAGATTAAGAGCTGCATGCTCCACCAACTGAGCCAGCCGGGTTCCCCTACATTTTTTTAAATCGCCAAAAAGCTAGGGTAGCAGTATAGTACCTGCAATTTTACATTTTGCTTTTATATTTTTCATAACTATTTAATACCTACTGAAGGACAGGTTTCTAGGTTTTTTTCTACTAAAACAACATACTGCAGTTAAAACCTTTGTATCTTTATATACATATACTAATATATCTGTTGACTAACTTACTAGAAATGGGGTTGTCTTGGAGTACTTAAAATTTGTCTAGGTTTTGGGGTGCCTGGGTGGCTCAGTCGGTTAAGCGTCCAACTCTTGATTTCAGCTCAAGTCATGTCTTGCAGCTCGTGGGTTCAAGCCTGTTGTCGGGCTCTGCACTGGCAGTGCGGAGCCTGCTTGGGATTCTTTCTCTCTTTTTCTTTCTGCCCCTCCCCTGCTTGCATGCTCGCTCTCTCCCTCTCAAAAATAAATAAACATGAAACAAACGGAAACTAAAAACTTAAAAAAAAATTTTTATAGATTTTGCCAAATTGCCTTCTGGAAAAGTATAGCAGTTTATATTTTCTCCAAGAGTACAATCTTACTACACTCTCATCTATATTAATGCTCTTATTTCATCCTCATTTTAGTAACCTGCATGTTTTCTTGATTATTTAAGAAATGAATAACAATCTGTTGCTGAAAGTTAGAGGCTAAGCTTTTCATTTTCCCTTAACATGTGGTATTTTCATGGGTAGTAGGAGAGAACTGAGAAAAGAGAAATCGGGTTGCCTGGCTGGCTCAGTCAGTGGAGCATGTGACTAATGATCTTGGGGTTATGAGTTTGAACCCCACATTGGGTGCAGAAATTACTTAAAAAAATAAAATCTTTAAAAAAAAGATAGAGAAATTAGATAGTAATGAGGTTCATGGGATATCTGATATGTGACTCCCATTCTTTTCTAGCTTGAAATACCTCTGGACTCCTTATGTATGCATGTTAGCAGCATTTGGTGTATGTTCTCCTGAACTTTGGATGACACTTTTCAAGTGGCTTCGATTGCGAACAGTACACCCAGTGTTATTGGTGAGTCATTGTTATTTTGTGTTAAGTACTTGTTTCTCTTTCAATTACACAAATGGAAACTGCATTGAATACAATTGAAATGGTGTGAGTAAAGGATATTATGACTTACAAGTGAAAAAGAGATCCCGGGGAAAAAATTTTTTTTAGAATTTCTGATTTAAATGCAGATAAGTAAAATAGAAGGTAAAAATACGAGTGAATCAATAATGTTAGAGGCTATCAAGAATTAATTTTTAGGGGCACCTGGGTGGTTCAGTTGGTTGAGTGTGTGACTCTTGGTTTCATTCAGCTCAGGTCATGACGTCACGGTTTATGAGATCAAGCCCCACATTGGGCTTTGTGCCGCCAGTGTGGAACATGCTTGGTATTCTGTCTCTCTCCCTCTCTCTCTCTGCCCCTCCCCTGCTTGCATGCACTCTTTCTCTCTCTCAAAATAAATAAACTTTTAAAAAATTTATTAAAAAAGAACTAATTTTGAGCGGTTGGGCATCTGACTTCAGCTCAGGTCATGATCTCATCGTTTGTGAGTTTGTGCCCCCAGTCAGGCTCTGTGCTTGCAGCTCAGAGCCTGGAGCCTGCTGCGGATTCTGTGTCTCCCTCTCTCTCTGCCCTTCCCCCTGTTTGTGCTCTGTCTCTCAAAAATAAATAATGAAACATTAAAAAATAAAATAAAAAAAAGAATTTTTATAATATTCTTGATTTGATATGGAACTATTATATGTTTTCTTTTTTGTTGTTTAAACAAAAATTTTTTTTTGGTTTTGTTTTTTTAATTTAATTTTGAGAGAGAGAGAACGAGCAGGAGAGGGGCAGAGAGAGGGAGAGAGAGAATCCCAAGCAGGCTTTGCACTGTCAGCATAGAGCCCAATGTGGGGCTCAATTCCACAAATTGTGAGATCATGACCTGAACCAAAATCAGGAGTGGGACACTTAACTGCTTAACCAACTGAGCCACCCAGGCAAACTATTGCATGTTTTCAATGTGAATACAACATTTTCACTGTGCCTGCTATGTGCAGTGAGCTTACAATGCAAATTAATTTCATCAGGTAGATTACAGTCTCCTATTCATAAAAATAATAAGTATTGACAGGGTACTGTTAGAACACAGAGTAGGGCTACTTAATTCAGTCTTGTTAGGGATTCAAAAACTTTTCAATCTGAAATTTGAAAGATGATGAATTATTACTTGGATGGGAGAGAAAGGGTGGGCATTCATGGTAGAAGGAATAAACATAGATAGGCAAAGAACATGTTGTAATCAAAGGGAATAAAAACAGTGGCAAAGAAAAAGCATGATATATTTACTTTTCTTGGCACATAAAATGTGAGATAAGAGTGGTCAAGAAATGAGATTGGGGAATTCAAGACGTGTAAGGTCATGGAGGCCTTTGAATATCATGCAGTAACACTTGGTCTTATCCTATAGGAAGTGGAAAAATCATTGAAATGTTTATGTGTGAGTGTGAGAGAGTCAGACTTCTGTTTTCTCTCAGTTCACACTTAGAATTCTTTGAAGGATAGACTTGAGGGTGACAAATCAAGCCAAGAAGGTAAGGTACTGGCCATGGTGAATGGAAGTGATAAAAGCTTCAATATATTGAGTGTTCACCACGTGTCGGGTACTGTTTATAAAATACTTTATGTGCTATTCAATGCTTACAAAGGCCCTAACAGCTAAGTTTTATTGTCTGTATTTTATAGACAAAGAAACTAAGGGTTAATCTGGTTAAATAACTTGCTTGAGATCACACAGTTTATAAATGTGAAAATCATGGTTTACACCCAGGTTTTTCTGACTCTGGGGTCTATTCACTTAATACTATGCTATACTGGAGTGAAAAAAATTAGAAAAGAAGGTTAGTGAGACTTGGTGCTTCAACAGTATGGAGAGACAAATCATAGATATTTCCTAGTTCTCTAGTTTGTGTGACTGTGGATTTTAGGGTTACCAAAATAGGGTTATGGACATAGGACAATAGGAAGAACAGGTTTTGGCAAAGGGATGATGAATAATTATCTTTAGTAATAGTCATGTTGTGTTTTGCTGGTCTTTTTCCAGAGGAATTTATATGTTCTTGTTTTAGCATACTTGTATATTGATATGTACTGGTGTTTTTCTTGTGTTAATTCATTGCCTTTTTGTTGCTAGCTTTTTAGGTAGCACGGTGCAGTGTCCTTTTAAGCTGTTCATAACTTAAATTCCTGGCAGAATTGTCAAATATTGATTTATTCTTTGAAATACTACCATAAGTGTTACCTTTTTTCTGTTCTGTCTTAAATTTATATAGTAAATATGTATGTCTCACTTTATCTCCTGCTTAATATGTCTTAAATTCGTTAATCTTCACCCATTTCACTCTGTGAACCTAGGTTCCACATTGACTTCAGTTTCTCTGAAATTTTATAACTCTAAGAATCTGTGATTGATCATGGAGTCAATGTCTAGTACCTCCAGTACATTCTGAAATGTATCCACAATCATTTTTTTTTAATATTTTAGGCTCTTATTCTGAGCATGGCTGTGCCCACTATAATAGGTCTCAGCTTATGGAAAGAGGTAAGAAAGGTTTTTATATTATGAAAATGTACTTTACAAGGTAGTGATAAATTTACATGTGTGTAGCATATTTATATTGAGATACTATTCTAACCAAATAAAGTGTGATATTCTTAGTATGCCTAATTTTTTATCATTAGGAACACAATACAAGAGTTAAAACATTTTTAGAATGCCACATGATGCAATTTTCTCTGGTTTCCTTATTTATTTATTTATTTATTTATTTATTTATATTTAAATTTTTATTTATTTATTTTGAGAGAGAGCATGTGCATGTGTGTGCGAATAGGGGAGACGGAGAGAGAGAATCCCAAGCAAGCTCCACGCCTTTAGTGGGGAGCCCATCGCAGGGCTCAGTCCTATAAACCCAGGCGCCCCTCAATTTTCTACAGTCTAATTCTGTTACTAATTCAGTTTATAATTGGCAAAGGCCATTACTGAATAAATAGGTGATAATATTAAAAAGCAATTTGGGGGGCGCTTGGGTAGCTCTGTCAGTTTGGGCGTTTGACTTCAGCTCAGGTAATGATCTCGCGGTTCGTGAGTTTGAGCCCTGCATCAGGCTCTGTGCTGACAACTCAGAGCCTGGAACCTGCCTCAGATTCTGTGTCTCCCTCTCTCTCTCTCTGCCCCTCTCCCGCTCACACTCTGTCTCTGTCTCTCTCAAAAATAAATAAACATTAAAAAATTTTTTTTATTAAAAAGCATTTTGTAATGAAAAACCCACAACTAACATCATACTCAGTATTGAAAAACGGAGGTTTTCTTCTAAGGTCAGGAACAAGACTGACTCTCACCACTTTTATTCAACATAGTACTGGAAGTTAGAAGTCCATAGCAGTCAGACCAAAGAAAGGAATAAAAGGCATCCACATTGGTAAAGAAGTAAAACTTTTGTTATTTGCAGATGACGTGATATTATATATAGGAAACTCTATTGGAGCACCTGGGTGGCTCAGTGGGTTTAGTGTCTGACTCTTGATTTTAGCTCAGGTCATGATCTCACATTCGTGAAAATGAAAAAAGAGGGACACCTGGGTGACGTAGTTGGTTATGCGTCCCAACTCTTGATTTCAGCTCAGGTCATGATCTCATGGTTTGTGGGATTGAGCCCCACATTGGGCTCCTCGCTGTCAGCACAGAACCTACTTGGGATTCTCTCTCTTCCTCTCTGTCTGAGCCTCCCTCATTCATCCTCTCTCTCTCTCTCAAAATAAATAAATATGAGAAAGAGAAGTTAAACAGCAGAAAGAAATTAAGAAAACAATCCCATTTACAATTGTACCAAAAATAATAAGATACCTAGGAATAAACCTAACCAAAGAGATGAAAGACCTGTACTCTGAAAACGATAAAACCTGATGAAAGAAATTGAAGACAACACAAAGAAATGGAAAGATGTCACATGCTCATGGATTAGACAAACAAGTATTGGGGGCACCCGGGCGGCTCAGTGGGTTGAGCATCTGACTCTTGAGTTCGGCTCAGGTCATGGTCTCACAGTTTGTGAGTTTGAGCCCTGCATCAGGCTCTGTGCTGATGGCATAAAGCCTGTGTGAGATATTCTCTCTCTCTCTCTCTCTCTCTCTCTCTCTCTCTCTTTCTCTCTCTCTCTCTCTTTCTCTCTCTCTCTCTTTCTCTCTTTCTGTGTCCCTCCCCTGCTTGGCTCTATCGCTCTCAAAATAAAAATAAACTTTTTAAAAAAAAAACAACAACAAATATTGTTAAAATGTCTATATTACCCAAAGCAGTCTACACATTCAATGCAATCTGTATCAAAATACCAGTAGAGGGGTGCCTGGGTGGCGCAGTCAGTTAAGCGTCCGACTTCAGCCAGGTCACGATCTCGCGGTCCGGGAGTTCGAGCCCCGCATCGGGCTCTGTGCTGACAGCTCAGAGCCTGGAGCCTGCTTCGGATTCTGTGTCTCCCTCTCTCTCTGCCCCTCCCCCGTTCATGCTCTGTCTCTCTCTGTCCCAAAAATAAATAAACGTTGAAAAAAAAAATTAAAAAAAAAAATACCAGTAGAATTAGAACAGACATTCCTAAATTTGTATGGAACCAAAAAAGACCCCAAATAGCCAAAGCAATCTTGGAAAGCAAAACTGAAAGTATCATGACCCCAGACTTCAAGTTATATTACAAAGCTATAGTAATCAAAACAGTATGGTACTGGCACAAAAATAAACACATAGATCAATGGAACAGAATAGAAAGCCCAGAAATAAATCTACAATTTTATGGTCAATTAATCTTCAACAAAGGAGGCAAGCATATGCAATGGGAAAAGGACAGTCTTCAACAAATGCTGTTGGGAAGACTAGACAGCTACATACAATACAATGAAACTGGACCACTTTCTTACACCATACACAAAGGTAAACTCAAAATGGACTAAGAACCTAAATGTGAGACCCGAAATCATAAAAATCCTAGAAGAGAACACAAGCATTAATTACTCTGACATTGGCCATAGCAACATTTTTCTAGGTATGTTTCCTGAGACAAAGGAAACAAAAGTAAAAATAAATTATTTGGGACTACACCAAAATAAAGAGCTTCTGAACAGCAAAAGAAACAATCAACAAAACAAAAGGACAATCTACTGAATGGGAGAAGACGTTTGCAAATGACATATCTGATAAGGGGTTCGTATCCAAAATATATAAAGAACTGATACAACTCAACACCTAAAAAACAAATAATCCAATTTAAAAGTGGGCAGAAGACATAATTCTCCAAAGAAGATATACAGATGGCTAATAGACACATGAAAAGATGCTCAGCATCACTCATCATCGTAAAAATGCAAATCAAAACCATAATGAGATACCATCTCACACTGGTCAGAAGAGCTAAAATAAAAATTACAGAGACACTGGGTGGTTCAGTCGGTTGAGTGCATGACTTTTCTGCTCGGGTCTGGATCTCACGGTTTGTGAGTTTGAGCCCCACATTGGGCTCCACACTGACAGTGCAGAGCCTGCTTAGGATTCTCTCACTGCCTTTCTCTCTCTCTCTCTCTCTCTCTCTCTCTCTCTCTCTCTCTCTCTCTCTCAATGTAAATAAATAAACTTAAAAAAAAAACTAAACGGACACCTGGGTGGCTCAGTCGGTTGAATGTCTGGCTTCGGCTCAGGTCATGATCTCACCGTTCGTGAGTTCGAGCCCCGCATCGGGCTCTGTGTTGACAGCTCAGAGCCTGGAGCCTGCTTCAGATTGTGTGTCCCCCTCTCTCTCTGCCCCACCCCTGCTTGTGTTCTGTCTCTCTCTGTCTTTCAAAAATGAATAAACATAAAAAAAACCCTAAAAAACCAAAAATAAAAAACCAAGCGTTAGCGAGGCTATGGAGAAATAGAAACACTCATGCACTGTTTGTGGGAATGCAAATTGTACAGCCACTGTGGAAGACAGTATAGAGGTTCCTCAAATAATTAAAAATAGAACTACCTTATGATCCAGCAATTGCACTACCAGATATTTACCCAAAGAATACAAAAACACTAATTCAGAGTGATACATGCACCCCTATGTTTATTGTAGCATTATTTACAATAGCTAAATTATGGAAACAGCCTAAGTGTCCATTGATAGACGAATGGCTAAAGAAGATATATGTGTGTGTATATTATATATAATAATATATATGTATAATATACACACATACTTATCTTGAGCACTGAGTAATACAGGGAATTAATTGAGTAATATAGGGAATTGTCCATTGATATATGAATGGCTAAAGAAGATATGGTGTGTGTGTGTGTATATTATATATATATATAATATATATATATTATATGTATAATACACACTTATCTTGATGAGCACTGAGTAATATAGGGAATTGTTTAATCAGTATATTGTACACCTGAAAGGAATATAATGCTGTATGTTAACTACACTGGAATTAAAAAAAAGTGTTTTGGCAACTCCAAAATTTGAATATTTATAAAATAATATAAATTCTTTAGTTTATTGTAGTATAACACGAAACTAATTGCCAATAAACCTGTTAAATTAATTATGTGTTCCTGAAAGATGAAACTGATGATTGTTTGGTAATGATAAAATTATTTATTGAGTCTAGGCAGTAAATTAACCATAAAATAGGTTATTTAGATTATTTGGACTGAGAAGAATGAGCAGCTCACTGAAAGAAAGTAAAAAGATCCATGATATTTTTTCCATGAGAATGATGTTATAATATTGTTTGTCTTATGTTAGTCTCGTAGTAAATACTCTGGAGCAGTTTTGAACTTTTTGGATACTTATACATATTTTTGGGAATTTTGTTTTGTATTTTAGTTTTTTCCAAGATTAATGACAGAACTAATGGAACTACAAGAATTTTATGACCCAGATACAGTGGAACTTATGACCTGGATAAAGTAAGAATTGAACTGCTTAACACTTCTGTTAAACCATTGTTGCATGCTATCTCATCAATTCAGGGGAAATAATAAATTAATCCTTTTCCAAATTGTTCTCATAAAACTTAGAATTTTGCCCCATGCTTTTAGGGATATTTAGTTTTTAATTGACTTATAATTCTGATTTTCTAATTGAACTCCTCTCCATTGGAAATACAGCATTAGGTCACCTGGGTAGCTTAGATGGTTAAGCATTTGACTCTTGATTTCAGCTCCGGTCATGATCTCATGGTTTGTGGGTTCGAGCCCTGCTATTGGGCTCTGCGCTTACAGTTTGGAGCCTGCTTGGGATTCTCTGGCTCCCTCTTTCTGCCCCTCCCCTGTTCATGTGTGCACGTTCGCTCTCTGTCTCAAAAATAAACTTAAAAAAAAAAAGAAAGTAGCATTCAGGGGCACCTGGCTAGCTCAGTCAGAGCATGTGACTCAGGGCGCGTGGGTGGTTCAGTCAGTTAAGCGTCTGACTCTTGATTTCAGCTCAGTTCATGATCTCACGGTCATGAGATTGAGCCCAGTGTTGGGTTCTGCACTGACAGCACAGAGCCTGCTTGGGATTCTCTCTCTACTGCTCCCCTGCTCACAAGCGTGCGCACTCTCTCTCTCAAAAATAAATAAATAAACTTAAAAAAAGCATGTGATTCTTGATCTCTGGATTGTGAGTTCAAGCCCCTTACTTAAAGAAATAAAAAACTAATATATATAGCATTGATAAGTTTGAGATTTGAGACTCTTTCTGTGCTACACCTAGAAATGTAGAATATAAAGAAACAAATATTCCTTTATTTAGATAGTCAAGAGGTTGTTTCTTTTACCCTGGGTTGGATAAGTGGTGGATTACTAGTCTTGTTAACGAAGTTTACCAAAATTTAAGATTTTGATTTTAATAGCCATACATATTTTATTTTATTTATTTATTTTTAAATTTTTTAATCTTTATTTATTTTTGAGAGAGAGACAGAGACAGAATGTGAGCAGGGAAGGAACAGAGAGAGAGGGAGACACAGAATCCAAAGCAGGTTCCAGGCTCCAAGCTGCCAGCTCAGAGCTCGACCCAGGGCTCAAACCCACGGACCGTGAGATCATGAATCTGAACCGAAGCCGGCCACTCAACTGACTGAGCCATCCAGGCGCCCCTAATAGCCATGCGTATGTTAAAACCCACACAGGACAGAAGATATGGTCTTTGGCCTATGGATACAGGGAATTGCAATTGAGACCCCGTTTTCCCTCTCTCAACACACACATATGACTAAGGGACACTCAGAGGACTACACTATCAGTGATAGAATAGACCCACAAAATAACCATCCAGTGGTAGGGAAAGCATATCTTCCTTGGCCTCAGCTATTAGTCAAACAAAAGTCTCTCCTCTGAATTTGCAGCAGTGGATCTGAATTCACACGGGTTTGCAGTTTGAAATTATACTTGTCTAATCCAAGAAACCCCCAGTCAAAAAATTATCATAAAAAGTGGTCCTGTGTGGTTTAGAGTGTCTGATATATTCTCAACCCAGGCTACACAGGTTTCCACAAACAGGACTTCATGAAGATGAGCTCTAAAATTAAAAAACACATGACAAAACGGTCCAACACAGTGAGATCAGCTGTTGTTTGTGATAAACAACAGAATTAGATCTCTAACAATTTTTCTTTTTCTTTCTTTTTTTTTTTAGTTTATTTACTTACTTACTGAAGTAAACTCTATACGCAATATGACCCTGACATCAAGAGTCACATGCTCTTCTGACTATGCCAGCCATGTGCCCCAGAGCTCTAGAAATTTCTGATAATAAAATTTATGTGAGTTGGTTTCTGCTGCATAATAGACTACCACAAAAGTTAGTGGCTGCAAATAATAAACATTTCTTATTTTTCACTATTTTGGCAGTCAGTGAGTGGGGGGTGGGGAAGAGTCTTCTGGTCTGGGCTAGCTGCTCTGGGACTGAGTGGTCAGGCATGGCCTCTCTCACATGTCTAAAGGTTGGGTAGGTACCAGCTGGGGGAATGGAATTGACTTGGCCACAGGCCTCTCATCCAGCTCAGGTAGCCTGGGCTCATTTAGAAGATAGTGGTTATAGAGTTCTTAAGAGTAGCAAGAGAGGACGAATCTCAATGTCAAACATTTTAAAAGTTTCTGCTCACATTATGTTTCTGTTCTGTTGGCCAAAGCGAGTCACATGACCAGGACCACTGTTTGCTCTGAGAGCATAGGTATGAGGTAAGAATCATTGCAGCCATTTTACAACTAGTCTACCCTGTGGGTAGACACTATGAAATAACTACATTGAAAAATGTTTAAGACATAGAAGGAGAAAATAAAACATGAAAAAATGAAACACTATCAAAAAACAGGAAAATATGGGAGGGGGGAGACAAAAATGTTTCTATAAATGAGAAATAGGTTTATAGAAATGAGAATTGGTGTTATTACAAGGTTTTGTTACTCTAAATACACATTTCATATGTATAAAAATTGTTTTCTTTAGATCACCTTTATTGCCTATTAATATTTTTTGTGAATTGTGATTACCATTGTAGGACACTGACTATATAGCTTTGCATTGTCATTAACAAAAGATGAAGTTAAATCTGGGTGTGTGATTTATCACATTATTTTTAAGCATAGGGGCTTGAACATTGGACATTGTACATCAGGCAGTTATATATATTACTCTGGTATAATTATCCTGTTTCATGTTTGTTTCCCCATTACTGGGTGCTCCCTGAAGACAGTGGCTGTGTGCCATCTTTTATTTCCAGAGCTTGGCATTGACTCTAGCGTGTAGTAAGTGGATGCTGAATGTTGAATTGGTTGGATTGGTTAGTGAAGACATTGGAGCAACCCTTTGGGATCTGCTTTTAGGTTTCCTAGTCTTGTAAGTGGCATCTTTCTGGGGCTTTGGATCATCGTTCAAAGTGGAGAAGTCCTACATGTGTTATCTGCAGACAGGTACATGGTAAAGGTAGGGAAGAAGCAGGAGATGGATGGATTGGGAAAGATTTGGGTTGTGGTGGTTAATATTTTCAGAAGGATAAATTTGAGAATTCACACTCACCATTGAATTGATTACACTATATAAAGTAGTAAATTCCTGTCATTATATATACCCTGCATTATTTTTTAGTAGTAGTATTACCACCTGGCCTATATCCCTCCCATCTCTCTCAAAAGCCAGGAACCTTGGGGTGCCTGGGTGGCTCAGTCGGTTAAGTGTCTGACTTTGGCTCAAGTTATGATCTCATAGCTCATGGGTTTGAGCCCCGCATCAGGTTTTGTGCTGACAACTCAGAGCTTGGACTGCTTCAGATTCTGTGTCTCCCTCTCTCTGCCCCTCCCCGGCTCATTATCTATCCCTCTCTCAAAAATAAGTAAACATTAAAAAAATTTTTTTTTGTTTTAATGAAGAAAAAAAAAAAAGAAATGCCAGGGACCTTGTCTCCACACCACCTTTAAATTTTTTTTCTGTATTAGGGCACCTGGGTGGCTCACTCATTTAAGCATCCCGACTCTTCATTTTGGCTCAGGTCATGATCTCATGGTTCATGGGATTGAGCCCCATGTCAGGCTCTGCACAAACAGCCTGGAGTCTGCTTGGGATTCTCTCTCTTCCTGTCTCTCTGCCTCACCCCCACTTGCTCTCAAGTTCTTTCTCACTGTCTCAAAATAAATTTAAAAATGAAAATAAAACTTAAAATTTTTTTCCCATATTTTCAGCATTCAAAATAGTTCCTGGCACTTAGTAGGTGCTTATTTTTTTTGAATTCATCAATGAAACAAATGCTGATATAGAAATTCAAGTATACAATACATGATTGGTTGCCTGCTGTTTCAGAGTTGATATAAATCATTGATCTAAATAGTACACTTACCTTTTCAGTGTGTAAATCTTTATGTTTCTTTACAGAAGGCAAGCTCCAGTTGCAGCTGTGTTTGCAGGGAGTCCACAGTTAATGGGTGCGATTAAATTATGCACGGGATGGATGGTGACCAGCTTACCTCTTTACAATGATGATGATCTTCTCAAGAGAAATGAAAATGTAAGGCATTTTAGATTACACATTTAAATCTTTTAAACATCCCTCTTCTATTCTAGTATAGCTCTGTAATGATGCATGTGTTCCTGGTTAGCTAGGAAAATCCAAACAATTTTAGGAAGAGTTGATTATTAGCTTTAGTCTTTGAAAAGCTGTGTAATATATTTAACCAAGAGGAGAGCCAAAATTAAAATACTAAGTTCTTTATTTTATGAATGGTATTGATAAGTTTCTAGGAGAAACATTTAATTTTCCACAAAGTTTCAAGGGAACTCATATGTAATATTTCACAAAGAGAAACATTCTTTGGAAAATACGATTGTTCTCAATCAAATTACCGAAGGCAGGCAGACTGTCAGTTAATGTCTTGATACACTTTGTATTTCCAAGCTAAAGTTCTGTCTCACTGTGGTTTATTTTTCAGTATGGGCTGTTATTAATAACTTAGTATAACATTACAATATCTAATAATACAATAGAATGTATTATTTTGACTGGTCCAGATGTAAATGTTAACTTCATATCTGGAAGCAGTGACCAACTGAACCTAAATTCCAAATATTCTGTTTTTCAGTTTGAGAGAATTTTATGTAGTTTTTAAGTATGCTGTAAGCTAAGGAGGTAATATAGCAATATAGAATTTAAACTGTAAGAAGACGACTCTGGAATTAGAATACCTGGATTCAAATGCTACTCCTGCCATGTGCTAGCTCTGTGACCTTGAACAAGTTTGTTTTCCTTTTTTTTTTAAGATTATTTTTTAAGTTTTTATTTAAATTCCAGTTAGTTAACATACGGTGTAATGTTAGTTTAAAGTGTACAATGTAGTGATTCAACACTTCTGATCTCTACACCTATCTTGGGGCTCAAACTTAAAACCCTGAGATCAAGAGTCATATGCTTTACCAACTGAGCCAGCCAGGAACCACCCCCCCCCCTTTTTTTTTTGTATTTCCACAATTCCTGTTTTATTTAAAAAAAATTTTTTTTAATGTTTATTCATTTCTGAGAACAGAAAGAGACAGAGCATGAGTGGGGGAGGGGCAGAGAAAGAAGGAGACACAGAATCTGAAGCAGGCTCCAGGCTCTGAACTGTCAGCGCAGTCCCCCATGCAGGGCTCGAACTCACAAACCATGAGATCATGACCTAAGCACCTAAGCTGATGTCGGATGTTTAACCGACTGAGTCACCCAGGCACCCCACACAATGCCTTTTTTAAAAAATTGAGGTATAGGTGTGCCTGAGTGGTTGAGTCAGTTAAGTGTCTGACTCAGCTCAGGCCATGATTTCACAGTTTATAAGTTCAGGCCCCACATTGGACTCTCTGTCAGCACAGAGCTACTTCAGATCCTCTGTCCCCCTCTCTCCATGCCCCTCCCCTGCTCTCTCACTCTCTCTCAAAATAAAAAAACCTTAAAAAATATGGTTAAAAAATTTTTACAATAAATAATAATTGAGGTGTAATTGACATATAACATTATATTAATTTCATGTGTACGATGTAATGATTTGATATTTGTATATATTACAAATCGATTACCACATTAAGTCCAGTTAACATCCATCAACATACATAGCTATAAAAAATTTTTTCTCATGATGAGAACTTTTAAGATCTACTTTCTTAGCACCTTTTAAATGTGCAGTACGGTGTTACTATGTCATTACGCTCTACATTAGGTCTCTATGACATACATTTTATAACTGGAAGTTTGTAGCTTTTGACTCCCTTCACCCATTTTACCCACCTCTGGCAACCACTAGTCTGTTCTCTGTATCTGTGAGTTTGGTTGGTTTTGGTTTTGCTTTCAGATTCCACATATAAGTGAGATCCTACAGTATTTGTCCTTCTGTGTGACTTACTTCACTTAGTATAATATCCTCAAGGTCCATCCATGTTTGTGTGTGTGTGTGTGTGTGTGTGTGTGTGTGTGTGTGTGTGTGTGTGTGTTTAAGCTTTATTTATTTAAGTACTAATCTCTACACCCAGTCTGGGGCCCGAATTCATACCCCCAAGATCAAGAGACACATGTTCTGACTGAGCCAGCGAGGCATCCCAAGGTCATCCATATTGTTGCAAATGGCAAGATTTCATTCTTTCTTATGGCTGAATAATTTCCTATTTATAAATACACACACACACTACATTTTATCTTTTCATCCACTGATGGACATTCAGGTTGTTTCCATATGTTGGCTTTTATAAATAATGCTGCAGTAAACATGGATGTTCATATATCTCTTTGAATTAGTGTTTCCATTTCCTTTGGATAAATACCCAGAAGTGGAATTTTTGGATGATATGGTAGTTTCATTTTTAAGTTTTTGATGAACGCTTCATACTGTTTTCCACAGTAGCTGTATCACTTTACCTTCCCATCCCCAGTACGAGGGTTCCCTTTTCTCCACATTCTCGCCAGCATTTCTCATTTCTTGCCTTTTTGATAGTACCCATTCTAACAGCTGTGAGGTGATATCTCTTTATGGTTTTGATTTGCATCTCTGTGATGATGAATGATGTTGAGCACCTTTCATGTACCTGTTTGCCATCTGTATGTCTATTTTGGAACAATGTCTATTTAGATATTTTGCCCACTTTTTAATCAGATTTTTTTTTCTCCCATTCAGTAGGTTGCCTCTTCATTTTGTTGATGGTTTTCTTTGCTGTGCAGAAGTTTTTTAGTTTGATGTAGTCCCACTTGTTTATTTTTGCTTTTGTTGCCTCCACTTTTGCTGTCAAATCCGAAAAAATAATCGCCAAGACCATTATCAAAGAGCTTATCACCTGTGTTTTCTTCTAGAAGTTTTATGGTTTCAGGTCTTACATTCAAGTCTTTAATCCATTTAAGTTTTGTGTGTGCTGTACGATAGTAGTTCAGTTTCATTCTTTTGCGTGTGGCTGTGCAGTTTTCCAACATCATTTATCGAAGAGATTGTCCTTTTCCCATTGTATTGTTTTGACTCCTCTGTTGTAAATTAATTGACCGTGTATGTGTGGGTTTATTTCTGGGCTGTTTTGTTCCACTGATCTATGTATCTGTTTTTGTTTTTAACGGTTATTTATTTATTTTGAGAGAGGATGGGGGAGGGGTAGAGGGAGAGAGAACCCTAAGGAGCCTCCGCACTGTCAGCACAGTCAGTTTCATGAATTGTGAGATCATGACCTGAGCTGAGATCAAGAGTTGGACACTTAACCGACTCAGCCACCCAGGTGCCTCATATGTCTGTTTTTATCCTGATACCATACTGTTTGGATTACTATAGCTTTGTAATATAGTTTGTAGTTAGGAAGCATGATTCTTCCAGCTTTGTTTTTTCTCAAGATTGCTCTGACTATTCAGGGTCTTTTGTAGTTCTATACAGATTTTAGGATTATTTGTTCTATTTCTATGAAAAATGCCATTGGAATTTTGATAGGAATTGCACTGAATCTGTAGATGGCTTTAAGTGGTATGGATGTTTTAACATTCTTCCAGTTCATGACCACAGAATATCTTTCCTTTTATTTGTGTTTTCTTTAATTTCTTTAATTTTGAGCAAATTTCTGAATCTGGTTATTATAATAAGTTCTTATCTTCTGGTTGTGAGTCGGGATGCTTAAATGAGTGAGCCACCCAGGTGCCCTAATACAGAAAAAAAATTTTTAAAGGTGGGGTGGAGACAAGGTCCCTGGCATTTCTTTTTTTTTAATTAAAAAAAAATTTTTTTTTTAATGTTTACTTATTTTTGAGAGAGGGATAGATAATGAGCCGGGGAGGGGCAGAGAGAGGGAGACACAGAATCTGAAGCAGGTTCCAAGCTCTGAGCTGTCAGCACAAAACCTCATGTGGGGCTTGAACCCACTAGCTGTGAGATCATGACCTGAGCCAAAGTCAGATGCTTAACTTACTGAGCCACCCAGCCTCCCCTAGAAGTATTTTTTTTAATGTCCCATGAGTGTGTTACAGCTTCTTAAAATTTAAAGTAAGTAAAAAATGTATGTGAAAAACAATAAATAGATACAGGCTGGATAGAAATATTTCCATTGAAACCTATTTAGCACCTCTACTACAAAGCTGTAATCATCAAGACAGCATGGTATTGGCACAAAAACAGACACACAGACCAATGGAATAGAATAGAAACCCCAGAACTAGACCCACAAACGTATGGCCAACTCATCTTTGACAAAGCAGGAAAGAACATCCAATGGAAAAAAGACAGCCTCTTTAACAAATGGTGCTGGGAGAACTGGACAGCAACATGCAGAAGGTTGAAACTAGACCACTTTCTCACACCATTCACAAAAATAAACTCAAAATGGATAAAGGACCTAAATGTGAGACAGGAAACCATCAAAACCTTAGAGGAGAAAGCAGGAAAAGACCTCTCTGACCTCAGCCGTAGCAATCTCTTACTCGACACATCCCCAAAGGCAAGGGAATTAAAAGCAAAAGTGAATTACTGGGACCTTATGAAGATAAAAAGCTTCTGCACAGCAAAGGAAACAACCAACAAAACTAAAAGGCAACCAACGGAATGGGAAAAGATATTTGCAAATGACATATCGGACAAAGGGCTAGTATCTAAAATCTATAAAGAGCTCACCAAACTCCACACCTGAAAAACAAATAACCCAGTGAAGAAATGGGCAGAAAACATGAATAGACACTTCTCTAAAGAAGACATCCAGATGGCCAACAGGCACATGAAAAGATGTTCAGCGTCGCTCCTTATCAGGGAAGTACAAATCAAAACCACACTCAGGTATCACCTCACGCCAGTCAGAGTGGCCAAAATGAACAAATCAGGAGACTATAGATGCTGGAGAGGATGTGGAGAAACGGGAACCCTCTTGCACTGTTGGTGGGAATGCAAACTGGTGCAGCTGCTCTGGAAAGCAGTGTGGAGGTTCCTCAGAAAATTAAAAATAGACCTACCCTATGACCCAGCAATAGCACTGCTAGGAATTTATCCAAGGGATACAGGAGTACTGATGCATAGGGGCACTTGTACCCCAATGTTCATAGCAACACTCTCAACAATAGCTAAATTATGGAAAGAGCCTAAATGTCCATCAACTGATGAATGGATAAAGAAATTATGGTTTATATACACAATGGAATACTACGTGGCAATGAGAAAAAATGAAATATGGCCTTTTGTAGCAACGTGGATGGAACTGAAGAGTGTGATGCTAAGTGAAATAAGCCATACAGAGAAAGACAGATACCATATGGTTTCACTCTTATGTGGATCCTGAGAAACTTAACAGGAACCCATGGGGGAGGGGAAGGAAAAAAAAAAAAAGGTTAGAGTGGGAGCGAGCCAAAGCATAAGAGACTGTTAAAAACTGAGAACAAACTGAGGGTTGATGGGGGGTGGGAGGGAGGGGAGGGTGGGTGATGGGTATTGAGGAGGGCACCTGTTGGGATGAGCACTGGGTGTTGTATGGAAACCAATTTGACAATAAATTTCATACATTAAAAAAAAAAAAAATGAAACCTATTTAGCAATTAAATGAGATAATGCACTATGCCTGAAACATAGTAAGACTTAAATATTAGTTATTATGTTCTGATTTACTATTAAATTGTATATGCACACACATAGAAACATAGTACAAAGAGGAGCACAAAAGCAGGAATAATTGGGGCACCTGTCTGGCTCAGTCTGTAGAACATGTGACTCTTGACCTCAGGGTCGTGAGGGCAAGCTCCACATTGGGTATGGAGCCTTCTTTAAAAAAAAAAAAAAAAAAAGGAACAATCCATTCTGCCTCTACAAATCCAAGTCTTCATAAAAGGCATTGGCTTGATCTGGGCTTTGAAGGACTAGTAGAAACATGGTTGGAAAAAGAATGCATTGATTCCAGGATGAAAAATGACATGAGCCATGAAATTTGTATAGCCATGAAACTAAAAAAATAAACTAGGGCCAAATTCTAAAGGACCTGGAATGTCGTGCTGAAGAATTTAGACTTACCCTTGAGGCATTTGGGAGTTATCAGAGACCTTTAATAAGCCTGGGAATGGAATGCTTAGATCTGTTTTAGAGAGTTAATTATGGTCACAGCAGAAAGAACAGATTGAAGCAGGAGAGAGGTCAGAGATGAGGAGATCTATCTGGGTGTGATTTACCTGAGAGACAACAGCTGCCTTTGTCTAGTATCTGCTGCATTTTGAAAAGGTACAGTCGCCTAGAATGTAGATGTATATAGCATATTCCTGAACTTTTTTTTTTTAGTTTTTTTGTTGTCTTATGATTGGTCTTTTCCTAATACAGAATTTCAGAATCACTTATAATTAGGTCAGACTTTTAATTAGGTTCTAGTTAAATGTAAACATTTTAGAGTTTTATGTTTTATGTGATTTAACTATGAGAATAGGAACCATGTTTCTTTTCAAAACTTTGTCTTTCTCTTTGGTATCTAGTGCACAGCAAGTACTGACTGAATAAATTTGTTGTTAAACTGAAATTCAAATCAGACTCCATAAATGAGACCATAGCATTTGAATTGCATTCTATCTATAATTCATGACCTGTGACTAATCTTTGTATAATTCCTAGGCCAGTAATTCTCAAACCTGAGACTATTAATGCTCCTAAGGGACATTTGGCAATGTCTGGAGACATATTGATTGTCACAACTGTAGGAGGAATTCTTCAGGCATCTAGTGGGTAGGGACCAGGAATACTGCTGAACATCCAACACTACACAGAACAGTCATCCTCTGTCCCAACAAAGAATTCTCTAGCCCAAAATGTCAATAGTACTTAGATCGAGAAACCCTGTGTTGTTGCCATTGCATAGAAGTGGTTTTCTTGTGTGTATGTTTAAAAAATGTTTATTTATTTATTTTGTGAGAGAGAGAGAGAGAGGGAGAGAGAGAGAGAGATTATGGGGGGGGGAGGGGCAGAGAGAGGGAGAAAGAGAATCCCAAGCAGGCTCCATGCTGTCTGCACAGAACCCAATGTGGGGCTCTACCTCACAAACCATGAGATCATGACCTAAGCTGAAATCAAGCAGACGCTTAACCAACTGAACCACTCAGGTGCCCCTAGAAGTATTTTTTTTTTAATGCCCCATGAGTGTGTTACAGCTTCTTAAAATTTAAAAGTAAAAACTGTATGTGGAAAACAATAAATAGATATAGGCTGGATAGAAATATTTCCATTGAAACCTGTTTAGCAAAGAGAAGCGTTTATTAACATTCTGTGTACCACAGAATATCAGTAAGTACCTCTATCATATTGGTGGACATTGGACCTGGGATGACAGCAATCATAACATGTAGGAGGTGGCTGCTGAGTATCAAATAGGTTGGGATCTTGTCCAATCTAGATATCAAAACTCAGTATTTCCAGGACAAATAGCATGTGATACTTTTGGCCTAACATTTGTGATTCTGTTATTTTGTATTTTGTAACAAGAGCTAGTCCAATGTTAGCATCTCAGAAAAACTGAACAAGCTTATTATTTAATAAGATCCAGAACTTATTATCTTATAAGTTCAGCAAAATTGTAATGGAAAATACCATGGAATCAAGACAGGAGTTTTAAGCATTCTTTTTTATTTAGTATTTTGTAACAGTGGTCAAACTATGTTTAACCTTGCTAACTTTATTTCATGTTTAAGTGAGTATAAAATACACTGTATGTGGTATAAGATTAAAGGAACTATTATAATTCAATAATAAAAAGACAAGTCAGTTAAGAAATGGGCAAAGCCCATTGCTAAGTGAAATAAGTCAGATAAAGACAAATACTCTGATTATCATTTACATATGGAATCTAAACAAGCCAAACTCATAGAGAGTAGAGTGGTGGTTACCAGGGGCTAGAGGGTAGGGGAAGGAGGAGTTGTTGGTCAAAGTGTACAAACTTTCAGTCATGAGATGAATAAGTTCTGGGGATCTGATGTTACAGTATGGTGATTATAGTTAATAATACTATATTACATACTTGAAAGTTGCTGAAAGAGTAAATCTTACATGTTCTCACCAGAAAAAAGAAATGGTAATTATGTGACACAGTGGAGGTGGCAGCTAATGTTGTAATGGTAATCATTTTGCAATATTTAAGTGTGTCAAATCCACAGGTTGTACACCTTAAACTTGCACAACATTGTATGTCACTTATATTTCAATAAAGCTGGGGGAAATGGCCAAAGGACTTGAATGGACATTTCTCCAGAGAAGATATTCAGTGGCAAGTGAATGAATTATGAATATAAGCTTCCTAAGGGCAGGAATCAAGCCTTAGTGAATATCTTTATTTTCCATAGATAGTGCTTTATACCAAATAATAGTAGATGCTCAATGTGTAGTTTCAAATAATACATTTTAAATGTTTTGACATCACTGTTTTAATTATATTCTTCCAGGTCTATCAAATCTATTCAAAGCGATCTGCTGAAGATATTTATAAAATACTGACATCCTACAAGGCTAATTACCTAATTGTAGAGGATGCTATCTGCAATGAGGTGGGAACCATGAGAGGCTGTAGGGTTAAAGATTTATTAGACATTGCAAATGGCCACGTAAGTAATCATTTGAAAAGTTAAATCTTTTTGACAAAAATGACTTTTTAATTTAGCTTAATCTTACTCTTTTTAACGTTTATTTTTTTATTTTGAGAGAGAGAGCAAGCACGCCCAAGCAGGGGAGGGGCAGAGAGGAGAGACAAAATCCCAAGCAGGTTTCACGCCATCAGCGCAGAGCCCAATGCAGGGCTCAAACTCACAAACTGTGAGATCATGACCTGACACTTTTTAATATGGTGTTTCATACCTTTTGACAGGTGGTTTGTGAAGAAGGTGACAAGTTGACCTATTCAAAATATGGGCGATTTTGTCATGAAGTCAAAATTAACTATTCTCCATATGTGAATTACTTCACTAGAGTATACTGGAACAGATCCTACTTTGTATATAAAATCAACACTGTGATATCCTTTCAGTCTTGAAAATAGCAGAGTCGTCATTTCAAAGACATATCACTTGAAGTAAAATGTGATTTTCTTCTACTTACATGGTGTCTTTTGGAAATCAGAGGATGGACATTTGAAATGTTGCTGCTGCTTTTCCCCTCCTGCTGTTAACTGGATCCAGAGTTCTGCAAGAATAGAACATCAAGCATTACTGTCCTTTGGTAAAATGTCAAATCTGCCACAATATTCCAGTCAGGTGTTTTCCTTATCGTTACATGGTCTTTGAATACTTTATCTTTTCAATTACTATAAAATTGCCCTCATAAATCTTCATTCTGTCATAACATAGGTCTTGAATTTGAATATGTTCAAGGTCAGAGTATATTTCTCAGACATAACATTTAATAAATATACCATTTAATGTCATAATTATAGACTAGAAGGAAAGAACTCTTCTTACCCTTGAGGCAGTTTCTGAAGGTATTTCATGGTTTATAATAGAATTGAAATATTACAATAAAAATTAATTTAAATGTTAGCTGAAAATATGTGACATTTAAATTAAAATGTGTAAATTGTGTAAAGGAACATGATTTTGAAGGATATATATAAAGATATATCCAGATTTTCCATGATACTGCTCTCCTCACCTGCTGCTTATATAAATGTGCACTTTCTTAGTAATATAGAGGACACAATATTGCATTTTATTATTTTATGACTATTAAGTGGTTAGGTTTTTTCACTTATACCCATAAATTTAATACCAATTTAATCATGATGAAACAGTGTAACTCTTGTTACCTAAATATTTTTGAAACATTTAAAAGAATGTTCAGGTTTTTAAAGGGGTAGAATGGGGTATACAGTCTATTCACATATTTTCTACTGACGTATTAAATAAAAAATTAAGTCTTTATCAGAATGAGAATATTCTGATATTAATGACTAAAATGACAACACTAAAACGAACAATTTCCTGAGATGGGGCAGAGGCTATTAAACATACTTCTGCATGCAGATATGTTTACCATAAAGCACAAATGCTGTTATTTATGAAACTATAGTACAGTCTTCAACATTAAGAACAAAATGACAATTCTAATAAAATTCACAACACAGTTTCACAGTCTAAATGCTACGTTCCTTTAGGTTAAATGTTTTCGTATTTTTAATCATTTATTAAAAGAAATTCTTAAATGATTCATTGGGGCATATAAAGAGATTCAGGATAGATGTATCATTTTAATAAGATGGGATGCATGTTTAGTTTTACCTTATGCATATGTTTAGTGAATAGATTTTTAAAATTTTCACTTGTTAGAGTGTTGTAAAAATTGCAGTTTCAGTACTCTGAATTACTACTTTAGAAGGGAGCATCTTTTCATTATCCTTATTTTCGGGTATATATATGTGGGGCTTTTTTTTTTTTTTTTTTTTTAAGTGCAAAAGCACATGCACTCTTACACTAGCTTGAGGATGCTTTGCTTTTTTAGAGCTTCAGAATTAATTGTTTGATGGCAGTGTCATATATCTGGTGTACTAGTTTTATTTGGTTCTCATTTCATGCTTTTATATAATTTTTAACAATTAACATATTTCAAGGCAGGGCATTTCAGGTTCTCTGCACATCTTAATAGTGAGTCATTAGTATTTAACTTCAAGCCTTATGAAAATATTACTGTGGTTACCTAAGTACACAGCAAAGGGTCACCTGGTAGTCCTTGTGATTAGAGCATGTAAAGCAATGTAACTTCAGGGTTAGCTTGCATATGTTGAAAGGGAAATAGAATAACCTATGTAGCGTGAAATATTTAATTGAATTTGTATTGATTTATATTATCAAATATGCTGAGTTCATTTTGATGTGTGTTTTTTGACTTTGTTTTGGCTTTTGACATAAACATATTAGTGAGTTGCTTTTGCTTCTGCCAAAACAAATTTATTTCTTAAATAAAATTGATTTGGAGAAGCTTTTAATTTAATTTTTTAAATGATAAGTTGTTCATTCAGCATCAGTTGAAAAGGAAAATGTGAGCTTTATTATAGAAGTAATAATATTGGATACAAGAGATTAGCTTCTATTTTAATTATAGTTAAAACAGTAGTAGTAGGAAACTTTGAGGAACATTTTATTAATTTCCTTGCTTATTTGTAGGGTAAAAACTGATTTAAAGTTCTGTAAGTAATTCCATTTGGGTAACTTACAGTTGTTAGATTTTCATAGGTTATAAAAACCTATGAAAGGAGCAAAGTTTACAGTTTTAGGATGAAAGGAATTTCTCAAAGAAATACAAAACATACTTTGCCCTTGATGTTGCAAAACCATGGAAATAAGTGCCTTAACTTCCTTATTTCTCTTTACTTTTTATTTTCAAAAAATATTATCTACTTTTTTCTATAATTTGGTATCTTTCCTCATCATTAAGCACAGAGAAAAACTCCTCACTAGGCTATTTTTAGTATTGACTTTAATTCGTTAATAAGCAAATCTTTGGTAAGGGTAGCGATGGGATTTTTAGCCTGCTAAATTAATTTATCTAGCTTCCCAAATGCCAAACAGTCTAACAAATAAAACTTAATTGATATAGTTTATGATATTGACTCTGTGCTGGTTTATATTTTTTCCCACTTTGGCATCTTGGTGCTTTTTGTTAGACTGGTGGGGTTTTACAGCCTAGGAAGTATGCATTATACTTTAGAACTAACTGTTTTCTTTATTACTTTTTGTGTATATGGACAGCATATTTTTTCAGAACATTAACCCAAACTGCACATAGCCTCAATGTTGTGGCACTCTTCCATACACTCCAGATTGGTTTAAGGAAAAGCAGAAATGGAGGTCAAAGTGTGTTACAAGTTGGGGCTGGAAAATAGGCTTTAAAAAAATAGGTTCTTAATTTCTTGAAGGGCACAGTGATAGCCATCTTACTAAAACTGTTTTGTTTTTGAGAAATCAACTGTTTTTTCGCCCTGTTTTTGAACTGTTAAAACATTTTATTGCCTTTAGTGGATAGATAAAAAGTAGTGCCTCTCTTTACAAAATTGATGGGGTTTCTAAAAGTTGTATGTAGGTCAATCTTTTTGGTAGATTTATTTTAAATGCATGAATATTTAAACATCACGTGTTATGAATTATTCTGTATATTTAAGAACTTTTTGTAAAGCAAATAACTACTTCCTGTACATCTCAATATATTCTCACTTCAATTGTCCACTTTTAAAATATATGGTCTCTATTGTTGCCATTTGCTAATAGTTTTAGATCCCAATATGTATTAAAATTACAACTTTGAAAAGTTGCAAGTAAAGTTAAACAATTCTTATTGAAATAATGGCTCGTTATTAGCTTTTTGAATGTTTAGAGTTAACACTTTAAGGAAAATTAGATGTGAAAATTGCAAAGAATATATTTAACTCAACTATTTTCCATCTATTAAGGTTTCTAAAATTATACTTGTTTTCTGTAATAAAAAAGGGGCATTGAAGAATCAGATTTGCTGAATTTAGCATAAAGTCATCTTTGAATCACTTGTTTATGTCTCTTAGAATTTGCAAAATTTTAATCTTGGCTTCTGTAATCCTATGTGCAGTTGTATAAGAGATACACTAAACATCTGACCACTGTATTTAGTGGAATAATGGTATCAGATAGAAACATGCATTCCAAACTTATAGTTTGAAATATCTCATAAACAACTTTTTAATATTTTAAGTGAATAGCTTTGTACAGCTATTTAGCAAAGATGAATACAGCTGCTTTTATGTATGTTGACTTCTGAGTCATAGTACCTGTAACAATGTATACCAGATTAAATGTGTTCCTCTTGTAACGGTTACATCTTTCCAAAAGAATAAAAGTTAATTTCAATAAATAGAAATCCTTTAAAAGAGTTGGGTTATAAACTAGTTTACTTCAGATTTTGTAACATTAAATATACTTTTATCAAGAATGAAATTATTTATTTCATGCTTAATTACACTCCTTGTTTTGTTTCTATAATAAAACTCTTTTTAGAATTTTAAGTTGTCTCTTATTTCTATCTTTTTTGTTGTAGCTTTATTGGGATATAATTTATGTACCACACAGTTCACCCATTTAAAGTGTATAATTGATCAGTTTTTAGTATTGAATTGTGCAATTATCGCCACAGTTTTAGAATATTTTTATTACCTCAGACACCCCAAACCTTTTGGCTATCACCCCTAACCACTCTATTCTTAGGCAATCCTTAGTAATATACTTTCTGTCTCTATATTTGCACATTCTGGACGTTTCACATAGATGGATGGATATACCACATTTTGTTCATACGTTCATCGGTTGTTGGACATTTGGGTTTCCACTTTTTGGCTATTATGAACAATACTGTGAACACTCGTGTAAAAATTTGGGGGTGGATATATGTTTTCATTTTTCTTGAGTATATGTCTAGGAGAATTTCTGGGTTCTATTAGAACTATAGTGAGGAACTGTCAGAGTGATTTTCAAAATGGCCGTACCAGTTTAACCATCCCTCCAATAATGTGTGAGGTTTCCAATTTCTTCCTATCCTTTTCAGCACTTGCTTATTACCTTGCTTCTTGATTGTAGCCATCCTACTTGATGTGAAGTGGTATATTATTGTGGTTTTAACCCACATTTCCATCATGGCTAATGAAGTTGAGCATATTTTCATGTGCTTACTGGCTATATGTATATTTTCTTTGGAGTAATGTTCATTCAGGTTCTTTGCCCATTTTTAAATTGGGTTGTCTTTATTATTGAATTGTAAAGGTCTTTATATATTCTAGATATAAATTCCTCATAAGATAGATGATTTGGAAATATTTCCTTACATTCAGTGGGTTTACCTCACTTCCTTGATAGTGTCCTTTGAAGCACAAATGCTTTTAATTTTGATTGCATTGTTAATCACATTTGATACTGATAAAGCATTTTTACTATGATGTGTTTGAAGTAGCTCTTGCATGTATCCTACTTGGAGTTTGTTGAGCTTCTTGGTTGTATACAATAAGAATTTCCTTGGGGCGCCTGGGTGGCTCAGTCGGTTGAGCGTCCGACTTCGGCTCAGGTCATGATTTCACAGTCCGTGGGTTCGAGCCCTGCGTTGGGCTCTGTGCTGACCACTCAGAGCCTGGAGCCTGTTTCAGATTCTGTGTCTCCCTCTCTCTCTGCCCCTCCCCCACTTGCACTCTGTCTCTCTCTGTCTCAAAAATAAATAAACATTTAAAAAAATTTTTAAAAAAATTTCCTTTAAATCAAGTTTGGAACTTCTTATATTCCTATTATACCCGTGTTGGTGTGTTTAATAATGACCCACATTTCTTTGAGGTTCTGTTCAGTTGTGTGTTTTGGTTGTTTTTTTTTTTCATTTTTTTTCTCTTTGCTCTTTGAATTGCATAATCTCTATCAAGGTACCTACAAGTTTGCTAATTCTGTCAATTCAAATCTACTTTTGAACCTTTCTGAATTTCCATTTGTGTGTATAATTTCCATCTCTATTGATATTCTCTGTTTATAGTAACAGTGGATGTTGGTTTCCCTACCCCCTAATCCCCCATCCCCTGGAGCCAGTTCTTATAGTTGGTTTGGTGTTTTCCTTGGTGTTGGATGGACTATTTTAGTGATGTCTGTTTCCTACACATTATGGGGCCTCTGATGTTTGTCCTCGGACAACACTGCCTTGATTATACGTAGTCACCCTGACAGTGGTTTTAGCAGGGATCCATACTGTCTCTTTCCTTGATGTTTATTCAGTTGTGAAACTTCACTAATTCTCCTCTGATTGTTCTATTGTTGAAAACAATACCCTGGGGCATAAATTATGCCACAACCTGATCTAATTAAATCCTGTCTACTTTGAAGGGGTAATGGGGAGGGTGGTCAATGATTGTGGTTTGTTCTAATGCCAGGAACGCTGTTTGCTGTCTCTCTCTCTCCTTGCCTCTGGTAAACTATGTGATCTGATTTAGCTTGTATCTTTTATGAAGCTACCAGCTTAACTGCTTTCCACCAAAATCTGTTGTTTTGAGTACCCTTAGGCTTGAACTTCCCTACACCCTGTTTCACATAAAGTGTATTCCTTTGGGGATAGCGGTGGAGTTCTCTGTTTTACATCCTGGTTTTCTCCGTGGGCAAAAACCCCTAAGCCACAGCTCTGTAGCTGGGAGTGTAGACAGAATTGTGGATCTGTGTGGTACTCCTACTTTAGGAGCAGGCTTCTGGGTGGGGATGATAGGCTGTCTGGTCTTGACTCCCAATTTGGAAACCACTCTACACGTTAGCTGGGATGAGAATGACCAGTGTGTCATGCCTGAGTTAGAGTCCCTACTCTTAAGAGTGGGGATCAGGTGTGACATGAGAAAAACTCTCTAAAGGCCCGATATACAAGGGAAGCCATTTTAGATTTCCTTCTAAGTCAACATGACTGTATATAAACTTTCTTCAAACCAAAAGCATGATTTGTGGCCCTCCATGCATGCATTGGTACATCTGCTTTGTGAATGAGTAGCCTAAAGGAAAGCCATCTCGTCCCTGAGGTATCTGTTGATCAATGTTTCTACTTCCTGCATTCCTTTACACTGCAACTTATGATTCCTGACTATATGCAAATCTATATAGTCTTTTGCACTTTTATAGGTTGTGAAAAAGTATATAACCCTGTGAAAACTTCATTCTCCCGAACACCTTCTTCCCTGTAAAGAGTGTGTTTCCTGGACGGCTGTCCTAACTTGGGCTCAGATAAAACTCTTCCTTACTTTTAGAGATTCTACAAGGTTTGTTCAAGTTGTGTCTCTCATGGGATTCTCCCTCTTTCTTTCTCTGCCCCTCCATCACTGGTGCTCTCTCTCTCAAAAAAAAAAAAAAAAAAAAAGTGTGTGTGTGTGTGTGTGTGTGTGTGTGTGTGTGTGTGTGTGTGTGTGTATGTTAAAAAAAGTAGAAGTTTCAATTCCTGCCACATAGCAAGTGTTTTATAAATTTAAGCTATTATTTTCTGAATATCAATGCAATATTAGCACTTTCATAGCTCCTATTCAGTATTATCCTTTAAAATCATTAAATATTGGGGTGCCTGGATGACGCAGTCAGTTAAGCAACTGACCCTTGATCTTAGCTCAGGTCTTGCAGTTCATAAATTCGAGCCCCGCATCGGGCTTTGCACTGATGGTGCAGAGCCTGCTTGGGATTCTGTCTCTCTCTCTGCCCCTCCCTACTTGTGCACACACACTCTCTCTCTCTCAAAAATAAACAAACTTAAAACATTTTAAAAATAAAACCATTAAATATTGCATTTGAAATTAATTCTGCAAAAGTTAACCCTATAAATCAGCTTATTAAATAAAATCTAAGTGTATTGGACAAAGTAATGACCTATAAGTCCATCAAAGACATTCTCCAGTTTTGTTACAGTATTTTTTTAAATGTTTATTTATTTTGAGAGCGTGCGCACACATGCAAGGGTGGGGAGGAGCAGAGAAAGGGAGAGAATTCCACGTTGTCAGCACAGAGTCCAACTTGGAGCTCCATTTCACGAACTAAGAGATCATGACCTGAGCCAAAATCAAGACTCCGATGCTTAACTGAGCCACCTAGGGGCCCCTGTTACAGTATTTTTGATCTCTAGCATTTCTTTTGTTTTTATCTTAGGGTTTTCGTCTCTCTGCTTACATTGCTTATCTGTTCTTGCATGCTGTCCACCCACTAGAGCCCTTAGCATATTAATCATAGTTGTTTTAAATTCCTTTAAGTTATAGATAATTCCAACATCCCTCCTATGTCTGGTTCTAATGCTTGCTCTGTCTCTCCAAACTGTGCTATTTGCCTTTGAGTATGTCTTGTAATTTGTTCTTGATAAGCAGGCATACTCTGGGTAAAAGGAATTGCTGTAAATAGGCTTTTGGTAGTATAGTAGTATGGTGGGGGGAAGGGGAGGCATTCTGTAGTCCTATGATCAGGTCCTGGTTTTTTAGTGAGCCTGTGGCTCTAGACTGTGAACTTCACAAGTGCTTCTCATTTTACTCCCAGTTAGGTGGGACAGGATGGCTAGAGTGGGCTGGGGTTGGATAGTTCCCTTCTCCCTGATCAGTCAGGCTCTGATTAAATCATTTCTCCTGAGGGCAGAATTCCATGTATAAATTAGCAGTCCTTTATCAAATACATCTTTTGCAAATGTTTCCTCCCAGTCTGTGGCTTGTCTTCTCATTTACTTGACATTGCCTTTCACGGGGCAGAAGTTTTTAATTTTAATGAAGTTCAGCTTATCAACTATTACTTGCATGGATTGTGCCTTTGGTATTTTATCTAAAAAGTCATCACCATACCCAAGGTCATCTAGTATTCTCCTATGTTATCTTCTAGATGTTTTATAATTCTGTGTTTTACACTTAGGCCTATGATCCATTTCAAGTTAATTTTTGTGAAGTACGTAAGGTCTGTTACTATATTTGTTTTTTGTTTCTTTGCATGTGGATATTCCAGCACCATTTATTGAAAAAAACTATCTTTGCTCTATTGAGTTGTCTTTGCTTCTTTGTCAAAGAGCAGTTGACTATATTATATGTGCGTCTCTATTCTGTCCCATTGATCTATTCGTCTATTCTTTCACCAATACCACACTGTATTAACTACTGTAGTGTTACAGCCTAAGGAGGCTTTCAGGAACACTGAGAAAAAGATAGGCAGGAAAAACAAAATCACACCATGGAACTATTCTAGAACAAAATTTACAGCCTCTACTTGGACCTTAGGTCACATGCAGAGCTCTAGATGGGAATCTGAGAAATGTAGACTTTAGATTTCCTACGAAGCCAGTAGTAGGCCATTAGGATGAGTGATGTTGAGCCAATTTATTATATATGCCACAAAGATGATCCAATTTTTAAAAAGTATGCATACAGTTGAATAGAAAAGACTGGAACGATATGTAGGCTTTCCTTGCTTTGCATCATTCTGATAAGCAGTGATGTCAACTACCATGGTTTAGTTAACACCAGTCCTTCAACAATACGGTTCAAATTTCACATGATGGTATAGTAACTGATTGCATAAAGTACCACAAGGCGGTATGTGAATAAGAGATACCTGTCACAGTCACTTCTTTCGAAATCTGTGACTGGTAACTGCACATCTGTTTTTCAGTTTACACACAGCAAAGCATGTGATGATGTTGCCTCTTTGTCTCCCAGTGACAAACCTAGGTGACATTTTACAGAAATGGGTAATTGAAAGAAGGAATTGGCCGAAGATAAAGGTACACCAAAGAGGGTTGCTTGGGTGGCTTGGTCAGGTAAGCAACCGACTCTTGATTTCGGCATAGGCCATGATCCTATGGTTTGTGAGGTCCAGCCCTGCATCGGGGTCTGCACTGGCAGTATGGAGCCCACTTGGAATTCTCTATCTCCCCACCCCCGTCTCTTTCTCTCTCTCAAAAATAAGTAAATAAATATATTTTTTAAAAGTACACCAAAGAAACCAAATGATAATGTTTGAATGAAATTTGAACCAAATGTAGATAAAGTTATAGAATAAATATCTAACCGTGGCTGTGTCAACACTGCCACTGTTCAGAGACTCCAGATATGCTGCCAATGGAGCTTCGTGAATATATTGATATAAATGAGAAAGATGATGATGTCCCAGAGGAAGTCACAGTAGCCAAAAAAAACCCCAAAAAACAACAAAAAACAAACAAACCCTTAATGTTAAAGGAGTTCTCGGAGATAGTTCATGACATTGAAACACAAAAGATAAAATTACAAAAGCTGATCCTAACTTAGAAAGGGATATGAGAATTAGTGAAAATAGAATACATGCTTGCTCCATATGGTGAGTTATATGCTGAGAAGAAGACAAGCACTGCTGAAACTACTTTTGATAAGTTTTTTTATTTTTTTTAATGTTTATTTATTTTTGAGAAAGAGAGAGAGCATGAGCAGGAGCAGGAGAGGGGCAGAGAGAGAGGGAGACACAGCATCTGAAGCAGGCTCCAGGCTCTGAGCTGTCAGCACAGAGCTCGACATGGAGCTCAAACTCAGGAACCGTGAGATCATGACCTGAGCCGAAGTCAGACGCTTAACTGACTGAGCCACCCAGGCACCCCTACTTTTGATAAGTTTTTTAATGGAGAAATAAAATGCTTTAATTCCCAATATTTTTAATGTTTATAGTTTAAATGTTTAAATAAATGTTACTTTTTCCATGCTTTTACTTCCCTGTTCATTTATAACCACTAGTTAGAGAGTTTTTAATGTTCTGGCAAGATTTTTCAAAGTTTTCAAAATTAAAGATCATGGAACAATAGTAACTATTTTCATTGATTGCTGAGATCACTTTTGCATCATTTCAGCTTGCATGTTTGTACCTATGGTTCTGCACTAGTGTGCAAAGCAAAGACTACTTGCACATCAAAATGTTGATAATGGCAAAGTGGTAGAATTATTGGCAATAGGTAATTCCTTCTTTTCACTTCTCTGCGTTTTCTAAGTTTGATGCCATAAACATGTATTGATTTTGTAATTTAAAAAGCAACAGAGGTGCCTGGGTGGCTCAGTTGGTTAAGCGTCCAACTCTGGCTCAGGTCATGATCTCACGGTTCATGAGTTCGAGCCCTGCATTCGGCTCTGTGCTAACAGCTCAGAGCCTGGAGCCTGCTTTGGATTCTGTGTCTCCCTATCTGGGTCCCTTCCCGGCTCAAGCTCTGTCTGTCTCTCAAAAATAAAAAATAAGACGTTAAAAAAAGCAACAAAACATTATAAAAATTTTAGAAAAATAAAACTGTACAATATTGCTGTAGATATCAATACTTGAAAATGCCCATTAAAAATTTTTTTCAGGTGGGGAGGAGGCTCTGAAGAACTAACACTGATCTTTTCTGGCTAAATACAATTGAGATAATGGAAATGTATCATGATTGATTAAACTTCATTGTCTAAAAAAAAGTAGAATCAACAGTCCAATATTTAAAAAAAAATTTTTTTAATGCTTACTTATTTATTCAGCACAGAGCCCGATGTGGGGCTTGATAGCACAAACCACGAGATCATGAACCATGACCTGAGTTGAAATCAAGAATCAGACGCTCAACTGACTGAGCCACCCAGGTGTCCCTTAAGATTTTATTTTTAAGTAATCTCTAACACCCAATGTGGAGCTTGAATTTACAGCCCCAAAGTCAAGAGCTGCACGTTCCACCAATTGAATCAGCCAGGCACTCCTCATTCCAATTTGGTTTTTAAAATGTTTTCTGCAACAAAGGAATAAGGACTCCTGGTAATTAATTTCACACCCGAGGGAGGGGGAAAAATCAAGATGGAGCTAGATTAGCATCGCCTAATAGAAATGTAATTCAGCACAAATTACTGAACATCAGTAAGAAAATAGTAAATTTAGTAAGCTGAAAAACTTCTATAATAGGCCAAAGTTCATCATGATCCTCAAACGGGAAAGTCAATACAAAGTGTACAATTTGGCGGTTGTGATATGAAAGAATAATGGATGTGACAGGATGTGATTGTAGTAGGATAACCTGTGTTGTTTAAATAAGTAAGGGACTGTTAATATACAGGTATTCCATTTCTTCTATTAAGTTGATGACTGTCATGTATAGCTATATATACTCTTTCTGTTAAGAAGAATGAATATGAGGAACTAGAAAAATTCAAGATCATAATTTAATGATTCTAAAATGCACATTGTTCCACATTTTAACTTCTCTAAAAGTCGGATGCATCTTATAATAAATGATGTCATAGATTTGATATATAGATTAATCCCAGAAAATAGCAGAACCTACATCAAGAAAAGGAAGCACTGATCATTACTGGCAGTCACAAAAAGAAGGCAGCGTTCGAAGATGATGGGTCAACTAATGTCCGCAAGAGGGCGTTAATTGTGCCAAATTCACATCTCCCAGGAGGGGAAGTCTCTAAATAACCCTACAGACCATGAGATATTATTGAAGCATAAATAAATCTGCATTGATGCAAACAGCGTACCCAGAATGGTGGATAGTGCAAAGTTTGTTGGAAACTTCTCACTTCAAGGAAGATACCGGTTTGTGTAAATAAATAAATGGTTGTATACATACATATCTACACATATCCTGTGAGAAAGGTATTAAGCTTAAAAGTCTTATGAGCAAGCAAAGGCCAATATAAAAATGGACCCAGATGATTGTAGCTTGCATTTCAGTCATCTAAGGAAAGGCAACTCCATCTGGGTCCCATCCTCAAACCTGTGACCTCCCTTTTCCTTCTGTGTATTTAGATTCCTATAACTCCAGGAGGAAATGGAAGTGTTACTATAACTCAGCAAGGTAGCAAAACAAGTATTGTCACCCTAGGAAGGCATATAGGGGGAAAATGAAGAAATTAATTAGAAGAATGATGTTAATATTTCAGAATAGATTTAAGTGTAAGGAGTAATACGTTTTGTAATTCTTGTGTGTTTGACTGCTTTTTAGTATATTTGAACCAGTCACGCTAAATTTGTTAATAGTAGTTTACATTCTTTTTTCCCTTATTTTGTAGTTCACATTTTGATGAGATGAACTTGTAACTAATATTTAAGTATTTAAGAAAAATTAATTTTCATTTAAAAAAAACAATTTTTTTAATGTTTATTCTTTTTTTTTTAATTTTTTTTTTCAACGTTTATTTATTTTTGGGACAGAGAGAGACAGAGCATGAACGGGGGAGGGGCAGAGAGAGAGGGAGACACAGAATCGGAAACAGGCTCCAGGCTCCGAGCCATCAGCCCAGAGCCCGACGCGGGGCTCGAACTCACGGACCGCGAGATCGTGACCTGGCTGAAGTCGGACGCTTAACCGACTGCGCCACCCAGGCGCCCCGATGTTTATTTATTCTTGAGACAGAGAGAGACAGAGCATGAACGGGGGAGGGCCAGAGAGAGAGGGAGACACAGAATCTGAAGCAGGCTCCAGGCTCCGAGCTGTCAGCACAGAGCCCGACACGGGGCTCGAACCCATGGACCGTGAGAGCATGACCTGAGCCGAAGTCGGACACTTAACCAACCGAGCCACCCAGGCGCCCCAGAAAAATTAATATTCAAATGTGTTTATTACATATGTAGATTCAACCGTGTGAGCAACAAAGCACATATAGTAGTGAATGCTTCTTTTTTAAGCACAGGAAGTCCTTGGATGATATAGAATTGTATCCACAGGTACATGGAAGGGGTTAGTACTCTCAGTAGCCTTAAGGGGCTTGTGAACAGACCATATGTGACATGTTGGAGAATGAGGCCACTTTTAAATCCTTTTAGGACAAGGTGGATGAATGAATGAATGAATGAATGAACTTTGTAAATTGTATCATTGGTAATTAAACAAGAACTTCTATAAAATTGTAAAATTCTGCTCAGAATAGTTTTTCCAAAAATCTCAAATGCCCAAAAGAACGCAGCCTATAATAGTAAATTAGCTCATTTTATAGTTGAAACTGACTAATTCCTGCCCTTACTGCAAAACTCATGATGGTATTCAAACATTCTTCTTTCCTTTAGTTATATAATATTTTCAGAAGATGCTGGTCCTAATACCTTAGTAGTTACTGTCCATACTATGGATCCTGAGGGCAATGGCATGTCAGAAAGGTAGAGGAAAGGGCTTAAGAATGAGGGCAAAGCACAGTGATATCCATAATTTTATTTGATCCAGATGACAACTCTATAAAAGTCATTGTTTTTTAAAAAAATTTTTTAAATGTTTATTTATATTTGAGAGAGAGCAGAGAGAGATAGAGACAGAATCGGAAGAAGGCTCCAGGCTCTGGGCTGTCAGCACAGAGCCTGATACAGGCTTGAATTCATGAACTGTGAGATCATGACCTGAGCCAAAGTCGGACACTTAATTGACTGAGCCACTCAGGAGCTCCTGTAAAAGTCATTGTTATCCTCATTTTAGAAATGATGTTCAGAAACAGGGGTTCAAAATAGAGGTTCAGAGAGATTGATTTGCTCAACTTTCCACATCTGTGCCAGAACTGAATCCAGAATTGAAATTTCAGCTTCTATCTCGTTTAATGTTCTCTACTCCATCCCATTCCATGTGGAAAACTCAGGATTTAGCTTGAGTCTAAACAAATGTTTCTCAACTTCTTGTTCTTTTTATGGCCCTCTAGGAAGCCTTTTTAGGTATCTTTTTTGGAATGGCCTGCCCCATTCCAAAAAAACTGCATTCCAACTCTTACATTCCAAAAAAACAGACATAAACTGCATGTCTGTTTATGTGCTAAATGTATATTGTAGTTTTGACATAAAAAGAGAACTTGATACCCCTCCAAAGACCGGTTGTCACCCCTTTGGGTCTGATATCACCCCTTTGAGAATGCAGTCTAGAGAGCCAGTCTCTTTCACTGTGTTCATTTAAAGGAGAAGGTGAACACAGCTGGTCAGTGAGATTTGAGTATTCCCGGGGAGATCCTGCTGGATCATACTTCAAACCCTAGGAAACACAATTTAAAACCTCCTACTTTTTATTTATTTAGTTAGTTAGTTAGTTAGAGAGAAAGAGAGAGCTCGAGTGAGCAGGGGAGGGGCAGAGAGAGAGGGGGAGAGAGAATGCCAAGCAGGCTCTGTGCTGACAGCAGAAAGCCCGACGTGGGGCTCAAACTCAGGAACCATGAGATCATGACCTGAGCCCATGTGGGATGCTTAACTGACTGAGCCACCCAGGCACCCCATTGTTCTAGGAATTTCTATGCGAATTTTGTTGTTGTAATATTAATACTATCTAATTAAGTTTATTATATCGGCATTTAGGAACTGCTATGTTGTGGCAATAAGACGAGTCTCATGTTCAGTTAGGAATTGGACTCTTGAAAACAAGGAATACGTCACAGTCTTCAGAGGCAACACCATCCATCCTATTGGTTGAGACGCGTTGTGCACAGGTGTGCTGTGACAGGCAGCATTGTCCAATGAATGCTTTGTGGAGATGGATGACAGATATGACAGGATTCTCATGATGGAATTTCCCCCACTGGGAGTTGGAAATGGTGAGGTATGCCAGAGTTTTAGGGATTACAAAGAACAGAAACTGTCATGGTCATGGAAAGAAACAAATCTCCAGGAATCTGAGGACAGGAAACTCAGGGTAGGAACAAAACTGCTCAGAATCTCTAATTCTATACCCAGCAATAGGCTTGAAATGGATACTAAAAAAATCTTCAAGGTTCACCTGGCTGGCTCAGTCAGAAGAGCAGGTGACTCTTGGGACGACTGGGGGGCTCAGTCCGTTGAGGGTCCAACTTTGTTTCAGGTTATGATCTCGTGGTTCCTGAGGTTGAGCCCCGCATCAGGCTCTGTCTGCCAGCTCGGAGCCTGGAGCCTGCTTCGGATTTTGTGTCTCCCTCTTTCTCTGCCCCTCCCCTGCTCTGCTCTGTCTCTGTCTGTCTGTCTCTCTCTCTCAAGAAATAAACATTAAAAACAAAAAAACAAAAAAAGAGCAGGCAACTCTTGATCTTAGGGCCATGAGTTTGAGCATCACGTTGGGTGTAGAGATTACTTAAATAAAGAAACTTGTAAAAAAATCTTCAAGCAGTTACCTACTCTTTCTCATTGGAGTTAAACTTGGTGTCTTATCTCTGCTTCTCTTTGTATGTCTGCTGCATTCAATTTTCTCTGTAGACCTGCTTCCTCTGATCAGAGATGACTGCTTCCGACCCCTCGTCCTTATGATCTTCCAGGTTCAGTGCCCACCACAAGCTAGTGTTAGTCTCTGAGCCTCTTAGTGCATGCATTGAAGGCATGTGGCAGCCGGCTGACCAGCCAATGGATGACCTGCTTTTGGAGACTTGACTGTCCCTGGTTCTCCCAGGTGTTCTTGGGAGGGAACACCACTGGGACGGTCAAGGTCCCAGAAGTGACCTGCTTCTATTATCAGCACAGAAGTCACCAAAAGAACAAGTGCCCTGCTCCTAGTTAGGGCCAAGATTTGCAAAAGGGACATGGCACTTGGTGATAGCGCTGCTGGGTTGGAGTTATTCCAGCATGGAGGTTTTCAGTTCCCCATGACAGTCTGGTGGTTCCTCGTCCCCAGCCCTTTGTTTTTCTCTTGTAATGTAAGTTGCACACATGATGTGCAGCTAATTGAAAGAGCTTGCCTCTGGACAGTAAGAATTGGGAGTTCACCGAGCCCATGGGCAGGCACACATCACAACTGGTTGCTACTCCTCTGTCTGCCACACGAAATCCTTTGCACCGTGTGGGCTTGGAGAAAGCATGAGTACTCTTCTTTCCTGCCTCACTGCTGACCTTGCCTCCAGACTGAGGTCATGAGGTCACGTGGCTCCCAAAGAAGCATATGAAGGAGTAGAGATTACTTAGAAAACACAAGAAAAGCCATACACAGAGAAATATCTGAAGGAATTCTGGCAGTTCTGGTTTTGCTGGAATGACAAAGTGAATTATTTTTTTTTTGTAGAAGGTTCATTGTGGATTTTGTTGTTTATTGGGCACAGTGAACTTCAAGCTTGTTGAATGTGGCCGAGAATATTTTTCTTTTTTTCTCTTTTTTATTATTTTTTAATATTTTTATTTATTTTTTTTATTTTTTTAATGTTTATTTTAATTTTTGAGAGAGAGAGAGAGAGAGAGTGTGTGAGCAGGGGCGGGGCAGAGACAGAGGGAGACACAGAATCTGAAGCAGGCTCCGGGCTCTGAGCTGTCAGCACAGAGCCCAATGCAGGGCTCGAACCCACAAACTGTGAGATCATGACCTAGGCCAAAGTTGGACGTTCAAATGACTGAGCCACCCAGGTGCCCCAAACCCATTCCTTTTCTTAAGTGAATAGGGTCTACATTCAGTTACCCATTCAGCTAGAAATGTTGTAAGAGTATTACAAAGACAGAAGTTTATGACATGAACACTGCCTTCTAAGAGCTTTAAGTTCACTGCTGTTTGTAAAACATAGACCACAGCAGTGAATCATATCTTAGGAGCAATTAGTAAAGGTGTAGGTCAGATAAAGGAGAGATTAAGTAAAGGTTTATAGTTCTGGTTTATACTGTTTGCATGCATGTGAAATGTAGGTGCTACATGTTCAATCAAACTATTTATTTAGTAAGTATTTATTGGGTGCCTGTTATGTGCCAAGGACTGACCTAGGTAAACACACTGCAACCACTCTCCTGCTCCTCCCTGCCCCACCCCCCAGGAGCTTAGAGTCTAGCAGGGAAGTTAGGCTGCTAATTAATTGCAAGAAGATGAGTTGAGGGCCAGAATGAGGACATGCAGTGTTATGGCAGCGTCTAATAGGGTGTCTACTTGGTCCAAAGTCCCTAGAGGAAATAAATAGAAGCGTAAGGAAGTAATTTTTGATAGCTAAAGGACTCATTATCTTTCTTTGAAGATGTGATTCAGTTAGATGTAGCCAGATAGCTTATGTAAGGAATAGATAACTTCCAAGCATAAGCCTCCTGTCATATTTCTTTCTTTCACGCTGGGAAATATCAGGAAAAGGTGATCTAGTACAACCGGTAGATATGGACACTACCCGCAAAGGCCACAAGATGGCAGTGTAACCATTAACATAGTTCTTTACACCAACCAAACACTATGTTTTAAAGTAACTTCTATGCCCAACGTGGGGCTTGAGCTCTTGATCAGAGTTGTGTGTTCTACGACTGAGCCAGCCAGATGCCCCACCCCCAAGATACTTATTGAATAAAGTTTTAAATTAGCTGCTCATATTGAATTGTAGTGCATTTGCTTTTTAAAAAATATTAAGTATGTGGGGCGCCTGGGTGGCTCAGTCAGTAAAGCATCCGACTTCGGCTCAGGCTAGGATCTCCCGGTCCATGAGTTCAAGCCCCGTGTCAGGCTCTGTACTGACAGCTCAGAGCCTGGAGCCTGCTTTGGATTCTATGTCTCCCTCTCTCTCTGCCCCTCCCCTGCTGATGATCTGTCTCTGTCTTTCAAAAATAAATAAATGTTAAAAAAAAATGTTAAACATCTGAACTGAATTCAAACTGATTTTTACTGATGTGATTCTCAGATGATGTAAAAAACATCTTCATCTTTAGGTTGCATAATAGTAATAATATCTCTATGCATTTTTTTTTTTTCATTGCAGCTCTAGTTTCCTATGCTGTGTTGTCAGTGGCCCACATTTCAGAAGGGAAGAGTTTGTGACCTACCTGAAGAATCAGAATGCTGGGAGGATGTAAGGGAAAATACTTTAAACTCTCCTAAAGAAGGAAGAGGAGACTATGACCAGGTACTGCAGTTTATTACCAGCATAAAAGAGAGACTCCTACTTGAATAATTGTTGAACACAGACAGCATATGAACCTTGCAAGGTGTTCTGTAATTACATAATGATCATTGTAAAAATGTTTGCTAGAATTCCACTCATGCTTATGATATTACTAAGTCTGGAACCATTGAATTTGTGATTTTCCCTTATTCTAGCTAGAGTTAAGCACTCGGGCACCTTTCAGGCCCTTTGCTTAAGTAATAATTAACTACAGGCTTCTCTTCCCATCCTCCTTTTACTTCCCATCTTCCTTCTCCAAGTAGAGATGGCAGCCCCCAGCACCCAAGCAACCGGAAGCAAAGTGAGGGGGTGCTGTTGCACAGGCAACATGCCTAATGCTAGGGTTTGTCCGGAAGGAGGGGAAGGAGGTGCTGGGATGTAGGATTTTCACTGTTAAAACTGGGGCAGGCCTGGCCAAATGAAGATAAGTTGGTATCTAAGGAAGCAGGGTGATACACAGAGGGGTTGTAGAGAGAGGGTGATGGAGAAAATGTGGTAAGATATTAACAACTGAGACATCTGGGCAAAGGGGGTGTAAGAGTTCTTTATATTGTTCTTGCAACTTTTTTGTAGGCTTATGACTATTTAAAAAACAAAAAAGTCAACAGCAAGATATATTTTTGATGGAATGGTAAGTTTGGACTCTGCGATCAGATAAAACAGGGACTCAAATCCCTATTTTACTACTAAATAGGTGTATGATACTGGGCAAGTCACTTAACTCCTCTGAGACACTGTTTTCTCATTTATAAGTTGGGCATAGTACTGTTAATAGTACCTTTTTATTGTGTGGTTGTTATGAGGCTTAGATGAGATGGTGTGTGTGAAATACTTGGCACAGTGCCTGTTTCATAACTGATAAAGAGCCTTTATTTACGAGCTATGTCTATTGATATTTACCATATTAAAAACTAAAATTGAGAAATTAAAACAAAATTTAATTCTTGGGGCACCTGGGTGGCTCAGTCATTTAAGTGTCTGACTTCAGCTCAGGTCATGATCTCACACTTTGTGAGTTCAAGCCTTGCATGGGCCCTTGCGCTGACAACATGGAGCCTGCTTTGGATCCTCTGTCATCCTCTGTCTCTGCCCCTCCCCCCCCCTCAAAAATAAAAATAAATATTTAAAAAATATATTTAATTCCTTTAAAAACCTCAGGGATCTAGGGATGAAGGCCAGGTTTAGGACATCCTGGAAACCCACACAATCCAAAATGGTGGCATGGCCCAATGGAGCTGGGGATCCTGAATTCATTAAAAATAAAAATCTGTTGGGGCACCTGGGTGGCTCAGTCAGTTAAGCGTCCAACTTCGGCTCAGGTCTGATCTCACCATTTTTGAGTTCCAGCCCACGTCAGGCTATGTGCTGACAGCTCACAGCCTGGAACCTGCTTCAAATTCTGTCTCCCTCTCTCTGGCATTCTGTGTCTCTTCTCTCTCAAAAATAAATAAACATTTTTTAAAAATTTAGATAAAAAAGTCTGTTTTTTACAGACTTTATAATTTTGTACACCTGAAATTAACATAACAATGTGTGTTACCTACACTGGAATTAAAATAAATAAATAATGGATGATAAATAAAAATAATGAAAAAAAACATAAGCCTATTATATGTTGACATAAGTTTATACAAAATAACTTTATTTTCATTAAAAAATCTGGTAAGAAGATGGCTTTGTTTTACCCTTTTGCTAATGTCTTTCTCATGGATAGAAATCAGTGGGTTCTTATATCTGCTTTTGTACCAAACTAGTACTATATGTCCGTTTGGTAGAAATATATGAAGAAAATCCAGCTTCACATAGATAGGTAGTTAAAAAGGAATATTTTTGGGTGCCTGCCTAGTTTAGTTGGTAGAGCGTGCAACTCTTGATGTTGGGCTCATGAGTTCGAGCCCCATGTTGAACACAGAACTTACTTAAAACTTTTTTTTTGAAAATGGACTCTCATTAAGGGTCTTTTCAGATAATTGTGGATTTTCTTCTTTGACACTACACCAAAACTCAAGAAAAGTGGTTTCTTGGCTTAGTCAGTTAAGCATCCAACTCTTGATTTTGGCTCAGGTCATGATCTCATGGTTTGTGGGTTTGAGCTGTCAGCCCAGAGCCTGCCTGGGATTCTCTCTCTTCCTCTCTCTGCCCCTCCTTGTATGTGTGTCTCTCTCAAATAAATAAACATTAAAAAAAAAAAAAAAGGTTAGCTGCAGTTTGGAATCTGCAATCATGTCAATTAACTTTTCAAACTCTGCTTATTGATTGTTGATGAGCCTGAATATTTCATTCAGTGTTTATCTGGGATTCATATATCTTCTTTTATAGACTGCATTTTCCTGACCTCAGCCCAGTTTTCTATTGGACTGGGTTTTTGTTTTTTGGGGTTTTTTTTTTTTTTTTTTTGGTCTTTTCTTAGAGAGGTATATATTTGGTGCATGGGGTAAGATTTCAGTCTCTGAGGTCATGCTGCTTAAATTCATGCTTAGCATCTGGCACTTAATAGCTATGCGACCTTGGGAACTGTTTTAAAAAATATCTCTGTGCCTGTTTTATCACCTGAAAAAGAAGACGATAATGAAACCCACCTCACAGGGCTTGAATAAGAGAATATGCATATTAGGGACTGAATGTTTGTGCTCCTGCCATTCATATGTTGAAATGTTGAAACTCTACCACCTAACCTGATGGTATTAGTAGGCAGGACCTTTATTTGGGAAATAATTAGGATTAGATGAGTTCATCTGATTGAGATGAGTGAGTGAGATTAGTGCCCTTCTGAAAGAACTTGCTCCCTTTCTGATTTGTCAATTGAGGATACCATGAGAAATTGGTAGTCTACACTCCAGAAGAGGATTGTTACTAGAACTTAACCATATTGGCACCCTGATCTTGGACTCTGAGTCTCTAGAACTGTGAGAAATACATTTCTGTTGTTTACAAGCCATTCAGTTTATGGTATTTTGTTATAGCAGCCTGGATAGACTAAGACAATGCATAAATCAGTGTCCACATATAGTGAGTTCACAAATGAGCAGGTGATACTCTTAGATTTTTTTTTCCTATATACTAGTTATCTAAAATTCAGTACCCTCTGGACATTTCCATTCTGACACCCCACAAGTGATGCATATTCAAACATTTCCAACATGAATTTCAAACCTGTCCCTTAGCTATTCACTATACTGATAAAGGATCGAGACATAGGTAATCTACCCTTTTCACTGGAGTGGGGAACATGGGATCCATCCTTTCTCCCCTCATCTTTTTATGCCTAAGTAAGTAAAACACACCAAATCTTCCATGAAAATAACTGTTTAATCTCCCTATTGGTATCTTCTTAGTCTTCAGGCTTTTATTAGTCTAATACATGATTTCTTTAGAGGCTAGGACAGAGTTGCAGGAGTTGGGGGGGAGTGACCCAGGGATGGCTTCTATAGTGAGAAGAGGGCAAGGCACAGGACCCAGGGAACACTAAAATGAAAGAGGAGACGCAGCACACAGCCCAGAAAGAGGACTGAGCAGGAAGAGAATAAGGCAATGATTGCCACTGAAGCATTTGGATTTACTTTCACTTAGGGAGGAGTTACTTCCATTTATTTTTCTTAAAACTTGTGAATGCCTTCCTTCTTCATTCTGGAAAAGACCATAAGTGATTGATCTTATCCTTGCTATCTATCCTATGGTGGAAGCAGCCTGGGTACAACTGAAAGTTCATCAAAGCTGTGGCTTAGCCCCTTCTTTGTTGGGAAATCTTGGGCAAATGATAACTCTGAAACCTCAGTTTCTTCATTGGTTAAAAGGTGTGTAATGAGTTTGTTTATGGGAGAAAATTAGACTCGTGTATGAAAATAATTTGCAAAATCAGCACTATATGAGATCAGGTAATATTTATCAATGCTTCTAGATGCCAGGCCTTGTCTAAAAAGCTGAACTATATTAATTCATTTACCTGTATTATCTCAAGCTCCGCCTTGAATTTTCTTATCAATCCTAAGATAAAGCACAAATATGGAAACAAAGGTCCAGCGAGGTTAAATAGCTTAACCTAGAGTTCACACTCTTAGGGAGTGTGCACCATCTTTGAATACACTTTTTCCTCTTTTAATTGGTAATTAAAAAACACAAGAACATTACAAAATGGAGGTAAAAGTAAAATGGGGTTAACAATATCCCTAGCTGGTATATCAAAAGGATTAATTAGGCGCTAAATATTGAGAGATGATCCTGAAAAATAACAGAAAAGCTGGGCCATCATTCTCATCCTTCGAGGAAGGGGATTGGGGCGCAGGTGCCCAAGACAGCAGGGCGCCTCTGCCTAGAGGACCTAAGTGCAAAGAAATCTAGAAAATGGAAATAGGGAAATTAAAGCACCGAAGAAGACAAGCTTTGTCTGGATCACGTTTAAACATGTAGTGTTCGCTGTCTTTTATGAGGACATCGAGGTCCACTGTAATCCTAGATGAGACTGTTCCATTTTCTCGCTGAGAATCCCCCAGGAAAAGGGGAAACTCCACTAGCGATCCAGCTTCTTTGCTAGACGTCTCCTATGGCAACCAGGACGAGGCGTTATTTACGGATTGGCCCCGCCCTCTTTCTCTACAAATCGAACAACGATTGGTCCGGAGGCGCGGCGCTGGCGCAGGGAGGCGGACTTAGGCCCCTCAGCTCAGGCTGGGCCCCGCCGCCATTTTGGGTTGTGTGGGTTTCCGAGACGCTCTGAGCTGGGCCTCGCCCGCGGAGGTTCCGCAAATCGCCGGCCCGTGGTACGCGTCCGAGTGTCAGGTTGGAGCCGGGAAGCGTCCCTGGGGGTACCGGCGGCGGGGGCAGGATGAGCGCGGAGGCGGCGGACCGGGAGGCAGCCACCTCCAGCCGGCCCTGCACCCCGCCGCAGACCTGCTGGTTCGAGTTCCTGCTAGAGGAGTCGCTGCTGGAGAAACATCTGCGCAAGCCCTGCCCGGGTAAGCGCGGCGCCTACACCCGGAGGGAAGCGGGACCCGTCCACCGGCACCTGGCTGGCCGGGCTCTCAGGACCCGCGCCTCCTCGGCCACATAGCTGGGGGCCCAGGAGGCGCGAATTCGAGCCAAGCTCTGGTGGGGTTCCCTCGCTAAACATTAAGCATCCCAGTGCGGGGGCACTGCCGGGAAGGGTTTAAAAACGCAAAACAAAGGCCCTCCCGCTTCCCTCCCCTTTGGTCCTTTTACCGTTTGCGGTTTTAGCTCATTTGAGGTGGTCTTGTGAGATTGAGTGCGTCGGGGAGGCTGGATCTGACACACCCCTACAGAACTCCGGGCTGTGATCAGTTTAGAGACGGAGAGTAATTGCTGTTCTAGTGCTGATCCTGATGCTAATTCTTTATATTTTAGGTTCTTATTTTAGTGTTTTGTTTCTCAACGAGGGGATTTTACCGACTCCTAATTATTTTTTTCCCCCAAGTTGGTCTATAAATTAAAAGGAGAAAACCTCCGAGATCAGGGAATGTTATACATTTGTAACATGGTTGTTTAATGATGATCATGATTAATATCCCAATTAGTGGGTGCTGTTAGAGAAGGAGAGAAACGGCAGGCATTTCTGGAAAGAGGTACTGGTATGACCAGGTAAGTTTCTTGAATAGTATTTTGCTGATACAGTTCAAATCCAGATGTAGCTTGTTGAATCTATGTTAGCCTTAACTGATGGAGACAACTGTGGGAGAAGTTAGTGGTTTCATTCAAGCAGTTTTACCACCTGTATGATGTTATGTTCTTTTAATTCTTTGCTTTTCGTATTTATTGAATGTTCTGGGTGCCATGCTTAATACTTCACATCTGTTATCTCATTTAATTCGGTGTTCATAATCACAGGTAGGTGGTGGTATTCTCTATTTGCATTGATGGAAACAGGTGCAGAGAGGTAATTTGATGCAGGTCGCACTAATTGTTAAAACAGTAATTCCAAAGATGACATCTCTGTTCTCTTTCCTCTAATTGATATTGGTTATTTGCTAAACTGGAAATCTATAGTCATCATGTTCTTACTTCTGAAGTGTTTTCTTCTTCATGATTCTGTTAACCCTTTCTCCTTACGTACCACCCTTTCTCCTTACTTACCACCCTTCCTGATCTTTCATGTAATCCCTAGGCACTCTTATAAATCATATTCCTTAATCATCATAACTACACAGCTGTTGGGATTTTTTTTTTGTGGCCAAAAGCCAGTATAGTGAAACCTTTCGCATCTTTGTAATTGAAAGTTAAAGTTAAATTTATTTTCTTTTAAACCCTAGATCCTGCACCAGTTCAACTTATTGTTCAGTTTTTGGAACAGGCTTCCAAACCTTCAGTAAATGAACAAAACCAGGTGCAGCCTCCACCTGATAACAAGAGAAATCGTATTTTAAAGCTACTTGCTCTTAAAGTTGCTGCACATCTGAAGTGGGACTTAGACATATTAGAGAAAAGGTATACAAGATTTAAAAGAAATTTATTTTGAAATACTATTTCGATTTTTTTGTTTTATTTTTATATATGCTTTTCTGATACCAGCCCTTAAAATGCAACTTATATTTCTGTATGTTCCTGGTAATATATGCACCTGTTTTTCAAAAGGTATAAAAAAGTATTTGAATGTTATGTGAATTTAAATCACGCTTTCATTTTTTTTTTTATTTGTTTATTTTTGAGAGAGAGCGCACAAGCAGGGGAGGCTCAGAGAGAGACGGAGTCAGAATCTGAAGCAGGCTCCAGGCTCCGAGCTGTCAGCACAGAGCCTGATGTGGGGCTCGATCCCATGACGCTGGGACCGTGACCTGAGCCAAAATCGAGTTGGATGCTCAACACACTGAGCCATCCAAGCACCCCCTCACAATTTTAAAAGAACTCCTTGTAAGGGCATCTGGGTGGCTCAGATGGTTAAGCATCTGACTCTTGATCTCAGCTCAGGTCTTGGATTTAGGGTCATGAGTTCAAGCCCCACATTGGGCTCCACACTGGGCATGGAGCCTACTTAAAAAAAAAAAAAAAAAAGTACCTTGTAAAATTCAGAAATCAGAAATAATAGAGGAGGGAGACATACTTTTAACGTTTTTGTGTAGTTTTTGTTGTTTTTCTATTTTTTAGAAGTACTCTTTATACCCACTGTGGGGTCCAAACTCCTAACCCTGAGATCGGTAGTTGGATGCTCTACTGACAGCCAGCCAGGCACCCTTCTTCCTATATTTTTAAACAAAGTTGTGATCATACCCTAACCTATATACACTGTTGTGATTTCTTTGTTTCTTTTTTTCCCATATAACAGTAACATGAAGATTTCCCCATTTTGTTTTTTGGAGATAATTCCATCATGTGGATAATTGATTAACTGTCTTCCATTGATGTTTAGTTTGTTTCTACTTTTTAATTTTAATAAATCACAGAGCCTTAAATACCTTTGTCATTAAATTTCATCTGAGTTTTTGGTTACATCCTTAGTACAGATTATTAAGTTGCTGACTCAGGTGGTATAAACATTTTTAAATCCCATGATGTATACTGCCAGATTGCATTCCAAGAGAGTTGTACTAGTTCACATTCTCACTGGTAGTGTTTAAACACTTTGTTTTCACCACCCTTCTCCAGATTAAAGAATTCTTTAATCTAAGGTGAGGCTATACATTAATAGACTTGAGGCCTGTCAAGAGGTAGTAATGTGGACCCAAAAAGTATGATGTAAATGATGCAGTTGGAAATTGAACACTGGGGTATTTGATAAGCAACTGAAAACTTTTTGTAAGGTATTTAAAACTTTTTTAATGTTTATTTTTGAGAAAGAATGTGTGTGTGGGGGGAGGGGCAGATAGAGAGGAGGACAGGATCTGAAGCTGGCTCTGTGCTGACAGCAGACAGCCCGATGCAGGGCTTGAACGCATAAACCTTGAGATCATGACCTGAGCTGAAGTTGGACGCTTAACCAACTGAGCCACCCAGATGCCCCATAAGACTTTCTAAGTTTATTTTTACTTATTTTTTTGAGAGAGAGAACAAGCAGAGGAGAGAGAGAGAGAAAGGGACAAAGGATCTGAAGCAGGTTCTGTGCTGACAGCAGAGAGCCCTGTGTGGGGCTCGAACTCATAAACTGTGATATCATGATCTGTGCTGAAGTCAGAAGCTTAACTGAGCTACCCAGGCACCCCCAACTGAAATATATTTAGATGTGAAATTAATACAGTGACTATATTGAGTTAATGTTTTAAAAGTTTTATTTATTTATTTATTTATTAAAAAAAAATTTTTTTTTTCAATGTTTATTTATTTTTGGGACAGAGAGAGACAGAGCATGAACGGGGGAGGGGCAGAGAGAGAGGGAGACACAGAATCGGAAACAGGCTCCAGGCTCCGAGCCATCAGCCCAGAGCCCGACGCGGGGCTCGAACTCACGGACCGCGAGATCGTGACCTGGCTGAAATCGGACGCCCAACCAACTGCGCCACCCAGGCGCCCCTAAAAGTTTTATTTAAGTAAACTCTACACCCAACGTGGGGCTCAAACTCACAACCCCAAGATCAAGTTGCATACCCTTCTGACTGAGCCAGCCACGTGCCACTGTTGAATTAATTTTTTGAGATCAATTCTGCAACACGGAAGAAATGATTTAATGTTAAAAATTTGCTTTATGATAGTATGGGAAGGGGAGGAAGTGAGCAAGAGTAGAGATGAAAGCATATTAGCCATCAGTCCATAATTGTTGAAACTAGATGATGGGCACATGGGGGTTCATTATATTCTGACTGCTTTTGTGTATGTTTAAGTTGTTTTCATAAAGAAAATTTAAAAAATCTTTAAAAACGTAGTATTTTTTTAAAGGTTCATTTGGAGGCAGAGAGGGAGCGAGAATCCCAAGCAGGCAATGCAGGGCTTGATCTCATGAACCATGCTTGAGATCATGACCTGAGCTGAAATCAGGAGTTGGATGCTTAACCAACTGAGCCACCCAGGCACCCCTGAAATTTAATATTTTCATACAAGTTGTTGAGACAGATTAATAAAATAGCCTCAGATTTAGTCCTTTAACAATGTAATTATTTTCAGTGAAAATACTGAATTGTGTATTTTATGCTTCTTATGCAGATGTGTACCTTTTGTTTCTTTAAGTCTGTCTGTTCCAGTATTGAATATGCTGCTAAATGAACTGCTGTGCATCAGTAAAGTTCCTCCTGGGACAAAGCATGTGGATATGGATCTGGCCACTTTACCTCCGACCACTGCCATGGCTATCCTTCTCTATAATAGATGGTAAATTTTTGCATAGACCTCAATGTGTTGGGCAGCCTGTGTGTAATTGCCCTCTGGCTTTCAGGGATGTGCTTTTAAGGGTCCCCTATACCCTGGAGAGCTCTTGGAGGATCTTGGAAACTGGGAGTCTGATGGTAGAGAAAATTATGACTGCATATATGAGAAAAGCATTCTGATAAAAATGTGGATGATTTATGAAGGTTTTATTACATATCGAATAAAAGTTCAGCTAATTAATAATAACAAATGTTCTAAGTAGTACTTAAAAAATAATTTAAATGACATTTGCAATGTGTTAAATTTTCTTTTTCTTGTCTGTCCTTCAGGGCAATTAGGACAATTGTTCAAAGCAGTTTTCCTGTCAAGCAGGCCAAACCTGGACCTCCTCAGTTAAGTGTGTAAGTCGGCAGATGGGACCCTTGGTTGACACTTTTTGTCATCAGAATTAAAAAAATTTATTTGCATGTTTTTAATAACCTATGGTACCGAAGGAGTAGAGTTAGAGGAGGGCACAAGGCCTACGTGCAGGTAGGTTTGGGGAGTTAGAAGGGTGACAGAATCAGGTAGTGCTCTGGATATCTATAGTAGAGAGCTCTGGAAAAAGGAATGCATTGTGACTTGTGCCTTTCATCTTAGTGTTAATTCCCCTGCTCCAAAGTATTAAGATTTTTTTCATTTAATTAAATTTACATGAAGTTATATTTGTTCTGTATGTAGGGAAATTGTTTTAGTATGTAAAATTAGTTTAGAATACGAAAAATTACCAGAGTTATCATCTGTGGAGTTTTAAACCTAATTCTTACAATTTTTTTTAATGTTTATTTTTGAGAGCGCACGGGCAGGGGAGGGGCAGAGACAGAGAAGGAGACACAGAATTTGAAATAGGCTCCAGGCTCTGAGCTTCAGCAGAGTCTGACATGGGGCTCAAATCTGTGGACCACGAGGACGTGATCTGAGCCAAAGTTGGATGCTTAACCAACTGAGCCACTCAGGCACCCCTAAACCTAACTCTTAAATTCTAGGTTAGCAGCTTACCCAAATTTGGAGCTAGAGAGCATAGTTTCTAACTTGATAGAAATGAGCTTTTGCTGCCAATAAGGTTTAGTCTTAAATTGAGGGTTTTGTTTTTGTTTTTTCAACACAAAGCAAATGAAAAAATAATGGTAAATGAACATCATAATTGAGTTTTTGTTTTTTCAAGAGTGAAAAGAAGTAGTATTACCATTTTTGTTTAAATTCTGCCTCATTTTGAAGAATGATGCTCTAAAGTTTAGAATTTTTAGTCTTGAAAAATGTTAAATACTTCTCAATCTTTTCTCTTTTAGCATGAATCAGATGCAACAGGAGAAAGAACTAACAGAAAATATTTTGAAAGTAGTGAGTATCAGCATCAGTTACACATTTTGGGGTGCATTCAGAGCATGTTCACATGCTTCCTCTAACCTTAGATATGCAAGAGTTGGCAGGGTCTGGAAGCAGTGATGTATAGGTTTTTATTGTTAGAACATAGTTTGGTAACAACTGTAAATCATACAGCTTTTCAGTGTAGTGCTTTACCACCAGTTCTGTTGTCCAATTTTTATACTTTAGCAGATAAGAGAAATCACAGTTACAGATGATATCTTCATATTTTTTCCCCAAAATTTTATAATTAACATAGATTTTATTTTATTTTTCTTTACAACAAAGACTTTATTTTATATTATGTTATTTTATTTTATTTTATTTTGTTATTTTATTTTATGTTATTTTATGTTCTGTTGTTTTATGTTATGTGATTTTTTTTTTTTTTTTTTTTTAATTTTTTTTTTTCAACGTTTATTTATTTTTGGGACAGAGAGAGACAGAGCATGAACGGGGAAGGGGCAGAGAGAGAGGGAGACACAGAATCGGAAACAGGCTCCAGGCTCTGAGCCATCAGCCCAGAGCCTGACGCGGGGCTCAAACTCACAGACCGCGAGATCGTGACCTGGCTGAAGTCGGACGCTTAACCGACTGCGCCACCCAGGCGCCCCATGTTATGTGATTTTATGTTATTTTACTTTATGTTATTTTATGTTATGTTATTTTATGTTATGTTTTACTTCATGTTTTATTTTATTTTACGTTATTTTATGTTCTGTTACGTTATTTTATCTTATTTTGTTGTTTTATGTTGTTATTTTGTTATGTTATTTTATGTTATGTTATTTTGTTATGTTTTATTTTGTTATTTTATGTTATTTTATGTTATTTTATTTTATGTTATTTTATTTTTTTATTTTATGAAATTTATTGTCAAATTGGTTTCCATACAACACCCAGTGCTCATCCCAGCAGGTGCCCTCCTCCATGCCCATCAGCCACTTTCCCCTCCCCCCCCCACCCCCACCTACATGTATTGTATTTTAAAATTACTTTTGCAGGGGCACCTGGGTGGCTCAGTCGGTTGAGTGTCCAACTTCGGCTCAGGTCATGATCTCCTGGTCTGTGAGTTCGAGCCCCGCATCAGGCTCTGCACTGACAGCCCAGAACCTGGAGCCTGCTTCCGATTCTGTGTCTCCCTGTCTCTCTGCCCCTCCACCACGCGTCCTGTCTCTCAAAAACTAAATAAACATAAAAAAAATTTTTTTTAAATTACTTTGCAGTCACAAAAATACAGTAGTTATTGTTTAAAAGAATTTTTTTTAAGTTAACTTGTTTTGAGAGAGAAAGTGTGAGCAACGGAGGGGCAGATAGAGGGAGATAGAGAATCCCATGCAGGCTCCATGCTGTCAGCGCAGAGCCTCACACAGGGCTTGATCTCATAAACCCGAAAGATTATGACCTGAGCCAAAACCGGGAGTTGGACGCCCAACCGACTGAGACACCCAGGCACCCCTATAGCAGTTATTTTTTTAATGTAGTTAATATAAAAGTGGAAATGTGGGAGTTTCCATAATTTAAAAATGATTTCTAATTCCATGACACCTACAGTGCACCAGAAACACTGTGTAAAGTCTAGTGGCTGGGAGAGGAGAGAAACATTCTATATTTATATAAAGTTAATGTGCTGTAGTATTTTGAATGCTTATTTATATTTTTTGTGAGACACAGAGCAAGTGGAGGGGCAGAGAGAGAGGGAGAGAGCCTCTGTCAGCACAGAGCCTGATGCAGGGCTTGACTCACAACCACGAGATCATGGCCTGAGCTACAATCAAGAGTCCAGGACCCTTAACCGACTGAGCCACCGAGGCGCCCCATTATGTTGTAGTATTTTGAATGGAGAAAAAAAACCCTGCATCATTTTATTTTTGTTACTAGTGCCTACTAAAACGGTGGCTGACACATTGATGCATATAAACATTTCTTGAATAAATCAGTGGAAGCAAATCTTTAGAGCACTTTTATCTTTTTTTTGTAAAAAAAAAATAAATAAAAAGGTACCTTTTCTACTTTGTGTTTTCTAATTTCTAAATAGGAACTTTTACTGTATTTTTAAAAATTTAACTATTTCAACAGATTTAATTGCACTCTTGCTGTGTTAAATTTTTTTAATAGCTTAGTACACCAAGTTATTGAGTGTCCTGTGTATATATTTTGGTTTTCTGTGATGTTTGTATTTTAATAATTTGTTTATTGAATTTTTGTAGCTAAAAGAGCAAGCTTCTGATTCTATTTTGGTACTAGAGGCAGCCCTTAAATTAGACAAGGATCTTTATGTCCACACAATGAGAACACTAGATTTGTTGGCAATGGAGCCAGGCATGGTAAATGGAGAAACTGAGAGTTCTACTGCTGGATTGAAAATCAGAACTGAGGAGATGCAGTGCCAGGTACTTATTTCAGTATTCAATCAATGCATGGCAAAGTTTTAGAAAATCTTACATGAGGTCATTCTAGTATTTTTAATTAGAATTCCTCCCTTTGTCTTTTTGATTTTTGACTTAAGATGCTATTAAAATTTTGACTCATAATTAATTTGTAAATTTTATGACTTCACTTGAAATTTTCCTGAAAGAAATGGAAGGGAAATTCCATTTGATTTATGGTCTCTGAGATAGTTTCCCAATTGTGTTTAAGAGATAGACTCTGAATACTGAGAATGCAGTGAGTATGTAAACAATTCTACAGTTCATTCATATTGTTAGATAATTAAACCAAAAAAAACCCTGAACCCCAAAACAAATACTATGCTAGACTTTGAAAAATGTTGGCCCCTAGAGAAAATAACTAGTTTTTCAAGGGTCTTCATTGAAGGTGGTTCTGTAACTCTGGGCTCTAGTTCCTTTGACAGCTTTCAGTTGATATTGTTGTGAGATACTGCATATTTGTGTTGTCTTTTTCTCCGCTGGATTGTAAACTCTCTGAGATCTCTCTCTTTTTTAACGTGTATTTTGCATCTTCCTCACTTTTTAGCAGAGAAACTTAGGTATAACAAATTTTAAAATATTTAAAAACTGCATAAAAAGGGCCACGAAAATAGTGTGTTTTATATTCTGTATTCTCTTCTTTGTGGGAGTTGGCGCATCATCTTCTGTTTTTTTTTTTTTTTTTTTAATTTTTTTTTTCAATGATTTTTATTTATTTTTGGGACAGAGAGAGACAGAGCATGAACGGGGGAGGGGCAGAGAGAGAGGGAGACACAGAATCGGAAACAGGCTCCAGGCTCTGAGCCATCAGCCCAGAGCCCGACGCGGGGCTCGAACTCACGGACCGCGAGATCGTGACCTGGCTGAAGCCGGACGCTTAACCGACTGCGCCACCCAGGCGCCCCTCATCTTCTGTTTTTAAACAGGCAGTTCTTTTTTTAAGTAAATTAATTAATTAAAGTAAATTCTGCCCCCAGAGTGGGGCTTGAGCTCACAACCCTGAGATCAACAGTCACGTGTTCTACCGACTAAGCCAGCCAAGCACCCCTTGCGTGATTTCTTTTTTTTAAGTGTATTTATTTCTTTTGAGAGTGCACGTGTAGGAGAGGGGCAGGTGAGAGAAAGAGAATTCCAATCAGCTCCGCGCTGATAGCACAGATCCTGTTGTGGGGCTCGATTCCACAGACTGAGTTCATGACTTGAGCCAGAATCAAGAGTAGGACGCTTAACTGACTGAGCCGTCCAGGCACCTGCTGATTTCTTCAGTCACTGTTTCCCATTCCTGAAATGGGCAGAAGTAGCTATGACAACGTGTTGGGAGGTGCCTTTTCAGATTAGCTGGTTGTAGAGTTGAAGATTATCATTTTTTCAGTACCTGATGAGATGGCAGTCACAGTTGGAATAGGAGTAATGAGGATTGACAATTGGGAACATCTTTAAATAGTAGTGAAACTTACATATAAGAGGGTTTATGGTACTATATTGTAGTCACAGAGTCTATTTAAAAATAATTGGTAATGTTTCTGATTTTCACGATCTAGTGGGTGATACAATCTGAAAAACAAAACAGCTGTTAATAAAACATGTCAGTGTGCTAGGTAAACTATCAAATACTTTCTTAATTATATAGCTGAGTCCTAATTCTGTGCCTTGAATGGCAAATTAGCAGCAATACTTATTTCCCAGCACGTTAATATTTAAAGCACATTCTTTACATTACTAAAATTTACCTGATTCTAAAGGAAAATCTTTAAATTCTTTTCCCAGTAAAAGCAAAAATATTTGCTGTCAGGGCAACTTTGTTATCAGGCTTTTTGTTTGTTTTAACTTATTAACTACCTCTTAATTATAGAATTTAAACTTGTTTTATGTATTTATGTGGGGCTCAAACTCATACCCTGAGATCAGGAGTTACATGCTGTATGGAGCCAGCCGGGCATGCCTAGAATTTAAACTTGTTTTAATGGGGGTGCTTGGCTGGCTCAGTTGGTTAAGCATTTGACTCTTGATCTCAGAGTTGTAAGTTGGAGGCCCACTTTGGGTATAGAGATTTCTTAAAAAAGAAATCTGAAAAAAACAAAAAAACAAAAAAAAAACCCTTGTTCTAATGTTAGTATTGTGATACTTGAAAATACCTTTTTGGTATCTTGTACTGTCTGCCTGGAAAGGGGAATTACATGTAACTGTAATGTCTGTGTGTGTATAAATACCTGTATATCCTTTTTCTGTCTTTCTTTCTCTTTGTCTTTCTTTTCTTCCTTCCTTTCTTTTCTTTCTTTTCTTTCTTTCTTTCTTTTGTTTCTCACCCTTTGATCCAGATGGGAGGAAGCACTCTAGAATGAAAATCAGCCACACATTTAATGTGGACTAAATAGTAAGAAGCAGTATCCTACAGGCTGAGAAGAATTCATCTTGATTAGCTCAAGAGGACAGAATATGTATATATGATACATATCAGTAAAGAGTAGTTCTGTGATGTGTATCAGACTGTTAGAGGTTAGAAGTTTGGAGGAGGAATAAGTATCTGTTTGCTAAGATTGGTTTGATGTAGATGGAAATAAGAGATAGGGAGTGAAGTTTATTTCCAGGATCTGATAAGAATTGGGAATTGAGAAGACTGGTATGGTTGAAATAGAGGAGAATAGAGAGTTTTGAAGAGAGAAGTTAGTCCAGATTCTGAGATCGTTAAAGATCGGGCCCAAGGGGTTTGAACTTTATCCTACTTGGGATAATTTGAAGACTTTTTAAGAAAGTCAGATCTGTCAGCACTGTGTAGAATAAACTTTTGAGGCAGGATATTAGGAGCCTTAGGGATCTGGGTTCGAGCCTGGGCTCTGCCAGTACTTGGTTATATGCCTTTTAGCAGACATTGTCACTTCTGAGCCTTATTCCTGTCCATAAAATGTTCAAGTTGAATTAAACAATCTGAGTCCTTGAATTCTGCATTTAGTGAGTCTAGGCATTGATTGAAGAAGGTTCTTGAAGAAATACACAATTTTTTTTTTTAAATAGGCTCCACACCCATCATGGGGCTCAGACTCACGACCCTGAGATCAAGAGTCGCATGCCCTATCAACTGAGCCATCCAGGTGCCCCAGAAATTACAAATTCTATTAGTACTTTTTTAGTTGTCTTTTTCTATCCTTTCATTGTCATTAATTCAGATTTTTCTCAGTGTTCACTCTGGCCAGGCAGTTACTCTCCCCCACTTTGAAAGAAGCATAGATGATAGAGAATCCGTCGTGATGTTGAATAGCAGCAACGGTGACAGTAAAATCTAGTTGACAGGGGCAGCCCGAGCAAGAGCCTAGCTAGCTGCTGCTCTTGGCATGTAGTGCTGGTGGCTGCAGGTGATAAGAGTCCAGTGTTGAGATGACCGCAGCACTCACTAGGTCAGTTTTGACTCTTATCTTGGCTGTTTGCATCCCTTGCCCTTTTGTTTCCAAAGGTCGGTCCTTGGGCCAAGTAATTCTGTAGACCACCCTAAATCTTACCATTTAAATCTGTTTTCTCCTTAAGTCAGTCCACTGGATTCTGTTGCTTGTGACTAAGAACATTGACTATTCCATTGCTTGCTGAAATACAGTTTTTTTCCTGTATATGTACTAGCGTTTTGCTGAGATAAACATAATTTTGAGTTTTGTTAGCTCTTCAGTTCATGAAAATTTACTAAGCAAATTGGTATTCATTACCATTTTAGGTGTGTTATGATTTGGGTGCAGCATACTTCCAGCAAGGCTCTACAAATGCAGCTGTTTATGAAAATGCCAGAGAAAAATTTTTTAGAACCAAAGAACTAATTACAGAGGTAAATACAGTGATAACAGGCACATAATATTTAGTTCTTAAAGAGTCTATATATGTTTTTGGGTTTAATTTTTCTGATGATTAAAAAAACAAATGTTCATTGTGGTACATTTGGCAAGTTTTAGAAAGTACTAAAAGCATTTTGAAAATCTGTATTACTACTGCCTAGTAATTACCCCTTTTGCCATTTTAGCTTATTTTCTTCCAGGTTTCAGTCTTTGTTTTTCTACAGTTAAGGTTATATTAACTATATATACTATATTGTTATCATGCTGAAATCTTTGAATAGACATTTAAAGATCTTCATGTAGATGTGCTGTGATTTACTTCAGTTCTCTAATGTTTGGGCATTTATGTTTACTGTTTTTATTTATCATAAAGCTATAATATTTCTGTCTCCAAGCGTAAGACTTTTTTTGGTTTTTAGATGCTTTCAAGTTAAATTCCTACAAGTAGAATCATCATGTCAGTAAATTGTAATGTCAGTAATCATCATGTCAGTAATTTTGTAAAGGCTGTGAAACATAAAACCAAATTGCTTTCCAGGTACATTTCTCTCGGTACTCCGATCAGCAGTGAGGGTTTTTTTGTTTTTGTTTTTTTCCTCCAGTTGCTAATTTGGTGGGTGAAATACACGAACTTTAACACATTTACATTTCCTTAATTCCTGGTAAAGGTGAACTTTTCATATGTTTATCACTTGCACTTTTCTTCTTATGATTCTGACAACTGAATTTTAAAATATGTAACTAGGTTTTTGTTTGGTGCCTAGAAAAATTCCCACTTCAGTCTCTCCTCTTCAGAAAAATTGATTAAATGCTCAAGAGATTTGCTTTAAATCTATTCTAGATCTTTTGGGAATCCACATTTTACTTTGCCCAGGCAGCTCATCAGATTTGCTCTGTTCTTACATGTTTTTAAATGTTTTAAGCTTGTTTTAAACAGTGTTCACTCTTTTTTAATGTCTAAATTGTTATACATACTTTGATGATGATGCTTACCTTTTGTATGTTGGCCTGAAGTCTGCAGACTTTTTGGTAAAGGACCAAATAGTAGATATTTTAGGCTTTGTGGGCTATATGCAGTTTATGTTGCATATTCTCATTTGTTACTGTGTTTTTTCCCCTTTACAACCTTAAGTATGATTCTCAGCTCAAAGGCTGTATAAAAATAGGCCACAGGCCAAATGTCTGTGAACAATAGTTTGCTGACCCTTGCTCTAAACTTTCAACTTTTTCATTTTTTATGGTACTTCCAGCCCTGAATTTTCCATTACATTTTATTGTACTGTTAAAATGCATTGAATGGGTACTATACTATTGTTTTCTGTTACATTGATGGATAATGATGTATACCTCTTACTTTACAGATAGGTTCATTATCTCTTCATTGTACCATAGATGAGAAGCGGTTAGCGGGCTATTGTCAAGCGTGTGATGTTCTTGTACCTTCTGATAGTACATCTCAACAGTTGACACCATATAGTCAAGTCCATATTTGTTTGAGATCTGGCAACTATCAGGTAAGATATCTGATGGGGAAGTAATAGGGTGATTGGAAAGCTTTGGAAGCCAGACAGAAATCATTTTAAATTCTGGCATCGCCATTTACCAGTTGTGTGATTTGGGGCATGTAAAACTGTCAGATTGGCCTATAAAATGGTAATAATTACCCCATTTCATAGGTCTTAGGAGAATCAAGTGACAAGTTATAAAGTCTAAGCAGTGCACTGTAGAGATGTTGAGTCATTATTGATAATTTTTCTTGAAGGTATAGAATTTGCCTGTGTTAAGTAAATTCGTCAAGAAACTGTAAGCAGGACTTTTAACTTTTAAAATTACAGGTAAAGAATTGTTAGTTTTATGGAGCCTTAAGTCTGGTGTCTGACTTGAAAGTGTGGCTTTTGTAGCCCAGCCTTATTAGCCACTGTAAGACTGGGGGTAAAAATGAGCAAAGTGGTATTTGTAGGTTTGGATGGTCTATTCTAGAGACTGCTTTACCAGTGAGCCTGGTTATCGTCTCGATTTTTACCCATGGAAAACACTTAAATTAATCTGTTTATGTTCATTGCCTTCTGTGGATATATATTTTTAGGTTTGTAATGAAAATTACTGGGAATTCAAAATTGTACTTTTGAGGGGCACCTGGGTGGCTCAGTGAGTTAAGTGACTTCAGCTCAGGTCATGATCTCATGGTTCATGAGTTTGAGCCTCATGTCAGGCTCTGTGCTGATAGCTCAGAGCCTGGAGCCTGCTTCAGATTCTATGTCTGTCTGTCTGTCTCTCTCTCTCTCTCTCTCTGTCCCTTCCCTGCTCACACTCTGTCTCTCTGTCTCTCTCTCAAAAATATATAAATATTAAAAAAATGTTTTTAATTTTTTTAAATGTTAAAAAAAATTTTGTACTTTTGAAATCTTTATCAGAAAGCCTTCATGCTAGAAAATGAATAGTGCCTTCATGTTACTTCACTCAAAGTAGGAGTCATGAAATGACAAAGCTACAGCCTTTATTTCTAAGAAAAAAAATTTTTTTTTAATTTTTAAATATTTATTTATTTTTGAGAGAGAGAGTGAGTGGGGTAGGGGCAGAGAGAGAGGAAGACCCAGAATCCAAAGCAGGCTCCAGGCCCTGAGCTGTCAGCACAGAGCCCGATGAGGGTCTTGAACTCCCGAACCATGAGATCATGACCTGAGCTGAAGTTGGATGCTTAAGCGACTGAGCCACCCAGGCGCCCCTTGAATTTCCTCTTATCGATTGATTCTTCACCTCTCGTTTTTGGTCTGTGGTCTTCAATTTAAAAAGGCAGGGTTGGGGGGCAGGTGAGATTTTTACCCTCAATCTTCATTTTAATATTTTAGAAAAGAGTTTTGTAGTAAGTTATTTTCATGATTTTCTTCAATATATATTTTCCATTGTAGAAAGACTTTTTTTTCTTTTTGGGAAGACTTTTAAAGTAAACAAGCTTCGCCATGATTTTTGAATTGGATACAATTTTATGTCTTGTGTTCTAGGATGTAGTAAAGATTTTTATTGAAGATAACTTAACCTTCAGTTTACCTGTCCAGTTCCGGCAGTCAGTACTAAGGGAACTCTTTCAGAAAGCTCAACAGGGGTAAGTAAGTAAATTGAAGAACTACCTTCTTATTTTTGAATAAAAGAGCAAATGCATTTTGGGTGTATAACAATAGACCTCCAAGTCACCTATAAATCTGTGACTACTTTCATCTTTGTTAGTATATGGGAAATTAACATAGCCAGAAGAGCCACTTTAATGTTCATCTGATCCTTAGTAAAAGCATTTGGGGGACAGAAATTAGTGGAATTTGATTCTATTACCTAATCTGTAGTTTAATTGTCCCTTGACAGATTAAAAACTTTCCTTTTCTGCGCTACCCTCCCACCCCGTGTGTGCCTGAATAACCTAAACTTTTACCTCTCAAGAATAAATAACTCATTCTAGTGAGTGATTTTGGTTTTGTGAAATGTACCTTACTTTTTTTTTTTTATTAAAGAGAATGTATTAGTAGATCTACTTTTGTATTCTACAGAAATGAAGCTCTAGATGAAATCTGTTTTAAAGTCTGTGCCTGTAACACAGTCCGTGATATATTGGAAGGTAGAACGATTGGTGTTCAATTTAACCAGCTATTTCTTAGACCTAATAAAGAGAAAATAGACTTTCTTCTTGAGGTAAGACATTTTTTCCCTTTTTGATTTGTAATTTTGCTGTAGGCTTACCAGTGACCTGTTAGTTGCCAAATCTAGTGCCCTCTTTTCTGTCTTCATCTGACTTGCTAATAGTTGATACTGCTTACAGACTCTCCAACTTCTCTTCTGCCAGAGCTCTTTGCTCGTTCTCTGTTACTGCGTTTTCCTTCATCCTTCATCAAGACCTCTTTTGCTCTCCCTTTAGTGTTTCTGTTTACAGTAGTTCTGTTTTTGGTGCACTCATCTTCTCATATCATTTTTTATTCTCATTTAAAGCTTCAGTCATCAGGGGCGCCTGGGTGGCTCAGTCATTTGGGCACCCGACTTCGGCTCAGGTCATGATCTCAAAGCTCATGAGTTCGAGCCTCGCATTGGGCTCTGTGCTGACAGCTGGGAGCTCGGAGCCTGGAACCTGCTTCGGATTCTGTCTCCCTCTTTCTCTGCCCCTCCCCTACTCGCATTCTGTCTCAGTCTCTCTCAGAAATAAATAAACATTAAAGCTTCAGTCATCTGTTTATTGAACATTCCCAAATTATAATTCTGACCTCTCCTGTGAGCTCCAGAATCTGTGTTTCTGTTGGGTTTTTTGATGTCTGTCTTTAACTGTTTTAATATAAAAGATACTGAGAGAAATACATAAGCATAATTAATATCACTTAGTTTCAAAAATACTATATTGTCAACATTCTAGAAGTCCTTTTTTTTTTTTTTAGGATTTTATTTTTAAATAATCACTATACCCAATGTGGGGGCTCGAACTTACATCCCTGAGACTAAGAGTCACATGTTCCACTGACTGAGCCAGCCAGGAAACCCTCTAGAAGTCCTTTTTTTTTTTTAATGCTCTTTACTAAACCCTCTCCATCTCTGCTTGAGAAAATCACTGTCCTGCCTTTTGTGATCATTTCCTTTTTTTCTTTGTACTTGTATCACCTTTGCATCCTTAAGGAATATTCTTTGTTTTGAACTTGATATAAAAGCATACAAAATACTTTTTTAATTTTCCTTTACTAAACAGGTTTATGAGCTTTTTTTCCAAGTTGTATGCATTTATAGTTTGATTTTTTTTCATTATTGTGTTACAACATGACTATTGTGCAATTCATCCGTTCTTATGACATTTATGTTGTTTACATAATGTAAATGGCTATTTTGCTGCTTGGAACATTATGTATATCTTGGTGTACACATACATCAGATGTCTACAGAAAATATATCTCTAACATTACTTTGTAATATCAGTGTTTTTGTCGCCAGCATGCATTGGTCACCATCCTTGTCAACACTTGGTATTGTCAAATTTACCTATGAGGTCATTAAGATTTCAAATTCCATTTCTCTTATTACTAAGGAACTTAGCAGCATTTCTTTTACTTTTTGCTCATAATGAATTTTGTCTTTTGAGGAACCTGTTCCAAGTGAAATGCCTCGTTTTTTCTTTTGGATTGTCTGTTTTTGTCTTTTTTTTGGTACAAGTTCTTCATGTATTTTGTCCTTTACTGATTTTAAGTACTGCAGGTATCTTCTCTGAGTTTGACTTCTCTTTTAACTTTCTTTATATTGCTTTAAAAGCTCTTAATTTTAGTATGATAAAATTTATCAGTCTTTCCCGTAAAGGAAAAGATTAGTGAACTCTCTCTTGTTTAAGGAAGCTTCCTATCCTGTGGTCATGAAGATAGTGTTATATCTTCTAAAAGCTTTGTAGCTTAGCCTTCCTTTCACATTTAGGTCTTTAATCCACTTATAGTTGGTTTTTGTGTATCATGTGAAGTAGATGGTCTGGTGTCATTTTTTTCTCCTATGACTATCCATTTCTTCCAGCGCCAGTTTTTTTTTTGTTTTTTTTTTAAGTTTATTTTTAAGAGAGAGTATGCACGTACATGGGTGAGGGGCAGAGAGGGAGAGAATCCCAAGCAGGCTTCGCACAGTCATCACATAGCCCGATGCAGACTTGATCTTGTGAACCTGAGCCAAAATCAAGAGTCGGACGCGTAAGCAACTGAGCCACCCAGGGGCCCGTCCAGTACCACTATTTTGGAAGGGTTTTTTTTCCCTACTGATCTGCAGTGCTTTACCTCTATGGAATGCCAGGTGTCCATGCATGTGTGGGCCTGTTACTGGGATCTATTCTGTACTACTTTTCTGTTTGTTCACAGGTCAGCATCCCTGTTATGATAACATTTAAACATAAGCCTTGTTTTTCAAAGTTGTATTGGTTTATGCTTATCCTTTGCATTTTCTTTGCATAGACTCAGATTGTCAAATTCCACAAATAAGCCTGTTGGATTTTTGTTTGAAGCTATGTAATGTTTAAAAACCAGTTTGAGAAAAGTTAATATCTTCATAGTATTGAGAATTCTGTGAACTGGTACAGTTCTTCATTTATTTAGACATTGCTTGATGTCCTTCAGAGCTTTAGAATTTTTTCCATAGAAGTCTTTTTTGGTTTATGAACTTGAAAATGAAAGTAGTTTATGCATTGGCATAGAGGTAGAATTGAACTTTGTGTAATGATTTTGTTTCCAACTACTGTGCTAAACTTTTTTTCTTTTTTAAGTTTATTTTTGAGAGAGCGAGTGAGAGCACAACCAAGGGAGGGGCAGAGAGGTAGTATATTTTTCCTGATTAGTTTTAAGAGGTTTTATAAGAATTTGTCCACTTAAGGCAAACTATAAGAGACTCTTAAATACAGAGAACAAACTGAGGGTTGATGCGGGGGATAGGGGAGAGAAGAAAATGGGTGCTGGGCAGTGAGGAGAACCCTTGTTGGGATGAGCAAGTGCCAGTGGGTGTTGTAAGTGATGAACTACAGGAATCTACCCCAAAAACCAAGAGCACATGTTACACACTGTATGTTAGCCGTTTGACAATAAATTAATTGAAAAGTAATAAAATCAGAAGAAATGAAAAAAATAACTGATTAAAAAAAAAGAATTTGCACACTTAATCTAAATATTTGTTTATTAAGTTTTTTTTAATGTTTATAGCATTCATAAAGATGTCTCCTATTTCATGTTCTAAGAATTGAGCTTAACATTTGTTCTATCGTTTATTAAAAGTAACACCTATTCCCTTTGTTTCATGACATGTTTACAGTGCATCACTGTGTATGAATAAGTTGTTACGAAAGCACATTTGGGTATTACTTATTAATATTACTTATTAATATGATCATTAATATTAATTTATAGTGTGGAGCACAATTATTACAGTGTAAATATTTTATACATCAAGATGCTCAGATGTGATAATATGCTATTAGGGTAACCTGTTCATTTGAACATAGTACTTTTACAATACTCTTTCTGAGTATGGTACTTTAAAAATTACTATTTTTTTTCCTTTTAATAACAGTTTCATTGAGGTATAGTTCACATATCATACTGTTTATCCATTTAAAGTGTACAATCCAGGGTGCCTAGGTGGTTCAGTCAGTTGAATTTCCAATTTTGTTTCAGCTCATAATCTCGTGGTTCGTGAGTTTGAGCCTTGCATTGGGCTCTGTGCTGATGGCTCAGAACCTGGAGCCTGCTTCAGATTCTGTGTCTCCCTTGGTCTCTGCCTTTCTCCCGTGTTCGTTCTCTCTCTCTCTCACATAAACATTAAAAAAATTGTTTTTAATTAAAAAAAATAAAGTGTACAATCCAGTGATGTTTTAGTGTGTGCCTTGATTTGTACAGCCACCACCTCAGTCAGTTTTAGAACATTTTCATCCTCCCTCTTCTACCCCACAACAAAATCTCTTACCTGTTAGCAGTCGTCCCTCATTTTCTCCTAGTCCCTTAACCTCAGGCATCTACGGATCCACTTTTGTGTCTCCAGATTTGCCCGTTGCCTATGCTGGGCATTTCATATAAACAAAAATATAGGTGGTGTTTTGTTTTTGTTTTGTTGTTTTTTTTTTTTGCTGGCTCTTTACTAAATGTTTTCAAGGTTTATCCATGTTATAGCATGTATTAGTGCTTCATTTTTTATGACTGAATAATACTCCATTAAGTGGATATACTATTCATTGTTCATTTTGTGTATCCATCAGTTGATGGGCTTTAGGGTTATTTCCACTTCTTGACTCTTATGAATAATGCTGCTGTGAACATTCTAGGATTTATTTTTTTATGTTAACATGTTAGAGAATATTTGACAATTTCCTTAGGTTAGGGACTTTGATACTTATTGCTTTATTTTGGCTTCTTGTAAGTAATCTATGGGAGAAATCCTAATCTGATGAATAAACTCAGAATATTACGAGACTGTTATTTGTAAATAACTAATATTTCCATGACTAGTTTTTGTTACTCTTTTCATTTCACTGGTTATTTTAAAACCTTGGTTACTCTTAATTGTTGGGTCTATGTACATTAGCCATTACGTATCATTCAGTTCCCTAAGATGAATCTCCTCTTACTTTTCTGATTGGAGCTGCTGCAGAGTTCATCATCTCATATAATTGGTTAGTGTACTTTATACATTCTGGGAGAACTCTATACCAGGCTAGATAGCTGCTTCTTTATTTCATAGAAATGACTGCAGTTGTTGAAATGATCACATTCCACTCCCTTTCCCCATGATGATTCTTAATTCACAGTCTCATCTTTTAAATTACTGAACTAAATCTGTGATTGATAGGTGGCTGAAGAAGGAATATTTGGTTGTTTTTAAATCGAAGCTTTTCTAACTGTAGCGTGCATTTTTAAAAGTGCCAGTATTCAAATAAAAATTGCTCAAATTCCTAGGTGTGTTCAAGATCAATAAATTTAGAAAAAGCTTCAGATTCTTTGAAAGGAAACATGGCTGCTTTTCTAAAGTAAGTGCCCATTTCTCCTTAATTTGAATTTAGTCTTGTGAGAAAAATAACTTTTGTTACTTTTTGTGTTTGTCCTGCATGTCTTATAAATAGGCAGTCATTTGAGAGCCAGTTAAGTTCAGATTTGTATAGTGACACAAAATTTAGAATTCTGTTAGTTACTCTCTTTGTGTATCGTGACATGGACATCACAATTTTAGGACCAAAAAATTTTTAAATCTGTTTCAAATATTGTTACATAGTTTATGAAATGGTAGCTTGTTAAATGGCTTATTAATAAAGATTCGTTAATATGATTGTTTTTCCCAAACTAAATTATAAACTTTTTTTGTTTTACACTATTTTTACTGATCTAGGAATGTGTGTCTGGGGTTGGAAGATCTGCAGTATGTTTTCATGATTTCTTCACATGAGCTTTTCATTACATTGTTGAAAGATGAAGAACGAAAGCTACTTGTTGATCAGATGAGGAAGAGATCCCCTAGAGTAAATCTGTGCATTAAACCTGTAACTTCATTTTATGATATCCCAGGTTAGCTCTCTAGTCTGCTAGCAAAAATGTTGGCACATTTTGCACTTCTGTTATATTCGCCCCTCAGTGTATTTGAGGATGCCCTCTCATGTGTTTTAGTTTATATTTATGTCCATAATTAATTCGAAATTTACCAGTCTTCTGTAGTCCTACTTCTGTCTAAGTAGTGAAGTGTTGGGATGCTGCTCAGTCTGTGTTTAATGGAGATTGAGGCCTAGATATACAAAACTTTTAGTTGGTGAAAATAGACCAAGGTTCTATTGCTGATACATTTTTGGAGGTAAAATGAGAGCTGGGAGGGGTGCCTGGGTGGCTCAGTTGGTTAAACATCTGACTTCGGCTCAGGTCATGATCTCGTGGTTTATGAGTTTGAGACCCTTGTCGGGCTCTGTGCTGACAGCTCAGCTTGGAGCCTGCTTCGGATTCTGTGTCTCCCTCTCTCTCTGCCCTTTCCCCGCCTTCTCAAAAATAAACATTAAATTTTTTTCAAAAATTAAAAACAATTAAGAGCTGGGAGGGGAGTCCTGAGACTCAGGGAAAGTACAGGCTTTCATGGATTTGAGCCTGCATCACTGTGATCTGCTGGCTAAGCTTCCACTTGGACAACATTGCCATTTGTTACCTTGTTTTTTTGATGATTTTTTTTTCCATTTTTGGTTTTATTTTACAAATACAAGTAGAAAACGTAGTGCTATTCATTAATAAGAAACACAAGCTTTAAAGCTTAATATAAATGAGACCAAATTCAGTCAGTTTAACAAAACAGAATTATAGCTGCTGTGAACCTCGCTACATTTAAACTGGTTGACCAGTTGTAAAGGAAAATGACATTAGACCTAAAATGCTGGGGATGGATTAATGAAGACTATCTGAAAGTTGAGTTGTAATTAGGGATTTTAATGATCTTTTTGGTTTCTCTGGGAAGGCAGTCCCTCCTCTTCTTCTCCCTTTAAAAAACATTTTTAGTGTTTATTTTTAATTTATTTTTAATGTTTATTTTTGAGGAGGGGGAGGGAGACTGAGCGCAAGTGGGGGAGAGCCAGAGAGAGGGAGGTACAGAATCCAAAGCAGGCTCCAGGCTCCGAGTTTTCAGCACCAGTGTGGGGCTTGAACCCACAAACCATGAGATTATGACCTAAGCCGAAGTCAGGCGCTTAACTGACTGAGCCAGCCAGGCGCCCTCCCCACCCTTTTAAAAAAAAATTTTTTTTTTTTAACGTTTAGTTATTTTTGAGAGTGAGCACGAGTGGGGGAGGGGCTGAGAGAATATTTTTTAAAATGAAAATATATTTATACATGCTTTTGTTAACACATTATGTTTGAAAGTAGGAGACTATCTACATCAGTGAATTTTTCCATGTAGCCCACCTAGTTCTTTCTATAGCCAGTTACCGATTTTATTTTTTTTAAGTTTATTTATTTATTTTGAAAGAGTGTAAGTGAGCAGGGGAGGGGCAGAGGGAGGGAGAGAGGGAATCCCAAGCAGGCCCGCACTGTCAGCCTACAGCCCGATGCAAGGCTTGATTCCACAACCCTGGGATCATGGTCTGAGCTGAAATCAAGAATCAGACCTGTAACCAGCTGAGCCACCTAGGCGCCCCCCAGTTACTACTAATTTTTATCTTCGTTTATAGTGTCATCTTTATTAAATGCAGACCTAATACATATTGTTACATTTTTCTATGTGAGGATAAAATTAATATATAATTTATACTATATTGAATTCTCTATAGTGAGTTCTCAAGATGAGAGTGGTATTTCACTTATAGATATAATACTTAAACACAATTTCAACAAATTCTTATATTTGTAGGATTCCTTGGAATTGTCATTATTGAAACAACTCTTTCTTTCTTAGCCTCAGCAAGTGTCAACATTGGCCAGTTGGAGCATCAGCTGATATTGTCAGTGGATCCTTGGAGGATTCGACAGATTTTAATTGAATTACATGGTATGACTTCAGAGCGCCAGTTCTGGACAGTGTCTAACAAGGTTAGAAACGCTTTGTCAACAGCAGATAAGAAAGTTACTCTTTTTTTCTGATGTAATTTAATAGAAGAGTTATTCCCTGGACTTCTTAAAAATAAAGACCCCTATTTGCCAACAATATTAGGACCTTTACATGACAATAATTACACTTTGAACATCCATTGTTGGATAAAATACAAAATGTCAAAAAGGATACTTTTAAATCCGTAACCTCTAAAAATAAGTTTATGTGATATTGTTGTGGCATCCCCATATATTTTAAATACAGCTGTAAGTGTATGTATAAGGTATATTTACGCAGTCTGTAGCTGCTACTTCCTATGTGTTTATAGAGTATTTTTGTTTTTATTAATGCCCTCTTGAAGTCTAAAGCCTAAAGGTTGGAACCGATTCATTAAAACTTTTTTATAGGGCATTTCTGGCTTTACCTGTTCATTTAAAAATTCCCAGCTAATGTATTTACTTGATTCTGAAGTTATGTATTTAAAACCTTTCCTGCATGCAAAGTATGGATGAAGATAGCTTTTCAAACACCATTTCAGTGGAACAGAGCTAAAGCTACAGGGAAAGAGTCCGTGTATGCAGGAGAGAAATATGGCGGTACTTCTAACTCACTGCGTACCGCTCTGCTGAAAATGTAGGAGAAAAGCAGCCGGGCATTCATGTATATTTTATGGGATTTGAACACAAAAGTGCAGTGAAATGAAAAATTTCTCTGAACATTAGTGTTGGGCATCATTAGTGTTGACATTATTGTTAGTGCTCATTTTATAGATGAAGTAGAATAGCATAGAGGGAGTTCTGATCTGAATGCCTGAGTTTGAATCCCAGCCTCTATACTTATTAGCTGTATAATCAATCTTGCACAAGTTAATTTGACATCTGTGTGCTTTACTTTTCTTATCTGTAAAATGAGGTTAATAGTACCTACTTCATAGTGTTGTGGTGAGGATCACATAAGTTAATATATAGTCCTCGTGCTTTTTTTCCTTCTTTTTTCCTGTGGACTATCCTTTAGAAAGTTCCAACCCATTTAATTTATTACTGGCTTATAGTGAATATGTCTGTTTTGATTAACATTTCATTATAGTTGTCATTTTCCTTTTTCTATGAAAGTGATCTTTGCATGATTATTTTTTTTTTTTTAATTTTTTTTTAATGTTTATTTATTTTTGAGAGAGACAGAGACAGAATGTGAGTGGGTTAGGAGCAGAGAGAGAGGGAGACACAGAAGCAGAAGCAGGCTCCAGGCTCTTGAGCTGTCAGCATAGAGCCCGACACGGGGCTCGAACTCACGAGCCGTGAGATCATGACCTGAGCCGAAGTCGGACGCTCAACCGACTGAGCCACCCAGGCGCCCCTTTGCATGATTATTTTAAATGTGATTGAAGATTATTGAAAGATTCTTCTCTAGATTTGGCTTTCTGTGTGTGTATTGTGTGCATGTGTATTTATATATTTTTATTTCTTCTAGTGGGAAGTACCTTCTGTTTATAGTGGGGTCATCCTGGGAATTAAAGACAATTTAACAAGAGATTTGGTTTACATTCTGTTGGCCAAAGGTTTACACTGCAGTACTGTTAAGGTGAGTAAAAGCATATGTCAATTACTGGTTAAAATATGCTTTATCAATTTTATCGTGAAACCCAGGAATCAGAATCTCCTATATTTTCCTTGATCTTAAAAATACAGCCCTAGGCCTAAAGGGTCTTTCTCCCCGCTATTAAAGGATATTTTAAAAGGTGTTTTGGTTCTTTTTCCTCTACCCTCACAACTGTACCAAAGTGGTCTTGGATATACAGATACTGCTCCATTCCTTGAGACCATGAAAAATTATTTAGTGTATCTTTTAGGATTAACTTAGTAAAATTGTGTTCCAGGCTGTAAGAACAAAACAAAATCCCTTAAGATTACTTCTGTAGTTTATTTTACACAAGGAGTTTGTAACCTGTTTGGGAAGTTGAGACCTAAGTGAAATGTTAAATGATATAAGATGGTAAAATTGCACGAGTAATAGTATAGTAAATTCTACAGGCAGGTTAATAGCATTTCCAAATTTAGTTCCAGCAGAAATCCTGCACTAAAGCCCGAAGCATGAATAAGTTAGCGAGGTAAAGGGGGGATGGCACCATGTGGAAAAGCTCAAAGATAAGAAATGGGATGGTATACAAGGGGACCGGAAGCAGTAAGCTGATGTTAAGAGTATCATTTGGTATGTGAGGCTAGAAGGGGAAATAAGATGTAGCCTGTACAGACCCCGTGAGCATTGCTAAGGTGGTTGGTTTTTCGAGATGAGCACTCTTCTAGCTAGAAGGTCAAGTGTGTAGACATCACAGTTTGTTTGGTTTTGTTAGATATAACTTATTGTCAAATTGGGATACATACAACACCCAGTGCTCATCCCAACAAGTGCTCTCCTCAGTGCCCATTAGACATTACAGTTTTAAGGGAAGTGGTATCCAGCCTTTTTTCTTGTCTTTCCTAAAATTGATCTGCCTGAAAAACTCTTTATGGTTCATGTGTCCTATTGTTTTTCCTTTTCACATTCCGTTCTTTTTCACAATTGCCCTTTTCTAGCTTACTTTAAAAAGGTGGAGGGAGGGGTGCTTGGGTGTCTCAGTCGGTTAAGCGTCTAACTCTTGATTTCGGCTCAGGTCATGACCTTGTCCTGAGATGGAGCCCTATGTTGGCCCCGAACGGAGTGTGGAGTCTGCTTGGGAGTCTATCTCTCTGCCCCTCCCTGCTCGCTCTTGCTCTCTCTCACATTCTCTCTCTTTCTCATTCTCTCTCATTCTCTCTCTTTTTCATTCTCTCTCTCTCTAAATATTTAAAAAAAAAAGGGGGGGGGGCATATTTTAGCTTTATAGTAAGTTTTGAAACCAAGTGCTGTCAAGGCTTCCTTTGATTTTGGCTAGTCTAGGTCTTTTGCTTTCTTATTTATTTTTAAGACTTTATTTAAGTAAACTCTACACCAAATGTGGGGCTTAAATTTATAACCTTGAGATGAAGATTGGCATGTTCTACCAACTGAGCCAGCCAAGTGCCCCTCCCCTTGGCTTTTTTAATATAAATTTTAGAATCAGCTTTTCAGTATTTACTGGAAAAAAAAGAAAAAAAGCCTGCTGGGATTTTGATTCAGATTGCAATGAATCTATAAATCAATTTGGATACAATTGATAACATTATGTCTTTCAGTCCATGAACTTGGTATAGGTCTTCATTTATTTAGGCCTCTATTTATTTATGTCCTTATCTTGTTAAGTTTGGTAATTTTCAGCATACAAATTTTGCATGTATTTTGTTAGATCTATCCCTAAAGGCATGTATATTTAAAAAAATTTTTTTTTCAACGTTTATTTATTTTTGGGACAGAGAGAGACAGAGCATGAACGGGGGAGGGGCAGAGAGAGAGGGAGACACAGAATCGGAAACAGGCTCCAGGCTCCGAGCCATCAGCCCAGAGCCTGACGCGGGGCTCGAACTCCCGGACCGCGAGATCGTGACCTGGCTGAAGTCGGACGCTTAACCGACTGCGCCACCCAGGCGCCCCTATTTTAAAATAAAAATAATGTAGTTCATTATTCAAAAAGTATTTGCACTACACTTTAGCATCTCCTTAAACTCTTCCTAAAACAATGCTTTTTATTTATTATTATTTTCTAAAGTTTATTTTGTGAGACAGCAGGAGAGTGCATGTGTACGGCGTTGGGGCAGAGAGAGAGAATTCCAAGCAACTTCTGAGCTGCTGGCGAGGAGCTCGATATGGGATTCGATCCCATGAACCGTGAGATCATGAGCCAAAATCAAGAGATGGATGCTTAAATGACTGAACCACCCAGGCATCCCTTCAAAATTACTTCTAAGCTTAAAAATTTATATCAGGAAGTGAATATTATATAAAACTTTTTAAGAGGGCGTTGAGCAAAGAACCTTTTGTAGATAGTGCTGTAAACCAGAGGTTCTCAAAGTCTGACCCCCACACCAGCAGCATTGGCTATATTTGGGAACTTGTTAGAAACGCAAAATGTTGGACCCCACTTAGACCTACTGAATCAGAAACTGCAGATGAGGCACAGCAGTTTGTTTTAATAAGCCCTCCAGGTAATTTCTGATGCATGCTAAAGTTTGAGCACTATTTCTAGACCAGTACTGTCCAGTGGAAGTACCATGCAAGCCACATATGTAATTTATGATTTTCTTGTAGCCACATTTTTAGAAGTACAAAAGTGATTTTAATACATTTGAACCCACTATATCTAAACTATTGTTTCAACAAATAAGCAATATAAAAATTGAGTTGTTTTTTTTTTTTTTTTAAATGTGTGTGCTAGGTTTTCACTCAAAATCCAGTGTTTTATGCTCAGAGCACCTCCCAGTTTGGACTGGTCACAATTCACATGCTCAGTAGGCACATGTAGCTCATGGCTACCATATTGGAACGTACAGCTCTAGACAGTAGTGAGCTGTTGAAAAGTTTATAATGGGGCATGCCATTAGCCCCTTTTCTCCTTCCACCCCTAAAATAACTAACATTTATTGAGCATGGAGACTGTTCTGCAGTTTTCTTATATATTTATTCTTTGACTTATTGGTCACACACACAACTGTGTAGAAGGTGTTAGCTCAGTTTTATAGGTGAAAAATCAGAGACTCAAAGGTAATAAATTGAGGTCACACAGCTAGTAAGTGGCACAAGTGTTAGAAAGGGTAGAAGCGGGGGCGCCTGGGTGGCTCAGTTGGTTGAGCGTCCAACTTCGGCTCAGGTCACGATGTCGCGGTCCGTGAGTTTGAGCCCCACGTCGGGCTCTGTGCTGACTGCTCAGAGCCGGGAGCCTGTTTCAGATTCTGTGTCTCCCTCTCTCTCTGACCCTCCCCATTCATGCTCTGTCTCTCTCTGTCTCAAAAATAAATAAACGTTAAATAAATAAATAAGTAAATAAATAAAAAAAGGGTAGAAGCGAACAGACAGACGTTAAGAAGGTAAAATCTAGAATTGTTTCCTCATGTGCTGTGGAAGGCAAGAGGGAGAAAAGAATGGAGAGAGATGTTCAGATTTCTGCTTAGGTTTCTGCCACCTTGTGAACATGTAGAAAAACATTTTTTTTTTTTTTTTCTTCAACGTTTTTTTATTTATTTTTGGGACAGAGAGAGACAGAGCATGAACGGGGGAGGGGCAGAGAGAGAGGGAGACACAGAATCGGAAACAGGCTCCAGGCTCTGAGCCATCAGCCCAGAGCCCGACGCGGGGCTCGAACTCACAGACCGCGAGATTGTGACCTGGCTGAAGTCAGACGCTTAACTGACTGCGCCACCCAGGCGCCCCTGTAGAAAAACATTTTTGAAGGACTGATTATCCATTTTAAAATGTTTAGTTTGGGCCTGCAGTTGGAAACAGCCTGAAGCTTGGGAAATGGTCTGGGCTAGATAAGAGATTTGGGAGACATCAGAGATCACCCAGGGAGAATATACAGAGCCTAAGGGATACGACATTGTGTCCCAGAAACAGTGGCAGGATGGGTATGAGGACCAGACACAGGTGGAGTCGTGATAGCCAGGGGAATAGAGAGAATGTCAGGCACAAGGGAGTGGGCAGCACGGGGATGCAGCCCCTGGGTTCTGTAAGATAACTAAAGAGTGTTTAGTCAGTTGAACAGCTAGAAGGTCTTTGTTTAGTGGGAGCTATTTCTTCATCGTGATGGGGGTAGGAGTAAAGGAGACAACTGTGGGGAGGGAGAGAGAACGAACAAAGACTGCTCTTCGGAAAAATTAGAAGCGGACGTGTAAGAAAGGGATTGGATTGTAGTGAGTTTGATTTATTAGTCAATTATGTGGACTAAGGTCGTGTACAGAGATTTTAGAATGTAAAACCTTGTTGGGGCGCCCGGGTGGCTCAGTCAGTGAAACGTCTGACTTTGGCTCAGGTCATCATCTCCCGGTTTGTGGGTTCGAGCATTGGGCTCTGTGCTGACAGCTCAGAACCTGGAGCCTACTTTAGATTCTGTGTCTCCCTCTGTCTCTGCCCCTCCCCATTCATGCTCTCTCTTTCAAAAATAAACATTAAAAAAATTTTCTAGAATGTAAAACCTTGTTGAAGAGTATAAGATCCAATTCTTAATAGGTTAGGTATAGAAGGGTACTTGTCATGGAATCTGTATGGATTTTGTGTATATGTATGTATAGAAGATGTATAATTTATGTGTATTCTATATATGTATATAACATGTATGGCTCGTATGTATAAGATAGGCATATAGGTATATAATATACATTACGTATATGTAATATGTGTAGCTTATATAAAATGTATGTATGTGATGTGTATATAATTATGTGAAAGTTTTTTTGGTTTTACCATTTATATAAAACTAGTTTGATAATACAGCATATTTTTATTCTGTTTATTGGATATTTTAAAAAAATTATTTAAATTCAAATTAGTTAACATACCACTTATATCAGGAAGTGAATATTATATAAAACTTTTTAAGAGGGCATTGAGCAATGTCATATCCCCTAGGCTCACGTATAGTATTGGTTTCAGGAGTAGAACCCAGTGATTCATCACTTCCATATAACCCCAGATGTTCATCCCAGCAAGTGCCTTCCTTAATCCCCATCACCCATTTAACCCATCCCCTGCCTACCTCCCTTCCAGCAACCTTCAGTTTGTTCTCTGTATTTAAGAGTCTCGTATGGTTTGCCTCCCTCTCTATTTTTATCTTATTTTTCCTTCGCTTCCCCTGTGTTCATCTGTTTTGTTTCTTAAATTCCACGGATTTTTTTTTAGACTACAAAAGAATTAAGTATTGGAATAAATCAGTGACACAGATGATAAAGATAATCTGGCCTCTTTCCAAGACATCGGTGTTAACCATTTAAATTAATCCTCCTCCTCTTTGCTCCGTTCTCATAAAGATGCACATTTTTCGATTCCAGAGGAAAAGCAATCCAGTGATTTCTTTCTTTCTCTAGGACTTTTCCCACGCCAAACAGTTGTTTGCTGCTTGTTTGGAGTTGGTAACAGAGTTCTCGCCAAAACTCCGTCAGGTCATGCTGAATGAGATGCTGCTTTTGGATATTCATACGCATGAAGCTGGAACAGGGCAATCAGGAGAGAGACCTCCTTCTGATCTTATTAGTAGGGTGCGAGGATATCTGGAAATGAGGCTTCCTGGTAAGACTTTCACAAAGCCAAAGTTCAGAAATACAGTACTCAGGTAATTGTGGGGAAGAATCTAAAAAAAACATTTGCTTGACTTTTTGCCATCTATAAAAAAGTTACCTCTCTCCTAAAACAGAAATCTGACGTGGAGTTCACTTGAGAACATTGAGGATAATGTAGGAAACTATTCATTTCCAAGAATTTCCATAACAAAGTACCACAAGCTAGATGATGAAAACAGCAGAAATTTATTCTCTTATACTTTTGAAGGCCAGAGATCTGAAATCAAGGTGTCAGCATGGCCATGCTCCCTCTGAAGGCTCTGGGGAGAAGCCTTCTAGCTTCAGGCGGCTCCCAGCAATCTTTTATTCACTCCCATCTCTGCCTCCTTTGTTACGTGGCCTTCTCAGGGAGTGAGAGTGTGAGTGTGTGTGTGTCTTACAAAGGCACCAGTTACTGGATTTAGGGTGTGTGCTAATTCAGTATGATTTCATCTTAACTAAGTAGATATGTGAAGGTCCTGTTGTCAAGTGAGGAAACTCTGAGGTCTTAGGTGGAAATGAATTTTGAGGGGACACTGCTCAACACATTACAAAATTATATTGCAGTTTTAAGATACTTTGTTAAAGAATCAAAATGTCATTGAAAGTACAGATTGAAAGTTTAATTCCTCATTACTATCATAGAAATAATCAGAATGGTTGCCACTGGGTCAGGAACTCAATTGTCACTTCAGGAACAAACCTTGTGTGTCCAGTTCTAAGTATAAATATGCCATTATGAAAAGGGCTTATCATAAAAATTATCTCTGTTGTATGTAAATCTTAAAGTAGTTTCTTAATTTTACATGTTTTAGAGTAATTAAATCATAGTATACACATTTAAAGCTGTAAGCAGTAAAATTGAAGTGTAACGGAAGGTGCTAGTAATGTGTCAAAGCAGAAATTGCCACTGGCCCTCTTGGGTCTTTTGGAGTAAGTTAATTGTTAATACATTCTGATTTCTAGTAGAAATTACAACCATGGGTCAGGATAAGGGAGGGGTGCAAAAAGGTGTTATCTGCCATCATCTCCTCCCTCTCTTTTTAGGGAAAAAAATTGTTCCCTGGTGATACTGGGCTGATTTTGATCAAATTAAATGCATATGCTCTGTAAAAGACAGAGGGTGTTAACATGGCTTGGTCTGGCTCTACTATCAGGAACAGGAAGTGATCTTTTTGTGTGTGTGTGTTTATTTTTGAGAGAGCATGAGGGAGGGGGTGGGCACAGAGAGAGAAGGGGACAGAGGATCCAAAGCAGGCTCCATGTTTACAGCGACAAGCAGTCCTTTATGTGGGGCTCAAGCTCATGAACAATGAGATCATGACCTGAGCTGAAATTGGATGCTTAACACTGAGCCACCCAGGCATCCAAAGGAAGAGGAAGTGGTCTTCATTGACAACAAATCCAACCTTCATTTATTTATTTATTATTTTTTTTTTTTTCAACGTTTATTTATTTTTGGGACAGAGAGAGACAGAGCGTGAACGGGGGAAGGTCAGAGAGAGAGGGAGACACAGAATCAGGAACAGGCTCCAGGCTCTGAGCCATCAGCCCAGAGCCCGACGCGGGGCTCGAACTCAGGGACCGCGAGATCGTGACCTGGCTGAAGTCAGACGCTTAACTGACTGTGCCACCCAGGCGCCCCCAACCTTCATTTATAAATAAGGGCTACTTCTTCTAAACTAATTATTTAGATTAATTATTCTAAAACCACTGATGTCTTTTGGGAGAAATTCCCTAACTTTTAATACTTTGTACTAATAGGTAACTTTGTGTTGAGACACGTGTCTTAGTTATGTTCCTTGGATTTCAGCAAATTTGAATTCTAGGCCTGGTAGAGATAATGATGAATTGTATATTGCAGATGCTTAAAGGGAAGTTTAATCTCCAAATCATTGCTTCTCGGGCTATATCAGAATTCTCCCTAGATTCTGATTTATCTTTAAGAATTGTTGCTGTACCCTCCCCCACTCATGCTCCCTCAAAAAATAGAAATAAAAAAGGGCACCTGGGGGGCTCAGTTCGTTAAGTGTCTGATTTCAGCTCAAGTCATGATCTCATGGTTCATGGGATTGAACCCCCTATCAGGCTCCATGCTGGGTGTGGAGCCTGCTAACATTCTCTCTCTCCTTCTGCCCTTCCCCTGCACACGGGTGCAGTTATTCTCTCTCTCTCTCTCTCAAAAAAAAAAAAAAAAAAAAAAAAATTAAGGGCGTCTAGGTGACTCAGTTGGTTAAGCTTCCAACACTTGGTTTCGGGTCACATCTGATCTCACGGTCATTGAGATCAAGCCCTGCATGGGACTCTGCGCTGGTAGCATGGAACCTACTTGGGATTCTGTCTCCCCTCTCTGCCCCTCCCCTGCTGATGCTCTCTCTCTCAAAATACACTTTATGGAAAAAAAAAAAAGATTGAAAAAAATTAAAATTAACAAAAAATCCAAACCATTGCTGTATTATTAATGGGGAATGTGGGTGAATAAATGAAGCCTTGGAGTCAAATGCTGTGTGGTCTGCCTTTGGCAAAAGGTAAAGAACTCAATGACATGCATGTGTTGGAGATACCAGTTTCACTTCTGTCTTTGTTCTTGAAGGTGATGCAAATAGTATATTTTGTTTTGCTGTGTTCCTATGCCTGTCTTTGTCGTTGCAAATCCTCTTATGGGTAAGGTGAGATATAAACAAATAGCCATAGGCAGGTTTTTTTTTTTCTTTTTTAGAAAGACTAAACAAAATATATTTACCTAAGAAGTTTAATAGCTCTCCCTATTTCAAGTGAACGTTGTTAATTTAGCATTCTTTGGGATTTTTCTTTTTGCTGAAGTATGTTTAAACCTGAATATTATATACTTTGAGCTACAAAAATTTGCAACATATTTAATACTAAGGTATATTTATTTATTTCAAAGGAAACGATGTGTGAAACTTTTTTTTTTTTTTTTTTTGGTCCAAAAGTTCTGAGTGATTTTTTTTTTTTCTCATTACTTTTTGCTTAAAATTGTTTCTGGGGTGCCTGGGTGGCTTAGTCGGTTAAGCAGCTGATTCTTGATTTCGGCCCAGGTCATGATCTCAAAGTTCGGGACTTTAAGCCCCACATCTGGCTCTTTGCTCACAGTGCTGGGTCCGCTTCGGATCCTCTGTCTCCCTCTCTCTGCTACTCCCCCATGCGTGCACGCGTGCACTCTTTCTTTCACAAAAATAAATGTTAAAAAAATTGAAAACTAAAAATGTTTTTGGTACAGTAAATATTTTTTGAAAGTAAATGATTTCATAGAATGCTTATTATTACATTTTAATCAGAAGAAATATTTAAAATGATACATTCACTCAGATTTGTTAGTTTTATTAAATGGTATAGCTATTTCTGTGCTCTAAATGTGCTAAAAGTTTATACTGTACCATCGTACTTGTTTTGTGTGTTTGTTCTCTGCTCATTTGGGTTACAAATTTTATAGAGGACAGGTAACGCGGACTTCCACAAGAGAGTGTAAAGTATTCTTAGTAGGTGAGTTTGTTAATTAGTAAATAGTAGGGACCATGCAGTCTGTTGTTGGGAAAACTTAACTTTTTTAAAAAAATTTTTAACGTTTATTTATTTTTGAGAGAGAGAGTGGGGGAGGGCCACAGAGAGGGGAGACACAGAATCTGAAGCAGGCTCCCGGCTCTGAGTGTCAGCACAAAATCCCACACGGGCCTCAAACTCTGACCTGAGGCAAAGTCAGATGCTTAACTGACTGAACCATCCAGGCACCCTGAGAAACCTTAACTTTCTAAAGAAAAATATAAAACATTAGAATTTTTCTGTTGTTTCATCTGTAACTGTTGTTTTTAATTTGTTCAACTGAAATCTGAGTACATGTTTGCTTTGTTCTGTTTTAATGTTATGGTAATTCCAACTATTTTCTTTGTCTTTTTAGATATTCCTCTTCGTCAGGTTATAGCTGAGGAATGTGTTGCTTTTATGTTAAACTGGAGGGAAAATGAATACCTTACATTGCAAGTTCCCGCATTTCTGCTTCAGAGTAATCCATATGTAAAGGTAATTTGTGTTTAAAAGGATTATTAGGATGAGATCACTGTACCTGTTTCTTTAGATCTATACTAAGGGAACTTGTCCAATTTCTATGATACAATGGAAGATGGGACAAATGTTTGTTGGTGTGTGGTTAAAAGTATAGTTTGAGATAATTTGGGTGCTTGGGTTTGCCCTCTGATATTTTCTTCAATATCCAGTAGTTCATGAGAATGCAAACAAAAATTAGTTAATGGATATTTTGGTATAACCGTAAGCTAGTGAGAGGTTAGTTCTCTTTTCTTGTTTTGATCAGTATAATCAAACTCTAGTGTTAACCTCTGGAATACATGGGTGTACCTGCATGTGAGGGGTGCACTTCCAGCTTTTTTCCATTTGAGCACCTGACCCTTCCTTAGAGCTTATTTCCTCCTCTCGATTTGTGCGTAGTCCTTGGTCATGTAAATGTTTGTTAGTAATTACACCCAAATGAAAGAATCCATTCAGTGAATTGGAGGTGAGTTGTTTATTCACCTTTCTTAATTATATCTCTCTTGTGCAACTGAAAATGTTTCTGGATGGAGAAAATAAAAACAGAAACTTGAATTTTCCCCTAAGACTATGTTTGTCATGTGTTAATATTATGTGTACCTGAACAAGCAGTGGACTTTTCTCCCTTTCTGGTCTTCAGTTAAAACAAAACAAACAAAAAACAAAAAAAACCCATGTAGTGATTTAACATTTCTTTGTGTGTACGTTTGGTTTTTCAGATTTCCTTATTGCTTGTATGCTTTATGTTTATCTCCTCTTACCTTTAGTACATAGTCTCTTCAGTCAGTGGTTATCTGAGAACTCTTGCAAGACTCCCTGTTTTACATTTGTCTTGGTTATTTGTTTTTTCCTCCTAATTTCCTATATGTCCTTTAAAAAACTGAGATCATTTCATTTCAGCCCTTTGAAGATTTGCTGATTTCTTTTGTGTTTTTACTCCTTTTTGTCTTCTCTATAATTGTTCACAAAATTTATCCCATAACTTGAATCATCCTTCTCTTTGGAATTTCAGACATTGGATTAGATCTGTTTTTTCACTGAATTTTCTGAAATGTGAGTTTCTCCTATCTGGGATACTTGTCTGATTATGCCCAGTAGTCTTGGTCTTTGCTGAACCCTTAGATGAAAGAACCATTTTGGGGTGCCTGGGTGGCGCAGTCGGTTAAGCGTCCGACTTCAGCCAGGTCACGATCTCGCGGTCCGGGAGTTCGAGCCCCGCTTCAGGCTCTGGGCTGATGGCTCAGAGCCTGGAGCCTGTTTCCGATTCTGTGTCTCCCTCTCTCTCTGCCCCTCCCCCATTCATGCTCTATCTCTCTCTGTCCCAAAAATAAATAAACGTTGAAAAAAAAAAAAGAAAAGAAAGAACCATTTCGTTCCAAAACAGTAATTTCCACTTAGGATCATAGCTTGTTGTTCAGCATTAGGACCGTACAGTAGCTTTTCTTTGCTTTTCTCAGCAATGAATTCTGTGGAGCTGTGCACCAGCAAGGCTGGGTGTGTGTTTCAGGGCCTGCAGTGTGGAAGGGTACGAGATACTGTGCTGGAAGTTGCCTGAACTTGGGCTGGGTTATGTCACTGCTTCCTGTAGCCCCCTGATCTTGCCCAAAAGGAGGAAGGATATGTGGTGACCTTGCTGAAGAGTCATTGAAGTATTTCATCATCTTATCTGGTTAGGGTTTATGTGTCCCCTTTCCTAGTTTGGCCCTGTGCTCCCTTGTTTATGTCAGGGAAAAAGGAATCAGAGAAAGAGGTCTAGAGTAAGGGATCGTGTTTTGGAAATGCTATAATTTGGAGCAATTTCCAAACTTGGAATTTGGCGTGGAATACATATACATATGCATAGGGAAAAGTTTAGAAGGATGTTAACAGTTACCATCTCTGGATAGTGGAATAGTAGGTGGTTTTAATCAGTTTATTTTCCATTTTATTTTCTTACTTATTTGAATATTCTGTAATCACAAAAGGAGAGGGGAAAATCTTAAACATGTAGCTAAAATATGATCTTTTGAAATAACACAGAACTGTATAGTCTCCCCTTTGGATCAGGATAGGAGGCAGTGTAGCTAGCATATCGGAAAATGCACAGGATTTACGGAGCTTGGTGGTAATAGTAGTAATAGCATCAGATAAAGACCAAAGTTTGTAATGTAGCCTCCAAGGCCTTTTAAGGTGCAGGTGCTTCTTCCTCTGTTTGCTCTCTCTTCCTCCTTGTCCTGCTGTTCTGTGCTCGTGGTTCCACATTACTCACAGCTCTCTATGCAGGATGCTTTCTCTACTTCTGCACTTGAGCATGTGCTGTGAATCACTTAGCCGGGATGCCCTTCCCACTTTTGCCTGTTGGTGTGGTTTCTTGGAAGCTTAGCCTTATTTCTTTCTCTGCAAAGGAGTAAATCACTTTCTCCTTTGTTACCTTTGAACTGTGCTACTAAGTAGTCCTGCTACTTTTGGGGAGGCATATATTTTTGTTGCACTTACACTATGTAATAAGTTATTTTTCACTTGTCTTCTTATAGAACAGTGAGCTTCTTGAGGACAGTTACTTTTTATATTCTCAGTGCTTTATTTGATGTCCACACATAGTAGATGCTTAAGAATGTTTGTGGAATTCAGTTGACTTCGAGGGGCCTAAGACTTTTTTCTTTCCTTTTCTTTTCTTTTTTTTAAAGTAATCTCTATATCCAGTGTGGGGCTCAAACTCAAGGACCCTGAGATCAAGTCATAGGTTTTTTTCTGAGCTGGCCAGATGCCCCTGGGGCCTAAAACTTCTGAAAATTCTTACTTTTGAGTAAATTAGTGCAGTGACCTCAACCAAGCATGTGATTCTTAACAACAGAAAATGAATGGAGACAAGGAGCTACTCCAGCCCTGTATTGCACTACAGTAAATAGCTGCATATATGGTGGTCTTAGTTGATGGAGCAGACTTGTATTCAGTAGGCATGCAAGATGAAATGTTTTTTTTTTTTAATTTTCTTGTGTTTTTTTTTTTTAATGTTTATTTATTTTAGAGACAGAGCACCAATGGGGGAGGGGCAGAGAGAGCCGGAGACAGAATCTGAAGCAGGCTGCAGCTCTGAGCTGTCAGCACAGAAAACACATTCCCATAGCACAGCTAGGGTTTTCACATTGTTTTTACTACCTTTAGGAAGCACGAGTGTTATAAATTTTCTTAGGTGTGATCATGGAGTTATGGTTACGCAGGAGAATCTTCTAACCCTTAGAAGATACATAGTAAAGTCTTTAGGGATGAGGTGTGGTGTCTGCGGCTTATTAGTTAACAAAGAGCATATGTAGGTATATAAAGTAAATACAGTAGAATATTCACAGTAAGTCCAATATACAGATATTACTGAATTCTTCAAGTTTTCCATGTTTGTAATTTTTTATTATAAAAAATAAGGAAAAGTATCAGTTTTCATCTTTGTCATAATACTGCTGCCTCCTTAAAGAAGTTACCTGAGGTGATGGGGACCTCCTTATGAATGTTTTCTAGGTCCAGTTAGGGATCTGGGCTTTCCTGATGGACTTGAAATGATCTTTGCCGCTTCACTGTTGAAAAGAGCAATGATGTATAAGAGTTAATATGAACAAAGGATAGAGGGGTCCTCTTTTGTTTGAAATTACAAAGAGAAACACTGAATTTGACATAAGCCTGTTTTTTTCCTCTGCATTTTGGGCCTGTGTTTTCTCTGCCTTTTGCTTTTAGCCCTTCCACTCTTTTATTTGTGTGTTCTTCCAGCATTTTTGGTCCTTTTAAAGTTGCCTTTATTCAGATCATTCACTTTCAGTAAGCTTTCCTTCCTTCCTTCTTCCTCACATCAGTAACTCCATCTCCAATTGCTCCCATTTTTTTTTAGAGAAAGGTGGTTCTACATCTTATTCCCTTATCCTGCCAACTTCAGTTTCCAGATTTCTCCCCTTATTTTTTCATTAAAAAAGAATTTTTTAAATTTATTTTTACTCAAAATTTTTTTTACATTTATTTATTTTTGAGAGAGAGCACAAGCGGGAAAGGGGCAGAGAGAGAATAAGAGCATAATCGGAAGTAGGCTCCAGACTCCGAGCTGTCAGCACAGAGCCTGACGTGGGGCTTGAACTCACAGACTGTGAGATCATGACCCGAGCCCAAGTCAGATGCTTAACTGACTGAGCCACCCAGCTGCACCACCTTCCCCACCACAACTTTTTTTTAAATGATTACAGTGTGTGTAAAGTTAAAGCACTATTTTAATTGCACCTCTGGGCTTTTACCACAGTTAACATTGTGTGTGTATATATACTTCCCATTACATACATACACCACATACCCTGCCCCCTTCTTAAGTGGGATCATACTATTTACTAGCTAGGTGCCCCTCCCACACACACTCTTAATAAATCACCTACCTCTTTGCATTGTCTCAGTTTTGTTCTTATTAGACTACACTTGTTTTTGCCCTGATTAGACTTTTATTGAAGGAAACAGTGAGCTTTATAATATGGCAGAACCAAAGCATCCTCTTCCCCAGTCAGATTCCAGTCTGTTAGACAGTGAACTCTAAATTCCTCCATGGTTGAATGGAAGGTATAGCATAACATACATGTTGGTATGTTTGGGTCACTATCCTTTCTTTAAGTGCACCTTAAAATAGAACTTACACGTATATTACAGATTATCTTTTGTGTATTTTCTGTTTTTCGTGTTACAGCTTGGACAGCTTTTAGCAGCTACATGCAAAGAACTTCCAGGCCCTAAAGAAAGTAGACGGACTGCTAAAGACCTTTGGGAAGTTGTTGTTCAGATCTGTAGTGTATCCAGTCAACACAAACGAGGAAATGATGGCAGAGTTAGTTTAATAAAGCAGAGGGAATCTACATTAGGTATAATGTATCGGTACGTTTCTGTCAGTTTATTTTGTGTACTCAGTTTGTACTGTTTCAAGAACATCTACCATTATCCTTGTATATCCTAAAGATGGACAGTGTAAGAGTTCTCTGGTGCTGATCTCTGATGGACTAACATGGCCACCTTTGGAAATACCTCTTATTTATATGTTATTTTAAGAGATTGTTAACCATTTAATATCTACTGGAGTTCAAAGTCGTTGATGTCTATGATTGCATAGTACTGAAGAAGTCATATGTGATTAAAACAGAAGAAATTGTATTAGGTTATTATGACAATAGAATGTTATACTCTTTCATACATGCAGAATTGGAGAGTTAGGTATAAACCTTCACCTATAATTTACTTTCTTTTTAATTTCTGATAGTAAATATGTACAAAATTTGTTTTTTGTAGGAGTGAACTACTTTCTTTTATCAAAAAATTACGGGTAAGTTTTATTAAAAGTTATCTAATTCTCACTTTTGTAAAATATGACTGAAAATATTGAGTGCTTAAATGCTGGTTGTTGAAGTGCTCTCTCTGTATGATGTGCTCATTATCTTCAGTGATCATTTCTGAAGATGGGATGGTCTAAATGGAGAGGTTTATTTTGCATTTATCTTAACATGTGTTAGTGAATAATTAGGTATTTTTTTTTTAAGTTTGTTTTGAGAGAGACAGACTGCACAAGTGGGGGAGGGGCAGAGAGAGAGGGAGACAGAATCCCAAGCATGCTCTGCACTGTGAGAGCAGAGCCTGACACGGGGCTCAAACTCATGAAACAGTGAGATCATGACCTGAGCTGAGACCAACAGTCAGACGCTTGACTGAGGCACCCAGGTGCCCCAAAGGAGGTATTTTTTTAATTTTAAGGAAGTGTTCATAATAGGGCAGGATGTGTGAAGCCTAGCCTTAATTTTTGATGATAGGATTAATGTTACACTTATTTACTGACATAACCTAGATTCCATCCTTTAAGTATTATTTTAAGGAATAAAAATTTGATTTTTTTAGAGCTAGCTGGAAGTACTAATTGGAAAGAGATGTATTTACTCAATTTCAAAAGTCATTTGAGGAGTTGAGCACCATAAGCCAGTCACCTAAATATGCTAATTTTTGTGTAATTATGTGCTGTGACTTCTTTCATGAGATTAAAAATAAAGTTGACCTGTAGTATGCGCTTTAAACTAAAGCAGATGGTAGATTTCAAAAGTGAAAGAATCTTTTTTTAAATGTCTTTTTGAGAGAGTGAGTGCGTGTGCATGCTGGCTAAGTGGGGGAGAGGCAGAGAGGGAGACAGAATCTGGGCTCGAACTTCTGAACCGTGAGATCAAGACCTGAGCTGAAGTTGGACTTTTAACTGACTGAGCCACCCAGGCTCCCTAGAGTCTTTTGACAGAAAGTCTTTTGACTTTGGCGGGGGGGGGGGGGGGGGGGGGGGGCACCTGGAGGGGCTCAGTTGGTTAAGCATTTAACTTTGGCTTAGGTTCTGGAGCCTACTTCCAGATTGTGTGTCTCCCCGTCTCTCTGCCCCACCGCCGCTCACACTGTCTCTCTCAAAAATAAACATTAAAAAAAAAAAAAAAATCCTTGGTATCCCTGAGGTTGACAGGAGGAATGTTAAATATATATAATATTTAATGATTCTGTATTTTCTTTCTCATAGGAACCTTTGGTTTTGACTATTATTTTATCACTCTTTGTGAAACTTCACAATGTTCGGGTCAGTATTTCATAATTTCATTAAAAAAATCTTCAAAAGAAATTTCCTTTAAAAAAAATCAACTTATAAATCACTTTTTTTTTTTTTTTTTAGGAGGACATTGTGAACGATATTACAGCTGAACACATTTCTATTTGGCCATCCTCCATCCCGAAGTAAGAAGTATTATAGCTTGAATTTATTTTTTATGTATTTAGAGATCATCCTGATACAGATAATCTTGAATAATTTCACTAAAAGGCTGCAATCTATAAGGATTCTACAGCCAACTTCATTTCTCTGTTGCAGTAATTATTTCTTAAAAATGAATAAGGCATAACTCTAAGAGCTAAGGTACACCAGCCTTAAGTTGAATAAAAGATCCCTAAGTGGTCCTGATGACTTGTCAGTGGGTAGAGTTAGAGCATCGAGGCAAAAACGATCTTCTGTTAGGGTTCCTTCATCTTACCTCTTTTATAAATATCTATTTGAAAAGGGCATCAATAAAAAAAATTTATTTTGAGAGATAGTGTGCATGTGGGGGAGGGACAGAGAGCAGGGAGAATCCCAAGCAGGCTCAGTGCTGTCAGCACAGGTCAGTGTGGAGCCTGATGCAGGATTGGTGAACTGTGAGGTCATGACTTGAGCCAAAACCAGGAGTCGGCTGTTTAACCCAGGTGTCCCGAAAATGACTTCTTTATAATTATTCTTTGTAGGTCTCTTCTAACACTGTGACTGTCAGAGGGTCCCAACCCCTTTTAGTTACTAAGAAATTCTTGGATACTTTAAGAAATATTCCCTCTTTCTTTCATCTCCTGAAAAGCACAGTAATATGGGGAGAAGAAAACGTTCTTTTTCTGGAAGAAGAAACCATTTACATATTTCTTTTCCTACACATAGCAACTTCTCATTCAAGAGTCCCATTTCTTCCCTCCTAAAAGTTATTTTTCCTATCCTCCCTACCCCCAATTTTTTTTTTTTTTTGACTTTGTGCCTGAAGGGCAGGACTAGGCCTTATTTTATTGCCCTTAGTGGCATCTTTGAAGAAGAAAAGATTTTAGTAGGTAGATAAGCAGGCAATAGAGAGTAATTTGCTTTCATCTTAATCCTAGAGATTGAAAGCAGTTGTGCATCTCCTATAGAGGTTTGGAAGGTCAAAAGTGAGTGAGTGACCTCATATTTGAGGCTTGTTTCCCAAAGGATCACCATGCTTCAGAAGCAAATGTGCATCCTAAATGGCATTGTAACTGCAGATTTCTTTTTAAGATTTTTTTTTTTATTTTTTATTTTTTATTTTTAAAAAAAATTTTTTTTTTCAACGTTTATTTATTTTTGGGACAGAGAGAGACAGAGCATGAACGGGGGAGGGGCAGAGAGAGAGGGAGACACAGAATCGGAAACAGGCTCCAGGCTCCGAGCCATCAGCCCAGAGCCCGACGCGGGGCTCGAACTCACGGACTGCGAGATCGTGACCTGGCTGAAGTCGGACGCTTAACCGACTGCGCCACCCAGGCGCCCCTAAGATTTTATTTTTAAGTAATCTCTACACCCATGATGGGGCTCAAATTTACAAACGAGAAGAGTCACGTGCTCTACTGACAGGGCCAGCCAGGTTCTCTGACTGCAGGTTTTTCTGTAATATTTAGTATGTTACATAGCAGTCCAAAAATCAGATAGAGATCCTTCTGCCTAACTGATGGTTGGTAGCATCTCTGGGGTGTTGTTTCTTTATTCCAATGGTTGATTTTCAGTGTGTGTTTATAAATGAGGCAAAAGAATAGTTTACCATAGAGGCTCTGAGCTAGATTGGTGGAGTTTGAGTCCCAGCCTCTTCTTCACTTACCTGGTATCAAACCCTGTGTAAGTTGCTTTCTTTGCTAGTTTCCTCATTTATTAAATGGATATAAGAAGAGTATCTACCTCAGATTTGTGAGGATTGAATAAAATAGTACGTTTCCAAGGTAGGTGTTTATAAGGACTGGCTTGTAATAGGCTTAACTGTTACCTTCGTGATAAAGTTACTTTAATGTAAGTTGACACAGAGAAAATGTGACTAAATGTTTGAAAAGAAAAAGTATTTCTCTTGAGCACAAGTTTTTATTAACTCTAAGAATAGTGTGAGAATGGTATGGATTGAGCATGACTATGTTAAGATCAGTTGTTTGATATGTAGATCGAATTCTTGTTAACATTTTATAAATTTCTATAAAATCACAAACCAGTTTAACTCATTTAGCTGTAAATGAATAATTGAGTATTTGCTAATAATACCACAGTTCTGTTCCTACTACACTGGGAACATTGGTGAATTATGGTTAGATCTAACTCTGGGGCAACAGGAGGACTTTGTCCAAGTTCACCTTGTAAGCGACAGAGCTAGGACTTGAACCTTTTATGTGTCTGAATCCAGAGCATACGTTCTCTACCTCTATGCCTTACTGCTTCAGGGAGATAGGCACTATGAGCTTTGTTTCTTGTGTGCTGGGCTGGCTTTTATCCTTACAGCTCCATCCTCTAATTCTGTATCACAGGACTTCCAGGTTTAACGAGGCTCACAGCGGCTGGCCCCGTTCCCTCCCCTCCTCTGCTTCTTTACAGGCACTTGAATATACTCAAGTGGTACACTTGCCACAGGTAGCCCCCAACCCTGTGAGGGCCAAGTGAAGCCTCTAATCCAGGGGACTTTGTTATTCTCACTAGGAGTCATAAGGTGGACTCGAGGCTGCATAGTATTGTTAGTATTCAGGCCCTTTAAGAGTGACATTTGGGGGGAAAAAAGGAAACAAAAATCAGATTTGTTTTCAACTTCTTATAAAAAGTGAAGCTTATCACACTCCATACTTCCTGCACTCAGCTGTTATAGTTTTAATAAACAGTACTTTTACTAATAATTGGCATTATATTTATGGTCACTTAAATTTTGGCTAACTCTTTGTTTTTAATAAATGTGCATGGAATTTGAAGTTGCAAAATAGAGGTTAATGTTCCTTGTCTTTTTTTTTTTTTTTTAAGCCTCCAGTCAGTGGACTTCGAAGCTGTGGCAATCACAGTGAAAGAGCTAGTTCGGTATGCCCTCAGTATAAGTCCAAACAACCATTCCTGGTTAATTATTCAGGCAGACATTTATTTTGGTAAGTGAGATGTATGGTTCTTTTGCATTTTGTTTTTGTAGCACTTTTAGAAGTGAAAATAAATACATATTTTTCCTAATAGTTATTAAACTGGTCTTGTTTTTGATGTCTATTCTTCCTAGATACGTTGCTATACCTTCATTTTCTGTATTGTGCCTTTGGTTCAGATACTTCGAATTTTTATGTTGACTACGTTTTTTTTTTTTTTTTTAAGTTTATTTATTTTGAGAGAGTGTGTGTGTGTGTGTGTGTGTGTGTGTGTGTGAGTGGGGAAGGGGCAGGGCACAGAGAGAGAGGGCAAGAGAGAATTCACGGAGGCTCCACACTCGGTGCAGAGCCCAACACGGGGCTTGTTTCCACGAACCATGAGATGATGACCTGAGCCAAAATAGTCGAATGCTCCACCGACTGAGCCACCTAGGTGCCCCTGAAAATTGCCAGTTTTAATGCTCATTTTCATCCTGACCCTCCAAAGAATTTGTTATCAAGATCTTAATATCTATGTTTAAAATAGATTTACTGATTCTAAACTACGTCAGAAAATTCAGGTATGTTTCTAGTATGGGCATTTGGGAAACAAATACCTCCAGTACTAAGTTTGACAAGAAATCTGTGCTAAATTTTTGGCTCATCAGTTTTAGAAAGCAAGGAATACATTACTTCTTTTAAAGTAGTTTTTAAAAATGTGGTTTTTCTGTGTTGTCCCAGATAAGTGTTATCCCTAGCCCTGTGGTTTGAATCTGCTTTTGTCAACTCATGAAGTTGACATCATACCCTGCTCTTCACAAAAGAGGCCATGTTTGTCTTTCCGGCCGTTATGTCTAATGTTAGGTCATTCTCTATTATTTTCTGCTTCAGCAACAAACCAGTATTCGGCAGCTCTTCACTATTACCTACAGGCAGGAGCCGTGTGTTCTGATTTCTTCAATAAGGCTGTGCCTCCTGATGTTTATACAGACCAGGTAAGTTGTCTCGTGGGCTCTCTTTCTTGTCTACCTTTACATGTTCCTTTTTCCCAGGCCCCTTTTGGGTGAGCTGATTCATTTCCATATATGTGGTAAATTGAATGCTCTAGACCTGATTGCTCTCCATATTTCCAGTGCCCATAGATCATTGCTGCTTTGATTTCTCAAAACACCTAAAACTCAACCTGTCCAAAACTGATTTCAGCATTTTACTTTACAGTCTCCCTCCTGATGCCCTTTTCTCATATACATGAAAACACACACACACACACACACACACACACACGCGCGCGCGCGCCAAAATACCAAACGCCTTGTTCAGCCATTTAAGTTGACCAAGCCCAAATCCTCAGTATCCTCTTTTCTTTATTGATGGCTCCCACTGAAATCCATTCAGCCTTTAAGACATAGTGATTCTATCTCCTAAATCTCAAATTTATTTCATTTTCTTTTATACGTGTCGCTCTTTCCTGTTTTATGCCATCAATATCAGAATCTATTAAATGGTAGATTATATGTGGCTTTTAAATTAGATCTTAAATATTTTAGTAATGTGTTACTTTTAATTAAAAATTCTATTTTTCAGCGCATTTTTAGATTCACAGCAAAATTGAGCAAAAAGCGGAGTTTTCTATACCTGCTGTTCCCACATACGCACAATTTTCGCCACTGTTGCCATTCCGCATCAGAGCAGTACATTGGTTACAACTGGTGTTAACTAGTTTTTGAAAATAATCAGGATTTGTTTTTGTAGGTAATAAAACGAATGATAAAATGCTGTTCTTTGCTGAATTGCCACACACAGGTTAGTTTATGATATGTTGGTTTATTTTCATGTATATTGGAATTTGCAGTAAATATAAAGCATTGGACTGGGAAATCGCCTTTATTTTCTTCACCATAATTGCTTAAGTTTACGGTATTTAAGAATTTGGCATATTAAATTTTTTTTTTTTTTTTTTAGTTTTTTAATTTATTTTGAGAGAGAAGCAGTGTGAGTAGGGGAGGGGCACAGAGAATCCCAAGCCGCCTCCACATTGTCAGCCCAGAGCCCAGTGTGGGGCTCAAATTTATGAAACCATGAGATCATGACCAGAGAGCCAAAACCAAGAGTCGGATGCTTAACCAACAGAGCCACCCAGGCACCCCTTAATTTTTTTTCTAGGAAATTTTAACTAAAATGAAAGTATGAATTAGAAAACATTGGTCTTAGAACCTTCTAAATGGAAAAGAAGCATTTTTAAGGTGTGTGGGTTTTTTTTTTAATATTTAGGAGTCGATATGCATGTGAGTCACTAGGGAAATACAAATCAGCACCACATGAGGTTCCACTTCACACTTGATGGAATGGCTGTAATTGAAAGACAGGCGCCTTGGTGGCTCAGTCAGTTAAGTATCCAACTCTTGATCTCAGCTCACGTCATGATATCATGGCTCGTGGGTTCAAGCCCCATGTCGCGCTCTGTGCTGATGGCACAGAGCCGGCTTGGGATTCTGTCTCTTCCTCTCCCCTCCCCCACTCGTGCAGCCACGCTCTCTCTCTCTCTGAAGATAAACTTAAAAAAAATAGTAACCAGTATTGGTGAAGGTGTGGAGAAATTGTAACCTTCATACGTTGCTGGTAGGAATATAAAATGGCATGACCTGCCAAACAATTTGGCAGTTCCTCAAAAATTTAAGCATAAAATTACCATGTGACCTAGACCTAACAGTTCCATCCCTAGGTTTGTAACCAAGAAAATTGAAAACATGTCCACAGAAAAATTTGCACACGAATGTTCACAGTAGCGTTACTCATCTTAGCCAAAAAGTTGAAATAACCCAGATGTCCATCAGTTGAGGAATGGATAAATAAAATTTGGTAGATCCTATGGTGGAATATTATTTAGCCAGAGAAACAAATGAAGTGCCGATACATGCTACAACAGGGGTGAATCTTGGAAGTATTAGGTTGAGTGGAAAAAAGCCAGATACACATGGCCTTGTTATTATGATTTCATTCATATGAAATGTCCAGAATAGGCAAATCTATAATCAGAATGTAGATTAGCAGTTGCCAGAGACTGAGGGTGGAGAAATGGACTAGCTGTGACAGGTCTGATTGCAGGTTCTGTATGTCCTTGAAAGGCATTATGTAATACTTCTGTTTCGCAGTTTTCCATTCCTTTTCGTTTTTTGAATGGGCTTTTAAAATGAACAAAGCTCTAAAAATTTATGATTTAGATCATTGATGGAAAAATTGGGCAGACAGGGGCACCTGGGTAGCCCAGTCGGTTAAGCATCTGACTTTGACTCAGGTCGTAATCTCCTGGTGTGTGAGTTCAAGCCCTGTGTCGGGCTCTGTGCTGACAGCTCAGAGCGTGAAGCCTGCTTCAGATTCTGTGTCTCCCTTTCTCTTTGCTCCTTTCCTACTTGCAGTCTGTCTCTTTCCTCTCAAAAATAAACATTAAAAAAATTTTTTTTAAATGGGCAGATGCGTATGTAAAGGTTTTTGCAATTAAAATTAGATGGGATCCATAATTATGAGCTGATCTACTCAGTATGATCTGCAAGCCCTCTTTAGTGTGTTCTTGATGTAAGAATCATTAAAAATTGCCCTTCCCAGGGGCACTCAGTCAAAAGAGCCAAACCCATGCTGGGTGTACAGATTACTAAGAGAATTAAATAAACTTAAAAAAAAAAAAAAAATTAGGCCTCCCAAACCAGGAGAGTCCTTGTTGACACTGGTTACGTTAAATCATTTTCTTTGTTTATGTAGGTGGCAATTTTATGTCAGTTCCTCAGAGAAATTGACTACAAAACAGCCTTTAAATCATTGCAGGAACAAAACAGGTATGAATGATTTTTAAAATAAAATGAAGTTGAAATTTTTCTGCTTAATAAAGAGGAAGTAACTAAAATCTGTTTTTCAGTCATGATGCTATGGACTCCTACTATGACTACATATGGGACGTTACCATTTTGGAATACTTGACCTGTATCCTTCTATCAACATATGTGATATTAGGACAGTTCACTTCTGTAAATTAAAAAAGTACTGTAAATAAACAGTTGAGATTTTGTCATGGTATTTAATAATATCAGATTTATTCTTAACTGATTTGTTTAGATCTTCATCATAAAAGAGGAGAAACTGATAAAAGACAAATTGCGGTAAGTTATTTTATGCCTTTCTTCAGTAATACACTTAATTTCCCTGATTGTAAATTTCCTTGACTGTCGTTAAGATTTGGACCCCTCACCCCCCCAAAAAAGATTTTGTATGCCTAGTTACTGTCAGATTTTGGTTATCAGTGTTTACTTTTTAACAGACCTATTTTCATCTAGAGCTTTATATCTCTTTTATTTTAAAATATTGGATCACGTCCTCTCTCTGCTCCAAACCTTTGAATGGTTTCCTATCTCCTATAATCTCAAAGTCTTTATAATAGCTTACAAGCCTGCATATGACGTCTAGCTGTCCATCCGACTTTCTTGCTAACTTTTGCTACACTATTAGCACTACTGTTCTTTGAACATGCTGAAAACATTCACCACCTGAAGGGCTTTTGAAATTTTCTTTTCTTTTTTTTTTTTTCTTTTTTCTTTTTTATTTTTGGGACAGAGAGCGACAGAGCATGAACGGGGGAGGGGCAGAGAGAGAGGGAGACACAGAATCGGAAACAGGCTCCAGGCTCTGAGCCATCAGCCCAGAGCCTGACGTGGGGCTCGAACTCCCGGACTGCGAGATCGTGACCTGGCTGAAGTCGGACGCTTAACCGACTGCGCCACCCAGGTGCCCCTGAAATTTTATTTTCCATAAACATTCTTTAACTTCCCTCAGGTCTCCTGGAATGTCATCTTAGTCTTCCACTCAGGTCATGATGTGGCAGTTCATGGGTTTGAGCCCCACGTTGGGCTCTGTGCTGATAGCTCAGAGTCTGGAACCTGCTTCAGATTCTGTGTCTCCCTCTCTCTCTCTGTCCCTCCCCTGCTCATGCTCGCTCGCTCTCTCAAAAATAAACAAATGTTTAAAAAGAAGAAATTAAAAAAAAAAAAGTCATCTTAGTGATCATTTCCTGACCATCTTATAAAATAGCCATGTCTTTCTCTACCCTTTTTCCTCTAACACTCTTTTTCTCATTTCCCTTTTGAAAATGTCCTCCATTATACTTCTGATTTACATCTGACATACTATATATTTGCTAATTTATTGGCTGTTTCCCCACCAAAAACTTGGCTTTGTCATAGCTGATACCTAGAATGGTGCCTGGCACATTATAGATGCTCAGTAGTTATTGATAGATGAGTTATCTGTTTTTAAGTTTGACTTATAAGCCAAAGTATTCTAAAATTTTTTAGTGTTTATTTAGAGAAGGAGAGAAAGAATACCAAGCAGGCTCCACACTGTCAGCGCAGAGCCCAACACGGGGCTCAAACTCACAAACCGTAAGATCATGACCTGAGCCGAAATCAAGAGTCAGGTGCTTAACGGACTGAGCCACCCAGGCGCCCCAAAGCATTATAAATTTATGGCCATTTTTACTTGACTAATACTTGCTGCATCAGTATCACCACAGATAATTTTTCTTGTTGCTTTCGCTCATACTAACAAAATTATGTGCTATTGTATATCTTTTAAAGCTTTCTGTATGGACTAAGTTGTATGGGCATTATTTGGAGGGGGAAAATAATAGTATGTTTTTTAAAAATCAAAAGGAAAAAGAACATGAAGCCAGCCTACTTGATTGGAGGCAAGTCATTCTCCATTTCAAGCTTATCCACAGCTGGTAGGCATACTGAAGTTGTCATGTCTCCAGTGCTATTTCCAGACCGTCTCTACTTGTATCATTTTAAGCCCTTTCTCCTTAAAAGTTTACACTTGTCTCTTTAGTAGGTCATCTAACCAAGCTACTGGTTATTCCTCCACATGCATCAAAATATACGTGATTATTTACCCAACATCCTTATCCATAGCTTTCCAAGTTTGATTGTTACTTTTACTTAGCATCAGCCACCCACACCCGTAGCCGTGTCTTATTGTCAGAATTGTTCTACCTAAGATCCATCTGCCGGTAATTTATCCTTCTCTTATTTCCTGGCTCCCATGTTCCTCATGATCAGTGAGATATTCAGGTTTGTGACCAATTTTTCCCCAGTCTGTCAGCCCCTTCCCAGCTTCCCTTCCTTCCCTACTCACTTTGAATATGGCAAATACCTATGTGTACACTATCAAGAGGTGCTGATTCCGCTGGTCTGAGATAAGGTCTTGGAATCCAAATTTTAAGTTTCCCAGCTAGTTCTGATTATGACAAACCAGGTTTGGGAACCCCTGCTTATCTATGACTGACTGTCAAAACTACCCTTTGGTCAATATTTTCAGCATTTTGGGGCACCTGGCTGGCTCAGCTGGAGTGTGCTAATCTTGGGGTCGTGGGTTCGAGCCCCACATTGGGTGTAGAGATTACTTAAATAAGTAAAATGTGAGGGGCGCCTGGGTGGCGCAGTCGGTTAAGCGTCCGACTTCAGCCAGGTCACGATCTCGCGGTCCGTGAGTTCGAGCCCCGCGTCAGGCTCTGGGCTGATGGCTCAGAGCCTGGAGCCTGTTTCCGATTCTGTGTCTCCCTCTCTCTCTGCCCCTCCCCCGTTCATGCTCTGTCTCTCTCTGTCCCAAAAATAAATAAACGTTGAAAAAAAAAATTAAAAAAAAAAAAAGTAAAATGTGAAAAAAAGTGTAAATTCAGCATCTTTGCATTTTTGTCTTCACTTCACCTGGAAAAATTCCAACCCTGAATTGGTTCAAAGATTTTGCTTTTTTTCCCCAAGCCACTGAGTTTGGTTGGAAAAAATCCTTCCACCATATAAACTGTGGTGCCATTACCAAACCATGGTCTCAGAGCTTAGCTGGCTCCTTATCTCTTTTGTGTTATGGGCCAGCAGTCAGTGGTCTGCTTTCTTTTCAGGGACTATATTAGACATTCCCTGTGTTCAGCCCCCTCTCCTTTCTCCCTGTTCCGTACTTCCTTGCCTGTGTTTGGAATAGACCAGAAAAGACTATCAGCTCCTGTCCACATGGAGTTGTAGTTTTGGGAATTGTGGCCTTATAAGTAAAGTACCAGCTTGAAATCCCTCCTTAAAATTCTACCTCTGTGCTCATTGTTAAGTGTACTCTTAGTAGGAGGTTATGTTACTCTTTTTTTTTTTTTTTTAAGGAAATTTATTAAGGGAGGAAAGGGTATTTGGTTTTTTAAGTTACTTAAATTCAACTTAGTTAACATACAATGTAATATTATCTTCAGGTGTAAAATGAACTCATCACAGTAAGTGCACTCCTTAATCCCCATCTTTTTTACTCATCCCTCACCCACCTTTCCTCTGGTAGCCATCAGTTTGCTATAATTAAGAGTCTGTGTCTTGGTTTGCCTCTCTCTCTTTTCCCTATTTTCTCTCTGATCATTTGTTTTGTATCTTAAATTTCACATGTGAGGTATTTCGTATGGTATTTATCTTTGATTTATTTCACTAAGCATATTACTCTCTAGCTGCATCCACATCATTGCAAATGGCAAGATTTCATTCTTTATGGCTAATATTCCATTGTAGTATACATATATACACACACACACATATGTATACACATGTATATGTATATACACATACATACATACACACACATATGCACACATACTACATCATCTTTATCCATTCATCAGTCAATGGACACTGGGCTGTTTCCTTAGTTGGGCTATTATAGATAATACTGCTATAAACATAAACATAGAGGTACGTATATTTTTTTTCCCCAAATTTTTATTTGAATTCTAATTAACATACATGCAATATTGGTTTCAAGGGTAGAATTCAGTGATTCATCACTTACATACAACACCCAGCAAGACTCTCCTTAATACCCATCACCCATCTAGCCCACCCCCACCCACCTCCCTCCAGCAAACCTTAGTTTGTTCTCTATTGTTAAGAGTCTCTTATGGTTGGGGTGCCTGGATGGCTTAGTTGGTTAAGCACCTGCCTCTTGATTTTGGCTCAAGTCATGATCTTGCAGCTCATGAGATTGAGCCCTACATCAGACTCTGTGCGGACAGTGTTGAGCCTGCTTGGGATTCTCTGTTTTGCTCTCTCTGCCCCTCCCCCCCCAAAATAAACTTAAAAAAAAGAGAGTCTCTTATGGTTTCCCTTTTTTTTTTTTTTTTTTAATTTTTTTTTCAACGTTTATTTATTTTTGGGACAGAGAGAGACAGAGCATGAACGGGGGAGGGGCAGAGAGAGAGGGAGACACAGAATCGGAAACAGGCTCCAGGCTCTGAGCCATCAGCCCAGAGCCTGACGCGGGGCTCGAACTCACGGACCGCGAGATCGTGACCTGGCTGAAGTCGGACGCTTAACCGACTGCGCCACCCAGGCGCCCCTGGTTTCCCTCTTTTTTTTCTTCCCCTCCCTTATATTCATCTGTTTTTCGTAAATTCCACATATGAGTGAAATCCTGTTGCATTTTTCCTCTGATTTCACTTAGCATAATACAGTTTAGCTCTGTGTCGTTGCAAATAGCAAGATTTCATTCTTTTTGATGGCTGATTATTCCATTGTACGTATATATGTATATCTGTGTGTGTGTATACACACACACACACACACACACACACACACACCATTATCTTTGTCCATTAGTCAATGGACATTTGGGTCCTCTCCATAGTTTGACTATTGTTGGTAATGTTACTCCTTGATGAAGGCAAGTTTTTAGGCTTTTGATTCAACCTGTTCAGTGACCTTTAATTAGTTGTCTCCTCTCCTGTATTGTCAGCCTCTCCCATAGCTTATAAACTATTTCATGCTTGACTGTACCTCTACTTCCCTTGTCCCTTCTCTGCCCAGTTCTGTGAAGCTCTCGACCCGTTGTAATTTGACTTCTGCTCTTATCACTCTTAACCGTTCTCTCAAGGATCACCAATATCAAAGTCAGTGGATGCTTTTCAGTCTTTATCGTGTTGACATCTCACTTCTTAAAATTCTTTATTCCTTTGGCTTCCCTGACGTTATTTTCTCTCAATTTTTTTCACTGACTCTTCTGCCTTTTCTTCTGTCCTTTTCTTCATGAGCATCTCCCTCTGTCTCCCCCTTAATCTTGGTTTCCTCAGAGTTTAGTCCTTTCGTTATTTTCAGATTGCCCTACATTCTCCCTAGGTAGTCTCATCCACTCATGGGTTTAACTACTATCCACAGTGTACATTATTTCTCTCAAATCTCTGGCTCCAATTCCAACTTCTGTCTTATACTTTGGATTTTTATAGCCAGTCATCTTTGTTATTTTATCTGTTGGAAATCATTCTTTAGTCATATACCCTATGACTAGGTTTTTCCACATGCACTCCTTCATGTTGAAACGGTGTTGACGGTTAGTCTTTGTTGTTTAAAGAAGTTATAACAGGGTTTCTTTTTAAAAAATACATGATTTATTTGAGAGAGAATCCCCATAGGCTCCACATTGTCAGTGTGGAGCCCCAGGTGGGGTTGGAACTCCTGAACTGTGAGATAATGACCTGACACCAGGAGTTGGATACTTAACCATCTGAGCAATCCAGGCACCCCTGGGCTTCTTTCTTTTTTTATCTAAAGATGTAGATTGCCTTTTAATCTAAAGGTAATTCTAAGATCCTAAAATACATTCTAACATAATGCTCTTTGGCAGATTATACTATAGATTTTTAGTAGGCTGAGATTCTAATTATGAAAGAAATGAACCACTTTATATAGGCTATCATAATGCTGAGCAACTACCTATTTTTGCATGTTAAAAAAGTAAAGCGTTTCCTGAAACATGAATTTTGATTTTTCAAACTATTTTGTAGGAGCCTTAATTAACTGTAAAAATGTGTTGGATGATATGTAGAGCTTATTTGCTGGTATTTTTAGTCAAATAAACTTACATGAATTAATGTTCCTGTAGATAGTCTTTTCTTATCCACAGGGGATATGTTGTAAGACCCGGGTGGATGCCTGAAACCATAGGGAGTACTGAACCCTATATATAGATATTTATGTAATAAATTATTAAAAATATTGTTACAAATGTTACAAATATTATTACAAATATCAAAATATTGTACTCCCTCTTCTTGGGATGATGTGAGGTGAATGATGTAGGCATTGTGGTAAAGCATTAGATTACTTTTGACTCTGAGACCTGTTAGGAGGAGGATCATCTTCTGGACCATGCTGGACTTCAGATAAGGGGGAACCTACTGTAATTCCATGAACAGTGGCTAGGCATTTGATCTTTAAGAGTGGTTCTGAGTCTGTCTTTGTTAATTTCTTCTACACCTCCCATCATTTACAGTTGACTTTGTTAGCATGTAGGTAGTTTTGTATTGTGTATACTAGCAAGACTTTGTTTTTGACTACACCTGTAATAACATCACCTTTCTGTTTTGGAAGATCAAAGCCATCGGTCAGACAGAATTGAACGCAAGCAACCCAGAAGAAGTGTTACAGCTGGCAGCGCAGAGAAGGAAAAAAAAGTTTCTCCAAGCAATGGCAAAACTTTACTTTTAAACAGTTAGTTAAAAATTTTTAATTTTTATTTTTTAAACAATGGGCTAAAAATAAACAGTATTAGATTATATAATACATATTTACACATTTAGTGGTGTTTTCTTTTCAGACAAAATACTGAAACAATTTAAAAAAAAAAAACTGTACAGAAGACTTCATACCATAACCACAGCTTAAATTTATAATTTCTTCAAAAGAAGAGATTCATGTATCCAGTAAGAGAATAAACTAGCAATCTGGTATGCTTTGTTTTCTAACTAAACCCACTTTCGAGGTTGAAATTTCATTAAAAACAAACTAAAATATGTAGAAGTAGCTAGTCTATACACAGCAAGTTCTTATGTCAGGGTTTTGTTTTGTTTTTAATAAATAATCTAGGAGTCAGTATACATTTACTACTTTTTCTGCCTTATGAAAACAGAAGCTTTATCACTTTGTCCTTAACTCAGTGTAGGAATTTAAAAACAACAGTTTTGCAAACATAAATAAAGTCTTAGTCACACTAAATTAAGAAAAAATCCTTAGGGATGTCTTGGAGTTAGTAAAGTGACTTTCTCATATAAATAGGTTGAAAGTGTACTTTTTCACTTAAATTGTGATGTACAAAAAGTCATTATAAAGCAACCTCTGTGTCAAAGCCCAAAGTAGGAGCTACACATTTAGCTTGTTTAAAATTTCTTTGGTATTCCCCCTGTTTAGACCACAGTTTAAACACCATGTTCATTTAAGCCTTACTGGTTAAAAAATTTTATGGCAAGGCAGATGAAATAAAAAACAGATTAAAGTTCACCTTTTGTAAAAATTCAAGTTTTATAATAGCTTGCTACAGCAGCTGTAGATAAATTAGTCACCTTATTACAAAACTAAATCTTTGTAAACAAGTTTAAATTTTATTTTCAAAAACCAAATTGCACTAGTCAAGACAATATGAATTTTGAGAATCTAAAAACTAGATTCAAAGTATTGTATTAATGTCGCCTTTAAGGTGGCACTTACCTAGTCTAAAACTCCAATGATAAAATTCTTAGTTTATCACGATAACACAGTAATACTGGATCAAAAAAAAAAATTATGGCATAAAGTGTGGCTATCTTCTATTCAGTCACCTTGGGAATGAAGTCATCTTTGTAAACAAGTCCCGCTGTTTAAACAGCTAATGTAGGAATTTCTTCCTTAATGCCAATTTTAAGTGGTTTTTTAAAATCGAAGAATGGCAGTGAAACTTCTGAATTGGCTAGGACAGTCATAGCACTATTTTCCTGAAAACTTTAGTAGTTCAGTTCTAGGAAATTCTACCAATGGTCAATTCCAACTTGTTTGCTTAGTTAACCTTCGTTAGTATTTTCCTGGTGGTTTTTCAGTGCTCTTCGGTGGTGTCATAATGCCTCCACTGCACACTGGTGACAACTGTCCCCCCTTTTGAAAGGTGTTTACATAATTTACTTCATCCTATACATGTGAAGAAATCATGCAGAGATTAACAGGTAAGGTAAAGCACTGATAGAGTAAAACAAAGTCAAACCAGACTTGGATATTAATTTGAGACTACTTAGACCTCATGAAATGGTCTCTTTATGTCTTTGCAAGCATGACTAGTCCTATTCTAGAGGTGCAACAGTTTGAACTGAATGTAGCTGTATTTTTAAAAAACTCTTACTTGGACTACTGGCATTAATCTTGAGACATTCCACAAATTTTGCTGTGACATCAGTGTGCCCATTAGAGCTTTCTATCTTGTATCACTGCCCTAAAGTATTTCTAGTATCCTTATTAGTTTCAGTAACTTACTAGATATAAAATGAAAAGCCCCACAAGAAACATACCAGCATAGCCAGATAATTTGTATGTGTCTGGATATTGTGTCTGTCTTCCATAGAAATCTTCTTAAAAATCTTCAGCTTCACAGGACTAGTACTTTTTACTACACTGGCAAAAGGCACCATCCAGTCTACACATTCAGAAATGTTGTCCCATTCCAAACCTAGATAGAGGAAAGTTAGGAAAATGTGAAGGTTACAAGAGAAATTGTCAATATATTGGCTTGTCCTTCCGATTTTAAAGATAATTTGAGAATGCTAATCTGCTTTAACTTCTTAGAATTGGATTTTGGCCTTCTAATAACTGTTCATAAGGTGACTTATTTTGTGGGAGAAAAAGACTTAGAGCTTCTTAACCCGTACCTTCTACATATGAAACTGAAGTTGTCAAAACCCAAAGAACTCTTAAAGCAGGGCAATGACCATGCTGACTGACTTCAAACAGATTTAAATTCCATTTGACCTTATTTTTTGTTTATGGATATATACTGAAGATGAGGAAGGACTTCTAACAAAAGAGAAGGTAATTGTTAACCTAATGTTTTCCATTAAAATTTTAAACTGTTTAATAGGAAGCTAAAGTTGATAAATTAATAGTCCCTTGTGAACATGTAAGAAGATAACAAAATATAGTGCCTTACCTGAGGCTTTCTTAACCACTTCAATAGAGGTAAAATGGCACAAGGCAGCGGCAGCCAGGATTCTGTACTGGAATTCTAATGAGTCGATGGCTAGAATACACAGATCTAAAAGCTAGCAAAGGAAAAAGCAAACATACATGTAATTAGGAGGAGAAAGGATGAGTAATCAATGTTGCTACTAAAGATCAGTCAGCTATAATTTTAGAGTACTTATGATGTGGACCCATGTGCCAAGAATTGCTAAAACTACAGGGATCCAGAGATAATTTCCTTCAGAGTGGTGGCTCAAGCCAGGAAGTGAATAGACAAGGATTGTTATGATGCAGTGTGGTGTGTAGCAGTAGGAAAGGCACCTAATCCAGAGTGGGGAAGACCTGTGCTGCTTAAATCTTAAAAGACGCAGTAGCCACGAAGATTGGGAGGTAGAGAGTATTCTAGGTGTAGGGAATAGCATTTGCAAAGATAAATGAAATATTACTTTCCCTTGGAACCTCTAGTTCAGAACAAAGGAATTCCTTCATTCCTTATTTTAAAAGGGAGAGGGGCGTAGGTAGAGAGGCACAGATTAGATCATAGATTAGCCTAGATTAGATCATAAAGGGTCTGTAAATTTAGTTCTGATTACTGAAATTATTGGAACATTTTAAGTCAGGAAAGATACATTTTAAGAATGATCCTTTATAAACATGTTCCTTTCTGTGTATCTGCTTTACTGTAATCTAAACAGTGAGATTATTTAAAAGGCAATATAATCTAGGTAATAAAGAGTATAGTAGAATTGTGTAAAAGGGCTAGATTTTAGAGGCTAAGGTAATACTGTCCATGGAATAAACAAATTATGTTTGCTCCCATTGTCCAGAAGGTAGAAACATGAGAAGAGTTAGAAATAAACAATGTAGAAATAGTAATTATTAGCTTATCAAATTTTTGTTCTCTATCAAAAAGGTATAGCTGCCTATGATAATTTAGGATGCTGGCAATTCTGACAGAAAAAATAAGCCCTCATTAGAAAGTTTTACAAAATGAATCAATTCTAATTCAGTTTTAGTTCATAAGGTGTTTACTAGATTTAAAATACAAATTAAATTTCAACCTAGGTTATTTAAAACCCAACCCAAAATACCACGGTTCCTTCAGTTCCTTATGTAAGCTTTTCATATTCTACACAGAATTCGAACATAGATTTTTCTCACTTATATATAGTAGTACAGCAACCTTTAAGATACATACGAGAAGTAAGCAGGAAAGAACATTTGCTATGTTGGCCTACAAAAGCATAATTTCAAATTAGATTTTTTAAAAATGTTATAACTAATCTTAATTCTAATGTATAAAATAGGTACAGTGTGTTCAAATATGAGGATAAGATTATCATACAGAATAATTTCCTATCATACTAAAGAAAGCTGGCTGCTAAATACCAAAAAGAGGTATTTAACACTCTAAACCCCTAAAGAATGAAGAGTACTCATAATACATTTAAACTGGAAGTTTAAAGTCTGTTCTCTAGAATTATTAAGCAATGTAAATACTGGGAACAGAATTTTATGCATCAGTTTTGTTCTAGTCAATTAAGGAGTGAATTTAATTCATTACGATTTTTGTTGTATAATTTAAGACTGTAAATGCACTAAACAGTTACAATAAACATTAGCATATCTGCAGTGAAAATACCTGAGCTATTTGAATGAACTTTTCCTGAGAATACTGAGGTAGAAGAACTTTAGGAGCATCTTTAAGAGCATCAACTTGGAGGAAGAGATTTAGCCAGGAGATGACTGTTACAGGACAGAGTTCCCATTTTAAAGCCTGTTAATAGTATGAAAACACCTGTTAGTAAATGTAAGTATATATACACTGTAATATATAGCTAATTTACTAATAGTCCTTTAAAAGCTTTCTGCTTTAGGCCTATTTCTTCCTAGGAATTTTATTCTGAACCTTATTTTATTAAAAGTACTTGTAGATACTTCAAAATGTAAAGCTGCTTGTATTTTACAGTTTATTAATCTAGTTCCCTTTTTTATTCTATCTTAATAAGCTCATTGAGCCTAATATTCATTCTTTTCTCATTTCTTGCAGCCCCTGGTCTTCCAAATCTATTCTCTACTTTATTGAAACTGCCATTTTAAAATTATATTCAGTGAACAAAGCAAATTCCATTCAGATCTTCCAAAAACTGATCTAGACTTTTTCTTTCCATGATCTTTAATGGCTCCAGTCAAAATGTAAAAGTTCAAAACAAAAAAGGCAAATCTTAATTTATCATATCTTTTTCTTCATGAAGCTTTGGGACTTTACCATTTACAAGCAGTCTAAAGTAATTAGGGAAGAACAAGAGAGTATTGCAGAGAATTCCGTCTTCTCTTTACATCCTCATACTGTGCTTCACGTCTGAATCTGAGTAAGTTTATTGTTAGAACAATATCAACGTGCCAGCAAGGTCCCATTCTAATAGAGCTATCAATATGAATGTTTACAGACTGTAAGCATAATTTAGAAGACATAAATTTGTAATTTACAACACATAGTAAATGAAAGTCATTGTGTTTTCTTGTGTGTCCTGTATACAAAGTTATGATGTCCAAATTTTTTTTTTTTAATTTTTTTTTCAACGTTTTTTATTTATTTTTGGGACAGAGAGCATGAACAGGGGAGGGGCAGAGAGAGAGGGAGACACAGAATCAGAAACAGGCTCCAGGCTCTGAGCCATCAGCCCAGAGCCTGACGCGGGGCTCGAACTCATGGACCGCGAGATCGTGACCTGGCTGAAGTCGGATGCTTAACCGACTGCGCCACCCAGGCGCCCCCACCTTAATCACTTTTAAAGCAGTGTATTCTCATTATAGAAAACTTGAAAGACACAGAAAAATGGTCTACAGGTTAAGTAAACTCTCCCCCCCCACCCCCATTTATCCATACCATTGTCAATATATTGATGCATTATTAACCTCTTTGAACTGGATCTTAATGCTGAATGAAGTCTGTTTTGACTACTTACAGTGTGTTCTTTGAGATTCAGTAGTTAACTGTTAAGTTACTAAAACTGCAACCAGAATCACTTAATACCTTTAATATAATAAGTTCCATTCTTAAGATATCCTCTTCACTGCAGGCACCATCAGTGACATAAGCAAACTCTTGGAGCTTAGGAGCATAGATTTCCTTTAAAATGGATTTTAAAAAAAACATTAGGTGTAGTTGAGACCGAGATTAAAGCAAAAAGAATTCTACAGAAACCACTTAACAGGCTTTGTTTTTAAGGACAGCTTCGTAAAGTGATTTTAAATCTTAGTAATGATACGTTTCTCAGATGTAGGAGGTGAAATTAGCCAACTACATTGAAACTTATTTTCATAGGCTTGATCTTGAATTTCAGTTAATAAACAACTAGAATATTTTAACCAGCCATTTCAGTTAAAAAAATAAGAAGCCAAACTTGTTTTAAGCAAAATTGCGTAGTATATTGGCCAGACCAGAACAAGACTCTTAATGAGGTCTAGAAACTACTGAAAATCATTCCTTTACCCTAGTATAAAAGTATGGTACGTCAACATTGTGCAGTTTCGCTGACAGGTCAGTCTGAACAGTCCAGAGAACAAATAGAATGATCAGAGTAGAAGAGAGGCCTGTTACAGATGAGAACAGGCTAAAAATCAAGATTTCAGTCTAGAAAGCTACCTGAAACACACAGTTGAATTCCAGAGAAGGGTAGACTAAATATAAAATTATTCACCAAATTTGGCAGGATTGGGAGATAGCCCTTAAAGCTCAGAACAAAAATATGGAAGAAAAAAATAAATTCAAGGAAATTAAGGCATGTTTCACAGTCCTCCTCCTGCCCTCAAGATGATAAAGGTTTCAAAAATCTCGAAAGAAATTATGATAATCCAAAATATATTGTTTAAGAAAACCAGATGGAGATTGTGTGAAGGAAAACCTCAGGCAAGAAAAGAGTTGCTTTCTATCCTGGCATCGCCAGCAGACACAGATAGAGACCATTATTCTAACCCAGCAGAGCTATTTATTTCATTTGATTGGTCAGTTAGTTTTCAAAGACCATTCTATTGAATCCAAGTGCCATAATTATGTATTGGGACCACACTGGTATATTTTGTTTGGCAGAATGAGACATGGACTATTTGCCTACATTACATTTCCGGAATCTACACCAGACACTTAGAATAGGCTCAGATACTACAAAAGGAAGTATATTTATCCCTCCATACAAATCAAGAATGTTCAAGAAATGTTTTAGGGGAAAAATAAATCCACTTATCTTAGAGTTCATATCCAAAGTTGTAGGGATTGATGTGATGTAAAAAGAGTTTAAGGTAAATCTATCTGTGGATACACTTTGAGAACTTACCTCAAGTTTGGAAGCAATGAATAATGAGGTAATTCCAATGAGCTGAAGCATATTTTTATTTATATCCTTTTGTGTCAACATAAATCTGTCAAAAAAGTCTTGTGCAAGGTAAAATGTTTCTCTATGAAGTGTGTATACTTCACATACCTAGAGAAGGATCCAAATATTTACATCATCATTTGATGAATTTCTTCAAATTAGAAAGTTAGATCCTAACATACCAGTCTTTAGAATACTTTTTTTTTTTAAATGTTTATTTTAGTGGTGGGGGGGAGCGGGTAGGAGTGGAGTGGGGGGGGGGGGGGTTGGTAGAGAGAGAATCCCAAGCAGGCTCTGTTGTCAGCGCCAGAGCCTGATGCAGGGCTCGAACTCACAAAGTGTGAAATCAGGACCTGAGCCAAAATCCAGAGTCAGAGGCTTAACGGACTGAGCCACCCAGGTGCCCCTGAAATTTTAAGCCCAACTTTGTTTTTTAGGATACCAAAGCTGAGATTGGGCAAGGGTGAGGAGGGAGACAGATGTTAACATGTACTAATAGGATAAAAAGAATCTATTACCATCCTCATTTACTAGTTTTATTGTTTTATTTTTTTGCCCACATGGACTTTATTCCCAGATTCATTTACACTTTTACTGACTATGAGCAAACTTTTCTATTAATTTCCTGTTTATTGCTGATAAATGGGTAAGTTCTCATGCTTAGTTTATATTTTTAATTCTAACAGCCCTAAATGATGGTCTTCACTGTTCTAGGCAGACCTTTAACGACAAAATAACTGTTCCCTTTTTTTTTTAACTTCTTTTTTCCATGTTTTACTGCATTGGCTAAGAATTTTTATAGACAAAAACTGGATGAACATTGGTGACATATAAAGTCTTGATCACATCCCTTGTTTCTGACTGTACTGGGAATTTCCCAAATGTTTCACTACTGTTCTTAATAATAAATAATGTCTGTCATTTCCACACTTATTATAGGCAAAGCTTTAAATTCTCAAAATAACTCCAGAAAGTGACCATTATCCCCATTTTGAGGATGAGAAAACAGGGATAGAAATACAGGAGGGTTTTGTTGTTGTTTTTAATGTTCATTTATTTTGAGAAGGAGCACGTACGTGTACGAGCAGGGGAGGGGCAGAGAGAGGGATCCCAAGCAGGCTTCAGGCTGTCAGTGCGGGGCTCAATCTCACAAACCATGAGATCATGACCTGAGCTGAAGTTAGGAGTCAGATACATAACCGACTGAGCCACTCAGGAGCCCTGAAATACATGAGTTCTAATAATGTGTTTAGGAAATCTCTTAGTTTACTACATATTTTGAAATGAGGAATAGAAAGTGAATTTCAAAAAATGTCTTTCACACTTATTGAGACTTGATGATTTTTCTCCTTTAAACTATTATGGTAACATTTAACCTATCTTTATGTTTCTAGATGAAAAGATATACTAAGAAAAAGAATTTAATGCTCTACTCTGTTTATTCTACCCAGTTTTGCATATAATCCTATTTAAGGGAAAATAGCAATAAATTTGGACAGTCCAATCCAATTCGGATTGGATAAAAAGTCAATGTAACAAAAAGGAAAAAAATTAAAAATCTGTATGATTGTGTTTAGGTTGCTTCCATGATCACTAGGTACTCCCAAAAGTCAAAACCCAACCACCTTCTTGTACCCATATGATTGAAATATAATCTTGTCTTCCAGTCAGAGTAAGAGATAAGATAACCTGACTGCAAAGAACACCATTTTATAGTCCTTTTTAAAAAACTTTTCTGATAGCTTCTGAGATTTACTCTCGCGTTGTTGCACCAAAAAGCCTAGTATTTCTCCCTTAGAATGCCTCATTTCTATCTTAAACACAGGGAGACTACAGAACAAATATCCAAGGGCTGGAGGAAAATAGGTTTGTTATCAACACAAGTAAATTCTTGGAATTATTATCCCAAGAATGGGAATGGGCCTAAACAAGAGAACGTTTTGGGCATAGATCTTTAGGGACTTCAAAATCACTGTAATTCCTTTAGATTAATGGTACAGTATATTTCTGAAAGGAATAAAAGTATATAATAAAGGGAGACAATTGAGCGTAGAGGGCTTGGTACTTCTGGATATTTAAAGCCTCCTTATTTAGGACTTAGAAATCAAGATCCCAAATCATAATTTGGATTTTGGTGATGCAGAAAAGGACTTCTGAGGGCCCTGAAGCCTAGTCCTTGTTCTTCACTTTGTATAGCAGAACGTAAAACTTTGTCAATTATATATTCTGTTCATCTTGATTATCCTCAGCACCTAGTGCCTGGTACACAGCAATACTAACAGGTACCAGGAATTCCTAATTGGGTTTGGGTTATATGGGGTGTAGTGGCTGTGTTAGGATTTTACTCTCACAAAGTAGACATTTGCCATTTTGGTACCATCAACTACAGTAAGGACCCCCAAAAATATTTGCTGCTGGCCATGAATAATATACCAAGGGCATCTGAAAAGCACATTTACATCTTAAATATTTTTCCATCCTACAGAGACAAAGGTATTAATGGAACATACCTCTAAAAGCCAGTCTAGAAGTATTGACCTCATCTGTGGTTCCAGGTCAGAATGCAGAACTTCAAAATGTTTGTCATGAACGTATCTAGTCTCTTTTTTTAGCATGTTTAGCCAAACATCAGTTGAGCATCCCCAACTATGGAAAGGGGTAGAAAAGAATCACTATGTGACCTATATAATATACAACATAAATTTTCAGACACTGAAATCCAACTTTCAATTAGAACTTGAAAGGAGCTCTTTAGAAACCAGTTCTTTAGCATGAAAAAACAGAGGCTTGAAATTATACAGCAAGAATTTAGACTAGACTTCAAGAGTACTTTCCCCAGAGCAACACTGAAATTTTAAATATTTAAGCATATAATCCCAGTAGAGACAAATCTCATCATCTCCAAACAGATCATCAATAGTAGAATCACCTAAAGTGGTGGTAGCTGGCAGAGTATAGTGAAGGGGCAGGTTGGCAAATTTAAATGTCTTAGTCCACTAATTTGCATATAGAGCCAAATAATACTACACTACGTGCTTTGTATAAGCTGTACCTCTTAGTCATATTCATTAACTAAAAAACATATAGACCTTACTAAGCTTGGTAGGAAGTAAATACGGTTGATACATCAAATGAAAATGTCGTATGTTAAAATGCTTCCATCTTAATTTAGAAAAATCATTTAAACTCCATTTAAAAGGAGTTCAGCTCCCCTCCCCCACTCATGCTCTGTCTCGCTCCAAGCTCTCAAAATAAATGTTAAAAAAAGTTGTTTTTTTTTTTAGTCGGGGGGGGGGGCACCTGGGTGGCTCAGTTGGTTAAGTGACTGACTGCGGCTCAGGTCATGACCTCACAGTTTGTGAGTTTGAGCCCCGCATCAGGCTCTGTGCTGACAGCTCAGAGCCTGGAGCCTACTTCAGATTCTGTGTCTCCCCTTCTCCCTACCCCTCCCCTGCTCATGCTGTGTCTGTCAATAATAAACATCACAAAAATTTTTGTTGTTGTTGTTTTTAAAAAAAAGGGTGCCTGGGTGGCTTGGTCAATTAGGCGACCGACTTTGGTTCAGGTCATGATCTCACAGTCCAGGAGTTCGAGTTCCGTGACAGGCTCTGTGCTGACAGCTCAGAGCCAGAAGCCTGCTTCGGATTCTGTGTCTTCCCCCGTCTCTGCATGCCCCTCCCCCACTTGTGCTCTGTCTTCTGTGTCTCAAAAATAAATGTTAAAAAAAATTTTTTAAAGGTGTTCAGCTCCTCTAATGAGGCTTGCGGTATTCAAAGAAATGAAAATAAATTCAAAAAATCAGTATTTTAAATACCCATATCCTTTGTGAACAGCAAAGTATTCTCAAAATAATACATGCATAAATATCAGAGCAATTTTTGTATGTTTTTATAGTGAAGGCAAAATAGGACTCAAAATAGTACAATATATTAAATTAGTACAATTTTAATTGACATTAAATTAAAAAAAAATATTCTTACCTTAAATCAGGCAAAGGTGAAGGATTAATAAAAAGATTTTTAAATCTGTAATTTGTAAATCTGGAGAAGTCACTTGTTCCTATTTCTTTGTGGGGTGTTTCAATGATTATACAAGGACTGATCCCTCCAGATAATACAGGTGGCCAACAATTCTGTCATTAAAGAAAAATTTGTGCAATAGAAAATCACCTTTTTGTCTTGGATCTTTCATAAATAGAAGCTAGTATCTCTAAACCGACTATAGTTCTTCCCAAACACCATCGTTAACATTGCTGATAATCTAGTTGACATTTTATAAATAAGCCATACAGCTCCTACTGATCTTCAAACAGTTTAACAGGTGGGGTGTTTTAGAGAACAATATAATTCTGAAAATACAAGACATTCGGCATTGGGGAAGGAGAGGAATAAAAATTCATCTGTGGTCACATCACTTTCAAGATTAAAAAACTGAAGTTCTTCCCTTTTTACAATAGTAGCAAGGGCACCTTGTTTTATAAAAAGCTCCTCCCTTATCCCTACCCCCCAACCCTTTAAGCCTGCTCCCATACTTCAGAGTACTATAAGGCAAAACCTTAAAAATGGAATCAACCAAAGTCAATTACTTTAATATTTAAAGGACCTTTTCCCCAACCAATGCTGGTTTCAAAGAGAACCACGTCTCTAGTGTTCTCTGTACCACACGCAGAATAGGTAGCAAAGGGCTGGGTGCCAGTCTGTCAGTGACTTCACATCCTATTTATGCCCAAAGGAGCAGCTATTAGGACCCTCCACTAGCCAGAGAGGGAACAAAGAGCAGTACATTGGACAGATTAGGCGGGCCCTGGTGCACCAGGCGATTCCAAGAGGGAGGGATTTACAAAGAGGAACCAGCTGCTTCAAGGCAAACTTACTCTGCAGCTGTAGTAGGATTTAGGCACATACAAACCACCTAAAGATCAGCACCTTCCTGTTGACCTCGGGTCATTCAGAGTAAGAGTGTCAGAGGTATCTTTCTGTTGCACAGCAATAACGCAATTCAATTTTTGTCCTGCATTCGTTTCACCCAACTCCCCGCCCCCCCCCCCCCCCCCAGTCCAGTTCTGCATTACCCTAATCTCATACTGATGTCTCTTGGTGACCTCCTCTTTTCTTTTTTTGACATCCTGGAAAATAGAAAAGACCACTGTTAAACTAAAGTCCCAGCAAAGAAGTTCTTCTCTCCTCCCTCTCCCCTTAACTCACCTGGGCTGTTTTTCTCTTCTTGGCCTGAATTATCTGGGCTTCTGGAGGGGAATCCGTCTGGCTGGGCTGGGGTTGCTGCTGCTGCTTAGCTTGTAAACGGCTACTACAGTGAAATTTTTAAAAGGAAGTTTTATGAGTCAAGAGTTTCAAACGCAGCAGCTAACTTTTAAACACATCTACAAGACAAAATAATGTTACCTGCGTCTTGACATTCTCTTCTTTCAGGTGTGTGAAAGCTCTGGAGAGGAGAGAGGAAAAATGAGAGTCAAATATATTGTCACCCATATTCTCCCAGGTGCCAGTCAGATGCTCATTCAGGGGTTGCAGCTGAGTCCTTCAGGAGGTGGCCTGAGTCATTTCACCGTGCTGTCTTACGCACTACAATGGTTACTTCACGGGATTAATTTTGGACACATGCCTGCGTCTCAACTGAACGTACAGTCGGGACGCGAGTGTCTTTGAGAATTTACAAAGCACCCCCAGCAAGGAGGGAGATCTCCCCCAAACGGGTCTTTTCTGCGCCCTCCATCCTCTCTCCCGTAACCCCTAGAGGGGCCTGGGCAGCGCCCCCACGTCTCCCCCTTCCATCCTGGACAAGCAGCGGAGAGAGAGGGGGTTGTGGAGGCGAAACGCTGTGGAGAAGCCGGTTCCGCGCCAATTTGGAGAGCGGCGGTGGCGGGGAAGCAGGGGGAGGAGGGAACTGAGACTTGTGTCACGTCCTTCAGTCTCCTTTCCCTCCTTCCCAGCCCCACTGGGCCCTGCCTGTCGCTTGGAGGGGCACTGGGACCCCGACTCCAGATAAGGGCTGGGAGCGAAGGAAAGAGAGTTAAAGAAAGGGGAAAACTGGGCTGGTCGGGGAGGTTTTCTCTCCGCGAAGGGGACCCAGACCCCGATCCTCTATCGCGCGGTAGAGCTCCTCTAACGAGGGTGGGAGGGAGAAGCCCCTGCAATGAGGGTATTTTCCTTCGCCTCCCCTTCGGGCAGCCCTCCACCCCCGCCACTTCCCCGGCCCCCTGCCAAAGATCCTGACAGGAACGGAACGCGGGGAGCCATCCTCCCGACCCCCCAGCCGCCTAATTCTCAGCCTTCCCATATTTCCTCCCGCAGGCTCCCGCCCGCGGGAAGAATCGGCCCTGGGGGCTTTCTCTCCTCCCTCACTCCTCCCTACGCCCAGCAGCTCCTCACCGCTAGACCCGCTACCGCTCCTCTCTCAGCTGGCGCCGGCGCCAACCCAATATATAGGCCAGGCCGGGCCCGCCCCGCACGCATGCGCCTCAGACTGACACCTCCGGACTGCGCGCTCCCCTCTCCCGCGCGCCCGCCCCGCAGGCCCGCGCGCCGCGCCCTGCTCTCAGTCCGCGCCCGCCCACCCGGAGAGGCCAGGGCCCGCTAGCCTAGGCCCTCAGTTCGCGTTCACCTGCTCTCCACTTCACCTGCCTGCGATGCCTGGCGGCGGGAGGGAGTCTCTCAGAGGCCCCTCCTCCAAGGTTCGGCTCCCCACCGCCCTGCTTCCGCGTCTCCCGCCAGTAGTTTCCAGTTCCCTACCGCCCTCAACTCCCGGATCCCGTCGGTGTCGGGCAGCGGCTCAATCCCGGCTTACGACCAGGTGGAGGCGACGTGGGTGAGCACAGAGTAGCCAGGAAGTGGCCATCCTGTGGTGCTCTGGGGCTGTCCCGCTAAGTGCTCAAGGAACCCGGTTATTGCGGATGAGACGCCGGGACCAGGAGGACCCGCCCCTGAGGGAGGAGCGCCACTTTGGCTGCCGAACTGGCCAATGGGAGACGAGGACGGCAGCACAACGTGGAGAGGCTGCAGAATGTAAACACAGCCGGGCGCACGGCTAGCCACGTGTGTCTCCGCGCCGCCCGTCGGGTCTGGGACCACCGGGGCCAGCCGTGGCACCCCAGGACAGCCAAACTCAGGGATGTCTGTCTTGCACTTTGCTCCAGCCCGCCGACGGAGGAGGTTCGTATCAACCCTGTTTTCCCGCTCCCTGCTCCGCCAACCCGGTTGCCTCCCGGGGGTGGGTCTCTCTGCACTCCGCCGCCCTGCCTCTGCCAGGCGGATTCCCACTGCGAAGTCCCCGCGCGCAGGAAACGCTCGCGCTAGGCTTCACCGTCCCTTCCTGTCTACCGGACCTGCAGCTCCGGGGTTCCCCAAAAGTAAAATGTATCTCAAGAGCAGGGCCGGGGGCGGGATTCCGCCCCACAGCTCTCTGGGGTCTGACCGGGAAAACTGCCCCACCACGTGCCCGCCCGGGGCCCGCCCGGCGCCCGCCCGGCGCCCGCCCGGCGCCCGCCCGGCCGGCCCCGCCCCGCCGCCGCCAGCGCGCCCTGCGGAGCCCGCGCGAGTTGCCCGCGCGGGAGGGAGCCGCCCGCCTCCGTACTATAATGGCAGGAGGCGGGCCCGACGCGTTTCGTTCTCTTCCCACCTACCCCCATGGCTAAACCTGGGGGAACCCTCGTTGCCCTTATTACCGCCCCGCTCCATCGCGACCCAAGACTGGACATCTCCCAGCAGGACATGCCGTTGATACTTCGCAAACAGGTTTTGCGGCGGGAGCAGTGGGGCGGGGACGCCTTACGGGAACAAAGACCCCCGCGGTGGAGGAGCCCAGCGCAGGCTCCCTGGAACTCGCGGCAGCTCGGGCCAGACGCTGAGCGACCAGGTTGGGTGCTTTGCCCTGGCCCGGCGCGAGCCGCCGGGGTAGGGCCGGGGAGACCCAGGTGCCGAGGCTGGCGCTGCGGCGCGGCCCAGGCGGGAGCCCTTCCCGAGATGCACCAGGAGGCGGCGGCCGGGACCGACCCGGGACCCCTCCCGCACCCCCGCCCCGCGCCCTTTGTGCCGCTCCGCCTGTTCGGCGGAGCCTGGAAATAACGGCTGCTCTGCGGGGTTTTGGGCCCGCAAGGCCAACTCTTTTTAACGCTTTCCTTTTGGGTTCTTACTCCTGCGACAGCCTTGGGACCCCGGCAAAGTAATTCTTTTTCTCCCGTCTTTATGCCTGAGGAAATAGAGTCTTTCTTGCCTCAGGTGCCATAGAATTAGGAGAGGCCCAGAATCTTGTCAGTGCCCAGAAGCTTGATAACCATTTATAATGCTTCTGATGGCGCTCTCGTTAGAGGAGGAGTTGCTTCCCTTTCGCAGTCACCTCAAAACACTTTCGGTGTAAAGCTTAGAGATAGTAAGAAAGGGGAGGTCTTCCAACAAGTGTGTTACCTTGACATACGAAAACTGGTGTGGCCTAAATGAATGAATTTGATAAAATGTACAGAAAACTAGGTACATCGATTAATATTTGTAGGATTAACTTTGGTGTATGTATTGTATGCTCAACACTGGGCTAATTAATATATTACCTGTAAACAAGACTGTAATTAGAAGTGTACTTTGGTCAGTGCCCTTGACTAGGAAGTGAATAGAGTGCAGTCATAGTAAAGGAGAAATTAGAAGCCATCTCAAGACTGCTTTGTCTGGAAACCAACAGGGTGAATTCTGCCATGTTACAAGTACCTGACCAATAGTTAAGTGGGATTAAAAAGAACGTGAGCTTACCTTTCAGATGGATCCAGATTCCAGCCCTGCTCTGCTGCAAGTTACTGAATTCCTCTGAGCATGGATTTTCTCTGGAAAAGATAGAAGGCACCCATTTCAAGGCTCTTTTTAAAGGTTACGTTTGATAATGTATTAGAGACCCTCTCTTGTGTATGTAACTGTCACAGAGCACATGCTCAGTGCTCTTTGCTCACCTGTCCACCTCCCTTACTCGTTTACACCTGTAGAAATTGAGTTTGAAGGATCCTGAATAACACAGAAAGCTGAATTATAAAATTGCTGTTTCCCAGAGTTTTGTTCATATAGTTGTCCTTTTAGGTAGTTACTTTAAACATCATCTTTTTTTTTTTTTTTTTTAGTTTTATTAATTAACTTAATCTCTACACTCAAGGGGGGCTTGAACTCAGGACCCTGAGATCAAGAGTCCCACACTCTTCTGACTGAGTCAGCCAGGCTCCATAGACATCATCTTTCAATATGTTATCTTTGTTTCATATTTTTACATATTCCTTTAGCTCCCTCTTTTCCCACTGACCCTAGTTTTAAAATTCACTTTGAAGTATATGAAATTCTTTCATACATACATGTAATAATCTTAGAAATTTTGGCATTTTCTAAAGTATTTTCCCCCATGGTTCATGCAAAGTTAAAATACCATAGTAAATAAAGTAGTGGCCTCTACAGTGCTTTCATTTTCAGGAAAAAACAGGGAGAAAACAAAGGTTTTTAGAAGCACAGGTTTAAAAAAATCAGGCCCAGCCCACTTATTTCTTGCTTCTATGCCTTTCTTTGCTCTTCCTTCTGTGAAACCTTCCCAAATCCCTGTCTCTGTGCTCTTCAGTTCTGCTCACCTCACAGGACAATAATTACCTATGAAAATGTCTTTTATCTCCAACTAGTCCTTGAATTTTGTTTTGTTCATCTTTTTCTAGCAGCTACCCAGCAGTTCAGAGGCATACAAAGAGGACCTTGGTAAATACTGAATTGAGTTATGCATAGGATATCCCATTATAGAACTTTAATTCTCTAAGGCTAGAGTGATGGATGGCAGAATTGTTCCCAATGAATAATAAGGTTTTTAAAAAAATAGGGGCGCCTGGGTGGCGCAGTCGGTTAAGCGTCCGACTTCAGCCAGGTCACGATCTCGCGGTCCGTGAGTTCGAGCCCCGCGTCAGGCTCTGGGCGGATGGCTCGGAGCCTGGAGCCTGTTTCCGATTCTGTGTCTCCCTCTCTCTCTGCCCCTCCCCCGTTCATGCTCTGTCTCTCTCTGTCCCAAAAATAAAATAAAATAAAAACGTTGAAAAAAAAAATTAAAAAAAAAATTAATCAACTCTTTTTTAGAAGTTTTTAGATTCAGGGGCACCTGGGTGGCTTGGTGGGTTAAGTGTATGACTTCATGATCTGGTATCTGTGAGAGTAGACAGAGAGAGCCTGGCTCTGTGAGAGCTGCCTTTGGCTACCCGCTAGAGGTCTGGGGGGAGAAGAGAGGCATCTTAAGGTGTGGAAGCTAGAGCCCTTTAGAGATGGTCAGTTCAGGCCTGCAAGATTTGTGATACTCCACAGTGCAGAGAAAGAACAGGGATAAACAGGGCAGTATTAGAAATCCAGAAGCTCTAGGTTGAGGTTGAAGTTGGCAGGTGGATGCAGGGTGGATCAGCCTGCTCGGGGCCAGACACTGTTCCTGTTAACTACTGGGGACATGACAATTAAGAAATCGCCCCTATCTGTAAGAGCTCATATATCTCCTGGGGTGGGGGACAGAATAAATGTGTAGCAAATAATTATCACTAAGCAATATAGAAAAGAAAAAAACAGAATATGACAGAGGAGACTATTAAGCTGTAGGAGGTAGGAAGGGATCTGGGAAGGACTCAGGAGGTGACATTTTATCCATTTCAGTAATTCAACAAACACTAGGACACAGTAGTGAAGCAAAAATTACTGCCCCCTTGGAGCTTAATTCTAGTTGTGTGTGTGTGTGTGGGCAGGGGTGGGGGAATAGAAAACAAACACGTAGCAGTAATAAGAAGTAAGAAAAATAAAAAACAGCATAAGGGATGTGATGTGAGTTGCTACATTAGATACAAGTTCAGTGAACACTTCTTGGTGTGACATTTGATCTGAGAACTGTGAAGTGAGAGAACCAGCCATGCAGGTAAGGAGGAAGAACATTCCAGGCAGGGGAACAGGAAGTCCAGGAGACCTTGGCTTATTTAATGGAAAAGGAAGTGAGTATGGCTGGAATGTAGTGAGAGAGGGAGGAAAGGCAGCATTTTAAATGCTCCCATTTGGGGCGCCTGGGTGGCGCAGTCGGTTAAGCGTCCGACTTCAGCCAGGTCACGATCTCGCAGTCCATGAGTTCGAGCCCCGCGTCAGGCTCTGGGCTGATGGCTCAGAGCCTGGAGCCTGTTTCCGATTCTGTGTCTCCCTCTCTCTCTGCCCCTCCCCCGTTCATGCTCTGTCTCTCTCTGTCCCAAAAATAAATAAAAACGTTGAAAAAAAAAAAAAAATTTAAATGCTCCCATTTAAAAATGACCCATGGGACTGCTGTGTGGAGAAGAGACGCCAGCAGGGAGAGGAGTGAGTGGACTGGAGTGACCCAGGTGAGAGCTAGTGACAGCTTGGAACAGGCTAGGATGGCAAGGTGATGAAAGGTGGTTGCACTCAGGATGTATATTGAAAGTATAGCAGAAAGGATGTAGTGATGGATTTGATGAATGGGACAGGGACAGCTCAAGGGTGAACAGCTCAAGGGTGCTGGGCTGGGTAGATGAAGGGAGGAGCAGTTTTAGGGCAGGATGAAATCAGGAGTTGGTTTTGGACAGGTTAAATGTTAAAAATTTCCCCTGCATTTTATTATGAAATTTAAAAATATCCATTAAAGTTGAAAGGAATTTATAATGAATAGCCATATGCCCACCACCTAAATCCCATCAATATTTTGCTGCGCTTAGTTTATCACAGATTCTTTCCGTCTGTCCGTACCTCTATCCATCCATTATTCCACCTTATTTTTTCATGCATTTCCAACAAAACTGGAGATATCAGTATACTTCCCCTCAAATACTTTAGTATGCATACATAGCATTAGCAGAATTCAATATTTGTTTAGTTTTTTTTGAGATAAAACTTACTGTCAATGAAAAGTACAAATGCTAACTATACATTCTTAATGGATACACTTGTGTTACACAAACTCCTGTCAAGTTATAAAACATTACCATCATCCCCCGGAAGCTTCCTTTCCCTGGCAATGCCCATTTCCACCTACCACCATTAGGGAGCCACTGTTGTGATTTTTTTCCACCATAGATTGGTTTTACTAGTTCTGTAATAGAACTTCGTATTATATATAAATTGTATTATATGTGTATAAATACATACACATATGGAATCACACATGTATATTAATTTTTTTTTAATTTACATCCAAATTAGTTAGCATATAGTACAACAATGACTTCAGGAGTAGATTCCTTAGTTCCCCTTACCCATTTAGCCCATCCCCCCTCCCACAACCCCTCCAGCAACCCTCAGTTTGTTCTCCATATTTATGAGTCTCTTCTGTTTTGTCCCCGTTTTTATATTATGTTTCCCTTCCCTTCCTTACGCTCATCTGTTTTGTCTCTTAAAGTCCTCATATGAGTGAAGTCATATGATTTTTGTCTTTCTCTAATTTCACTTAGCATAATACCCTCCAGTTCCATCCACATAGTTGCAAATGGCAAGATTTCATTCTTTTTGATTGCTGACTAATAGTCCGTTGCATGTATGTACCACATCTTCTTTATCCATTCATCCATCGATGGACATCTGGGCTCTTTCCATACTTTGGCTATTGTTGATAGTGCTGCTATAAACATGGGGGTGCATGTGTCCCTTGGAAAAAGCACATCTGTATCCCTTGGGTAAATACCTAGTAGTGCAATTGCTGGCTCGTAGGGTAGCTCTATTTTTAGTTTTTTGAGGAACCTCCATATTTTCCAGAGTGGCCGCACTAGCTTGCATTCCCAACACACATATATATTTTTGTGTGACTCCTTTCATTTAACACGTTTTTGACTTTCATCCATGCTACTGCATATATCATTACTTTCTTTTTATTGCTGAGTAGTATTCCACTGTATCTATACACCCGTTTATTTTTTATTTTTTGGCTGTTACAAATAAAGGTGCTGTGAACATTCTTGTTGTGAACACTTTTTTGTGGACAAACATATTCATTCCTTTTGGGTATATACCTAAGATTGGAATTTTGGGGTCATAGAGTAGGTATATATTTTAGTTTTATTTAAAAAACAAAAATAACGGGGTGCCTGAGTGACTCGGTTAAGCACCTGACTCTTGATTTCGGCTCAGGTCATGATCCCAGTGTCATGGGATCAAGTCCCATGCTTAAGATTCTCTTTCTCTCCCTCTGCCCCTCTCCCCTGCTCGTGCTTTCTCTCAAAATAAAATATAAAATAAATAAAATAACCAACTTGTGATGAGCACTGGTGTTGTATGTAACTGTTGAATCAATTCTACACCTGAAATATTACACAGTATGTTAACTAGCTGGAATTTAAATAAAAACTTGAAAAAAACAAAAACAAAACCTGTCAGACCTTTTTTGAAAGGTCCATCTACAAAAGAATGGGTAAATACATTGTGGTATAGTCCTATTATGGAATACTGTGTTGTAGTTAAAATGAAGTAGAACCACATGTATCAACATGGATAAGTTTCAAAAATATAATGTTTGGGAAAAAAGTAAATTGTAACATTCGGTATGATACCATTTATATAAAGTTCAAAAGCATGTGAAACAAATATTACATATAGTTATTGTAATAACTATACTTACATACTTAGAATAGCATAAAAGCATATTTTGCAAAAATAATCATTGATTTTTACTATCCAAAGGTAATAGTACCTTGGGATGGGGCAGGAAGATGAACGGGATCATATCAATCTCTGTACTTTCTGGTTCTCTGATTTCTAACTTTGTCTAAGGAGCTTCTCCTGAAGTATTTATCTCATTTACTCCTTCACCCCTGGCCTGTACTTCTGTACTAGTTAAGATTGGGCAGAATCAGGATTCAGGAAACAGGAGCTGCTCACTCGGCTTCTGAGCCCCCTCTGGTGGCAGCATGGTGCTGGAGGGGCCCCAGGAGGCCCCAGCGGGGCAGGTCCTGGTGGAGGCCGCCCCTGACCTGCCCGCTACCACAGCCTCCAGATGACTTCCAGCCCTTCCTTCCCACCTACTTCCTAAACTTAGGTCTGTGATCTGGCCCAACCTCTCCACCCAACCCCAAGTACAAACCCTCTTAAAATTGAGCTGTATCTTAAAATGTTTTGTTCCATTCGGTTTTTTTTTTTCTTCAGGGACTCTCAGTTTACATTTGCGCGATTTCCTTTGTCTTCTCTATCATGCCTTCTCTAATGATTTTATTTATTTCTATTTTATCTTCTTCACTTTTCTTTGTTTTCCACAGTGTCCTTTAGCGTGATGCCTCTTCTCTCTTGTGTTTCTTGTAATGTGGTTTCTGAAACGTTGTGTTTTTCTTATTTTCTAAATCTACCAGTTCCTGTTTCAAGTCTTCCTGTTGTCTGTGGCCCTCTACTGCCCGACCATCCCTTCCTTGAGTTATTTCTGCCCCTCAGCTTCTTGCATGGCCACAGCCTGGTTACATGTTTTAAATGTTATAATAGGATATTGGTTAAATTTTTCTTCTGCTTTTTGGCAACATTTTTCTGATGAGTTTTCATAGTCTGCGGGAAAGTTTTGCTACTCCCTTTCAGATTTTTTTCTGACAGTACCTTTGTACAGATGTTTTTTCTTACGGTGCCTCTGACTGGATGTTGAGTTACAACTTTTTATCATTTATTTTTACATGCGTTGGATTTTTCAAAACCAGCGATTTGCAAGAGAATGCTGGTGCCTGGAGTGAGGAAGCCTTCCTCCACAGGCTGTCTTCGTTTCTCAGCTCAAGGGCTCCCTCCGGTGTTCCCACAGAGATGTCCACTTTCTTTACTACATGGTGCCTCTGTAGCTGGGCTTCCTCTTTATTTAGGATCCCGGCCTGGCTCAGGAGGCCTCCTACGACCGGCTCCTTCCCCTGATGGAGCCCCTGACAACGAGGGCCCTGCCCTTCCAGCCAGCACGCTCCTCGCTCTTTCCTAACTTGCACCTGTGAGCCCTCCAGGCACTTGATATTTTTCTTCCTCCTCCTTCCTTGTCCTACTCATGGCAGTTCCCAGCCAGACTGGGTCCTCTCCTCCTGGGGTTGAATTTTCACTGCGGATTGCTGGGACCTGCACCACCCGGACCTCCATGCGGTTTCTGGTCTTCCCTGTGGCACAGCTGGCAAACCACACATAATTCACTCTGCTGGTTCAGGGGTGACGCCACACACAATATGAAGTTTGGGACCTTTCTCATTTCGTCATTTCTCTGAAGATGTAAGTTTGTAGAGGAGTTTCACACCTTCATGCTTGTTGCTGAATGGTTTTCAGGAGAATTGCAAAGACTCTGAACAAAGCTGTCAACATGCCCCTGTCAGGCTGCTCTGGAGCCGATGGGCAAGCATTCAGAGCCCTCCACAGTCTGGTTGTCCTCCCAGCTCTCTGGTGTGACCACTGCTCCGGCCAAACTGGTCTACCTACCATCCCGGGAACTCATCGTGCAAATTTCTTTCTCTGTATTCCTGCTTTTTCCATGGCTGCAGTGTTCCCTTCAGGGGCCTCTGTATGGTAGCTGTTGTTTTGGTGACTCCGCCAGCATGCATTTCTCCCTCTCCCTTTCTTCTGCTATCAGAACCTACCCACCATCCACCAACAGGGATAGGTGCACGATACGAGCTTGTTAATCATGGTGTCCCTTCCGTGGGCAACAGTTGTTTCAGGGAGAGTTGAATGGTCCAAGCAGGGCCAGAGTCCCTCCCTGAATTTTCCTTCCCTGAGAGCCAGCTGATCTCTTGCTCCAAGGTCACTGTATCAAGCAGTGTTCATTTGGAGGAACACCCCATCGGCAGTATGAAAGGCTGTGGTGACAGTAGAGCAGAGAGAGAGAGAGTTTTCTTAAGTCCTGGATCCACTCTGAGGTTCCTAATAACATAAACCAGTCTATTACAGTCTATTACAGGTTAGCATAAGAAACTGAGTCAGTTTTATCACATGCAACCGAAAGCACCTTTGTTAACTATCATCCTGGTGCTTTTACCTATTTTAACACACAACACACTGTTTAGTAATTATAATTGCATGGTTATTGTATTTGTCCGTATCCCCCACTGTAAGCCCTTTATTACAGGACCCACACTTGTTCACCATTTGGTGCCCAGTACCTAGCATTGTGCCTGGCCAGCATTTGGCAGTCAATAGATATTCAACTGAAATTACATTTCTGCCTTTCTTAAGTCCTCCCATCACTCAAAGTCTTAGAGTCCAAGTCATTTGTGGAGCCTTCCACATCAAGTGAGAGAATCCATGTAAAATGTCCAGCACTGTGTGCAGCACTGATGTGTGAGCAAGCTCTCATCAGAGCTGCATCCTTCTTGCCCCTAATTCCTTGAGTCGGAAGTAATATCTCCCTCCTTTATCTCATTTAATCCAGTGCTTATACTGGAGTTATTTGCATTTTTCTTTTAAATTTTCAAATATTATAAATGCCAAGAAGCAAGGACCTGGCATGGTGCCTCATACAAAAGAATCTCCAGTTGTAGAATATCCAGCTGAATGCATAATGATCAATACTTTAGAGGTGACATAGAAGCTGGTGGTCTGTTATTAGCTATGGGAGTCCTCATGTTAAGTGAGCCATGGGGTAGATCCAGAGGAACCTGAAAAAAGGGGAAAGCTGAATCATGCGTTTGCAGAATGTATCGATGAATGCTGTTTAAAAATCTAATTAAGCTGTGACAACTGACCATGGCTGAAAAATAGCTGTGATTATTCCCTATCCCCAACATCTCACTACTTGGTAAAGACTGTTAACTTGTCCAAACTGAATACTTGGAATTAGAAATGAGGCACAAGGGAAGTGTAAGTCAGAGTTCATAATGCCTTCAGTTCTGATAAGGGGAAACTGAATGTTGCCAAGAGGCTGGAAGCTCTGGGTCCAGAACTAGGTTTCCTACCTCTCACAATTGGCCTCATACCTTTCTTTGGCTGTATATTCCGTATGTGGTTAGTATAGTCTGACCGGTTAAACCTTCTGATAGAATGTAAACTCCAAAAGGCCAGGGACTTAGTCTGTGTTGTTCAGTGTTCAGTCTCCCAATACCTGAAACAGTGTCCGATCGCTATGGGGCCATAGGAGGAACTCTGTTGAATTCGTCTCTCTACTGGAGACATTTACTGGCTGTATACTGGATACAGCTTTTTTACCTTTTATGTACCTTGCTGAAATATTTATGTGCACAGATTGCCTTATCTGATCCAGATGTTAAAAGAACTTTCACATCCAAGTCCCATGATGTCAGTGAATTCCAGTATCTTATTCACTAAGGTAACTCTAGTGCCCCAAACACTCTGTCAGTATTTATGGAATGAATGATTTAAGTATTTGTTGAGTGAAGCTTAAATGGAGCAAAGAAACGGAAGTGAGTGGCTCAGATTTAGTAAGAACACTATACTACATTTGTCTGAACAGTGTTAGAGTTTACAAATGCTCTCATAAATACCCCCTCATTTGAGTCTTGCAACAGTCCTTGAAGCTTTATTTGGTAAGTTTTATAGATGAGCAAAAAGGCTCAGAGGAATCAAAGGGATTGTCTAAGATGGCATAGCTTGCAGGTTGGAACTGAACCCAAGACTTGACTCCAAGTTTTCTGATCGTTCTGCTTTTTCATGGAGACCAATAGAAGGTGAGACAAGGGTAATAGAAAACAACATTTTATAATTGGAACTGTAGAATCTTGGAAATGGAAGTGGCCTTGTACATCAACATTTCCGAACTCCTCCCTCATTTTTCAAAATAGGAAAGTAAGATTCAGAGAGGTCCTGTGATGTATCCAAAGGGACACCTCCAGCTGAAGAAGGAATTACACCTTAGCTGGCTCCTCCCCTTACTGCCTCTGGTTTGTCCTCAGGTTTCACTCTCAGCTGGAGAGAATGGATGGAGCTTGCAGGAGGCCAAGCTGCCCTCTGCTTCCCTGCATCAGAGCCCCTGGAAGCCTCTGGAACTCCAGCCCCTCTGGAAGCCTCCAGCTCTGACAGGAGTGTGGCCCTGGCTGAAGGTTCTTCTGTCTCCCTCTTTCTGTCATTTCTTTTTCCTTCTTTCTTAATTACCTTGCAGGTGAAGGGTGAGAATTGTGGAAGAGGCATCTAGCCAAGGTTCCCTGCTCCCTCCCCTGGTTTTGATAAAGGCTGCCGAGAGTTAGTAAAAGTAACCTCATTTCACTCCCCATTTATTTACTGGCTTTGAACTGTTCACAACTCCTAACCTAACCTAGTTTTGTTTTTCTTTCTTTCTCTGATGCCCTCTGCTGTAGACCCTGCATACTGAGGGTTTTCGTTGCCTGGAATCTAATGGAATCTTGCCTCTGTCTAGTAGGAGTGACTTTACCAGGCCTTAGAGAAGATAATTCCATTGATTGGCCTTGTATGTCACTCTTTATGAGTGAGAACCTGACAAACAAGAGCACAAGCCTCAATCTTACCAGTAATCAGAGAAATGCAATGAAATGCCATTTTTCAACCATCCAATAGGCCAAAAAAAAAAAAAAAAAAAAAAAGATAATATTTTTTGCTGGCAAGAGGGTGAGAAAATGAGCACTCAGATATTGCTGCTGTAAACATGAATTGCTGTATCTTTTGGGAATGCAGCCTACTACCTATTAAAAAAAAATACAGAGATTACATTCAGCAGTGTTATTTTTGTTCATTCATCCTGTGGAAATCAATGTTCCAGTTTGTAAGGTCATGTGTTCAAGAAAGTTTACCACAGCATTATTTATAATGGCAAAAGCCTAAACACAATTTGAATTTCTGTCAGGAAGTGTGGTTTATCTGTAGTACAGAATATGTCGTGCAATTATTTTTTAAAAACGGAATTAGGCTTCCTTGTGTGGACTAAGAAAGCTGTGTTATCATGTGAGTATAGTAGTAATAGTTGCAGACTAATATTAATGAAATGGGCTTACATTTTGAGGAAAATAAATCTTCATACGTGTGTCTACATGATTACATGAGTATGGAGAAAGAAGTGACAGGATACCATCTCAGCTAGACTTGTTACAACAAACATGCATTGATACTGTGATTTTTTTTTAATAAAGTGAAAAAATATGAGGGAATGAGTTTGAGAGATAGAAACTAGATTATAACCCATCTGTCTATCCCTTACAACTTGTGAGAGGTTTGGTCAGTTACCTAACCTCAGTCCTCATCGGTAAAAAGGAAATAATATCTACCTCAGTGTGTTTGATTAATGGACGTATACAAAGCATGTCTCACATTGTAATCCTTCTGTTTCTTTTTCCTTCTACACAAGCAGTTTGGAGTAGAATATTAGAACACACATAAAATGTGTTGGCAATGTTACCAGGCTTTATTATCCCAATGTTCTCAACTTGACATGGGCTTACCAAAGAGGTGGATTAGTGCTTCTCTGGGAAAAAATATCCAGGTGATAATCTCTCTTTCCCTCCTTAATCCTTACAGAAACAAAATAAGAGTAATGCATGATGTTGTCTTGGCCCTCTGGGGGTTATTTACCTGGAGCCTCAGTCAGTAACCCAGGTGAGAAGTAGGAAGGGGTGAAGGCCTCTGAATAGCCAAAACAGATGTTCTAAAGTTCAAGCTCTTACTGGATCATTTATTCTTATTTTAGACAACCCCAATAAGCTTTTCCAGCCCTAACACATTAGTGAGGACGCTATGACAGGCAGCACCCTGACAGCAGCCAGGAGGGACAGCTGGTCTGAGCCCAGGGGTGCCTGGAAGATACAAGGACTGTGCAAGCTGGATGGTCTGGAACCAGGCCCTGTTTTCACAACGCATAACTTATCTTCATGGTGGTGATGCTGAATTATTAGGGAGAAATTAATTCATGCTTAACATAATATTTTTAGAATTCTTCATTTACTTAAATAATCTCTATACCCACCATGGGGCTCAAACTCATGACCCAGAGATCAAGAGTTGCATGCTCTTCCTGCTGAGCCAGCCAGGCGCTCCTCATCCTTTATATGATCTTATAAATGCCCTAATTAGAGTGTAATGCAGTCCAGAAGTATTACCACCAGAGATGATTAAACTTTTTCAGCTTTGCTGCTTAAAAGGTAAGTTTTGGGGGTGTCTGGGTGGCTCAGTTGGTTGAGTGTCCGACTTCAGCTCAGGTCATGATCTCATGATTTGTGGGTTCGAGCCCCACATCGGTCTCTGTGCTGACAGCTCAGAGCCTGGAACCCACTTGTGCTCGGTCTCTCCCTGTCTCTCAAAAATAAATAAATGTAAAAAAATAAAATAAAAAGTAAGTTTTGGTTTCCTATTAGTGACAGAATATAACAGAGGTCTTTATACTGTGAGGGCAAGATAGAAAGCTGCATAGTCAAGAGTGACAGGCATTAGAGATTGTTCAAAAAGGATATTGACCTGGAATAATGGAATGATTTCCTACAAATGAGTTATTTGCTTTTTTGCTAAAATACGGTCCACAATCTATAATCCAAAATCCTTGGGACCTGGGTGGTTTTGGAACTCAAAATTTTTCAGATCTCTTGAAAGGTAGCATGTATATAACATTGTATGTTATATAATAGCCCCAGCAGGGTTTAACTCAGCAAATCATAATCAAACATACTAATACTTCTACAGTGAAACATCCATTAGGACAAATAGTATGTAGTTTATTTAAATAATAATAAACCAGTAAATGAAACAGTGGGATAAAAATAGATTGTAAATACTCCAATGTTATTTTTTTTAATTGTTTAATGTTTATTCATTTTTTAGAGAGAGAGAGAGAGACTGAGCATAAGTGGGGGAGAAACAGAGCACACAGAATCCAAAGCAGGCTCCAGGCTCTGAGCTGTCAGCACAGAGCCTGACGTGGGGCTGAAACTCATGAACCGCAAGATCGTGACCTGAGCTGAAGTTGGGTGCTTAACCGACTGAGCCACACAGGCACTCCTAATACTCTTATTTCTAAGAAAACATTTTATAAGTCTTTTAAATATGCCAGTTCAGATTCAGCTAAATATGCCTGTACATGTGCAAACCATGAACATCTATTACGTCTGGTTGTCTGAGCATCCAGAGGAGAGGAACCTCAGTGCCTATTGCTGGCAGCAGGCTAAAAGGAGCTGGGTTACCGATGACATCAGGAGCTGGATCAAGGGAAGCACTCTAACAAGGGCTTCTTTAAAGACTTCTCCCCATGTCAGATGGTTAATTAATTTAGGTTTCCATTTAAGCAGTTCCTCGTTAATTACAAAAACCAACATAAACTCACGTTCATTGATAAATGTGCATGGTTCAAGGCCAACTACTGACACACCACACATTTTCACCATATCATTTAGGTATTTTTTCCCACCTGTTTACAATTTCATGTTCATCATCACCATTATCCTCATGATTACCTGTATTTAACATTTTTTTAGTGTTTATTTTTGAGAGAGAGAATGCAAGCAGGGGAGGAGCAGAGAGAGAGGGGGACAGAGGATCTGAAGCGGACTCTGCACTGACAGCAGTGAGCCCAATGTGGGGCTCAAACTCACGATCCGCGCAATCATGACCCGAGCCAAAGTCTGATGGTTTACCGACTAAGCCACCCAGGCGCCCATGATCATCTACATTTAAAACCGTTTCACACACCCATTAGGTTGGCTACCATTAAAAAAACAGGTATGGGTGACGATGTAGAGAAATCTGAGCCCTTGTGCACTGTTGGTGGGAATGTTAAAATGATGTAGTCACTGTGGAAAATAGGATGACATTTTCTCAAGAAGACAGAATCACCACATGGTCAACAGTTCCATACAGTCAGATTTCTGGGTACTCAGAAGAATTGAAAGCAGGGTTTCGGATATATATGCACCCATTTTCATAGCAGCATCATTCACAATATCTAAAATATGGAAGCAACCCAAGTGTCCATTGACGAATTGATAAGCGAAATGTAGAACATACAATGGAATGTTAATTAGCCTTAAAAAAGAAGGAAGTCCTGCAATATGCTACCACATGGATGAGCCTTGGGGACACTATGCAAAGTGAAGCAGGCTAGTCACAATAAAGATAAATACCTTATTATTCCGCTTATAGAAGGTACTTCAAGTAGTCAAAATAAAAAACAGAAATTTGCCGGGGGTGGGGGGTGGGGGGTGGGAGGGAAGAATAGGCAGTTACTGTTTCTAGGTATAGAATTTCCATTTTACAAGATGAAAAGAGTAATGGTGAAGCTTAGTGGCAAAGGTTGCACAACAATGTGAACGTATTTAATACCAATGAACTGTGCACTCAGAAATGGTTAAGATGGTAAATATTACATGCATTTTTTTAATGTTTTCTTTACTTTTTGAGAGAGTGTGAGCAGGGGAAGGGAAAAGAGAAAGGGACAGAAGATCCAAAGCAGGCTCTGCACGGACAGCAGAGAGCTCGATGTGGGACTTGAACTCCCAAACTCTGAGATCATGACCTGAGCTGAAGTCGGACACTCAACAGACTGAGCCACCCAGGCACTCCAATTTTATGTGTATTTTGCCACAATTATAAAAGCCTTTGTGCACACAAAATCTTCAAAAACACTTCAGCAATTTTCTCACTCAAGATGTACAACAGGAGGACCGTTCGCAATGAGGAACATTCTTTGATGTCAGCCTAATACTTTTAGCTGAGCTGACAAACTTTTGGCATAAGGTGGTCTTCTCATTAGTGATATGAAATCCTTCAAAGTTTTTATAGATTTGGTTTCAAACATCACCCTAAGCCAAAGTCCATGCCAAGCATTTTCGAAAATCAATTTCTATTTTTGAAGTAATCTTAGATTTACAGACAAGTTGCAAAGACAGCACAGAGTCCCATGTGTTTGGCACCCATCTTCTGCTAACATTAAATAACCATGGCACATTTGTCAAAACTAAGAAATTAGGGGTGCCTGGCTAGCTCTGTCAGAAGAGCTTGCCACTCTTAAATTCGGTGTTGTGAGTTTGAGCCCCATATTGGGTGTACTTAAAAATAAAATATTAAAAAAAATAAATAAAAATAAAGTTTACTCAGATTCACTAGTTAACATTTTTTAAAAAGCTAAGAAATTAATAATGGCACAGTACTATTTACTAATGTCCACATTTTATCAGATTTCACCAGTTTTCCGCTAATGGCTTTTTTTTTTTTTTTTTTTCCTGTTCTGGGATCCCGTCCAGGACATTTCACTACATTTAATCATCATGTCTCCTTTGCCTCATCAAGTCTATGGCACTTTCTCAGTCTTTCCTTGTTTTCCACAACCTTGAAACTTTTGAGGAGTGCTGGTCACATATTTTATAAAATGTCCCTCGATTTGAGTCTGTCTGTTTTTATGTTTCTCATAATCAGTGTGTGGTTATACATCATATCAATGCCAAGCATTAAAGAAAATTTTTTTTGATGTTTATTTATTTTTGAGAGAGACAGAGTGTGAGTGGGCGAGGGGCAGAGAGAGAGGGAGACACAAAATCCGAAGCCAGCTCCAGGCTACTAGGTGTCAGCATAGAGCCAGACATAGGGCTCAAACTCACGAACTGTGAGATCATGACCTGAGACGAAGTCAGATGCCCAACTGACTCAGCCACCCAGGAGCCCCATCAATGCCAAGCATTTAAAAAAATATAATAATTATTATTTTTTTTTTACTGTTTATTTTTGAGCAAGAGAGAGAGAGACACACGGAGTGTGAGTGGGGGAGGGGCAGAGAGAGTGAGGGAGACACAGAATCTGAAACAGGCTTCAGGGTCTGAGCTGTCAGCACAGAGTCCAACACCAAGCTTGAACTTGGGAATAACAAGATCATGACCTGAGCCAAAGTCGGATGCCTAGCTGACTGAGCCACCCAGGTGCCCCTAGCATTTTTAATAGTAATTTATCAACATCATTCCAAGCTTTAGTTAACTGTATTAATGGCATCCCGAAGGCAGGAATGCCCCAGCCCCAGGAAGTCTTTTTATTTCTTTTTTTAAGATTTTATTTTTAGGTAATCTCTACACCCAACATGGGGCTTGAACTCACAACCCCAAGATTAAGAGTCACACGCCTCCACCCACTAGCCAGCCAGGCACCCCCTCCAAGAAGTCTTTGACTCCGAGGCCCTTATTAACTGCAGCAAGCAAGCACCTAAGACAGTTTTAATGTTTTAGGTGCTTTTGCTTCATCACAGAGGATACGATTGCACATCAGCATCAAGAGAAGTTATGGTGGTTGTGGGGAGCACCTCTGTAGGAACAGTAAAACCTCACAGGCCTTCCTGACCAGCCTGCCTTCAGGAAGTCCCACTCCTGCCATACAGTCATTATTGACCAGTGGGAGGATTTCTCTGGTTACCGTGTTTTGTTTGCATAGAAAAGCCCAGGGAAATTATATACACCTTTTGAATATTTTGCCTGTTGCTCTTTCTCATTCACTGGTCACCCGCCAGTGTTATTGAGGTTTTTCCAGGAATGCAGCTTCGGGAAAGAGCTGTTTCATCAGCATTGTCCATTTTCTCAAGAAAAATGTTTTACTCAGATAGGATTTTATCAGATTCATTAATATAATTTTCCGATGCTTCCTGATCATTAGAAGCTTCTCCCAGCTGATTTGCAGATTATTTTACACAACGATGCCTCTTCAAGTTCTGTAGCTACCTTGATGAATGTTCAGACGCACCTTCAAGGTGCAGTTCCTCAGGGTATGTTCTAGCTGTATTCTAGTTACATATTCACTTTCACTCAAGCAAAACGTGGTCAAGATCTTAAATTCTGGGGGGGGCAGCTGGCTGGCTCACTCGTTAGAGCATGTGGCTCTTGATCTCGGGGTTGTGAGTTCCAGCCCCACATTGGGGGTAGAGATTACTTTTAAAAAATCTTACATTTTTGTCCTATGCAATGTTTTCTTATTTTTATTGATTCTTATTCATCCATCAGTATAAAACTTAGCTTCTGTTTCTTCAGCTCATATGTAGTAATGACTCTAGTCCATTATCTTTAGTAAAATGCCTCACAAACACATCAGGATCAAGCTTCTATAATAACTTCACTCTCTGTGCTATTGTGAATGAGAGGTGCTTCTTTTCTTCTTTTTGTCTTCTCACTATTACCAGAAAGGTGTCTTTGACTCTGATGTTTCATGGTTACCAAAGAACAACAACAAAAAAAAGGCAACAGAATACCAGCACTCAGCAGATATTTTGAGAGGGATGTTGTGACAGCTGAGTCTTTGGTCAGTTCAAGCCTGTTTTGCTGCAAAATAAGTTTTGGTGCCAAACTTATGGGATAACTTTTGGTTTTAAGAGCTTTTCAGATCATAATTTCAGATAAGGAATTGGGGGCCTAATTTTTTTGCAGAGAATTTTTTATGCAGTGGAAGAAATATCAGTTTCCTGATATATGAAGAAATGCTTCCTGAGCACTGAGGACAGGGACTCCTAATTTTTTTAACCAGAGACCCCTTTAGTCTTGGAACAATGTATACATAATGGTCAAAGGTTCTGATTGCCGTGGATAACCAGCCTAATCACACTGAAAGGTTGTCATTTATAGGAAGAAACATTTTGATTGGCATACCAACTCAGGTTATACAGAAAATATATTGGCTTTATATTGTAGTTTAAATTTTTTTAATGTTTATTTGTTTTTGACAGACAGACAGAGTGTGAGTGGGGGAGGGATAGAGACAGAGGGAGACACAGAATCCGAAGCAGCTCCAGGCTCTGAGCTGTCAGCACAGAGCCCGACGCAGGGCTCGCACTCACGAACTGTGAGATCATGACCTGAGCCAAAGTCGGATGCTTAACCGACTGAGCCACCCAGGTGCCCCTGTATTATAGTTTAAATATATATTGAACATAACACACATTCCTTTTTACTAATCTTGCCGGAAGTCCGAGGGTGTTAGGCTGCAAACTTCCACATATGTGTCAGGCTCTGCCCTCAGAAATAAACATATGGCCCTTACTGGTGCCTGGGTGGCTCAGTCAGTTAAGCGTCTGACTCTTGATTTCAGCTCAGGTCATGATCTTATGGTTCATGGGATCGAGCCCCCCATCGAGCTCTGTGCTGGCGGCATGGAGCCTTCTTGGGATTCCTTCTCGCCGTCTCTCTCTGCCCCTCCCCTACTCTCTCTTTCTAGATAGATAGATAGATAGATCTCTCTCTGAAAATAAACATTAAAAAAAAAAAGGAAATAAATGTATGGCCCTTAAAAGTACAAAAGCGAGTAACATGAGAACTCACACATACAAAGGTGAGTCATAGGTGTCCATGGTTCAGGACTTACAATTTAGAATGAGACCTGAATAGAACCCAGATCATGTCATCATAGGGCAAAACGCAAGTAGAGATAAAAGGGGGACTTGAGAGCAGTGAGTGGTGAAGAGTTTGCCCAGAAGAAGCAGGGAAGACCTGTCGGAAGTGACGCCAGTACTAGACCTTGTAGGATAAGGGGGATATGGGGGATCCCCCTCCCCTGACACCTGTCAGTAATACATCTAATCCAGCTGCAATAAAGACAGTTTCCCATTCTGCCTTGCAGCGAGGGGAGGCCACTGACTGAATTTGAGTTAGTGCAATGTAAGCAGAAATGGGGTATATAACTTAGTGAGGCATGAAAGTGTGGCTGGTCTGAAGGTCACAAAATAGCAGAGGGAAGTAGCAAGATCGGTATAAAAAAAGAGAAGAAATAAAGCCTTGTGCAATTTCTTAGAGCCTGATGCAATGCTTTTCTCTCTGTGATTTCCCAATAGCAATTCAACACTGAATCTGAGGTGGTCCTAACACAACAAACAACACAGAGGCAAGCCAGACCCTTGTCCCGTGAGATCAGTACCACTCAACAACTAGAAACTTCCTTAATAGAACCATTGTCCACTAGTCCACCCGCCCAAGGGGAGGGCCAGTGCCCTGCCTCATAAATGGCCCAGTCCCTTTTCTATCCCACTGTCATCCTGTCGGCCACTTAGGTTTTATTTAGTATTTACATGTAAAAGAATTACTACAGAATAGGCCCAATTTCAGCTTACTCTACCTATTAAACAAGAACAGCCACAAAGAATGGACGCAGAAGACAGATCACTGGACAGTGTAGTATCAGCTTATAAACTCCTGTGGTAAAACTTAACCCCACTACAATAATCTAAGGATTGCAATCCTCTGGTGCTTACCTTTTCCAGAGTATCCCATATGAGAGCGGCAGAGGCATTTACTAACATCTTTGCATTAGCCGCACATCCTCTGGTACTTTAACACCCTTCCTGGAACACCATTCCTGGAACTTCAGCTACAGCAGAGGCATTGCTATGGTATACAACAGGAACCCACATCTCCCAGTTTCCAGATTAGTGTATTTTCCTCCAATATAACAACTGAGAGAAGTAAAAGTAAGCTCTGTCAAAATTTGACAATGAAATGTATAACGCTTTTGGTCTGAAATGGATTATTTTTGTGTAATGACAAGATGGTTGAATTATAAGTATATTGACAATGGCACCCCGCCCCCAAACTGGCTCTAAAATAGAAAATGCAAAAGGGATGTCTGGGTGGCTCAGTTGGCTGAGTGTCTGATTCTTGATTTCAGCTCTGGTCATGATCCCAGGGTCATGGGATCGAGCCCTGCATCAGGCTCCACACTGGGTGTGGGGCCTGTTTGGGATTCTCTCTCTGCCCCTCTCCCTGCTCATGCACTCTCTCTCTCTCTTTCTCTCTCTCTCTCTGAAAAATAATAACAAATAAGCAAAAAGAAAATGCAAGGATAAAAAGGAAAAGAAAATGTAAAAAAAAGTAAATAAATAAGTAAAGGAAAAGAAAATGCAACCACAAAGAATCTCTAAGAAAAAATTTAACGTATCAACACTATAGAGATTTTAGAAAACATCAATAAGTGTAAAAATTCTACTTAAAAAGTAGGGCAAAAATTCAGTTGCAACATAAAAGTAGGTCATCCACTCTTTGTCAAATCTTCCCCTAAAGTTTATAACCTCATGTGTTAATGGTTTACCAATCCAATTTTATAGCAAGGGTATAAGAAATAATTCTTAAGTTTATTCACTTTCCTTTAAGAATATACATCAATTTTGGGGTGCCTGGTTGGCTCAGTCGGTTAGGTGTCCGATTTCGGCTCAGGTCATGATGTCTCAGTTCCTTGAGTTCAAGCCCTGTGTCAGGCTCTGTGCTGAAAGCTCAGAGCCTGGAGCCTGCTTTGGATTCTGTGTCTCCCTCTCTGTTCCTCCCCCGCTTGCACTCTGTTTCTCTCTCTCAAACATAAATAAATATTAAAAAAAAAAAAAGAATATACATCAATCTTGTTCTCATGTTTGCTACTTAAGTACAAGGTATCAATCAATAGCAGCCTCTCTGTGCTAATAGCAATCCCGTTACACCACCCCCACCCCGGGAATTTCTGCAGCACTCTGGGGCTGCAAATGGACATTCTCTAGCACATGTTGTTGCCAAACGCTTTCTTTGTCATATGTTTTAGGATCAGCAAAGCTGTCTCTTTGTTTCTTTTCAGTTGTTTTTTAGTTGCAAGGCTTTCTAACTTGCTCTGGATTACTGGATAAATATCTGTAATCTTTCTTTCCCCCCCCTCAGAAAAAATATTGCCTGACCTGTAAAACTCAAGAACTTCTAAGCATGTTGGACTCCCCTCCTGATCACTGCCATCAACATGATCCAGGCTCATCTGGGAGAAGCCACTCTTCTTCGTGTTCCCTGGGGCCCAGGCTTGGTTTGAAGCAGGTAACCCTGGCCTGGGCCTCCCAGGATTTCCGAGGCAGTGGTGACAGGGTAGGTCCTGGGAGGCTGGCTGAGAAAGAAGTTGTCCGGGGAAGCCACCACAACAGACTCTATTAGTGTTATTTTAGAGGCTTTGTTTGTCACAGATAAAGCCTGGTCAGCTCTTTAATTACCAATCCATTTTTCACCTTTGTAAACTTCTCTAGAGGCTATTTTTAGCCTATGAGATAGCTGTATAAAATATCACTTCATTGGGGCGCCTGGGTGGCGCAGTCGGTTGAGCGTCCGACTTCAGCCAGGTCACGATCTCGCGGTCCGTGAGTTCGAGCCCCGCGTCAGGCTCTGGGCTGATGGCTCGGAGCCTGGAGCCTGTTTCCGATTCTGTGTCTCCCTCTCTCTCTGCCCCTCCCCCGTTCATGCTCTGTCTCTCTCTGTCCCAAAAATAAATAAACGTTGAAAAAAAAAATTTAAAAAAAAAATATCACTTCATTGATTTCTGTATGATGATTTACTCTTGAATATAGTTTTCGAATGTTTCTTTGACACGAATAATTTTATTCCTGTAATTCATTGTTCAGAGCACCCCACATGGAGGTTGGTAGAGTGTATCCTTTTTCTGTCCCCAGGCCTGCCCGAACTAAAAAGCCTCCTTTTCCTATCCTCTTCACCCCCACCTCTATTACACACAGTTCTGTCCTCACAGGACCCCCAACACCCTCCTCTCCAACGCATACTCCACATTTTGCCCCAGGGGGGTGTTCAGTAAATGCCGAGCAACTGATAACATCCATCTCCCTTTTCATTCCTTATATTTGGATAGGAGATTAATTTTAATTTAAACATTAAATTTTATGCAAAACCACCAGACCAGGGTGTATTGAAGCAACTTTAGGACATATTCTCTTCAGGTAAATCATTCAACATCAAAAAAACAAAAAAAAAAAAAAAGTTCAAAGTTTTATTCCTCTTATAGGAAACAAACCCCTCACTTCTTGTAGGAATCCCTTTGGTTCCTATCCCTTTGAATACGTAGTTTTTAGCTTCTAGAACTTGAAAATAAAATATCACCCCACTAGATGCACCAGCATAATCATTTGAATAAAAGCATTTAAAATACCCATCACTTTCCTCCTTATCAAATGGACCCCATAATTACTGATTGTTACTTATTCTCAAGTAAGAAATCGAGTACTTGGGAATGTCATTTGTTTGGTGTAGTCGCCATGATTTGCTCTATCATTTTCAGAGAGACCAGGCATTCATTTCTTTGCGTCCACCCACTGCTTTTGTCTGTACTTAGTCCATCCCAGCGGCAGAGAGGATCCTGTAAGACCTTTCAAGAGTGATGTCCCCTCTTCCCAATCCACCAGGCCCCCCGACTGGTGCGGAACAGTACTCGGTCTCCCACAGGCCAGTGTTCTGCTTCTGCAGACATCCTGAGTTCCAGATGGTTTGTATTATCTGAGTTCATTATCCACAATCAACACTATAAACCAGTCAAGTTAGCGACAAAGTCTAAAATACAGCAGTGAATTTAAAAATAAATAAAATATAGTAGAGAAACATTCAGAAGTCTACACTTGGAGCAATATATTAGGACCAAAATTTCTAAATAAAATGGAGCTGATTCAGGAAGTATCCACGGAGATGATAGATAGATAGATAGATATTTTTTTAATATACAATTTCTTATAGCCTTACTTTGGCAGGTCACACTCCAAGTTTAGAGGAGGTAGCCAAGCAAGAAGGATGAATCTTAATAGTCCCGGTTTCAAATGAAAACGCGAGTTAAGGTCATGTTGAGGATCTGCTAAGTGCAAGACACTGGCGAAGATCCAGTGAGTGACCACCACCTGTGGCTAAGCTCCAAGAACCCCTAAGTGAAGCAGAGATCAGCTAAGTGTTCGGAGAGATCAGCGTGCTGCCCAGAGAAGGGCCTCATTGCATCGGGTCTCACTGCATCTAAGATACCACGAATTGTAAGAAAGCCCGTTTTATGTGTCACTAAGAAAGAACAAACAGTCACTTATGCTATGGCATGCCACTGACTGTGGGACACATGTGGATATCACAGGTGTTAAAGCGAGAATCAATGTGCATCTTAAAAGTGGTGGAACACGGAAGTTTCCACAACAAGGGGAATGGAAGGAAAGAAATGTAGACAATTCAGAGGGAATACAATATACCTAGGAGGAAAAACAGATTTTTAAAAAACTCTTTTTTTTTTTTAATGTTTATTTTGAGAATGAGAGAGAGGGAGCAGGGGAGGGGGAGAGAGAGAGAGGGAGGGAGAGACTCCTAAGCAGGCTCCCTGTTAGGGCAGAGCCTGACACGGGGCTCAAAGTCACGAACCATGAAATCAGGACCTGAGACGGAATCAAGAGTCGGACGCTTAGCCAACCGAGCCATGCAGGTGCCCCAGGAGAAGCAGATTTAAACAAGAGCAGCAGATAAAAATTTTGGACCACATAACACCAGATGTTAGGACATTGCAAGTCAAATTTAGTGAGCTCCAAGCACCCCTTCTACTGGCTTGCAAGACAGCCCCTTGTGTCCCTCTCCCAGGATCAGGCAAGAATGCCAGCAGATGGTACAATAAAAGGGGGGGGCAGCTGGAGCTGGATCCCACTGTGGCTGCCGTCACTGCCAGGCAGCCCCACGTTGCAGGAGCTCCAGTGCCCTTCCAGAGCTCTGCCTCCCAGCTCTCAGCCCCTTGCCCTCAGAGAGCTGTTGCCTCAAGGGCTGGGTTTTACACTGAACAGCCTCTGCCAGCAACCCACAGCAACCCCCCATTTGGGGTACCACACTCAGTGGGGGCTGAACCTCCATAAACAGAGGTCTTTCACTCCTGTCCCTGCTCATGGTCTCAGCCACGCTCCTGGGCTCCCAGCACTCACCTCTACCCATTCTCTAGGGCATACACAGCTTAATCCTGGTCAGTGAGGCTGAACTAAAAGCTCTTTGATTGCTCTACTAGGAGCCAAGAGGGCATAAAGAGAACCCAGCCCAAATCAGTTTAAGCAAAAAGAGAAATCTTACTCACCTACACAATAGTCCAAAGGTAGAGCTTGATCAAGGCAGTAGGGTGTATCACCAAGCAGGGCCGTCTCTCCTTCCCTTCTTCACTTCCTCCACACGGGCTCTGCCCCCAAGAGCCTCCCCGTTTCTGGGCTGAGAGCATGGTTGTAGTTCTAGGTTCAGGTGTTCCTTGACTGAAGTCAGGTGGAAATGGGCCTCAGACTCTCTCTCTCTGCAGGCTCAAAAAGAATCTCAAATGCATCTCATTAGCTTTGGGTAGCTCACAATCCTATCCATGGGCTCACCGCTGTGGCCAAGGGGAGTGCATTTCTGCCAGGCCAGGCCTCATTCATACACTTACTCCCAGATGTGGGAACGTTCAGGCCATCTGTAACTAATGTGGATCATGGCAGGAAGAACAGAGGATCCCTAGATGAAAATAGGGATGCTACCATCAGAAGGAAAATGGTTGAGAATTTCCACAAAACAACCTATCTCTGCTTCACTCGATGTTTTCCCTAGTAGACGTATTCTTCCTCTTGATAACATCCTCCAGTGGTGTGATGATGGCTGCAGTAAGGGAAAGGTGCCACAGGAGCCCACGCAGGCTTCTCCCTTGCCTTTGTCAGAAGACACAATCATCTGCTGAGAGATCAGGACAGCTTTGGGTTTGAGTGGTCTCTCAAAGTGTGTTCCCTGGACCCACAGCAGCAGCCACACCTAGGAACTTGCTAGAAATACACATACTGGGGCCCCAACCCAGAATTACTGATTACACACTTTGGAGGTGGGACCCCGTGATCTGTGTTTGAACGAGCCCTCTAGGTCATCTTTTTTTCCCTCCAAGTTTTTATTTAAATTCCAGTTAACATACAGTGTAGTATTAGTTTCAGGTGTAGGTTTTTTTTTAATTTTTTAAATTTATTTTTTATTTTTTATATATTTTTTAACGTTTTATTTTTATTTTTGAGACAGGGAGAGACAGAGCATGAACAGGGGAGGGTCAGAGAGAGGGAGACACAGAATCGAAACAAGCTCCAGGCTCTGAGCTGTCAGCACAGAGCCTGACACGGGGCTCGAACTCACGGACCGCGAGATCGTGACCTGAGCCGAAGTCGGCCGCTTAACCGACTGAGCCACCCATGCACCCCTGTAGAATTTTTTTAAATAATTTTTTAAGTTTATTCATTTAATCTCTACACTCAACATCGGGCTCGCACTCACGACGCATGCTCTTCCGACTGAGCCAGCTAGGTGCCTGTCAGGTGTAGAATTTAGTGATTCACCCCTTATATATAACACCTGGTGCTCATCACAGCAAGCACACTCCTTAATCCCCACCCACCACTTATTTAGCTCATCCCCTGCCCTTACCTCCCCTCGGGTAGCCATCACTTTGTTTTGTATAGTTAAGTCTTTTTCGGTTTTCCACTCTTTACCCCCACCATGTTCGTTTCTTTTGTTTCTTAAATTTCACACGTGAGTGAAATCATATGGTATTTGTCTTTCTCTTGACTGACTTATTTTGCCTATCATTAGACTCTCTAGCTCCACCACATTGTTGCAAATGGCAAGATTTCATTCCTTTTTATGGCTGAGTAATATTCCATTGTATATATATACCACGTCTTCTTTTTCTATTCATCAGTCCATGGACACTGGGGCTGTTTCCATAATTTGGCTATTGTAGATAATGCTACTATAAACACAGGGGTGCATGTATCCCTTCAAATTCGTATTTTTGTATCCTTTGGGTAAATACCTAGTAGTGCAATTGCTGGATCATAGGGTAGTTCTATTTTTAATATTTTTTTAATGTTTATTTATTTTTGAAACAGAGAGAGACAGAGCATGAATGGGGGAGGGGCAGAGAGAGAGGGAGACACAGAATCCGAAGCAGGCTCCAGGCTCCGAGCTGTCAGCACAGAGCCCGACTCGGGGCTGGAACTCACAGACCGTGAGATCATGACCTGAGCCGAAGTTGGACGCTCAACCGACTGAACCACCCAGGCGCCCCTATTTTTAATTTTTTGAGGAACCTTTATACTGTTTTCCAGAGTGCCTGAAGAGCCCTCCTGTAATTCTGATGCTCACTCAAATTTCAGAACTGTTTGGTTAGAGCTTTGCTACTCAAAATGTGGCCCATGAACTCACAGCATGGACATCACTTGGGATCTTATTAGAAATGCAGCATCTCTGGGCGCTTGGGTGGCTCAGTCGGTTAGGTGTCTGACTTTGGCTCTGGTCAAGATCTCATTGTTCATGAGTTCCAGCCCCACATCTGACTCTGTGCTGACAGCTCAGAGCTTGAAGCCTGCTTCTGATTCTGTGTGTGTCTCTCTCTGGCTCTCTCTCATTCAGGCTTTGTCTCTCTCTCAAAAATAAATAAGCATTAAAAAAAAAAAAAAAAGAAATGCAGCATCTCTGGCTCCACCCTAGACCTACTGGATCTGAATCTGCATCCTTACTAAGATTGCCCAGATGGTTCGTTTGCACATTAAAGTTTGTTAGCATTGGACTTGGGGGCTCGAAGAGAGTAGAGAAAGGGAAGTGCATAGAGTTGATCAGAGGCATGCAGAATGGCCAAAGAATGGCACTTGAGCTTGTATACCCTAAGTATCTCATGGTCCTGCTCCCCACAATTGTGTGATTTTGTACTGTAGCTCTTGAGCAGCTCGATCATAGGAACAAAGTCCTAGACTGAGGTTGACATGAAGTCATGTCATGAAGTCATGACATGAAGTCATGTTAGAAAGATGAGATTCAGTTGAGCATGTAGTTGTGGGAATGGCCAAATGGTGCAGAAAGAGGTGTAGACTGAATGGGGGGATGGTGGCCACAGAAAAAGTGGGTGGGAGCCTGAATATTTCTAGTAACTTGAAGCAAGTAAAGTGGGAGAAACAGCTACATGGAGGAGTAGTGGTACTGGGTTGACCCAGTAGTGGTACTGGGTTGACTGAGGAAGGATCTGCCCCCATGTTCTCTGGGTCACTGGCAGTTGGCTTTCTTTGTGGCTGTAGAATTCATAGCAGCTGTCTCTTTCAAAACCAGCAGCAAACTGCTTCAAGTCCGTGACCCCTAGAGTCTCTTTCAAAGAGTTTGCCTGATTGGTCAATCCCATCGATGAGAATCTCTTTTTTGATCTTGAAGTCCACTGATTAAGGCTGTGATTACATCTGCAAAATCCCTACCTTTGCCATAGAATGTAACCTAATCTAGGAGCAACATCCCCTTTGTCATATTCTACTGGTGGGAAGCAACAGGTTCAGCCCTCACTGAAAGGGAAGGGATTGGTTGTAGAAGCTGTAACTTACACAGGTCGTCTTAGGTGGGTGTCCACCACAGACTGTGAGAAACCCGGCTCTCATTTTCTATCACACATTCACTGTTCAGTCCTGGTATACACACGAAATAATGACATAATTGCTATGTCTCACTGCTATGTCTGTGAGAAATAGATCTACTAATCAGAGCAGGTTATTTGTGCAGTTTTGTCCCAGCTTTACATACCTGGTCAAAATACTGACTTCCTGTTGCTTAGTTCTCCCCCGCCCCTTTCCTTTCAGTGTGGTTATGTACTCATTTCTAATAGGTTCAATTGCCCTTGCTTCACTTTTGGGGTTCTTCCTCTCCTCCAAACACCCTGGTTGATTTTCATTTTTTATTGGGAGGTATTGGAAGCATTTCTATAGTTTTTTGTTTGTTTGTTTTGTTTTGTTTTGTTTTAGCATTTCTATGGTTCTAAAAGCTGAAGTTGTACAAACGGGGATGCTCAGAGAAATGAGGCACTCCCTCATCCTCAGTGATCCACCTCCTCCCTTGTGTCCAACTCTTTTTTACCCATCCTCTGTAGGTGACCAGTCTCTTTAGCTTCTGGCTTATTCTTCCAATATTCTGCACAAATAGATATGTGTGTGTTTTCTTACATTCTTTCTTACATGAAGGGTAACTTACTATACTCTTTTGCACTTTGCTTTTTTTTTTTTTTTTCATTTAAAAGCCTCAGAAATCAATCCAAATCAGTTCGTAGAGGTTATCCTCATTTTTTATTTGGATTGATATGCATAGACCTCCATTGTGTGGATGTGTCATAATTTTTCCTTCTATTTTTAGCACTTAATATTTATTTTATTTATTTATTTATCTATGTACAAGTTAGTTAATATACAGTGTAGTCTTGACTGCAGGAGAACCCAGTGATTCATCTCTTACATATGATACCCAGTGCTCATCCTGAAAAGTGCACTCCTTAATGCCCATCATTCATTTAACCCATCCCTCCACACACCTCCTCTCCACCAACCCCTCAGTCTGTTCCCTGTATTTAAGAGTCTCTTATGGTTGGCCCGTCTCTGTTTTTGTCTTATTTTTCCATTCCTTCCCCTATATTTATCTGTTGAGTTTCTCAAATTCCACATACAAGTGGAATCATAGGATAACTGCCTTTCTCTTATTTTGCTTAGCTAATACCCAATTCCATCCACGTGTTGCAAATGGCAAGATTTCATTCTTTTTCATTGCCAGGTAGTATTCCATTGCATATATGTGTCACATCTTTTTAAACCATTCATCAGTTGATGGACATTTGGGCTCTTTCCATAATTTGGCTATTGTTGATAGTGCTGCTATAAACATTGAGGTACATGTGCCCCTTTGAATCAGCATTTTTGTATCCTTTGGATAAATTCCTCATAGTGCAATTGCTGAGTCATAGGGTAGTTCTATTTTTAATTTTTTGAGGAACCTCCATACTGTTTTCCAGAGTGGCTGCACCAGTTTGCATTCCCACCAATAGTGCAAAAGGGTTCCCCTTTCTCCACATCCTCTCCAACATCTGTTGTTTCCTGAGTTACTTTTAGCCATTCTGACTGTTGTAAGGTGGTAGCTCATTGTCATTTTGATTTGTATTTCCCTGATGAGTGATGTTGAGCATCTTTTTATGTGTCTGTTTGCCATCTGGATGTCTTCTTGGGAAAAGTGTCTATTCATGTCTTTTGCCCATTTCTCCACTAGATTATTTGTTTTGGGGTGTTGAGCTTGGTAAGTTCTTTATACATTTTGGATACTAACCCTTTATCTGATAGGTCATTTATGAATATCTTCTCCAATTCTGTCGGTTGCCTTTTAGTTTTGTTGTTTCCTTTTCTGCTCTTTTTGTCTTGATGAGGTCCCAATAGCTCATTTTTGCTTTCATTTCCTTTGCCTCTGGAGACATGTCAGGTAAGAGGTTGCTGCCTGTTTTCTCCTCTAGGATTTTGATGGTTTCCTGCCTTACATTTGGGTCTTTTCATCCATTTTGAATTTATTTTTGTGTATGATGTAAGAAAGCGGTCCAGTTTCATTCTTCTGCACGCTGCTGTCCAGTTCTCTCAGAACCATTTGCTAAAGAGACCTTTTTCCATTGGATATTCTTTCTTGCTTTGTTGAAGATAGTTGGCCATATATTTGTGGGTCCATTTCTGGGTTCTCTATTCTATTCCATTGATCTTTGTGTCTATTTTGGTGCCAGTATCACAATGTTCTGATTACAGCTTTATAATACAGATTAAAGTTCAGGATTGTGATGCTTCCAGCTTTGGTTTTCTTTTTCAGCATTACTTTGGCTATTTGGGGTCCTTTGTGTTTCCATACAGTTTTTAGGATTGTTTGTTCTAGCTCCGTGAAGAATGCTAGTGGCTTTTTTTGATAGGGATTGCATTGAATGTGTAGATTGGTTTGGATAGTATTGACATTGTAACAATATTTTTTTCTTCCAATCCATGAACATGGAATATTTTTCCATTTCTTTGTGTCTTCTTCAATTTCTTTCATAAGATTTCTATAGTTTTCAGTGTACAGACCTTTTACCTCTTTGGTTAGGTTTATTCCTAGGTGTTGATGATTTTTGCTGTGCCATAATATTTTCAATCATTCTCCCTTGTGTAAGGATTTAGGTGGTTTTCAAGATGCTGCATTCACAGACAATGCTGAAATGAATAACCTTCTGGTAAGTACAAAGGAACTAGGTAATCTTTTTTATTTTTTAATGTTTATTTTGAGAGAGAGAGAGAGAGAGAGAAAGGGAGGGGGAGAGGCAGAGAAGGAGGGAGAAAATCCCAAGCAGGCTCTGCGCTGTCAGCATAGAGCCTGACTTGGGGCTCCATCTCTTGATCATGACCTGAGCCAAAATCAAGAGTCAGATGTGTAAACGACTGAACCACCCAGGCACCCCAGGAGCTAGATAATCTTAAGCCACATGTCAAACTGAAACTTTGACATGCCCATCCCCACAAAACACCTTCACTTCTAACTTACCTTACAGACTCCATGTAGTCACTGCCTTTGAGATGTGAAGGAGCTGCTAGATACCTCAGTCACTCCTTTACCTTGTTAAGTAGGCCTGGCAAACACTTCTCAGCAATGACTACTCACCTGCTGTTCCAGGGTTGGGTCTTTCATTTCAACATGCTCTTTCCACCTTTGGGGTGACCCCTCTTCATTCCCAGTCGCAATCTTTACCTCTCAGCTCAGAGTCTCAGAAATGATAAAAATCTGTCTTGAAATAGGCTAGTTCTAGAATGAAGAGCTTCCCCAAGGATTCATTAACATGGGAGATATTCTTTGGGTTGTCTGAATGTTTACTGGCCTAATTAAACTAGAGCTCCACAATAAGGGTATTAATGGACACGAGGAACGTTCATATTGCCCTAAAATGTTTGCATAAGCTTGTGTCTGTATTTAACTGGGAAAGAGCCATTGAGAATTCGCCAACCTAGCTTTACAAAGGCTAAGAACTAGTGTATTAAATTCTGTATTAAATTCTCTATTTGGGGACACCTGGGTGGCTCAGTTGAGCATCTGACTTCAGCTCAGGTCATGATCTCACGGTTTGTGGGTTCAAGCCCCGTGTGGGGCTCTATGCTGACAGTTTGGAGCCTGGAGCCTGCTTTGGATTCTGTGTCTCCCTCTCTCTCTGCCCCTCCCCTGCTCACGCTCTGTCTCTCTCTCTCTCAAAATAAATGAACATTAAAAAAAAATTTTTTTTTAATCTGTATTTTTTTTTTTTTTTTAAACACACATTGGTCGGAAGGAAAAGGTACTGGCTGGAAATCATTCTCAAATTCATGTTCACTTAAATGTTCATGCATTTCAGGTGAAAAATTTTAACATACTAATTTTATACAAGTTTCAAAAACAGTATTTAAAGTGAACAGTAAACATATATTCTGGGCAAGTAAAACTAAACAGCAAGTAATTTCATTCAGTTGTATCTAGTTTTAAGGCTGATGACCATAAAGATAAAATAAGAGAATCAGACGAATGTGAAGTTAAAGAACATTTTATTTACTGACAGATTAAAAACCACAACTCCAAGTAGTGCAAAACGCACCACTGAACTCAATTACAAAGAACTGGTGTTAATACACAATGTTTAAGCAATGCTACACTTATTTTTGGCAAAGTGCTGTATTGTTTAGTCTGTGTATAAAACTGACCATCTATGAACCAATCAGTATAAAAAATTCTATAAAAACAAATTTAGACAGTGGCTCAAGAAAACAAGCTGCCATTTATGCATAGATGATGTACAGTATGTAATCTAACCAAATGTCCCTTTTGAGTTTTCAAGTTGAAAAAAATTTGTGTTTAGGAATACATCAAGAAGGCACATAGTACAATCTACAATACTCTTCAGTCTCTATAACTGATGCCCTGTCTTTGAAAAGCAAATGTGTTCACAATTTTACTTGAGACAAAAAAACCAAGCCACTCAAAAAAATAATAACAACACACAATTACTGATTAAAATTCCAAACTTCTGGAGGAAAATGCAACCAAAAAGCAAGCAAAAACCACTCATACACATCAAGCTCAGATACACACACATCTAGCTCCCCAAGTACTGATTTGGTTTTTAGAAGTCCATCTAGAAAACAAATACTAAAACTTCAGGCAAATACAGAGCAAAATGGGGCATTTAACAATTATACAATTAAAAAAATATGTTGTAAGGAAAATTCTAAACGATATATAAAACATCCACTGAAGCTGCCTTCCTTTGAATAGTAACCTCTCCTCCCCCATAAAGGATACTGTTGCAAAGAGAAAGAAATATCCTTATCTGTATACTTTCCGGTCCCTCTTTCTCCACCCCAAACCACTGTAATTGGTGTCATATTTCAAGTGAAATCGGTACATGGCAAGGCTGACACCACCGAATTAGGTAGGTTTCCTAAATAAAGCATTTCATATAAAATTTTCAGCATTAAAATAAGTAGATAAGGATGCCATTGATAATGCATCAACATGGCTGATGACAGTGAAGCCATCCATGAGAACAGCCCAACTTTTAAAAGAATTTAGCCAGCATGAATGGGCATTATAAAATGAAGATAGTTTTAAGGTAACATTACAAACATGCTAGTGTCTCCAGTACAAGGAGCAGTCTCTTAACCGATTCTAAAAACAAAGATACTTGGAAACTCTTAAACTTTCTCCACTAACCTATTTAAACTTAAATGTTTGTCTTCTAGTTGGAGTCCTTCATTTTTTTGTTTGTTTACAATTCAAAGAAAAACAGGATTAAGAAAGACACTTTTTTGTTCTATTTTTCTCAAGATATAAAAAAGACAATATATTTCCTTGAAGAAGAGGATAGTGAAAACACTTAGATTCAATGAAGATGTAAAGATAACAAACCAGTGTACTACATAGATTTGAGAAGGAAAAACAACAGGCGATGCTGAACGCCCTCTCAAGTTTTCAGTAAACTGCGTTCTCACTAGAATCAAAGCACTGATAAAACAGAGAAGGTATGTAAACAGGAACAGCCTGCATGGGAACTGGGAAAATGCACAGGAAATTAATGTAGAAACAGCTCGCTGGAGTAGAAAGTCAAAAATCCAATCACTGTGAACCTTTCTGTAAAAAAAATCCCCCACCTGCCCGGCCATATAAATGCATTGCCACAGAAGATAAATAATGCAGGGTTAATCTTCAACTCACAGTGCAGTACATAATTAGTGGAGAAAGAAAAAGTAACAAACATAGAATACACATTATAAAATGTTTTATTAATGAAAACACAAACTTTGAGAAACACGGTGCGTTATAAAAACTAAGGGACTCATCCATGAAGCACTCCTTGTGCATCACACATTCCAGACTTTTTCCAAGTAACGTTCTATATATTATCAGTTTAGAAGTAGAGCACTAAATTCGGAGGGGTCTTATTTCTCACTGCTTGAATTTTTAAGAAATATGCACTGAAGCACATTTATGTAAACCACTAATATTTACAAGAGCAAAAATAATAATTAACTTATAATAAATTGCATTTTGGCCATGTTTCAAGGAATACTTAACAGGTCAACATCGTCCTGGTACCACACGTAGTAGATGCCTAACAAACCCCTAATGACCAAGAACTTCAAACGAATTACGTAACCACTTTCTTCCATTCTAACATGTGCCAATTTAAGACAGAAAACTTAGATACTGATACAAAAACCACAGTATGATATGACAGATGGCATGATAACCCTAAAAAAAATCCCAAGCCTGAAAGTATTTGTTTTCCAGGTATAAACCATAAAAAACTAGGTCCAGAGAAGGCCAGAAAAAAAGTCAATAACTGACAGAGATGTAGATGTATTTCAGGTATCAGGAAATTTGAAAAATAACGGTAAAAAAAAAAAAAAAGAAAAAGAAAAGAAAAGACCCTAGCTATGTTATACACAAATCTGTTCATGCTGCCAAACAAATTCTCATGGCTGAACTTCTGTAGCTTGTGAGGTACTAACAACTTGCATGTAATATATGAAAAAAGAGACCCCCACGTAGTCAGAGGCTTATATCCAGAAAACATTTAGCTGGTCTATTTTCAAGTTACCAACATATGGCCCTAGAGACAGACACGATGTAAAACATACACACCTTCATGAAAACTCTACCTCACCTCTCAACTCTCGTAAACACAAGTAGTAACAAAATAACTTCTAGCTCAGTTTGACAAAACTTTACAGACTTGGCCCCTAATTAGAAAACAAATAAATAAAGGGGTGGTTCAAATGGAAAGGGAATAAGGAAAGCATGGGGTCTAGACTCTTGTTCTAAAGAGACATTCCTGGCACTTCGTCACAGCCAGTGGAAGAACCACCTACCGCCACCATCTGACGATGCTGTGTGACCTCTTCCGCCTCCAAACTTCCCAGCCCTGGTCAGAAAAGAGCTCAGCTCTTCACTTGAAAAGTCTCCCATAGTTCCCTGCATCCAGCTGCTACAGGGTTATTAGAAAATATAATACTTCACATAACTATATGCTGCTTTTTCCCTTGAAAACCTTGTATAGACATGTATTCACTTAATTAGGGTTGCAGAGGCATTGGAAAAATAAGCTCTTGGACCACAAAGGTGATACTACTGTTTGTCAGTAGAATGTGCTTTGGATTGTCTATGTTTAGTTTAGTTTGAGAGGAAACTGGTGAATGTGGATGGCTCAGCAAAACCCATCACAATCGCTAAAAAAATAAAGTGACCGGCTAGAGGTAAGACAGATTTTCTCTAAATGATAAATAACTGGCCTCCATGTGACTCAAGCCCTGAACCCTGGCCTCATTAGCACCAACACTCTGAAGAACAGTTGTGGCCCCACCCCCACCATCAGATTCAGTAGAGAGGCCCCTGGAATTTCACACAAGGTTCAGTCCTGGACAGCCCACTTCCATCAGTATACAGTGCGCACAACCACCGTGAGGGAGGTAAATACTACTACTCCCCCGTAGGTGGAGGAAACAGAGGCCAAAGTGGTTAAAGATTCTGCCTGAAGCCCGAGTTAGAGGGAAAAAAAAAAAAAAAAAAAAAAAGAGAACTCAAGGAAGCCAACCCGTCACTCTTCATCTAGATGCTAGGAAAAGTTGTCACCAGGAATTCCTTCTCAGCCTCGCTTGCCACTCAGCAGGGCAGGCTCCACGGCAGATGATCCGTCACCGTATCAGAAATACAAAGCCTACCTCTTTTTCCTTGGACAGTTATAAATAAGAAGTCACTAAAGTGCCTGGACAGGTACTTCTGAATTTACAGCTGATGTGAAGTGCCAAGTGGGCAGAGCCGGCAGGAAAGAATCCACACAAGTCAAATGGTGGACTAATGGGGTAGGTGGAGACATACATTTTCCCAAACACAATTTCACAGATCTGACGGATCCCCTCTGCATGTGAGACAGCGCTTCTGTCCCACGATCCTTGTAATGTCTCTGTACCACGTCACACAGTCACATCGGAATTACTGAAAGCACTGTTCACTAACACTTAATGTACCTGAATTCCAAAATGAACTGTATGGCTAATCTGGAAAAAAAAACAAAAAACAAAAAACAAAAAAAAAAAAAACCTGTACACACAGAAATATATCAAGTTTTCTTTCAAGAGAAAGTTCAGCCATAATTCCATTATATCCATGGCAACTATCACCTGTTAATGCTCATGTTAGTGTGTAACAATGTATTCGCTATATACAGAAAAGATTATCAAGTACTGGTCAATAAAGTGTATGGCTGACCCTGAGAATAAATTTTTGCTTACTCGAAATATTGATTAATACAAAATAAAATGAAATTGAAAGATGCCTATCCTCATACTTGGGAAGAAATGTCTTTAGAATGCTAACTCATATACACCTTAATAGATTTAAAGACATCCCAAAACACCAAACACTGTAACTGTATTGATATGTTTCCAAAAATATTCTGAAAGAATTTACAAAAAAGTAAATGTTAAAAGCAAGGCATTATGTGATACACAGCATGTAAATCTGGTTTTCAAGATAGTGTCTAAACACATTGATAAAACTATGTGATTGGTCATCAGTTGGCTGAAACAGCATCTTCATTGTCCGTACACACACATCCACACACATATGCACAAACCAAGAGAAACCAATCAACCTTGAAATTCTTAGTAATTGTACTGACGTGGGCAGGGCTGATGGACGGCCCAGCCACTGTGCTTGACTTGCCTAGAGTGGCAGTCCCTGGTAAGATTTTGGCGACGAAGGCTATTTCTGTTTAAAGACTGTCTTTCACTATGTTCTTTTATCCACTGGGAAGGGCGAAAGCTCTTGGGTTGTTCCAGAAAAGCTGTATGAGCAGCAAGAGCTGCAACATAGCAGTGAATGTGCTGCCCCATCTCATCCTGAGCTTCCACTCTGAAACAGAAAAACACGAGGATGCATTCAGTAACAGAGTACGTTATTCATGAACTTGAAGAAGTTACTTAGTGATTCAATTTGCCACAGTGATTTGTGGTTGAAAGAGATCTTACTGTCTGATGGCTGACAGACAAGTTTATATTTTGTGACCACAATGACTGATAATGTTAGAAAGGAGAAGCCACCTTTTCACAGAAATATGCCATATAATCCACAGCGGGGGTTGGGGGGGATTAAGTAGACTGTCTTTTAAAAAGTGCTTTACATTTTGAGTGAATTTCAATTATGCAGCATTAGATAAGTTTTTCTGTGAGGAGAACTAACATTTACTGCATATCTGTATTTGCAAATATAATGTATTTAATTCTCGACATAATCTTAAAAGGAAAACATATTAATTCTCAAATTTTACTGATCAGGAAGCCGAGGCTCAACAACGATAAGGTCACAACTACTACCTCATACAACCAAGATTCTAATACAGGTCTTACTTCAAAGACTGTTATGAAGCAGGTTGACACTGGTGAACTATGCTAATTGCACCTTCACACGTTTTCTGTCTCTAAGTAACAGTTCCAGGAAATAAGCTGCAGGTCTGTATGTAATAGAAATATGCATAGAAAATTCTACTCATTTAACATTTTTATAGATAAAAAGCTACCTGCTTACTATAAAATTTATATCACAATAGGGCACAGTTTGGAATGGCATTTGCATAGAAATGTTACAAAGACCTGAGGAGAACATATCTTAAAATCCGGCTACAAACCATGTGGTTATTATCTGTCTTATATATTAAAAGCTAATTTAATAGGATAGATGTAAACTAAATTAACACATAACATGAAGAGTTTTAAGAGTTTTAGGGTTATTTTACACAACACGGGCAGTTATAAATTGTGGCTATAATCACTAGAGGAAAATGCTATCATTTTTTAAAGATTTTTAAAAAAATAGTAGAATTAAAGGGGGTCACATTAAGAAACTAATAGAAAGAAGTTAATACAAAGAGAACAGTTTTTAAAAGGTGGGCATTTTGAGTTCTTAACCTTCCTGTTCAGACTGATAACACATATCACACAGTCTCAAAGGGAATATACTTACTCTGTGCCAGTGAGTCTTATAAGCAGCTTTTCCTGGCCCTACAAATGTTAAATGGTGAACTATTAAATCACTAGTAAGATTTAAAATGCTACTTAATTTTACTGTTAGGACATGGTGCATTTTCTATATTAAAACTGGCTTACTATGGGTCATTAAAGGCACATGTATTACTTGAGATTATGATAGCACATAAACCTTCATAAACAATACTTATAAGGTCAAAATGCAATAAAACACACACTCTGAAGCCCATCTACTGTAATTATGAAGCACCTTATTCTTACATGCTTTATGTAATGCTTTATGGTAATATTCCCAAGGATAGACAGGATGGAAGCAATCTAACTTCTGAAAGACATGATTTGTTTCCTGCTCAGAAAATACAGATATTTACTACATAGCCATCCTAATGTTGGTAACACCTGATCTATCTTGATTTAGTGGGCTTTTGTAAATAAGAATTTGAAATCCAGAAATAAAGATG